>NW_027526203.1:249301917-249942235 GCF_048455015.1 Haemaphysalis longicornis | reverse complement strand
TCCGACGCCAGTCTAAGCCTAACGATATTCCTCTGCCCAACCGTTTCGCCTGTTCGGCGGAGGAAAGCAAAGAAGTAGTAGAAGAAGGCGCTCTGGAGCGTCTTCGTACCGGGATGTGCTCTATGGCTCCCGCCGCCGGAAGAAACAGCACAGCCAAACTGTACAATCGTCTCCGGTGACGGAAGAGCTCAAAGAGATAGACCAGCAGTTGGCGTTGCTGCAAACTGAGGTGACTAAGCTCACACAGCACCGCGCCCACTTAATTCATCGACCGCCCCGTCAGCCTCCACCGAAACAAGACCGGTCGAGAAACCCCGTTTCGCCCCTTCAAGCATGACCCCACCAAAGCCTGTCCCTTCTGCTTTCACACACCATGAGCTTCTACAGTTTATGGTGCAGCAGCTGCAGAACTTGGTGTCAGTGTTAGCAGCCCAATTAAGTTGTCTCATTTCACTATGCATGTGCCACAATATATAGTCCAATGGAACTGTCGCGGACTCACTGCAAAGATTGGGGAGTTTCGGGAATGTGTTCGCTTAGGCATACTGTGAGCTTGGGCTTTCCTACTACAAGAGACAAACTCTCTACCTCGCCTCCCAAATTTTATGGCTTACGCTACGCCATCCATGCATGATCGGCGTTTTGGCTCCAATGGATCTCCGCCAAGCAAAGCCGCCATCTATGTGCTCACGGCTTATCCGCAGACTCAGATCCCCCTAGACGAGTGGTGTACGGAATGGCAAGAAGTGGTTGCGGTGAAAGTGCAACTGCCCAAGCCCGCAATAATCTTAGTGTCATTTTATGTACGTCCACATAGCGGACGTGCGCCTCGTCTAAGATTGGGCTGGTTAACATCTCCACGGCATTCCAACGCTGCCTGTCCAATACTTGTGGGCAGGGACTTCATTGCCCCTCATTGCGACTGGGGTTATGCTAACACAAGTGCACGTGGACGGGTGCTACTTGACTACTTCAGCGATGCGCACTTCACCCTCCTTAACGATATCTCGTGTCCTACGCAGCGATGTACTCATCCCCAGATGCCACCCTACTCGCCCGACTTAGCCTGGTGGCCTGGTAATGATACGGTCGCCTGGCACTGAGAGACTGACTGCTCGGGCAGTGATTACCATGCAATCAGGCTTTGCAATATCCCAACCTCGACGCGTCGCTTACGACGGTGCTGCATCACTCTCGTTAAGGAAGCCCTGCGAAGCACCTGTGAGGACACCTGGGTAGAGGAATCCCGACCGAAGCCTGACCTTCGACTCTTACAGCTATGGGCCCAGCGCAAACAAGCTCAAGTGGCTGCCTCCCGAGATCCCTCGTCTGTGGAGGCCCGAATACGCTTACAACGTCTGACTGAGGCTGCCACGCGTCATGAGAAGTGTCTGTCAATGCAGCGATGGCTGAGCTGGTGTGAATCGCTCGGCCCATCGGCGACTACGTCATCCATCTACTGTAGCTTTCGTGCGATGGAAAGTGGAGGCCGCTCTTCAGATGCGGCAGCCAGTGCATGTCTGGCACCAGACAAGGAACTTGCTCAATTTGCCACCGATGTTGCCCGCGCCCTGTTCCCTGCCTTTGACATTCTTCCAGCCAGCAACCCGTGTCCGTTTCCCCTTCCGAGTCACGTTGGTTCCTCCCCCCTGATAGAGAGAGAGAATCAACTTTTATTGAGCCCAATGAGGTATTGGCTAGTGCACGCAGGCACCGGATGGAGTGGAACCCTCTTCTCGGGTCCCATATGTGTCTAGCAGCTCCTGGCCCCTGGCTGCCAGCGCGAGCTGGATCGTCAGGTCGGGGCTAGACAACAAGGTCTCCCATCGTTCTCGGGGATCGGGTGTGGGAATAGGGGTGGGGGGCGGGCGGATCTCAAGAGACTCGCACTGGGCTTGGACGTGTGCCAGAGTGCCTTGTCTCTCCTTGCACAACGGGCAAGTACTCTCGTACCTGTCCGGGTACATCTTGTTTCGAAGTGTGGGATGCGCAGCGACCTCGCCTGTATTCTTAGGATTACGGTCTGCTGTTTTCGGCTCAATTTCGGGTGAGGCCTGAGAAATCTGCATCTACGCTCTCTGTACATTTCAGTAATTTCTCTATAGCTCGTGACGGGTCGCAGCTGCGCCGGCTCGTCCTCGGCCCGGACGGATAACTCTCGGGCGTGGTGGTCGGCGAGTTCGTTTCCTTCCACCTTCGAGTGAGCCGGCACCCACACGAGCTCTAAAAGGCTCGCCTCGGGGGCCTTCGCTTGGACAATATCGCATGTGCCGCGGGGGACACCCTCCCTTTTCGGAAGCTGGCGTACGCCTTCCGTTACTATAGTGCCGGCCGTCGGATGTGTTAGCGCGAGGGACACGGCAACTTCCTCTGCTTCGATCGATTGGGTCGTGCGGACCGATGCGCAGGTCACCAGGGTGTCTATGGTGGTGACCGCCGCCGTAGCCTTCGTTCCGTACTTGGGAAGCACCGCGTCCGCGTAGAGGACGTCGGGGTCCTCTTCGAGCTGGCGGTACAGCGCGCTGGCCCTTGCGGATCGCCTCCCTTCGTTTTTCCCGGGCTGCATGTTCCTGGGAAGGGGCTTGGTCTTTACGACGTCCCTCCACTCGGTAGGTAATTGCTCGGTGTCTGGTTGTGGTTCGATGCTCCATCCCACCTTGCGCAGGACGGCCCGTCCGTGTTCGGTCTGACTTAGTCTGATCCTTTGGTTAGAGACGTGGGCCTCCACCATTTCGTTCACCGTGTTGTACCTACCCATGCCCAGACGTTTCTGCGTGGACGAATGGACGGGCAATCCCAGGGCGAGCTTGGTCGCCTTTCTGACCACCGTGTCCAGGGCCTCACGGTCCGCCCTCGTCAGCTGGAGGTACGGGGCAGAGTAAGTGATGCGGGACACGATGAACGCCTGCACCAATTTCAGGGCGTCGTCTTCCTTGATTCCTCGGTTTTGTTGGTGACTCTTCTGATCATGCTCGAGATCTGCTCGGAGACGGTCTTGATCTTGTGTGTTGCCGCGTTGGCCTTGCCGTCGTCACGCAGCAACAGGCCCCCCTGATGACGCCGTGCGTGGAATTCAAACGCCTTTTACGATAGCCGAGATCCTTGCAGCGATTGATCACGCCAAACATCGGACGGCTACACGGACAGATGGCCTTACGTACGAGGTTTATAAGGACCTCGACAATCCAGCCCTCAGCAATCTCCTTGACTCCCTTAACGAGGTTTGGATCTTATTTAAATTACGTATGAATCTTTATTTGAATCTTATTTAAATTACGCTCACGTAGTTTGGGGAACTACTACACTTGCTAATAAAAACAGACTTCATATACTGCAAAAAAAAATCCTTACGTTCCATTTGGAATCTCAGCTTCTCGGCCCACACTGGTCATTTATTCCAGAAATACTGCATTACCAAAATTTTCGATCTTTATAATGTAAGATTAGCTCTTAGCTTTAAGAAAGAACTAGCGAAAAATTGCAAAAGTTTATCTGAGCTGGCCTGCCTTTGCCCTAATCCGCCTGTGTACACTTGCAGAAACACTGAACGATGGCACGTGCCCACCTTTCGTACATCATACGGTCTGCAAACTTTATCTAATACTTTACCGCGCTTACTGAACAAATTGGAAGCACGAAATATAGATATGACACGTACTTCCAAAAAGGAAGTGTGTAGATTGATAGCGTCGTTCTGGTAATGTTTCTTTTTTTTTTCTTTACGTCGCCCATCTTGTTATCGCCAAGCTAGCACCTATCAATTCTGCCTTGCAAAACACTTCGTTGCGGGCCTTCCTTTAATTCTTTCTCTTCTTTGCTACTCTTCAACATTTCGGGCCTTCAATAATTAGCATTACTGTTTTTCCTATGTGTAACGTTTTAATGCATTATACATCTCACTGTGGGTAATACCCTGATTGGTGTAACCATTTTTCTTGAAGTGCTTATTCCTGTTCTGTTGTATGCAGTAGCTCATATGTATACTTCTTTATCACTTTTTGTTTACCGGTGCATTTTTTGTAAACTGACACTACTTGCATTTTGTATGTTTCAGTATGTGCCTCGTTTTTTCTCTTTTTCTTGCTTGTCTTTTTTTTCTCAGCAAAAATATGATTTCCGTGTAGCGTTCTTATGTTTTTCGAATACAATATCGTTTCTTTGTTTAGTTGTTAGCGTGCATATATATATATTTTTTACTTTGCATATTTTTTGTTATCGCAATAGCAATAGAATTGCGATACTTTGGTGTGTTTTGTGTTTGTTACTGTAGAAGCTGTACAGCATGCATTTTTGCCGTCTGCTGCTGACGTTTGAATTGGGCTGACGGGCTTGTCAAGCTGCTTCTATGCAGCTTTTATCGTCAGCCTTCGATGTAATAACGATAAATTGAAATAAAAGATACCTCACCTCACCTCACCTCAAGGTGTGGCTCTCTGGTCACATATCAAAATCTTGGCTCCTCGCTGATATCGTCCCGATACCGAAGCCTGGTAAGCCACCCGATCAGCTCCCTAATAGCCTTGACGCGCACCCTGTGCAAACTGTGGAGCGCATGCTGGCAACCCGGCTTCAATGGTGGTGGATGTGCACTTTCCGGTGGTATCACCCGCCGCAGATCGGGTTTAGGCCCCGTCTGGGTACCGAGGATGGGCTTGACCAATTCTCGTCGATGGTGTTACTTGGCGGGCAATCACACGAAGTGCGCACAGTGCTTGCCATGGACATACAAAAGGCATACGACAACGTTAGCGACGGAGAAATTTTGGAAATTCTCCAAGGCCTTCTTCTCCCAGACAAGGTTTGCTCTTTCCTCCGGAACTTCCCCACAAAAAGATCCTTTTCGGTTCGCATTGGTGGGACAAGTTAGAGTCACTTTACGCCTGTCCGTGGAGTGCCTCAGGGATCGGTAATTTCGCCCTTCCTTTTTAATATTGTTATGTTACGGCTTGCCTGGCTTCTCGGCTCTATGCATGACATGCACTTTCTGATTTACGCTGGCGATATCACAGTGTAGACTCTACACTCAGACCTGACTCGGTAAACCTTGCGCATCCAACAAGTCTTGTCGGGCACGCAGAAATGATGTGAATATGCTGGACTAACACTTTGCGCCGAAAAGACAACTATTCTGCCTGTGGCCAGCGCTTGGAGGCGTCGCCGACTGGAGGTGTCTCCAATCACATTACAACTCTGCGGCCGACCTGTACGCACTGCCACCTCACTTCACGTGCTGGGATTAGAAATTTATCCGTCTGAGTCCGCGTCTATGTACCTACGTTCCGCTCGCCAAAAAGCGGGACAGACGCTCCACCCCATCCGACGCATCTCACAGAAGTATGGTAGCTCCTGTTCCAAAATGGCCCGTCTATTGGTGCGGTCTGTACTCCAGCCTCGGCTAGTTTACCGGTCCCAATTCCAACACCTAAAACCAGGCGGAGTGGGCTCGGCTTGAGACAATTAATCTAGCCGCACTGCGTGCCATTACCTGCCTCCCTAGGATAACACCGATCCCTGCTCTTCAGCCTGAAGCTCAAGTTAACACCTTGGATGAGCTTGTCCATCAGCGTCGGTCCACCCGCATGCATAAACTCACCTTTGTTGCTGAGGCAGCGGCGTTAGGAGACTACATGGGTCGTCCCCTACCCACGTCTCTAGCCTGCGTCGTTACCAGGCCACATTGGCTATACCACCACGCGACCGACAACAGGCCACTAACGCGACTGCGCAATCGATCCAATGGACACTCTGACACGCTTTTCACGGTCCCACAAGAACTGGCGGCTGAGTCTCCACCCCAGGTGGTGCAGGCATTTGTGGACGCTGGGGCCAAGGACGACGTGGTGACCACAACACTACAATGGCCTTCCCACCCAGAGTCCTGTCAAACGTGCTTCTACGAAACACGCCGCACCCTGCCGTCTATGCTGGCCGAGCTTGCGGCCATCCGGGACGGCTTGCAAGCACTAACTCCTGCTAAACTACTCCCCTGGGTCGCACTCTGGGCCGTTCAGAAATCTGAATAGAAGTATTTCCTCCTCCTCCTTCTCCTTCTTTTTCTCCTCCTCCTTCACATGAACTCTGCTGCTGATCTTGTCGTCTCCGTCCGTGGCGGCAGAGACGGAGAAGGGAAATCGTCTAACACCGGGTTTGCGCTGCCTTTAATTTTATAAAAAAAGTTTCCACTCATGTGCTACACCAATACAACTCAACCAACTATCGTTCATGCATCATCATTGATTTAACCTTACCAAGAATATCTCTTTGAAGTAATAAAGGGCGTGGTTAAGTGCATTTCACTTCTCTCTGGTTTCACTATTTGTAGAGCGACGTGACTGAATTTAAGGGACGTCGCATGGGTAATCATTGTGGGTGCCGTTTACAGCTTTGCTTTTCAACCACATTCACAGGGTGGATTGATCCAAATTTTTTTCTCTTTATTAGTTTCTTTTTGTCTAAGAACTTCACACCCTAGAAGGCCTTGGTTAAGTACCATGTCATGGCCGTACATTCAGTTTAGCTTTGATTGAAAGCGTGTACATAGCTACATCCCCTATACGAATTAGGCGAATCAGTGCTGTTTCCGATTAATTCTGAACCTCGCACTAACAGAGCCACCTTGCAAGTCCGGACACTGCCTGAAATAGCTCCCCTACCAACTTATTTTGAAACATCGTACCATAATGGCCGATCAGGTGTACCATACCCTGCATGAGTCAATTTTCATTTTATATGAATGAAAATGGTGGAGGCATATCAAGAGTTTGTCGTACGATCAAGTTTTTCTGTTGAAAAAAAGCTTTTTGTTACAAAACAGCTGGCCAAGCGTCAACGTCGAGCAGCGGATCCAGGTCTTCGTCAGGAAGAAGCAGCGTCTGCTCGTCAGCGTCGGGCCACGGACCCTTCGATTCGTGCGCGACACGCGTCTGCGACACGTCGCGGCTGCGCTAAATCGACACTCGCCATCTCAACGACCACTCCTCCCCAGAGGCCCCGAAGAGAGGGACCAGAGTAAATCCAGAGGCATTCCCCACGTCGACAACCGACTGAACACCCCTCCATCCCCAGGCCCCCCCCCCCTCGAGAGATAAAAGAAGAAGAGAAACAATAAAGATCCCACCGATTTTGGGGGGGGGGTGCAAGTGATGGCAATAAATAACAAGTTGACGTTACCAACTTACGTCTCTCTCATCTCTCTCTCTCTCTCTCTCTCTCTCTCTCTCTCTCTCTCTCTCTCTCTCTCTCTCTCTCTCTCTCTCTCTCTCTCAAACCCAACTACCACCACCAACAACTACCACCAACAACTACCACCACCACCACCACCACCACCACCACCAACTTTACGCCACGTGAACGACCCCAATGCTCTGCATTTACTCGTGTCCCTCGCGCGGGGGCATGCGATGGAGGCTTTTTTCTTTCTCCACCTTCATCTAGGTGACGGAGTTTTAAAATGGCTGAACCCAAAGTATAACGAGAATTCTTGGGTACAGTACGGTAAAAAAAAAGCAAGAACGCAACGAGTAGACGGTACAGGCAGTGCTTGTTCCGTTTATTCGTCTGCCTTCGTGTTTTAATTTCCGCTGTCCCCAGGAATGAATCACTAACTCACGAAATGATTGGAGAACTTTTATTTGCCTACCTTTGTCGCTTAGCCGTCGGTCAGGAGCCCTTGGTCCGTGGCGGCAGTCGTAGCAATCTGGACGAGCCGTGTCTGGATACCCGGGTGGGGAGCAACTCAAGCCTCTTGGTTTTACGTACCCTTCCACAGCCTCCACCGCCCGTTGTAGGGTGTCCTATACATGCCCGTCGCTACCCCCGGCCACCCAGAGCGTGACATTATCGGTATACGGGCTGTGAAGTAGTCCCTCTATGTCGTTTAGGATTTTGGGAAGCCCCATCATGGCCACATTGAAAAGGAAGAGCGAGAGGACCGATCTCTGAGGCGACCCTCTGCTTCCGAGCTCCAACGTGGCCGATTTCAGCCCCTTACGGCAAGTGTAGCCGTTCGATCCGTGAGAAAGTTTCTGACGTAATCGTACGTCCGGCGTCCTGTTCCTAGTTTGTCCATGTTATCTAAAATGTCCGTGTGTTTCACGTTGTCGAACGCCTTGGTTAGGTCGAGCCCCCAGAATTGCCCTAGTGTCTAAAGCTCATACTTTACTATAGCGAGGATGCTAATATTTTCACTTTACAAATGATAAAAGTAGGAGCGCTGCACAACTCAAAAACGTACCGATCGGTTCGTCTCTTCACCTACAGATTATCCGACTGACAAGCGACTACTTTTGCGAAAAGAAAATCCTTGCCAAGACTGCAGCTACCCCTATAAGGTGCGTAGTTTTTTTTTATTTTACTCCATTCTCTCTCACTACACAAACACAAGAAGGATATACCCACCTCCTCATCACACTCTTTCCAACCATCAAGCGTATATCTACCGGCGACTGCAAACCGAGACATACTACAACCACACCATCCTGTCCCACATCTCCCCATCTCTGTTCCCCTACAATTGCCCACAGTGTGACATCCCACTCTAAACTTACCACCTAGTATACTCCTGTCCCCACCACCCTCACCCCATCCCATCCCCATCCCCTGAGCAGTGGGAGTCTGCGCTGACCAGCTCGGCGCCGGAGCGTCAACTCGCGCTGGTGCAACGAGCCACGGATGCAGCGCAGGCCCGCGGCCTCCTGGACGAAGGAGGCTGACCACACCCCTTTCCCCACCCCTTGAGCTCAGTAAAGAACGTTTTTCACCACCACCACTCGGCAACTTCGTTAGTGTTCATTAATTAGCGTTTTTCGGAGCGAATCGGTAGGCTCTACTCTAATGTTCAGTCCGGATGGGCTCTTCTAGAATCCATTGCATATTTTGATTCCTATTATTTTTACTTCATAAAAAAACGCCATCAACACGTAGATTGTGTGCAGATAAAGGCAGGAAAAATAGAACGCCTATTCTTGCTTAGAACAAAGTAGCGAAAAAACCCATATTGTATTCATAAACGTACAGTCATGGACAAATGAAATGCGGATTCGCAAATATGAACCATAACACGCAAAACTGAAAAATACCGTTCATGGAGGCCCAATAATTGCGCGCTATTGGTATATTTGAAAGTCGCATCTCCCAACTTTGTTTTTGTAACCAAGCCATGCGTTATCGCGCTATTCGTGTTCCCGCGGTTGCAGCAGACACAGCCCTTGTGGACGAACGGTCGACCCTTCCCGATGCGTGACGAGGTCACCTACAGACGGTAGGTGCGGGAGTTCTCCGTAGATGACCGCTGCTACACACCCGAGTCCGAGCGCCCGACAGCTGTGTGTCATGCACCGTCCCATTCTACACGCACCTTCCTTCCCCTTCCCGTGATAACTTTTCCCGTTGTTTCGGGCCGGTTCTTATTGGACGCTAGGCGGGAGAGCCGAGGGTGAGTGACTCCGCACGATTATGATGATGCTGATGCTTCTCTGGGGGGAAGGGGGGGGGGAGTAAATGAAACGTATCCCGCAGAGTCGTCTTCGGTTTCGTTTTCGTTTTCTACTTTCGCTTCGCCTCCCGACGAGGTAAAAAAAAAATGGACAAGTTCGCTTTTAATTACCCCTCACATAAAGGTTGGTGTGGGCTAAACCGATCAACCAGCCAAAGCGACTGCTGTAGAAAACGACTGTACAAAAATGGTTTCAAATTTGTCATCGCACGTAACGTTACTCCCCACATTAACCGGCAGTAGTTGAAGACCAAGACGGCTAAAAGAGGCCCTGTAAACGCAAATGCAGGAGGAACTCTTTTAAAATCAAAAACAACGCTGAAAGGGACAGGGAAGGCATTTTAAACATCGCAAGATTACTTTGGCAGTAATAAGTCTGGCGTCTCCATATAGTCCATGTTTCAACCACTATGGGTGCGCTCGCAGGAATTGTTTCCGTAGAAAAATGAATTCCGAAGTGCTGTTCCCATTTCTGGATCCCCCTTGTCGATTTACTCTGATGTTAACTATAACACGCGAAGTTTTTCTGGGTTTGCTTGGCTCCGCCGACTGCTGGGCGGCTCGCAAAGTCGGTCACAAAATCAGTCGGCTGACCTGTCCGCCGACGGGCAGACGGAAATCGAATCACGAAGTCAAAAATGAGCTCCGAGAAGATTTGTTCCCTTAATGTGGCTTCATTTTGTAAGTTTGTACTGCTAATCTTTGTAAAGTTGGTTAAGTCAAACTAAATCCACAACAGAGCATATGCGACCCGCATTGGACTTACGACTCTTCGCTGATTTCGCTTCACGGGATTTGTAAGTGAACTACCCAACGAACCCCGACAACATGTTTCCCGGCGATTCAGAGATCGTGCCAGTTGGCATTGCAGATATCAAGAACTCGCCCATTTGTTCAGCATTAAATAAACTAAGAAACTCCCCATCCCCTTCATGACCATTCTCCAGAGTGACCAGTGGCCCTCGGTTTTAATGGAAACCTGTACTATCTCTTCCGAAACGCAATAAACGTTATCGGAAATATTGAAAGATTATTTGGAGTAAGCTCACGGCCTCTCGAAGGTTCCGAGTTTTCGTGGTGAAGGTGCCAGAAGATTAGGCTCATACCCACTCAGGGGGATTGGCCAGGAAAGGGGCGCTCACCGAGAGAAAATAAATCCTGGGGAATTAAAGAAGTACGTTTAACGAATGCAATTAAAGTATGTAGTGAGGTTAAAAAATATACGCAGAAAAAAACTGCCCCAGTATGAGATAAACCACCTGAAAGTGTTAAAATAAATATAAAATTGGAACTAAAAAAATCTGAAGAAGACAGGGAAAAAATTATGAAAATGATGTAAAGAAATAAAACAAGAAGAGAATGTGGTGAAGGAGAGCCAGTGAGCGAGAAGTCAATTGTTAATTGGTTGCTTGCTTAGAAGTTCTTGTTTTCTTTTTTATGTTTTGTTTTGTATTTACTTTTGCTCTTTTCTGGTCTTCCCTCTGCCTTTTTTTTATGTTTGACTCGCCTCGAAAGCAAAGCATGCGTACGCCGCTGGTGGGCTGTATTTTATTGTGTTTCGCACTATTATTAACTTTCATTTTAATTTTTTTCCGTTAGCATAGGCGCCCCTTTTATTGGCCAATTTTCCTGGCTAGGTGTCAGCCGATTCTTTTTTTTTTTTTTTTGATCACTGTCTCCAGCAGTGTGACCAAGGACTTGCAGCACGTTCGGACCCTTAATTCTATTTTCTCTCTTTCTGCGTATAAATTGCTAGGTTCATAATTTTACGGTGTTTTAAATGGGCGCATTAGCCCTCCTCCCGCCCGATTCCTGTCCAATCCCACACGTGGGTATGTGCGAAGTCACCAGGAACACCAACAACAACATTCAAGAGGCCGCACCTCCTCTCTGGAGGCTCTCAGCGGCACCATAATGTCCGTTGCCTTTTTCTCCGCGACGTCGTCGACCACCGACCTAGTTCCGCCTTTGCGTCGAAGTGGTTTCGGCCTCTTCCCGCGGGAACCTCCTGATGTGAAGAAGGTCCTGGTTCCTGCGGTGGCGCTCTTCATCTATGTTTTCATTGCTGTAGCCGCAGGTGTGGCCACCAATGGGCGGACCCGACATCGGGGAGACTCCGAGCACGAACATCCTGTCATGGCGCGTCTGGCCGCGGCCAAGATCGACTTTGATCTCCTGAACTCTTCCGCCCTCGAGAGTCATGGGAGTTCGGCGCACGGGCCACAGGGACGTCAATTCGGGAAGTGGGACGGCAACAACACCATTCACGTCGGAGATAACTATGAAGAATTGGACAAAATTTGACCCAGTCGGTACTGCAGGTGGTGAAGAGCAGGCAAAGGATGGACGTTGCTTTATCGCTACTTTTTCCTCGTGAGTCACCAAAGTTTTGCATGGAAAACGTGTTCGTGGACTTGAAGCGTGGGAGAAATGGAAACCCGGCCTTCACTGAATGTTTGTGTCCCGTCATGTCAGAGACATTCTCTTCCTCCTCCCCACATCTCTTTTTTTCCCTTCATCCCCTACCGTCCTCTCGGAGTCAATAAAGAGGGTTCCTTCTGGTATAAACATTTTGTCAGGATCGGAAATAAATTTGCGCCGCCCATGAACGATTGCGGGGCAATTTTATAGTACTTGGCACTATTTTGGTGGTAAGGTTTCATATAACTTTCCAATTATTTTAGCAATATCAGACATTCCAGTATACTACCATTGAATCTTCTTCGAACCTTTATAAGACTTTCAGGGTGCTCTGTCGTCATACAAAATTGCTATTTGCATTCACGGCAAGAGGGGCCCCCGAGAAAAAGCAGTTCTCCTGGATGACCTGTTAATAAAAACCAAGGCATCTTGTGTTACAAGACGGGCACGCCTGAAGTATTTGCCCAACATCATCTATTCAGGGCTGTTCTGTAGTGTGCTCCCTAATGTGCGCTATCTTAACGGTGCCTGCAAAGCAGTAATTGCTGTAGAGTCATTACACCCGAGGACACTTAGGTTCGGGAAGGGCGACACAGTTGACGCTCGCATGACGAACAATACAGCTGAACTGCCGACGCTTTGATCATTTGACAGTAGTACTCCTGCCGAATCGCGAAACATTGGGTAACAGATCTGGTGTAAGACTGCCTACGCTACTTTTTTCCAACTTACAGCTTCAAACCTAAAAGGTCAGCAACATAGAGCTTCCAATCTGACTCTAAACATGACATTTCCCGTGGCATGACACGATGGGTTCCTTCTTCTTGCTTCGCATGTTTTCACTTACTCCCCCCCCCCACCCCCATAAAACACCCGCAGTGTTCGATATGCCGACGCCGCCAACTACCTTGGCAGACCGTCAAAGGCCGTCAGTGCGATGGACGAAAATATGAGTGAGAAAGCAACGACACCACTGAAGCCACCTGCCCCTCGAGGCAAAATAAGCCATAATAGGTCTTGGCAATATACTAGACCAACACCAAACATTTTTATTTGATCACTGAGTCCCAAATGCTATCGCCGCAGTAGCAAGGGCCGCCGCTCCAAAATGTTGTGCAAATTACAAGGTAGCACTTTACCCAAGTACTTCCGATCGTCTGTTTGATCTTGACGCCACGGCGCACTTTCGTCGGCGGCAACGACCGCGCCGAGGCATTGCTCCGAGCTTTAGCACGACGCAGTTCCCCCCCCCCCCCCCCTCCTTCAAAAAAAAAAAAAAAAAACCTATAACCAACGCGGAAGCAAGATGACGCCCGCTGCAAATAAACACAATTTCCCCATCTCAGCACACTGCTTGCCGCCAAGCGAGCCGTCTATCCCCGTAACAAGTGACCGCTATACAACCCTTGCACCCTTCTCTAGTATGTAAAATGGCATATACCCTGTCACGTGACACGGGCTAACCCTGAGTAATGCAGCTACAGCGGAGTGTTTATACTACGCTGTAGCTTCGAAGAAAACGTTTTACACCCAGATACATCCCAGAAAACGCGCATCCGCTAACTTTTTGGATGTCGACTAAAGCGGAATGCTGTTTGGAATCAAAATGTATTGACATAAATCCCTAAATGTCGTTTATTGAGGTGTCAAGGATTACATTCTGTTGCTTGCAACAAGACACCTGGAAAAGTTATAGGTAGCGGTATGCCACTAAGCACCTCATTTATAGTGTTTAGTTGCTTTGCCAATCTTCAAAGGGTTTTTTTATATGCAAAGCATCTCTTGCTCTCGGCTCCGTCGTCCGTCGTGCGTCCGTCCGTACCTCTCCCCTCTCCCCACCAGCTGTGCGATAGAGCGCGCGCTTGATGATGATGATTATTGCTATTGGTTTCCCCTTTAAAGTGGGGTTATGAGATGTCATCTTACCAAAAAGGACTATATACCCATGTTTTACACTCTTGGTTTAATACTAGCGCTGCTTAGGGCAGGCACAAAAAGCTTGCACAAAATAATTTTTGTGCCCTCTCTGCTTTTCGTCCACCAGCATTCTAATCTTCTTTTCGTCCCCTCGACAGCCTTGAAGTTAACTTTCTCTGTGATACCCTTAAATCATAGGGCTTCTGGAAGCCCAATATTCCCTTCATGTAGGTTTGGACGGATACCCTCACATTCTAACACTATGTGCCGCATAGTTTCTGCTTCTTTTCCGCATACCACGCATACCCCATCATTTTCTGAATACTTCCCCACAAAACTATTAGTTCGCAGGCAACCTGCTCTAGCCTCAAAAAGCAAAGCACTGCCCTGGGAATTATCGTAGAAATTTTCCTTTCTGATGTTCAATTTCTCAGCTCTGTACATCTCTAACGGCGTTTTAGCTTCCATTTTTTCCCTCTATATATTCGTTTCAATTTGCCTTGCCTCTTTTTATGGTTACCTTGGTTGTTTTGAATTCTCCAGTGCTCTTTCCGTATTTCATCGTTAGCCTTCTAGTCTTTCTTAACCACTGCGTGTCCACGCTTTTCAGGTATAGGTACCTAAAAACCTTAGCTGCCCACCTTCGTTGATCCATTGCCCTCAACCTGATCTCAAAGCATATTTTACTCTGAACTTCTCTAACTTCAAACGACGCCCAGCCCATATCTCCCTGAACCGCTTCGTTAGTTGTTTTTCCATGCGCGCCTAACGCCAAACGTCCTACCGTTCTCTGGCTTACTTCAAGGCCTGATAGAACGTCTGATTTTAAGCAGAGTACAGCATACGCAATCGTGAGACCCGGAACCATTACTCCTTTCCACATTCCTCTTACTACTTCATATTATACCCCCACAGAGCTCTATGCTTCATTATAGCTGCGTTTCGCTTTCCCTTAACCTTAAGTTGCTCCTCGTGAGTTCTTAAGTAGTTATCCCCTTCGTTTATCCACACTCCAAAATATTTATATTCCTTCACTCTAGGTAATTCGACTTGCTGGATTGACACTACGTCAGTGGTAGCGTCATTGAAAACCATTATTCCTGATTTTTCTGCACTGAAATTTAACCCGAGGTCGGTGGCTTCCTGGCCGCTAATATTTATTAGCCGCTGCATATCGGTTTGGTTATCAGCTAAACGAACAATGTCGTATACATTCCCAGAATATGCTGTTGTACCACTTCGCTTTGCAGCATATGGGTTAGGCTAAACCCTACTTGACTTTCTTCCAGTTTCTTTTCCAACCCTGCCATGTAAACCATGAATAGTATTGGGTTCAAAGGGCATCCCTGTTTCAGTCCCCGATGGATGTTGACCTGCTGGGCGCATTTCTGTCCTTCCCAAGTAAGGTGCACTCTATTGTCTTTATAGATTGCTATAAGGAACTGTACTAACTCGTCCTCTAATCCCTGGTGTTTCAGCATTCTCCACAGCGGTTCTCTGTTTACGTTGTCATATGCCCATTTAATGTCCAAAAACGTAATCCATAGTGGCCTATTCTCTGCTTTCGCAATTTCAATGCATTGCGTTATCAAGAACAAATTGTCATCCAGTCGCCTGTCTTGTATAAATCAATTCTGCAGTTCACCAAGTATCTCATTTTCTTCCATCCATGCTTGAATTTCTGATTTTATCGCCTGCATTACGAATTTATACACCACTGACGTTACTGTGAGTGGTCTGTATGAATTTATACTGGCTTTGTCTCATCTGCCTTTATATATTAAATTAATCCTACTTTCTAGCCAGACCTCTGGTATTTGTTTGGTTTCTATCACCTTATGGATTGCCTTCATAAACGATTCCTTACTTTTAGGTCCAAGCAGGTTTATCAGTTGCATTCTCCTCCTCTCCCCCTCTCCACGCCAGCTGTGCGATAGCGCGCGCGCTACTCATCCCGGCAGCTGCGCGATAAGCGCGCATGCGAATCTCCTCTCTCATCTCCTCCTCTCCACTCCATCTGCTCTATATAATAAACCCGGTCCGCGCGCCGCTCCCTCAGTTGCTGCTTCGATTGAGTCACGCTGCGCCGTCCGGAGTTCCGTCATTTTCCGTTATTTAGATACCCAATCTCGTGAACGTTTCGGAACCTCCGAGATGCTTCGCATCAACTCAGGGTTCCCTCGCGGGAAGGTGGTGTCATTTCTTCATCGAAATAAGTGTCGGGGAACTGCAGCTTCTTCATGAAAATTTCCTTAGTTTTTTATTCCATTGCTCAGCGTCCTTATAAAAATTTTCATTCAAAACTTTTGTGCTTTTTTTCTGACCGATGTAACTAGTACGTGACAACTGGGTGTGCAGAGCAGTGATTCCAGGTTATTTTTGTGATTATGTCTTCAAGTTCTATATCGATATTCATAGTCTGTTAAAGTACAGAAAAGTCTTGTAAAGCGAAGATATCCGCATTGATGGAATGAATGAAACAAAACTTTATTAAAAACAACAGGTGCAGTTGTTAGGGCACCCGCCCGGTGGAGGGGATCCCTAGTCCGGGATCCCCTGGCTGCGGCTGGCTGCGCAGGCCCCTTGCACCAGGTCAAGCTGGAACGTAGGGTCCTTGCTGGTCAACCGCGCCGTCTACTGTTGTATGGAGGGGTTGGGGATTGGGTGCAGGTCCGGTGTCTTTTGGCACTCCCACATGGTATAGGGTACCAGCACTGGGCAGTAGTGGCAGGTGGCTGGATAGTCTGTCGGATAAATGGCATGAAGAAGGGTACGTGTGGATACGTGTTAGTTTGAAGTCGTCTGAACCTTGTTGCTTCATCCCTTGTGAGTTGGTGGTGTGGCATGGGGAAAATTTGCCGTTTGTGTCGGTAGTACGCCAAGATATCTGTGTAGCGCAAGAGAGGTTGCGGATTAGGTGGAAGAGGTGGGGACTGCCTCGTGAGAGAAACGGCCCGGTGTATGTAATCGTGGGCAGTGGCGTGAGCCGCCTCATTCCCCTAAAGGGATTCGTGTCCTGGCACCCAGAGGAAATTCATTTGATTTAGAGCGAGGTGTCTATTTCATTTGCATCCTATTGGTGTCGAAAATGTGGCAATCGCATTATCACATCTCGTTACTCGGTAGCGCAACCAAGAGGCGCGGCAACAGTCATTTATATTTGCAAGGTCGTCGACCCGCGGCAAAGACCGTTAGGTGGCCAGAGGGAAAGGATGTGTATGTTTTCGGCTCTCTGCTTTAACCCTGCGAACGCCGACACACGCGAAGAGCTGCAACACAACCTACACCGCTGGGATCGCCAACGGTAGCGCTCTTTCTGATGAAGTGAGACACGGTCAGAACTCCGCGCTCTACAGTGTGACACGTGCGCCGTGCTCGGCCATGCCGGCGCTCCGAAGAGATCCCGGTCTGAGTCTTATGCGAGCGGCACTGTTCGAATGGGGAGGAGGTACCAACTTTTATTGAAAAACAAGACTTTTGGTGTCGCTGATGGGTGGACTAGGGACCATACCCAGTAGATTAGTTGAATCACATAAGCGTGCTTGATATCGACCCGATATTTCTCGCTGAATGGTCACCGTATATATGGTTATTTAAATGTTCAAAGGTTGTGTAGGCCACTCGCGGGGTCGTTCGGCTTCAGCCCGCGCCTTTGTGCTGAAGCCTTTGCAGGGTGTCTGAGCAACAAGTGTTGCGGAAGCTACATGTCCGCGCGACTCCATTCGTAGAATAAATCTCTAGGCGCCCCTCCGTGTGGACGCAGAGGCCACTGCGCTAGCCCGACCCGAGCGGCTCCTTTCGAGCTGGGGAAGCAGCAGGCCTAGGCGGTGTGAAGAGCTCAGGCGTGGACGCCAAACAAAGCAACAACGACGTCTGTTTCCTTTGGGGATGACGAAAGCTGTGTCCACTTAAAAACGCATCCTGCGTGCGACCCCTTCGATGCCGTCTTGAAAACGGACCTCCGCCGCGACTCGGGGACGGTAAGCTGTCTGTCCCCGTGGCCGCTTTCGCTTTGGAATGAGCCGGCGGGCGGCACGGGCCAAAGGGCGGCCCGCAGATCTGGTCCCGCTTGGGCGCGGCGGCAGGAGGATAGGAATCCCCGAAGGAGCGCGGGAAAACAGTGAACGCGGCAGGCCCGTTGAGGACTCGAAAACGCGAGGTCCACCCATACTCCCCTCCCTCGTAGACCCGGAATCTACGAGAAGCTTCAATGTGTTTCCACTGCCAGTTACGACCGAACAACGACCCGACCGATCGACAACGAACTACTGACTGCTGGAACTGTTGCGCGGCACCGGCGGGAGCAGCAGGGCGGGGGTGAGCAGAGACATTCTATCCCTATTAAACTATTGTCTGATGCCATCTCTCGTGCTCACCTGTCGCTCTCTAACCCAAAGGGGACCGGCTTGCCAACTAGCAAACCAACTAGCAAACCCAACTAGCAAACCAAACGGCTTGCCCACTAGCAAGACCATCACAGGTTCGCAACAGGAGTTCATCGCCGCTGAAAGTTCGACGGCCATGCGCTAACCCACGCACTAAGCGGACCGCTCCCCAGCCAAAAAAGCGACAATTTTCTGCATATCGTCTTTGTGCTAATCGTGGTGCGATAGGAAGGTTCCGTTGCGCGACACGTCTTAGCCCCCCTTCCCCTTCCCCAACCACCTTCAAAGGCGGCGCGTGTTCTAACCGCCGCGTGCCTTTCTCGTCTGCGCGGGTGACCTACAGGATTTTGGCCCGTAAGCCGTGGCGGCTGACTGTTTGGCAGATGTTTGTGAGTGACAGCTGCCTGCGCAGACTTTGAGCCCTCCCATTTATGCAGGTGGAGAACTTTACAATAAAACTAAAACCTTACAGGCTTAATAAAATATGCTTCTTGTAAGAAAATACTCTTCTGTACCATGGCGTGTGCAGGCCGACACAGTGCTTCAAGTAATTGTGAATATGTGAAGGACCGGCAATCAAACCATACTAACTTTTACGCCTGATAAAATCCGTTATATAATACTAGACGTCAAGCCAAGAAATTAGTTTCCTGAAAGCGTAAAATTATGTATAACTTATCACTGATCAGAGAGCATACCATGGGCTTCGAAAATTTTCGCATAGTAGAGCGGAATCCCCACCACCACCACCATCATCATCATCATCATCATCATCATAACCATGATCATCATATTAGGGCCCCAAGGATGCAGTAGCCCCGGGTCCCAAAGTTTCCTAATCCGGCACAGGTTTTAGGATTGATATCGTGTGGCCCGGTCTCGTGCGACCACGGCCAGCCTGGGCGTGCTTGCTCACTCAAGCGCGCGCGCCCAGACTGACCCTGACGCAACGAGAACAGTGATACCAAGAGCGCCGAAAACTGGCACAAATAAACAATGCTCAAAATAATTATTCACCCTGCGTTTGACCACCTAATGTTTCATTGTATGATTCCTGGGCTGGTAGGTACCCACAGCAATGAGAAAAACGAAACACAAAAATTTCACACCAGTACTTTTATTTACATAAACACATGAACTGCATGCTAATGGCCCTGTCTGCCAGTTGTTATCCCCACCTGCCGACCATTCCTCAGCTGAGCATGGAAAACTCGTACAATAAAGTGTCAAGTTTAGATTTCACATGTTTACAAGCTGAGTGATTCAAATTGAACTTTTTGTGATCTTTCTTGACCAGGATTTAACCTACAACAATTCCTCACTAGCTTGGATCATGTACAATGCTTAAGCTTCACGCACGAACTGTACTTGGTACACTTTCATTTACTAAAGTGGAGCTTCCAGCCTCTCCGTGATGTGTCTGTAGCCCACCCAAAATGCACTGCAGGAAAACCAAATTTTTCTGATGATGATGACGATGACCGTGGGTGAAGTGAAAAAACATTAAAACGCTTCCGGCGATCTAAACCGAACCTGGGTCCCTCATGTTATGAAGCTGATGTCTATCCCATTGCGCCATTCCAGCACAGTCAAAGAAATTTGGATTTGCATACACGTGCAAAATTGCACAGAAAATGCACACGTGCATCTAACAACGAGAATGGTTGTACACTATGAAAGGTCATGGGTTGCCTGCATCAGTAAAGCTCTAGAAAACACAATTGCAGTGCAGCAAACCAAGGCTACTTAATTTGGTGTTGGACTTGATTTTGGAAAGCTTCACGTTCCCCATTTTTGTCGTTTCAACAGGTGGGTAGTTTATTTTTTATTACGTCTTCCCGTCAGTAATTAGGCCACAGCTACATATTTGGTTGGCACATAACCAAGGTGGCCTGCGAGCAGACGCAGTCTGTCTGCTGCTAATTTCGAGTAGACCACAAAAACAGCCACTTCTGGAGGCACTCATCTGCTTTCCATGGGTACTCAGCAAGCTGATGTAGACCAAGGCTTGACGTCCAGGCTTTGCACCAATATCGCAGGGGCCAGCTCCAAGCACTTTTTTTTACTGGAAGCCCTCCTATGCAGATGCCGCAGGAACAGGATTAAAGGCTGTGTCAGCACCACTGAAAGTTGGGTAAGCTAATAATACATCTTTGAAAAACAAAATGCGTAAAAGATGGCGACGCGGAATATGACCACACAGCACATCGTCCTGTGTGTTGTTTTCTGCAAAAGCAAAAGTGGGCAATCTCTGCCGCATTGTTAATAACAAGGATCGTCCGAGAAAGGGAGGAACGAGTGCGGTGTTAACCACGCGCAGCTTCTAGTTTGTTGCACGATTGGCATGGTTCACACAATTCCGTTGTCATGTAAGCCCATGTATGTAGGCCAGGAAGGACGATGCCTAACGCCCGTCTGAGAGAGCATGTGTCCATGATAAAAATTCACCGAGCGCAAATCTTCCATTATAAAAAGTGTGGGTATCACCCTTTACTCAATGATACTGTGGTATTGAACAGGCATAATGATCAGATTGTTAGGGAACTGGTTGAGGCCTTCTTTATCAATGAACATAATAACAAGTGCGTCAGCAAATCGTATATCACTCTACATGGGTAGGAGCACGCGCTAATCGGCACCATGTTTCTCCAATCTATGATTTGTTTTCGTGTATAAATTTTGTTATTCAATAAAATGGCAGTTGTGAGCAAGTGCTTGTGTGTATACCTCCTGTCTGTACCCGTTATTTGTGCGTTTTCAAGTTTCCAATGGCTTTATGCCCTGCCGCATACTATTTGTCCCATATGCAGCTTCTTCCCGTCACCTTCAATGTACTCTTTACTGACTGTTGCTCCTGGTGCCTCCTCATAACGTGCCCAAAATGCCGCATTACCTTTATAGCCTTTCGGACGCTCTGATTCTGCCGCCGTCATTTGTTCTATCATCTCTCTCCCCGTCTTCCTTCTAATTTGGCAGACAATTTCACGGTTTTTTTTTTCTTGCCACGATATTCCTACACTTTCAGTACAGAAGCGACGTTTCCCATTTATACTCCCACGCCGTAATGCAACTTAACTGCACAAAGAGCTAGAGCTCTGATGCGTGCACACGACATACTCGCGAGATTAACGCTAACAAACACATGCACACTTACGTTCGAGACACTGCACCTTACACTTCCCGGACTGCGCTTTGGGGAGTACACGGCACCGGTTCGATCAGCCTTGAGCAATGTTACGGGATCCTACACAAAAGGAACAAAAATGAAATGCTTTAAATTGTGGCCGGAGTGTGCGGGGGCATAGCATCGTAATTTGAATTTAGCGTGTGCTGCACACTTGAACGAGAAACAGGGTAAGTGGGAAACGACACACCAACCGTTGGATACACGAAGCAGACGTTGGTTTGCGTACCAACGTCTGGTTTGCCTTTTTCCACTGTCTCTGTTTTTCGTCCAAGTATGCAGCGCACGTTCTCTGAATTCAAGCTGATACAAAAAGTGTTAACATGATAATACGATAGCTAGGAGGCCAAGGTGGCAACGCAAACAAACTTTAACTACACAGCACAGTGTTATCAACACAAAAACTACAACAAACATAAAATAACGAGGTTACTAACCTTGCTGGGAAAATATACCCATATATGTCCTCTTTCCCGCTCTTCGGTGTGTGGGGCATGCTGCCAGTCTTTCTTGAAACGTCGTAAGTACCCCTCATCGGATATGGAGAACGCATGATTTATAACATTCACGGTATATTCACGCAGCTGCAGCTTCTTTTAGTCATACTTTGGTGGCAATCAACACAAACTGACACGCTAGATACTGACGGCGCAACGCGTTCGCTCGAAAACCCAGGGAAACGCTGTCCCTAGGAGCTTCAAGTGACGTCACGTTTTGCTCACGTAACCTAAGGATTTTCATCCTCCTCCTATAGCCGATCCAGGGAGCAGCTGCGTTCCAAAGGCAGCTTTGGAGCATCTGCTCTTCGAGGAGTCAGCGCGCTCTGCGGAGGAGCACGGTGACTGCTCCACATCTACCATTGGAATTCAAAACAAAAGGCCCCTAAAATAGGTTAGGTAGCGCCATGTTATGATCTCCGCCTTTCGCCCTCAATCGCTTCCCTTCCGCCCTTCGTGTTTTGCCATTTTCTTTTTTGCCGGCGAGCGCCGCGCGCCATTGGCCAGCGGCCAAGCGACGCCCCGCCTGCTCCCGCGTTTTTTTTTTTTTTTCGCCCCCTTCTCGGCCGGCAGTCATTTAATTTCGCCATTTTTGACCGGGACGCTGGCGCTGCCTCGTAGCAGGCATTATTTGAAGCCGCAAGCGTATAACAGATAACAACCGAAGAGTTAGCTGTTCGTTTCGAACAAGTGTCACGTTGGTGTTATTTTATAGAGCTTCGCGATGCCGACCTGTTGTGCCTTCGGCAACTCAGGGTCACAAATGGAAAAAGGCTTTGTTCGTAATTCCGTCCAGGAAACGCGACGCCGAAAGGAGAAACGTTTGGCTGCATAGATTTGGACGGGTGGACTTCAACCAGACGCTGTTATCACGCCTTTACGTGTCAAGTTTTCTACTTTGTGTTGTGGCTTTGTTAAATTCTGCGCATGTTTCAGCGGTCACTTACGAAGAAATGAGTATTCGCTCCCCAACGGGGGGGGGGGCGGCGAAAAGGTGGACCCTTTTCTGAGAAGCCATTACGCGCAGCAGAGAGTTCGTCACGTCGTAAGCTTTGCTTTGGATAGGAGACCGTGTATTTGTTGTGTGCGCGCTTACTTCCCAGCATAAATATCAGCGGCCTAGCATGTTTTGTCGGCTGTCGTAAGGTTGCCGTGCCTCAAGTACCTAAATTCGCGTTTGTTTTGGTCGACGGCAGCTCGCGTGTGACCGTGTGGAGTGCCGAGTGCGTGTAAGCTCTTTGATGCGTGAAGTCATGTTTTGGGTGTAAGCGACCCGGGTAGTATTAAAAGCCCGTTGTTATGTCATTCGACCGATTTCCTGCGTAATATGAGCTCGGTCGGTGCGGCGCACATTGAGACTTTATTAAACGGGCTCATGAACTGAAACCCTTCCCGTTCCACCGAGGTATAACGGGTAAATTAAATAAATTGAAAATGGATGTTTGATTTTACAATTAAAAAAAATGTAAAAAGGTAATTAAACAAGATGATTACGCAGAAAATGACTCACTACAGAACAATGATGAATACAAAAGATCTAAAAGCTATTATCGCGTTATTTGCCGCTGACTTTGTTTCTGCGTGTGGGTGAAATTGTGAAAAATATTTCAGGGGTTAGTATTGTTGAATATTAGCGTTAATTAGTATTGTCATTTCTTCTAAAATTTTTAATGTTTCTGTATGTTTTATTAGCTCTGGTTTCCTTCTTACGAGATAATTTCTATGGATATCAAGAAGTTGTTCTCTGTGTTTGTTTGTTATTGGGCAGTCCTGTAAATAGTGGTCAAAACTCTCTGCTGGTAGGTTACATTTACATATGTTATTATTCGTAATGGCGAACATATGAAAATAAAACGGAAATCTACCGTGTCCAGTGATAACCTGTGACGTGTAATAGTTGATGGGAAAGTGGTCCGGAATTTTGTGAAACCCGCCGCGGTGGCTCAGTGGCTAAGGCGTTGCGCTGCTGAACACGAGGTCGCGGGTTCGATTCCCGGCCGCGGCGGCCGCTTTTCTGATGGAGGCGAAAAGCAAAAACGCCCGTGTGTACGAGATTTCGGCGCACGTTAAAGATCCCCAGGTGGTCAAAATTAATTCGGAGCCCTCCACTACGGCGCGCCTCATCGCCTGCGTTGCGTCGGCGCGTTAAACCCTACAATCAATCAATTTTGTGAATATTCTTTATCCATTGGAATGTGTAGCTTTCATTTCCTTCTTGTTGCCTTTCAACATTCCAATGTTTTCTTAGGTTAATATTGAGCTGTTTTTTTGATAAATTGCAGTGAAATAGGCCAGTCAATTTTTTCGCCATATTTTGCTGCTTTCTTAGCCATTTCGACCGCTATTACGTTACCGACATTGCCACTGTGACCTTTAATGTAAGTTACGTTATTTTGACCTGTTTTGCTATTTTGAGACTGTAGAGAGAACACAAAATTTGCCGCTGGGAAAAAAATTCGCGCCAATCCACCCCGTGAATGTGGCTGGAAAGCAAAGCTGTAAACGCCAGCCACAACGATTACCCGTGCGACGTCACTTGAATACACTCACGTCGGTCTACAAATACTGAAACCAGAGAGAAGCGAAATGCACTTAGCCACACCCTTCATTATTTGAAAGAGATATTCTTGGTAAGGTTAAATCAATGCATGATGCATGAACAGTGGTTCTTTGAGTTGCATTGGTGTAGCACATGAGTGGAAACTTTTTTTTATAAAATTAAAGAAAGCTCAAACCCGGTGTTAGACGATTTCCCTTCTCCGTCTCTGCCGCCACGGACGGAGACGACGAGATTAGATGCAGAGTTCATGTGAAGGAGGAGTAGAAAATACTTCTTTTCAGATTTCTGAACGGCCCAGAGTGCGACCCAGGAGAGTAGTTCATTCTTCCCTGAAGACCATACGCAGTCCGCGCCGCGTGTGCTCTGTCCACCAGCTGAACCTGGTTGGGCAGAGAGGGGCTGGACAGCAGCATCTCCCATTGGTCTTCTCGGGTAGTTGACGGAAAGAGAGGAGGGTGCGCAGGGTTAAAGTCGCACACCCCGATTTTGTGGCGGAGTGTTCCTACTTCTGAGCAAAATTTACATTCAGCGTCGTAGCGATTCGGGTGCATTTGGTAAAGACGCGTCGGGTTTGGGATGATGATGATGAAAAACTTTTATTTAGTATCAGTCAATGGCTTTTTAAAACCCTTGCAAGGAGTAGGCCAGTATCCCTTGGGACCTGGCGGCTGCCTGCGCTTGATTGATGATTTTCCGTTGGGCTTCTAGGTCTGAGCTGAGCATCAGAGCCTCCCATGTGTCTATGGTGTGAGTGCCGTCGGATATCTCTGGGCACGTCCATATTATGTAGACCATGCTTGCCAGGCTTTCGCAATGTTTGCATTTGGGTTCAAATTGACCTGGGTAGGGTTTGGGAGAAGCCGGATTGTATGGGCCGTAGGGTAGTTTGTTGTTCCCTGGAGAGGCCCGGGTAAGGCGAAGGTAGGGTCTGTCTCTGAAGGCGGTAATGCTGAGTTATGTCCCTGAACAAGAAAGCGGGTGACTGTCCTCGTGCAGCTCGATAGCACGGGGGTGTAAAAGTGCAGGCTTGTTGGTGGGCGTATTCGTTGCCCTCCACGGAAGCATGAGCGTGTGTCCAGTTGAACTGGATGGAACTGTTTGAGGAGTGGTTTTTAACCCACGCAGAGCAGGTCGGGAGACCCCACCCGACTGGTAATTCTGGTGGGTTTGTTGGGAATCGGTGAATACCTTCGGAACCCCTGGTTGAGTGGGAGCCAAGGCGGTGGCTGCCTCTTTTGCTGCCGTCATGTCTTGGGTCTTGAGTGAGGCACACGCAAGGAGGTTGGTTCTGGAGGTAGCCACGATGATAGCGTTCTGCTGCCCTCGATGTTGGGAGGCGTCTGTGTAGATAACTGCATGATCCCCACCGAGGGTGGTGTTGGGTGCTTGAGGCCGTGCTTGTCGGCGACCCTCGTCGTGTCAGGGGTCATATTTCCTAGCAAACGGAGCATCTGTAGTTCTTGTCCCCACAAGTCCAGGGGCTTCATCAAGCGGAGTGACATTCTGTGCTGCCCACCCAATCTGGTGAAGGATGCGGCGACCCGCCGCCGTTCTGCTCAATCGGAGCATCTGGTTAGAAAGATGGCCCTGTATCAGCTCTTCCACCGTGTTGTGGAGCCCCGTACTAAGTAGCCTCTCTGTGGACGCACTCATGGGAAGACTAATGGCCTGCTCAATCACCTTTCTAATCATTATATAAATCATCTTTATGTCCTCCTTGCCGAGGAGAACACAAGGGGGTTGATGTAAGTGACTCTCGAAAGGACAAAAGCTCGAATTAATCGAAAGTTATCAGATTCCTCCTTGAGGCCTCGCTTCTTGGTGGCAACTCGCCTGATCATGTGTATGATTTGATTGATGCTATGTTGGAGGCGCTGCAAGGATACGTCACTCTTGGTGTTGGCCTGAAGCTGTAGGCCCAGGATCTTGATTGTGGGGCTTGGAGTGATGGCCTGGTCATCAAGGAGTATTTGAATGGGTTCCTTGATGGGCCCTCTGGCCTGAGGGCGGACGACAAGGAGCTGTCATTTTTTAAGTGAACACTAGAGGCCGCAGGATGTACCACATTGCGTACTAGAAGTGAGATGTCTTGCGTTGGTGGGAGCTTCCTTTAATTTTTTAACTCCTAGGTCATGCCCAAGGCGCGCCCAGGGCCGCTAGACGTGCTGTGGTTGTAGCGCGCCGCGGCGCGAGAGGTTGTGTGAGCTATCACGTGGCATTCAGCGAGAATGCAGCGGTAAACCCGTGGATGTGCATGGTGAGTGAACCACCTGTCTTCCCCGTCTCCGCGTGGGCTCGTAGCTAAATCGGTAATACAAAGGGCTCTCGCTTTGTTACTGTATTAGTTTCAGGTTCGATTCCTGGCGGCGCCAGTAA
The DNA here is from genome assembly GCF_048455015.1 of Haemaphysalis longicornis. NCBI lineage: Eukaryota > Metazoa > Arthropoda > Arachnida > Ixodida > Ixodidae > Haemaphysalis > Haemaphysalis longicornis. Next base: position 249,915,402 of record NW_027526203.1, on the reverse strand, counting down.
ATTCTTTTATTGGTTCGCGGGAGTTTTCTGTTGATACCAACGGTCACGAAAGAACCCTTGCAGGGTAGAGATGAAAAGCTTTGCTTTAAAAATGAAGGCGAGCTTATCTAGTTTCCACGCTGTTGGCGTATGTTTGATTCGCAGTTTCTGTTATCGGTTTGTTAAATTCGCTCACATTTGAGTGTGCACTTGAATGCATATTTGCACCGCAATGGCTGTACGCCCTTTCTTCCGTGTATGTAGAGAGGACCGCTAATTACGTCTTACGGTGTGTTTTACACACGAGGCCATGCATTTTGCAGTGTTCGGGGTTACTTCAGGTTAATTGTCACCGGCGTAGCCTATCGTGTCATTGGGACGTGAACAGAAACACACAGGGCGAATATATTTCAGCAGAGCTATTTTTATCCGGCAAAGCACATTTTAAACACATTTATTGTAAGCAATTGAGCGTGGATGCGGCACTGAGCAGATATGCGCGAACACGAATTTGACCAAGCTGCGGTTGAACGGTCGCTAACTCTCCTTTGCAGTGCATTATTGCCTATACTTGCGGAGTGTGTGTGGTGCATCTCAGATTCGGTAGTATTTTTTAAATGCAGAGCATTTCAGTAACTCATGATGTCACCCGCGTTGACGTCCGTCGTAGTCCGCACCGTCGTTGTCCGCACCCCTCCCCCTACACTATATAAAAAAAAATACTATCCGGCGCCTGGTTTCGATCCCTCGACCCTGCGGGCGGAACGCAATGTACATGGTGCTCTACCCACTGCGCCACAAAGCCGACACAGAATGGGAGGCTACGAACGCGCCTTATATCCTTGACTCATTCAAACTACGTCAAGAAGCTGCTGATACAACGCATTCACTACCACCAACTCCCCAAACACTAAACGTTAACGCAATACACCCACCCCCTATGCGACGCATTTACTCGAGTCCCCCTCGCGGGGAGATAGGCCCAATTTTTTTTCTTCGCAATAGGATTATTTCACGAAGGACCAATTTGAGCAACGGACATTGGAGAAGCTTGGCGAAAAAAAACTCAGCCGAAATGCCCCTACCAGCATTTTTTGAACATATGGCGGTGTTTTGGACGGGCTGGAGACACATTCGACGATTACACGAGCGAAAATTACCAGTGAAAATCAATTGTCAAGCGATCACAAGGGAGCAATGTTTGTACACACTGAATTTTACAGTCTGGACATTCTTCTGCGTCGTGCTGGAACTCAACTGCTTTCATGAGCACATTCCATCCCCATCATCGTCGCCTCTTGCCTGCACCCTTGTCCGTCGCGAAGAGAACGACGATCCGCTGCTGCGTTCGCGTTTTACTACCCTTGTGTTTTTCCTATACAATTTACGTATTCCAGATGCCCATTACAATGTACGCGTTAACAAATTGTTGTGTGGCCGTTAATAGCTTTCTTTTCCCTTGTTGTTACTGTAGTCGTACCGGACAGTGGAGCAGAATTTTAGCATCTTGGGATCGTGTCACCGTCTCAACACGGCTGCCCGAAATTAGCCACCTCGTCTTAGAAAACCTGTGAAGATGAGGAGGAGAGCAGTGGCTGCCGGCGGCGCCAACCGCCGCCAATGGTCCCCCTACGGGCAGACACGCGGACGCCGACGGTCACCTCGGCGACACACAGGCAGCAGCCAACGGCGATCGTACTGGAAACCAACCACGTGCGGTCGCCACGACTTCCAACCCAAAATCAGAGCAATATCCACCGCTGTTTTAAGTGCAGAGCCCTTTAGGGGCCCGCCTTGTCGTTGTAGCTCGTTCGCTGGAACGAAGCAGAGCCTCACGGCGTTCCGTCGTCGCGGCGTAAGCCAGAGGCTTCGAAAGCCAAGCGGTTTATGTAGTCATAACAGTTCGAAACTAGCGAACCGCTGGCGCTTGTCATACATCTACCGTTTGTTTAGCGTTAAGAAAACTGTTGGTACATTTGAGGCAAAATATACGCAATTAGCCGGCAGCGTCCGCGTTCATTTAGTATAGGAATGCTCGTTGGGTTGGTTTTAGGGGCGAAGCTCCTTAGGGCGTGGGTCTGTCCAGCCTCGACGTATGTATGTAGCCACCTCTAGTTTAGTTCTTGGATTGTTTACTAGATGGCGTGGCTACCTCTAGTTTAGTTCTTGGATTGTTTACTAGATGGCGGTACTTGTATATGATGAAAAGATGCGCTTGGATTGTTTACTAGATGGCATGGCTACCTCTAGTTTAGTTCTTGGATTGTTTACTAGATGGCGGGGAGCGTTGTAATAAAATCCGTTCGCTGTTGGCGCGCGCTCGGAGTCGCCCGATGGATAAGGCTGCAGATGTGCGAGCCCGCGAGGCAGAAGCGCTCCGTGAAGCTGCGCGACGCCGCCGCCAAGATCCTGCCGTACGAGAGCGGGAGGCCGAAGCGTGTCGTCTGGCTGCGCGACGACGCCGCCAAGATCCCAGCGTTCGAGAACGAGAGGCCCAAGCGTCACGGCAACGGCGCGAGGACCCTGCCGTACGCGAAGCGGCACGGCTGCGGCGCGAATAGGATCTCCAAAACGTCAGAGAACGGGAAGCGGCGAGAAAGCGCGCGTATCGGCAGGCAGACCCCGATGCAATGAGAGCGCGTGAGGCGTCTGCAAAACGCATCAGGCGAGCTCAGCCCCAAGGTGCCGACGCGCGGTTTAAGCGAGACTTTCTAGACGTTACGTTCGGACACAGATGTAGTGGGCGAACTTTCACTGAAGAGTCACGGTTTTACCGATGATTTCCCCTCAGGAGCTTCGCCCACTCATCATCATTCACCCCGTGGATATGCTGTGAATTTTTTTTTACGATGGCAAGCGAAAAAAGTGACAGTGCAACGCCGGCACGTTCGGGAGGAAAAGCAAGCACAAAAAATTAGTTCCCTTCCACTCTGTGAAGGAAGATCACCTGCAAAGCTGGACGCAGTCCACGGAGTGCACGAAACAAAACACGTTTATCGTAATTTGCGATAGAGCATACTTCCTAGCCAATAAGCTGAATGAACCTCTGACGGATCAAAGCTTTGTTCTCGCAACTGCCTTTGTTCCTCCTGAGTGGAAAGCACCTTACTGTATGTGTAATGCCAGGTTCAGACTTTTGCCGCAACTGTCGTAATAACTTTGAAGAATGACGTCATTTCACGTCTCAGCCAAACAGCGTGACATGGCATTCTGTTACGTCCATAGATCATGGTACGGGATTTGCGTCGGTAATGTGCACATAGCCTAGCACACAAACCCAATCAGCTCTACCACTAAGGACTTCGGACAGGTCCCATTGGGCCGTTTAACGCCCGCGTTTAAATCTCGCACCAGCAGAATGTACATGTCATCCATCAGTACGGACTTGAAACCTACAGCTGCGCATACACGCCTCCCCTCCTGCACCCCCCCCTATTCTCCACTACAAACCTGCGCCCTAATAAACCGGCAACCGGTCATGTGCGCGTGCTTAGAAGTGACAGACGCCGTCGAAAATATTCCCTGAAAGCCCTCTAAAGAAGTGATTTTGGCTCACGCCAGCGTTCCAAAGCGGGAAATTGGCTGTTCATACGGGAGGGGTTCGCCGCTACTATACGGGCTGAACTTGAGGCGGCAACGGCGCTGCCAGCAGCTTTCCGTTGTTGTTGCCCGCATTCGCGCTTGTGTTCAGGCCAACGCTTCGATTCTTGCTCTTCTTCCTCCACACGAACGGCATGCATCCGTCCTATAACGATTTAAAACCTGGAAGCCCTTCAGCTCCGTTCTCGCGTACAAACATATGGCTGTCCGTTTTCCTACCCCCTCTTATGTACCTTTCTATATAGGTCTGTAAGATGTCTGTGTAACACAACAACCCACACCCGAACCAGTCGATTGAGGAGAACAGCCGAATAACCGAATTAAGCCGTGTAATTTCGACATCTAAATACCTGCACAACCGGTATTTCATCGGTAGTGGCATCAAGCCTAGCTGTGCGTACCCGCCACCCTATTCTGCCCGCAAACCGTGCACGCATAAACCGGCAACCGGTGATGGCGCATACTTAGGCGTGAAAGATACCGGCGAAAATGTCGCTTGGAAGGCCTTCCAAGCTCAAAAAGAAATATGAGCTGAAGCCGGCCTTCCACCTGGGGAAGTTTCTCTTCTACCGGGAGGGATTCGCACCTACTTGGTGAAAAGAATTTGAGCGAAACGGCGACGGCGGGTTTCGGTCGTTTTAGGGGGCAGCCCTTTGGCAGCCGTTACCTGGGCTTGTCGGGAGCGGCGTCTGTTTATGGCCGCGTAACCGAGTGAGCAAACGCAGCAGAGACGAAAGAAAAAAAACGGAGAGGAACGTCTAGCGAAGGATGAAGTGGAGTACGACAGCGCGGCTACGGCGTCATCTCTCACTGCCTTTCCCTCACATATGTTTCATGTGTCTCCACCAAAGAGCGCCCTCCCCCTGACATTTTCCCTGACGCTGTTTCATTCTCCGCTAATCCAAGCCACGTGACGTTTGCGCGGGAGGTTCAAACACGATATGCAACATGCTTGTTGCCCCCTTCTGCGCGGGTAATCCGATCCACGTGACATTTGCGCGGGAGAATAAACCACGATTTGAAACATGCTGGCCGGCGGCGTCAGCGCACTGTAGAGCGCACGCCGCCGCACGTTCGCTGATCACGCGAACACTTCGTACGACGCAGCAGAAATGCGCCGAGACCGAGGAGACTGCAGCTCGTGCTGCGCACAAATTTCATATAAGGGAGTGTAGTAATCATCAGTGCACTTTTTACGCTCATCCGTGCTGCTCTTTATTTTTCGCAATCATCTTATAACCGCCTACCGCCGTTAACTGCCGACTGCGCAACTTGCCAAAGGGGCACGGTGGAGGCGAGGGGGAAAATAGTTGTGAAAGCGGTGTCAGCAGTGGTAAGGAGGAGCACCGGAGCGGCGCCGAGTAAATCGATGACACCGGAATGAAAACTGCAGACATATACTGTTTTGCAGTAAAAAGAACAGAACTGTCCTCCTCTCTCTCCTCCTCTCGTATCCTCTCCTTCAACCTTGAATGTAAATCGGGTAGCGCGCTGCGCGCGTTCAGTTCAGCGCTTGCTGCGGTTGTCTCCACTTCACTCCGTTCTTCCGATGAAGTGTGATGGAAGCAACAGTCCCGTCAGTTCAATAAAGACCTTCGTTAACCGTTTCACCTTCGTCTACGCAATTATAAAGCCCCATCTTCCCGAAGGGAACGCTGAGTAGATGCGGGGCATCGCGGGGTTCACCTACATTTTCCCCAAATTCGACTACGAACACAACGGAAACACAACGGAACCGCGAGATGCTCCGCATCTACTCAGCGTTCCCTTCGGGAAGATGGGGCTAATTTTTTGTTTGAATGCTCCTACCTCGAATACCACAAGTTTGGAGAGATCCCTCCAAACTAGTGATAACAAGTAAAAGCCCCTAGATAAAATTTTTTGCGAACATTTTATAATCTAGATATAGCAGAGAGATATTGGCCGATAACCTTGTGCAGATTTCAGCTTTTGTTCGGCTTGCGTTTTTGGAATTAACCCTCTGTGTCCTAAATAGAAGGTTAGCGGCAAAACGTTATGATCGTATGCTCCTGGGAATATGACTAACAGAACGGGAGCAAGAATAGCAGAGAATTATTGAGAAAACTCTCCACTCAAACCTTCTGGCCCAGTGGTCTTGTTAGCAGGGGTTCATGCAGAATTTTTATTTTGGGAGGGTGTCGAAAGCCTCCTAGGGGGTGTTGGGGGGTGGTTGGGAGGGTGTACAAACCCCTGGGCAAGGTTCTCGTGGTTGTGGAAGCTTTTTTGGGGGGTGTCGAAATCCTTCTGGGTGGGTGTTTGGGTGGTGTTGGGGGTGTATAAATCCCTGCTTGTTGATCATAAGGTCAGAGATGGCAGCCACAACTTCTTCAAGTGTAATAGGCCCAGAAACCAGAGCGCACTCATCATTTGTCAGCTTAGGCAGTAAATTCATAACGGAACTAAATTCGTGCCCCTGAGCCAAGGGACTTGATTTGGCAAATAGTGTACTGCATTGGTCATGGAAACGAGTAGTAATTTCAGCTGCTTCGGTCTACCCAATACGTTAATGTTGAATTTCAATTACTTCATTTCCACTCCCGCTCATCCCTACGCGAACGACGAGTGGGTACCTATCAAAGAATTTTTCACTTCTCCGGCGAATTATAGCGCCAAGGTATTTTTCGTTAACATATTACTAAGTTGTGCTTAAACAATACCAATTTCCTCTACACCTGATCCCGGACGCGTATAGACCTTATCCAAAAACTGGCGCCCTCTTACGGGTACCACGTGCGATTCCGCCATGTTGGGGGAATCCCGGATCTCCGTATGTGTACATGATAGCGCGGGGTTAGCGACGCGCACGTCGGCATTTATTGTTGTCCAAGATACCCAAATACTGCCGTGTAACTTGCTGTGCACAAAGGTGATACAAGGACGACCAGGGAAATAGCGTACACATCTTTTTTTTTATTTCTCAACGGAAGCATGACTCGGGCCCTGCGAGAAGTCGCTTGCGGGTGTCGACTTCCCTTTGCACAGTAATATTATAGCTAGATCACATGCATAGTCACGAAACGAATAATATGTGCAGGACTAAAAAGGTCCCAAAGTGAGATATTTTCTAGCCCTGTATTTGCCGCGGAGCACTCCTCCCTGCTAGTAGTTAAGGCGCACTGCATCGGTCAGCTCGTACTTTATCGTGCGGTAGAGGTTTGAGTCTGCCGTTCGTGTTTTGCGCGCCCGCGTTTTCTTTTTATTCTTGACGTTCGCTAGGCTTTTATGGAAGTACTACGCATTCTTTCGTTTGCCAAATCTTAGAGGAAATAAGGGATCCGCCAGAGTTGCACGTAGCGCTATGAGTAGCACAAGTAACGTACGAGTAATTCCGTGCATCAGTCATTTACCGCTCGTCGCCTGCTGTTCGACCGTAGCCTATTTTCACAATATCAAATTTTTCAAGCGAAATTTTCTCAGCGGTAGTGTGCACCCAGTTTTGTTGGCCACGGCGCGAGCAAAGGACGTTAAGCGGTCGCCACGAGGCACGCGCTCACGAGCGCTCGGCATTTTCTCGCTCTTTAGAGTTTTCGCAGTTTTTTTTTTTTTTTGCTAAAGCCTTTGCGTGCGCTGGGGATGCTCGGCGGTCGCCGCGAGGCACGCGCTCACCAGAGCTTAGCAATTCATGGGTCATTTAATTATTCATTAGCAATTTATTGGTAATTTATTGGCAATGTTTGACGCGTTACACGCCACACACGTTACGCGCTACACATTACGGCCAGCTACAACAGCTCCGTATTTTTTTCTTTGGCAGGTTTCCTCTGCGTCCCAGAGGATCCTTAGCGTATAGCTATATCAAGAGTGCCGCCCCCCCCCCCCCCCCCCCCGCCCCTCCCTAATTTCAACCTCAGGACAGCCCACAAGTTTCGAAGCGTTTCAGGAATGACCTCCTGAGAAACCCGAAGGATGCGAACCAATACGGATGCACTTTCAATGTTTGCGTTCTCAAAGCCAAAAAAAAGGAGAAGAAACGCGAAAGCCTCCAACAGCTTCCCTGCCGGTGCCTCCCTGACTACTTTTTCGATGCATAATGCGCATTTACAAAGTCGCTTGCAAATATGGGCAACAGAGAAAGGTCCACAGATCACTCGTCGCTCATTTTGCTGCGCTTAAATCTGAATATAAAAGGATCGCCAAGCCGAGAAAGCCCCTCACACGCTCCGTACCAAGAATCCCGCGACCGCTATCCCCCAACATGGCGTCGCGTGCTCGTTTCGTTTTTCTTCCGGTAGATAGCGGCACGTTTGCATAAGGTCTATAGGCGTTTCCTAGTCAACACAACCAGCCATCATCTTAGCTTGCTATGGGGGTTATATCCCAGCAGAAACCTACCTAAAGCACACAAAACCACCCGAATGAAATAAATAACAGCCACAACGCAAATAAAAAGCGTGACACAGTGCAATAGTTAAAAAAACGTACGTAAATACGCACAGCAGCTAGCTCAACCAGTCCTTCGCTGACCTATCTGGAGAGTTGAAACCAATCTAAAGCGGACAAAATCACCAAAATTGGAAACAAAAGTTCAGGTGGGCATTTACCCACGCGCAAGATTTGAATGGCGAAGCGGTTGTCGGCGAGCATTGCCGGACACATAGTTAAGTTTAAGCATCATTGTTTATTTGGATAGTTGCGGGGCCAGTACTCGTCGTATTCATCGAAGAGGCCGTCGCCTTCTTCGCCGCGAGTGGTGGATGCATAGTCATCCTGAGCATTGTAGACTTCCACCAGCTCAACTGGCGAAGCCATGACTATGTCGCGCAAGGTTTGAACCATAGCAAAGCTGGAGGATGTCTTTATACCTGAGAACTGAAGGACACATCACCATGCATTTGTACAACTTCTAAATTGTTTAATTACAGGTTCAACATTGCTTTCCACTGTGCTAGTAGTAGTCATTGCCATATGCATCGATATAATCGTGTTACTCACGCCAATCATTACATAGAGCACTGCACGGGCCCGGGCCGGCCCGAAAGCCCGGGCCCGACCCGGCCCGCGGGCCGGGCCGGGCCACCCGAAGTCGATTATCGGCAGGCCCGGGCCGGGCCCGGGCCAGGCTCGGGCTCGACGCCATGGACCAGGGCCGGGCTCGGGCTTGAATTCATACGCCCGGTCGTTAATAGTTCCGACGTGAAGTGTAGAAAAGAGCATAAAAATGAATATTCTGGTTTTACTTTTACGCGCTTCTTGATGTTAGTTGTACACATTGTTTTAAAAACGTGTTTTGCTATATATATAGGTCTGATAGTCACTATCCTGTAATTTTAATGACATTTCATGTACTGCATCAAGATTTTATATTTTGGTGCATAACATATCAAAGATACGGTTACAAGGAACGCCCTAGCGGGAAGGAATTAATTAAGACACCCTGGAGCTGTGCACCTATGTCTATGTACGTGCGTTTTATATGTCGAACCAATCTAAATGCGGCTGCCGTGGCTGGAAATCAAACTAGCGTGCTAGAGAGGCGCCACCGCTTAACAACCACTGCAGGGAAAACATTTTAACACACGCACATACTCGTGGATTCAAATGGGGAGCAAGAAATTTCAGCAATACCAACTTGTGACCGAGACAACCACGTGAAGTTGCCAAGATTCTGGTCATCAAAGGTGATGGTGTCTCTCGTGTAAGAATACGAGCTATTATTACGCCGATGTGGTGTGAACTGCAGACGGTGTAAGCTAAACTACGTGCACTTTTAAACCCTTATTTTTGGCGTTTCAATTCATGACGTGCTTGTACAGACTAGATGATCCGTCTGATTTCCCGCTACGAAGACACTGGATCAAATATAATAAACAAATTTTCTTCATCGTCTAAGACCGGGCCTGGTCACACACACGCAGGCCCTCCCTAGGCTCAAAAATAAAGGACCGGGCCCGGGCCGGGCCTGGGCTTGAGATGACGGGCCCGGGCCGGGCCCGGGCAGGCTCATTTATGAATGCCCGGGCCTGGGCCGGGCCCGGGCTCGATGTTACGGGCCCGGGTCGGGCTCGGGCTTCACGAAGCGGGCTCGGGCGGGGCTCGGGCCTTAAGATCAGGCCCGTGCAGTGCTCTATCATTGCATAACGACCGCGCGGGAGGAGGAGGAGGAATAACATTTATTTTTTAAGGGAAAGGGGGGGTGAGGAAGGAGAGTGGGTGGTGGCCTCAGTCCAGGCCGCCATCAGGCTCCCCAGCAGCAACTTTTGTTTTGCTAATTCCACTGCGTGAGCCAAGGACTCCGCGGTCGCCGCGAGGCACGTGGTCACGAGCGGTACGCAGTTTCTTGGTATTTTTTTCCTGCAACACCGAAGTTACGGCTTGTATAAGAGCTGCTCTGTTAAAAATGTGAACCGACCCTACAGAAAACAACTATGGTGTTTAAAAATATTCAGCAGAAACAGCCGAAACCGACCTAAAAGAGGCAAAACCACAGAAAAGTACAAAAAACAGCAGCTGAAACTGACCTAAAGGTAATGAAATCAATATAAATCCAATTTATGATGCACAAAGCTGTCGTAAATAAATTATATGCGTGATAAAAATACTAATCTTCAAGTATAACAAACCATTGAAAAATGAGAATAAGAAGTTGAAGGTGACATCTACGTTTGGATCTTGAGATGTACGACGCGATAGCGTCGTACATCTCAAGACCACTGCTTTTTGCTTGCGCGAGGAGCAGTGACGTCACACGGCGCCCAGAACGTTGCTCGCTGCCCGGCGTTTCTCACACACCCCCCGCTCCATCCGCTCCCAGCGTCTTCGCCAACCTACGTTCCGCACGTGGCGGCCCGGTCCACTTGATGATCATGCGAGGGGTGGCCGGGTGTGGAACCGATGGCTCGTGCGTCGCAGCAACACGGCGTGCGCCTGTGCAACCAGCTTAGCTCTGGGGCGATTGGTGACGCTGCGCCGGAGCCGCTGGATAAATATACATGTGTCACATAATGCTTATACCGTGTGTGTGTCATTGAAGCAGCTGTAAGAATTAGAATCAAGCTAATCCTAGACAACCAGCAAAGCTAAGAATAACCAGCTGAACCTTAGCTCGCGCTACGTATATCCTGGCATAGTCGACCTAAGCCACTGCTAATTCTTTTCAAAATGTACTTATTGAATTTTGTAAAGGCCTCGAGGCCCCTTAAGGCATTTCTGCCTCCATCCTCTGCGTCCTCTTAGACATCGTCTGAGAAAATATGCCGCTGTAAAAATGTGGAACTGTAAACGGTGTATTATGTATCCACGAACTGATCCCCTTCTGCTTTGGTCTCGTATGAGAGTGGCAGTATCGAAAATAAATAAATAAATAAATAAATAAATAAATAAATAAATAAATAAATATCAGCTCATTACTGGGGTAGAATAAAATTAGTTTTTGTTTCTTTTTTTGTGGTACATACAATATTTGGGCACTGGCCAGGAATCGGGAACTCTGAGCGGCAATGTGGCCGCTTCACAAAATTCCCAAACTGTGAATTGGAAGCATTAAAGTTTTAGATTCGTGCATGCCGCAAGACACCTGAACGAGATTTCAGGCGAGTATACAACAGGTGCACACCAGCCGCGCCGAGGGAAGCTGTGGCGTGTGCCAGTCTGCTTAATTCGCGCTGTAAAACGAAGAAACGAAAGCCAAGAGACGCCTACATGGTGTAGCAGAAAAGAAGCCGGTCGAACTAATTCGCGCCAAAGGACAGAGAAACGAAAGCGAATGAAGAAATGCAAATACAGTGGAAACCCGATACTACGACTTTAAAGGGACTGCCATTAAACGTCGTATGATCGCGGGGTTGTACGACTGGGGTGCTGCAAATGCCGACCTAGCAGGCAGTCTCACGCGACAAATGGGCTACGAACTTTTAAACTACTATATTTAGTGAGTTCTCGCGTGATTGGCGAACCTTAAGCTGAAATCCAAGCTTAAAAAACACCTATGCTAAGAAGCTAAAAAAACGCCTTAAAAAACGCCCTTCCCTCCACGGCGTCCGAGCTAACCCGCCAGCCAAGCGCGGAACGCACTCGTTCCGTCAGGCATGTTTGTTTTTTTTTTTTTTTTTGCCCGCCAGCCCCGCGCCTTGCCCAAGCGAGATAAGGCCAATGTGGTCGAGCAAATTAAGAGGTTAAAAGCGAGTGTGAAACTGCCAAGGCTAAGCGAAACGAACGGCACAGTACGAGGTGGACATGGAAGGCCCATCTCCCCGCGAGGGGGACTCGAGTAAATGCGTCGCATAGGGGGTGGGTGTATTGCGTTAACATTTAGTGTTTGGGGAGTTGGTGGTAGTGAATGCGTTGTATCAGCAGCTTCTTGACGTAGTTTGAATGAGTCAAGGATATAAGGCGCGTTCGTAGCCTTGCATTCTGTGTCAGCTTTGTGGCGCAGTGGGTAGAGCACCATGTACCTTGCGGTCCGCCCGCAGGGTCGTGGGATCGAAACCAGTCGCCGGTAAGTATTATTTTTTTATATAGTGTAGGGGAAGGGGTGCGGACCTGTTGTTGAGAGCGAGGAGGGTAGCGTGATGCGGGAGAGGAGGAGTGGGGGAGAGGGCACACCTGGAACGGCTGTTGCGGACGCCGAGGCACGCCAACGCCGGGTGACATCGTGAGTGAAAGAAATGCTCTGCATTTAAAAAGAAACGACATTCCCGTACGGGGTGGAGACACCCTTTGAACGGTCCCGTGCCGTCGCCATTGGGTCAAAATATTACACGCAAAGCTGTTTTCGATTCTCACAAAACACAGCAAAGCGAAATAGATATAATAATTAAAACTTCGCTAGCAAACCATGTTGACGCCATGGCGTGTTTCCTTTCTTCTTCTGCGACCACTGCGTCATGGGAGAGGAGAGAAACTTGGAGAAAGCTATGGGAAGCGTTTGGTCCCGCCATTTATTTGAAAGGTCGAATCCGATCCATCAAATCTGAAGCGCTGCACACAATGGGCATGACTTTAAATTCGCCCACAAGACGGTCAGCGCCAGACTTGGCTGTAGCTCGTCTAACCGATCATCGAGCTTTTGTGCGATCTGCACGCGAAATTTCTGTGTTTAGGGCGTATATAAGGAAATGTCGATCACCAAGAAAGAATGTCTAAGGCTTAACTGAGTTAACACGATCACTAAGAAGGCAATTTTCTGTCCTTCATTTTGTCAATAACCTTTTATAACTTGTTGTAAATACAGTTTTCTTTGGTATTTAATCCTGTCCTCCGAGACTTCTTGTCTCCTGCTTCGTCGCAATCACCACAGAGTACCAAAGACGAGGGTTACTTCACCGATTAAGGAACTTCAAACCGCCAACAAAGGTTTTAGTCGACTCCTCACAGTCCATTACGCCCAGTCGTCTTCGAAAGCGGATGGTGGTCCACCGCTACCTCTGCCTCAGATAGGGCTATATTTTAAAGCCCATAGTCTGCCATGTCTCTACAATTAAGGGACAGAAAAGGCTTCAAAAGGTTGCTATCAACGGTTGGTCACGTGGGCGCAAACAAAAACAGCTCAGGTTTCACTTTTGAACTCAGTTATTACAAGCGAAAGCAAAGACTACGCATCAGTGTTTCGTGAGAGTTTGCCTTTCCTTGAGGTTTCGCAGACTGCCGTCTAGCTATAACTACTGGATGATTGGATTCAGCTTTGCTTGCTCTCAAACTCACGCATTGACAGCCCAGCCAGCACTGAGTGATAAAGTTCAGGGGAATTTCAGCTAGCCATTTCACCTTCGCCTAGTAACGGAGTACCACAGCGCTTGGCTCCGAGCGAGCGAATGGATAAGAAAGAAACCTCGCTCGCTCAAGCCGCAGGGACTCAGACTCCGAGATCTGTCACCGTAACCGCGGGAAGAGGGGCTTCCCTTATGACCGGTCTAGACGGAATCTCAGAGTATGGTTAGTTAGTTCCTTGTGGAGCCCACTGGGTTCTCAGTCATTATGGCAGTGAGAGTAGGCACTTCTGAACCGACCTACACCGACCGAATCGCGCAGTCGGGTGCCCGCGAAAAGGATCGGACGCGCCCGAACAAGGCTCGGCGGAAAGGCGGCTCCTCCGGAAAATAGGGTGCCGGTGGGAGACCAATGAGGGTCCGAGGTCGTGCCGTATCGTGGGTACGGCGCGTCTCGCACGGCCAGCGGGGAAGCCAGCATGCACGTGACCAAACCGCCGGCCAAGATGGCCGCCCCCACGATATGCGAAGCCTAACCACATGTACAAACGACGCATGAGGGCCAACGGGCCCCCGCAAACGATGTTCTCTCAACCTATCATTTACGGACATCCCTTATTTACAATGTATTATCTTCCTCATGATAAATGTATGCTATAAACAACGTTTGCAACAAATGGAAGGAACCGTCGTTAGTGTTGTTTGGTGAAGCCAGGAATAAGAATTGCTTCCCTTTTAACCAGCACAAAAAGCCTTAGAGTCCTCTCAGGGGCTGGAAACCTAACCAACTTGGACACGCGTGCTACAATTTTTTTTATTACTCCAGGCACGGAAGCGCCGTCTTTCTTCCGTTACCCCTCCTGGCTACCTGGCTCTGGCTCCCCCGATGCCTCGCTCTGCGGAAGTATTCGTCAACGAAGCTAGGGCCAACGCAGCTCTCACACCTCAAATCGTTAGAAAATGTATTTACCCAGCGGGGTCTCCACCTCCTTACTGTCCCCACTGCCGGATTATCGTATTCGCCACCCTTGACCACTTAATCAGGCGCTGCTCTGCGTTTTCACTGTACCGGCCTATCCTCACCAATGCTATGCCTCCCAATGCCTCAGAAGATGACCCTCCATTCGAAGATCCAAATTTTATCAGAGCCCTTGGGCTGTTCGGCGTAGAGAGTGGTCTGTCAAGATTAGTGTAGACCGGGGCCCACTCCGGTCGTGAAAATCCTATAATGGTAGATCTTAACCTTAGCCTGGGCTCCGCGGTCTGAAGGGAAACCCTGTGTGGTCTTTATGGACGCATCTCTTTAACTGGGCTACTCCTCCCTTTCCCCTCCTTCCCCTATCCCTACTTTGGCCGCATGGCCTTCCCTCAATCAATAAAGGACAACAACAACAACAACAACAACAACATCAATTACGTGATACTTTACGTATGTATGGTAACACTGCAATTTATTCTGTCTGTGCTTTGCTGGCCTTTTTTTTTCCTTCGTCTTCGGTTTCTCAAGCAGCCCATAGGTAACAAAAGTGAAAGGATGTTCCGGGTAGTATGCCTTAATTAGACGATTATCCTGGTCACGGACGGGGATCCCATTGCTTGAACGCAATATTTAACAAACGCATTTGTGAAATAAAGGTTAGAAATTTTTCTCTTAACAAGTTTGGACGGAGCTGAATCGTAGGCAAGGAGTGACTCCTTTCCTCGAGGTTCATTTTCCAGCAAAGGTGGCCGTCTTTAAAAGAAGGGTTAAGGGCGATAAAATGGATATATCCTACGTCAAGTAGTTTGTAGGTTACTGCTAGTGGCTTCAAGCAGTCATTAAAAATTTCCAGCATTGTTGCACAAAAACATTGATGCCTCTGCTGTCAGTTGGAACTAGCACAAGGGAATCGTCAACAAATATAAAAATATTTGCTGACATGGCTATGTTTAGTGGGTCCGATAAAAGCCTTATACTTTTCTGAGCTCTCGGACCAGCGCTGTCTGGTGGTACGGGCTGTAACGGCCAGCCAGCACCAGGGCATCTTAGACTAAGGATGCCTCTTACTGGGCGGTGGCCTAAGATTATCCTCCTGCTCACCAGTAATGTAAATGTTTGTCTCTCTCTCCGCTCTAGGTAAAAGTCACTTTAAAATGTGTGCGATTCATGAACTTATGCCAATGCCATTCTTTTGAAGATATGCTACGCCATCCCTGCACGAAAAAGTGCATTTCACATAAAAAGCAGCGAGATCTAAACAAAATCGTGCACCTCTCCGTCTAACAATGACGATGGCTGAACGCGAAGCCTTCTCGTGAGGGTTTTCTTGGTTGGCGTCTGAGTTTGAACTTGGACTTGCAGACGGTTTTTACTTTGACTCGATGGGCTTTGATTATGACTCGCAAAAAAATTTAGACTTTTGATACCAGCGGCTTTAACTTTGACCCATCAATACTTGATTTCGCACGCAGAAAATTTAAGCTTCGCGTTGAACCATCGTCATCGTTAGACGGAGGGATGCCTGATTTTTCTGGCTAATTTTGCCCATCTATGCACCCCTCTTCACATTCAAACTGCTTCTAGCGTGCCGGTTTTGCGCAATCGGATAGACGCCGGCAGCATAACGCGAACGACCCAGGTTCGATTCCGACCACGGGAGACGTTCTTCGTTCACCTCACCCACGATCATCTTCGCCAGAAAAAGTTGGCTTTCCTGCAATGTATTGAAATTAGTTAGAAACCCGTAACTTGTCTTGTAGAAACGAATAAATAGGTATTTATCACGTTCCCTTCTGGCGGACAGTTGTTCTCAACGGCCACTGAACCTTGTGCGTTTGGACGTTAATGAAAGTCGCTAAGGCAGATTTTGGGACTTTTCGACAACTTCAGGAAGTTTCGTCACTTCAACTTGCTGCACAGCTTCTTGGCTTCAGTTTTAACTTTTGGAAGGTTGTGTAACAGCATCACGACGGCACCGAACAGAGTGTATTGATCCAAAGCGTTCGATATGTACAGCTGATGGCTTTTAAAAAATCAAAGCCCCTCTTTCTAACGACAAAATTTCTTCTGCCGCAAACCAAGTCGAATCAAAGCCCAATCACGGGATGGATTCGTTCATTGTCGCCTTCCCGTGGCGGCATGATAGCGAAGCACTGACTGGTGGTAGCAATTCAACGACGGTGTGCACCTGCGTCTAACGCCGAAACGCCCTGCGCCAAAGCCGACTTTTCCACGTGCCTTAATGAAGGTGTCGATCATGATGATGATAGCCTTGAAATGTTTGTCCTGCACCCACTCGGGAGGATATATCAGGTACAAAATGTTGACTGTGCACCTGCGCTTGATGTGCCTTTGTGGAAACCCGTAGTGTAAGTTGGTTTTCCCGCTGTGCATTTTGAGCTTCACGATTTGCAGTGTGGACTTTGGATTTAGACTTTCAAGACATTGGCTTTCGACCAGAGAAGGCTTCGCGTTTCAACCATCTTTCACTTCACTCACGATCATTATCATCGTCAGAGAAAGTTGGCTTTTCTGCAGTGCCTTTCGTTCTGGACAGTCGCCCATAGAGTTTCTTACAGTATTGGCCTCGAGGACATACCGTGGCGCCACCTACGAGTGACGTCACTTGTAGGAAGCCATGTAATGTTTTCGTCAGCTAGAACACATTTCCTGTGCTTATGCGGCCTCACGTTTTTTGTTGTAGCCACCGTGTGCTCCCTCCTCGCGATTTTGATGCAAATTACAGAAAAACGTTGTCTGCAGACCGAATAATCCGGGCAAGCAATCAGCGACTCACTTGTTCCCGGCGACACCGCCACGGCTAGGTAGTTACTTCATTAAACACATCTGTTGGGCACGTTGGTGCATTATGATTGAAAAAAAAAATAGAGCTCGACTTAGACAACGACAGTAAAGAAGGACGACGGAACAAGCGCTCACTTGCCACTAACATTTATTGAGGCATCGTCTCATTTTTATACATGTATCATCATGAGCATGCGTACTTTGGTACACTACATGGAACACATCAAAGTGATAATACAGTGGCAAGGGAGCTCCTGGAAGCGTTCGGACGTTCGGTCGCATACGTCCGCATACAGCACCACGCTCAAGTCGTTTGCGGGCAGCCTACAACGGTTGACACGATTATACAGTCCCTATGAGGCCAAACTACGCCTCACGCACTGATAATTTACTTCAAACGCCGAAACTAACACGAAAATACACTTAGAAGACGCGTCCTAAACGAAATATGCCACGCGCTGCAAGCCAACTACGCAACAAGGTAGGAACAAGGAACGAGGATCCTACAAGTGACGTCAAAACGATCGCAGCGCCGGCCTCTCCAGGGGTGGCCTTCGCGGCCAATATCCTAGAGAGGAATCTGGCGCTAGTAGAGTGTACTAGAAGTTTTAGAGTGGCCCGAGCGGCGGGCTCTCCCATTGCTCCGCCGGGTCGACTTTCGCGCAGAAAATAAAACCGGTATAGCGGCGGCGCTGCTGTCGTCAACAACTGAACAGCCGGCGCTCCCCGGCACTAGTTCCCAGCCTACGCGCGGCAATATTTGCGTTGCTCGCTGCGGTGTTTTGCGCTTGCGAAGCTGATTTATTTTGAATTATGAAGTTTAACGCGCCAGCGCTACACAGGCGATGAGGCAAGCGGTACTACATGGCTCCGGATTAATTTTGACCACCTGGGGATCTTTAACGTGCGCCGAAATCTCGAAGACACGGGCGTTTTTCGCTTTTATCCTCCATCACAAAAGAAGGTGCCGTGGCCGAGAATCGAACCTGCGCCTTTGGTCAGCTGATTTAGAAAGTAGACGCAGAAACGTTATGACTCCGCTTAAGCAAACTTTAAACTAGTACGACCCGCCATAAAATTACCGACCTGCCCCCCCCCCCCCCCCCAATTATTGTTTCTCATTTCTATGCGTTTTCTGAAAACGTTAATTGTTGATATACAGTAATCTCTCGTTAATTCAAAGTCGTAAAATTAGCTGAAAATTTTCAGATAAGCGCGGAGTTTCGAGTTAAGTCAAATGTAGAACAAATTTGTAGCCAGGTCCCTGAAATAACAACTAGTGCTTCTAACAAAAGCTCTATTGCACAGGGGAGATTTCGTAATAAAGACAAAATAATTCGCAGGAAAAAGAAACTTTTTTTATTGCAGAAGAAAGAACTGTGTTGCGCTCGGCCGTTTCGCGTTCGCATCTGCATCCCAGAAAAGCGTACCCGAGAATTCTCAACGGATCGCATGAATTAGTGGTCGCCACCGCTACATTCTACCTTGTTACAAATCAGACGCAGCATGTATGTTGTTTCTGCCGTTGTAGGCACTTCTGGAGGCTCCTCCTCGTCCGCATGATCAGCTGCGTCGTCCACAGCTATCTTAATGATGTACGCGCCAGACAGCATTAATTCCGGTAACGGGGACGCGTAGTACGCGTAAACTTGCACTTCACGATCGCGTTCGGTGAGTAGTGGGAGTAATCATTCGAACGGGGACCTTATCAGCTGCCTGCAGCGGACTTTGCCTTGTGTCCTCTCTGCCAGTATTTCGAGACATCCGTGGTCCTCCGAAAAAACGTTTGGAGATAAAGCGGGCAAATGCAAGCGCCTATGGGAGGTAAATACACCGCGAGAAAAAGTTTGGAGAAGATATTTTGAGATATAGCAGAGTTGGAGTTAAAGAGGGATTAATTTGACCGACAGGCACCAGGAATGTTCTTCCCTTCCCCTTCTTGACTCTGCGCATGAAGCAAAAGCGGCGGGGCGCACATTCTATGCTGCACAAAGTTTACTGTTTTTTTACATTCCTATTTTTGGAACGAAAATACCAAAAGCCTTCTTCTGGGATACCCCTACCGTTGATGCTTGTACTGTTGTTAGTGGTCTTTCTTATTTTATTAACCTGCTATGTCGCATGCAGGCACTTGGTAAGGACGTGTGCACTGAAAACGAAGTGCCAAGTCTGCAGGACCAATCCTACATGCCAGGGGACGATGCCGCTGTGTGTGTGTGTACTACCTCTGGTAATTTGGGGGTACTTCTGAATCCTTCCGCGCATTTTTTACCGTTTATTAGCGATCTCTAGGGCGTTTTTACAGTTGCTTCAGCGACAAGGAGCTCCACCATGACAGCGTTATGGATGTGCTGCAGCCCGTATTCACAACAAACACCTTAACGGCGTTGGTTGCGACCGGCACGTGAGACCTGGACAGCAAATTTGGTTTGGTTCTGTATACATTGTGACACGGATTCATTTCTACATAAAATGTTTAAACAAGTTCCGTGATTACATCCGAAGGTGGGAGCAACACCTTAAACTTAGCCGTTGCTAATGATCGAGGGCGAGTTATGAAAATGCGTTGGCCAAAAATGTCAATTTAAATCTTCATGTTAGCGTTATTCCTAAACTTTTACATGTGTAGACTTTGTGCATGATTTCCCGCGTTACATCGAATTTCTGGGCTATCGAAAATGAAAACAAAATGTGTATTTGTTCCAGTTCCGTTTATTTGAACCTCCATGTTAGCGTTCTTGAACTTCTATAGTTGGCGTGTTATATTTCATTTTTGTCGTGGTCAATATATTTTCTGATCTATGTTTTGCATTTATTTTATGTGCATGTAACCCTCAGCATACTTGTGAATTAATTTTGTGTTAATTTGATTCAATACTTTCGTGACCTAATCAGGTGAAAGGTGGTGCGATTAATAGAATGTTGCGGGAATAGTTCTATGAAAGACGGTCATTGGGACAACTGAGCTAACCACTGGGCTAACCCCTGTTTAGTTAAAAGGATATCTCGCTTGCGCGTGTCATTTTCTGTTCGGCCACCACGGTGACCCGTAATTATCCCAAGCAGGCCACTGCTTAAATACTGCTATAATAACAACTCACGCAATAAAAAACAAACGCAACTTATGATAAGAACTGCAGTCCGAGCGTAAATTGCAAAGCAATAACTAAGGAATTCTTCTGAGAAGCTATCATCCCAGTCCTCATATTTTTTCGTGTCATGTTCATCAAGCAGCACAATAAGGGCACAATCATAAAGCAATCATGAAGTGGTTTATACTACGCAATTCAACGCAAAATACTTTTTATGGGAAATTGGAATAGCGAAAATGTCGCTGGAATTACTTTATTTACAATCCGTTACGAATGCTGCACCGAAGGCAAATCCGTAATTTTCCTGGTTGTCGAGCGGGAAAGGCAAAACTAACGCAAAATGAGCTGCAGCGTTTGTTTTTCATTTCGTTACCCACAGTTCACTGTACCTACAGTACATTTCAGCAATTGGACGACCCGCAGAACAAATTGCCAGCGCTCCGCGCGTAAAGCGTTTACTGGCCCGGCCGCCGCTTTCGCTTTCAATGGTCGTTGACTACAGCGCCACCGCTATTTTCTGCGCGAAACGAGCACCTCTCCGGGCGGCCGATCGGGCCACTCTAAAACTTCTAGTACACTCTAGCGCTAGCGTCTATGCGGCCCACATTAAGGTCGTCTGTGTCGTCATGGGGCGCCATTATACATCGCGCTCGCCTTAGTTTCATCATTGGCTTGGATTGAAACGTTTTAGTGACCGCAAATTTAAACAAAGTGCCACAAAAGCGCGAAGAATAGTGTGCAATTATGTAAGTGGAAAATAAAAACAGGCTGTTTTAAAACTAAAGTAAAAGGAAGTAAAGCGTATTTTTGCGGAAACGGTTGTGCCTGCTATTCCGCAGGCCAAGGTTGTAGTTACGAACAATGTTAATATTTGGGGGGGTAACTCAATAGAGACTGATTTTATAATTTTACCATTATTTCAAATAATAAGTTGTTTGAAGAGTTTCGAAAGTTTTTTGAGCGTGCCTATGAAAACGTTGCGTTCGTGGAGAACCGGTGCACCGACCGCCAGCTAGTTTAACAAGAAATAAGAAAACGTGGCGTTGAACAGACATGACAAGATAGGACGATGACAAGATAGGACGCATACAAGCGCCCGTATCTGCCGTATCTTGTCTTCGTCGAAGTACGTTTTGTTTCTTCTTTTCGTCGGCTACAAATTTCGCGGCGGCATATTACCCGCTCAGTCATACGTCCTTCGACTGCGGCATGAGCAACGTCAGGTGCGATCACGCATTGCCTGCTGTTTCACTGAACACGGCTACCACAGAAACGGGAGGATTTCGGCTTCCTTGTAGCTCGTAAACGTGTTAATGCATAGTGAAGACAGCAAATCCCCAAAACCGCTTAAGAATCCAATTGTCATGCCAAGCCCAAGCCGAAAAAGGGGGCCTTCCCATAAACCCCACGACGACATGGCTTACAAGGCGCAGTTTCCTCTCTATTATACTTACTAAAAAACTCTATGCAGTCGCCGTCAGCAAGGCAAAGAAACCTGCAGTCTAAAATCGACCGTTCCGGAATGACGCAAACGGACAGACGTCGGCAGCATTACGCGAGGGACCCAGTCTCGATTCCTACCACGGGAAAGGTGTTTTTCTTGACGCGCTGGTGTAAAGTTGGCTTTCCTGCAGTGAGTTTTGCCGCGCGCTGAACGCAATCAGCCAGGCATAGAAGAAAGCTTCCCTTTAATCGACTGCAAACGGGCCAGTGCCTTTTATACGGTGTGAAGCGGCGGAATGAGCGGGAGTAGTACGGCCAGGACGATCACTTCGGTACGAGCGCCGTCTGCTAGGCTTTACCAGCAAGCCCGGCACACCTTTCCGCTTGCGATCAGCACGAAGCCGGTCGTGGTAATCAGACGGCTATTTTTATTGCCGTCTGATTACCGCGGCAATGAAAACGCTGAGCAAGGGGGAAACGATTTCGCTTTCCCCTTCTTCACCATTATCTTTTCTTTCTTTCATATATCGTACCACAGGTGCGAGTGCGCATTACGGCAATAAAATATGACAGACAAAACTAGCTTTTCCGTAGGTATTATCCCAAGTGCTTGCCTTCGCACTCCAACGAGCAAAGGCTGAAACCACTCTGTCAAAATTCTCGACGCGCATACATTCCGTCTGTCACTTACAGCCGGCGTGAATCACAACCGACCTTTTTTGTTGTTGTTGTTGTTTGTTAATCTTTTGTTTATTCGCTTAAAATGAGCGTCAAAGCAGATAGTGAAAAAAAAAGAAAGAGGAGGTATGCGTACTACAGGTACAAACATTTGCCCGCATTGTTACGATCCCTGTCTATCAATCAAGACACCCGGCTGATATACAGCGCAAGGGTTGTGTCGTTCTTGCGGTAACAGTCCGGCAGACGACGGTTTCACAGGCGGGATCGTTGATCATTTTGCCGTTTTCTACCTTGATAAGGCGCTGACCCACCGGTAGGTCGACGCTCCCACGATAATATTAAAAAAAATCGGTGGTTTCAGGTAGCGAGTATCAGGGCTAATGAGTTCTGCTTGAAGTACGCAGCAACGTTTTTTATGCCACAAACTTCGGTCCACAACTGAGGACCTGGTGAACCTAATCTGGGAGGCTTACTGAACCAACGAATTGGACTTGGATTCTTCAGGACTAATAATGTTTGCCCGACGGGCTGACACCAGTCTCCCTCAAAGTCTCTAGAGGCCAAAGAATATGGAAAGCCAACTTCTCCAAACATAGAAAAAAAAACAAATAGATAATGCAAGTGCGACAAACAAAATAAAACGACGCAACGGAACATCACTCCAAACATAACAGCGCACTTATTGCGACGCCAGACGGCTGCTTAAACTTCATGCTGCGCCTCCCCAGCTGTAGGCACTCTCACGACAAAAGCCTGCAGTACCAGCCCCTCCCTCCTCCGTTTTTGTACAAAAGTAAGTCAAGCAGGTCGACACGATACTTACGAGGTACCTTAACTTCCGAACAGCGGCTACGGCGTCATATAATCCTCACATTAAGAGGCTGTGCAGCCGTAATTAACCAAGAAAAAAAATGCAGTGTTTCGAGGGCTTGAGAAAAAAAAAGCCCCGCGTGTATACAGCTGCAGCCCCCGCTACAACTGCAGCCGTCAAGAGTTACCCTTATTTTGTGCTATTACAAGCCATTGGCTTGGTCAGGAGGACCCACCTTTGCAGGCTGAACTGTTCGAAATTGTTGCCCCAAGGGGTGCAGCGGGGTGTGCGGAGCTTTTCCCAAGCGGACACCTCTGAGGAAGCCGAGCGCCAGGCCGAGGGCCGCTTGTCCCCATTTTTACCGGTGGGTGTCCGGCGGTGGGATTCGAACCAACCACCTCCCGCAGCCGTGGCGGGCGCCCTAACTACTAGGCCACGGCTGCGGTGACTCTGGGCGATTACAATCGGTATTTAATACCAAGAAAGAAATGTTTGCTGGTTTGGCATGATGATGATGATAGTTCGGTTTTATTGGCGCAAGGCCGACTATGGGCAAAGAGCGCCAAAGAAGAAGTTACTGAATTATGATGAGACCGTACATACTAAAACATGTGACTAAAAGAAAAGGTGATGCAAAACAAAAGACAATGGAGATGGCTGGTGTATAGGGCCAGGGTGATTACACATGATATGACAAGAGCTGCAGAAAGTTTACCTCAGCTAAAAACTTAAAAACACGTTGACTAGAAAACATTGGTTCGTCGGCTAAAAAGTATGATGGGTGCAAAGGAATGTGTTGTCTGTATAATTCAGGGAAATGTTTGTGTCGTGTTGTGTCAAGTGCCTTGCATGTGATTAGTATGTGGGCTACGGATAGGCCCTTTCCACACCTGCTACACACGGGTCCCGAAGTTCCAGTGAGCAGGTGGGAGTGCGTCGCATGTGTGTGGCCTATCCGCAGCCTAGCCAGGGCGACTTCAGTGTATCTGTTGTGTGAGTCAGTTATGTAGCGTCCCAGTTGTGGTTTTATTATGTGTAGTTTGTTGTCTGTTTGTTGACTCCAGTGTAATTGCCATGTGTTACGAAGCTGTCGTCTGATGTGTGTCTTTAGGTCGGTGTAAGGTACTGTTGTAACGTCAACTGTAGTCATGAGAGCAGCATCACCAGCCATTTGGTCGGCGGCCTCATTGCCAGGGATTCCACAATGCCCTGGTACCCAGCATATAGTTATTTCAAGATTTGAGGCATATGCAGACATTAGTACCTTGAAAAGAGCATTTATCACATAGTTTTTAGATGACCTTCCTAATGACAGTGCCTGTACAACGCTTTGAGAGTCTGTGTACACAATGGACTTGGGAATTTTATGTTTGATGATGTGGTTTGAAACGAGTAAAATGCCATATGCTTCTGCCGTGTAAATACTGTTATGAAAATTCATTGTTTTGCTTACTCTAAAATTTGGTCCGTGCGCTGCACAAGATACCGTAGAACCAGTTTTCGACGCGTCACTATAGAATTCTGCGCACCTGTACTTGTCCTGCAGGAACAGGAAGTGCTGCAGAATTGCACTTCTGGGTACCCTATTTTTTCTACTAATGTAAATGATAGGTCGCATGATATAGGATGTAGATGCCATGGTGGAATTAAATTATGGATGGGTGTCTTGTGCGTGTCTGAAAGAGGGACCGTGAGTGCAGAAGCCTCCCCCCTAACTCTGAGAGAGAAAGGTAAGGAAACGGATGGTCTGTTTAAAAAGAGTTGCAAGTTTGATGTATTGTTCATGATGGGATTAAAAGGATGGTTGGTAAGGGATACAATCTTAGATGCATATAGCAGGTCAACATACTCCCGCTGATGCCCTAGACACCACTTGTCGCACTCGACATAAAGGCTTTCCACAGGGCTAGTGCGGAAAGCGCCGCATGAGAGGCGAAGGCCAAGATGCAGCACTGGGTCGAGCATTCTCAGTGCGGTCTTTGTCGCCGACCCATACACGACACTGCCGTAGTCGAGCCGAGACCCCACCAACGCTGTGTACAGGCGCAGCAGGAGTTGTTTGTCGGCCCCATAAGATTGATGTGAGGGAACCTTAAGAATATTCATTGTTTTTAGGCATTTACATTTGAGCTGTTTGATATGAGGGATGAATGTAAGTTTTTCATCGAATAAAATGCCTAAAAACTTGTGCTCCTTGTTCACAGGAATTGGCACCTTCGCAAGAGTGATGTCTGGGTCCGGGTGGACCCCACGCTTCCTGGAGAATACAACACAAGAGCTCTTTCCGGGATTAATTTTAAAACCATTCTTTTCTGCCCAGCCGGCAAGCTTCTTGACGCCGAGCTGGACTTGACTTTCGCAGATGGACATGTTACATGATTTAAAGGATATCTGGACGTCATCTACATACATGGAATAAGAGATTGTGGGTGGCAATGCCTTTCCAAGAGAGTTCATCTTAACTATGAAGAGCGTGCAGCTCAACACTCCACCTTGCGGCACGCCATTTTCTTGCACATGTACCTTTGACAGTGCAGAACCAACTCTGACGCGAAAGGTTCTCTCCGACAGATAACTAGCAAGAGTGTTAAACATATTACCAGAAACACCGAATGACTTGAGGTCAGTAAGGATTCCATAACGCCAAGCGGTATCATAAGCCTTTTCGAGGTCGAAAAACACAGTTACGCAGTACTGTTTATGCACGAAGGCATCCTTAATATACGATTCAAGAGCTACGAGTTGATCAGTCGTGGATCGCCCCGCCCTGAAGCCTGCCTGGCAGCTCTCGAGAAGGCCATTGTACTCCAAAAAGTACACGAGCCTCCGGTTTATCATCTTCTCGAGAAGCTTGCACAGGCAGCTGGTCAGGGCAATGGGTCGATAGCTAGGGGGAGAAGAAGGGTGCTTCCCTTCTTTCAAGAATGCTACAACTATGGCATCCCTCCAAGACTTTGGAATGTGCCCCGAAAGCCATATCTTGTTGAACAGGTGAAGAAGTGTTACAAGAGTGTCTGTGTGTAAGTTCTGTATCATTGTATATTGTCGCGAAGACAAGAACGATGCAGTTGTCTTGAATGAGAAACACGTTTATTGGAGCGAACTTGTGCTCCCCTAACAACTCAAAAGAATACAGAGGCGGCGAAGCAGCGGTCAACAAAGTGACTTGCACAGGCGAGTGTCGTCGAATCGAATGCCCCGGCGTCCGCACTGCAGGCTTTTTATCTTTCGGCGCGCGTGGTTCTCGAAACGTCGATTCACATCGAGAACATAGGAGATCCAAGAAGATTATTCTGGGCTGTTCACGTTAGATCGGAATGCTCTCCCTATCACGACAGATAACACATGCGGCACAGAAAGAAAGAATGGAACACGCGCTTCCCTTGGCGCAGAGATAACACAGACCGGCGCAGCCGGGCGGTAAAAGCAAAACACAAATAAACAAACCCAATGTATGGTTCGCGGCATTACCCCCCCTCTAAGAGTGCATCGACCCGATGCTAACATAAGCGACAGTCCGATAATAAAAATAAAATTCATTATCGTCCGTAGAAAGGTTTTAAGCGAACCACGTGAACGACTTCGGGCCGCGTGCGTCGTCGTGATGTTCCGGAATCACCATCGGGGATCACCTCGTAGGTAAGTTGGCCGACACGTCGTAGAATCTGGTAGGGTCCGAAATACCGTCGCAGGAGCTTCTCACTGAGTCCGCGTCGTCGGATGGGAGTCCAAACCCACACACGATCCCCTGGTTGGTACTCGGCGTCTCGGCGTCGGAGGTTGTAGCGGCCCGCATCCACCAGCTGCTGGTCCGTTATACGAACTCGAGCGAGCTGGCGGGCCTCCTCCGCACGTTGAAGATATCCGTGGACGTCGGCGTTGAGGTCGTCGTCTTCTACGTGCGGAAGCATGGCGTCGAGCATCGTAGTTGGCCTTCTACCGTAGACAAGCTCGAACGGCGTCAGCTGCGTCGTCTCCTGGATAGCCGTGTTGTACGCAAACGTGACATACGGGAGCACTTCGTCCCAAGTCTTATGTTCAACGTCAACGTACATTGACAGCATATCTGCGATTGTCTTGTTCAGACGTTCTGTAAGTCCGTTCGTTTGGGGGTGGTACGCCGTCGTTCTTCGGTGATCCGTGTTGCTGTAGCGTAATACTCCTTGCATCAGCTCCGCAGTAAATGCCGTTCCGCGGTCGGTGATTAGGACTTCCGGGGCTCCATGTCGCAGCACAACTTGGCTTATAAAGAACTTTGCCACTTCTTGTGCAGTCCCCCTCGGAAGAGCGGCGGTCTCTGCGTAGCGCGTCATGTAGTCTGTCGCTACGACAATCCGCTTGTTCTGTGGTCGTGACGTAGGTGACGGGCCTAAAAGGTCCATTCCAATCTGTTGAAATGGTCTCGATGGGACGGCGATCGGCTGCAGAAGTCCGGCGGGTCTTGTCGGCGGCTTTTTTCGTCGCTGGCAGTCACGGCAGCTCCGGACGTAGTGGGTGACGTCCGAGGTAAGGCCGGGCCAGTAGTACCTCGCCTTGATTTTTCCAATAGTGCGCGCTGTGCCGAGATGTCCGGAAGACGGGTCGTCGTGGCACGCTTCCAAAATTTCGTCACGAAGGTCCGCGGGGATGACGAGAAGGTAATTCGCTCTTGTTCCGGGGCTGAAATTTTTCTTCACGAGGACGGAGTTTCTCAGGCTGAATGCTGGTAAGCTGCGTTTGAAGGTCCTAGGAACGGCAACGTTGCATCCCTCGAGGTACTCGATTATGACGCGTAAGTCGGGGTCGGCACGCTGCTGGGCGGCTAGGTCGCTCTCCGTCACGATCCCGAAGAACGCGCTGTCTTCGTCAGCGTCTTGTGGTGGTGGGTCGACGGGGGCGCGGGACAGGCAGTCGGCGTCGGAGTGTTTCCTGCCGGATTTATAAACGACTGTAACGTCGAACTCCTGCAGGCGCAAGCTCCACCGCCCAAGACGGCCAGAGGGGTCCTTCAAATTGGCGAGGCAACACAGCGCATGGTGGTCTGTTACAACCTTAAATGACCTTCCATGCACGTATGGGCGAAATTTTGAAATCGCCCATATAATAGCCAGGCACTCTTTCTCAGAGGCAGAATAGTTTTTCTCCTCCTTCGACAGACCACGGCTGGCATAGGCGATTACCCTTTCGCAGCCGCTTTGCTTTTGGACAAGGACGGCACCCAAGCCTATATCACTGGCGTCCGTGTGCATTTCCGTTTCGGCATTTTCGTCGAAATGAGCGAGCACGGGCGGTCTTTGCAGGCGTTTTTGCAACTCGCAGAATGCTTCTTTTTGGTCGTTTTCCCAGCTGAAAGGGGTGCTACCTTTCGTCAAGCGCGTGAGTGGCTCTGCAATGCGTGCGAAGTTTGCGACGAAGCGCCGGTAGTATGCGCACAGCCCGAGAAATCTTCGCACGCCCTTCTTGTCTTTCGGCCTTGGGAAGTTCGCAATGGCTGAAGTTTTTGCCGGGTCAGGTAGGACTCCCGCGGCGTTGACGACGTGGCCCAAGAACTTGAGTTCCCCGTATGCGAAACGGCACTTTTCAGGCTTCAGCGTCAACCCCGACGTACGAATGGCCTCGAGTACAGACTCCAACCTTGCAAGGTGTTCGTCGAAAGTCCGGGCGAATACCCCTACGTCGTCGAGGTATACGAGGCAGGTGTGCCACTTAAGGCCAGCTAGCACAGTGTCCATGACTCTTTGAAACGTCGCTGGTGCTGTGCACAGCCCAAACGGCATCACCTTGAACTCGTATAGGCCGTCTGGGGTTATAAATGCAGTCTTCTCTCGGTCTCTCTCGTCCACTTCAATTTGCCAGTAGCCGGTCTTCAGGTCCATCGATGAGAAGTACTTCGCGTGGCAGAGGTGGTCGAGGGCGTCGTCGATTCGGGGGAGGAGGTACACGTCCTTTTTCGTGATTTTGTTCAGTCGCCGGTAGTCAACACAAAACCTTAATGTGCCGTCTTTTTTCTTTACGAGTAGACGGGCGCAGCCCAGGGGCTTTTCGAGGGCTGTATAATGTCGTCGCTGAGCATGTCGTCGACTTGAGTCCGGATGGATTCCCGTTCGTGTGAAGAAACGCGGTACGGTGACTGTCGGGTGGGTCGGGCTCCATCTTCGGTTATTATTCGGTGCTTCGCTAGAGGGGTCTGACGTAGTTTTGCGCTCGACGAAAAACATTCGCTATAGCGACGCAGCAAAGCCAATAACTTGTTCCGTTGTTCTTGCGGTAGCGCCGGATTCACGTCGAAAGGCTGCGGGAGCTTGAAGGTTTCTACGGGTGTGCGTTCAAAGTCGGCGACCGCGATCACATCACTTGCTTCTTGCGCTTCTTCGAGGAATGCAATTGCCGCGCCCTTGTTTAAATGCTGGTACTCCTCGGTGAAATTCGTAACCAAAATGTGGGATTGGTGTTCCTTGAAGCGCGCAATGCCTCTTGCGACCGACACACCACGGTTGAGAAGCACCCTTTGATCGGTGTCTACGATAGCGTCGACGTCAGGAGCAGCATCTTCACAGTAGACTGCGACCATCAAGCTTGCGCGGGGTGGCAGGGTGACATGATCATCGACAATCCTTACAGCAGCACGTCATTCGGGGTTCGGTTCCGGCGTCATGGAGTGATTGGGGGAAAAAGGTATTGACTTGGTCTGCAGATCGATTATTGCACCGTTGTCCATCAAAAAGTCCATTCCAAGAATTACGTCGCGGGAGCAGTTAGGCAGAATGGCGAACGCCGCAGGGTACGTTGTGCCGTCTATGGTGACGCGCGATGTGCACGTTCCACTTGGCGTCACGAGGTGGCCTCCTGCTGTGCGTATGTGCGGACCGTCCCATCTGGTCATAACTTTCTTCAGTTTAGACGCAAATGGTCCGCTCATTACCGAATAGTCAGCTCCCGTGTCTACGAGGGCGACTACGTCAAAGCCGTCGATGGACACCTTGACGTCAGATGCAGTCTTCCTCGAGTTCCGGGTTCGTCGGGGCGTCGTATCTCTGCTTGTACGTGTTGACGGTCGGGCACTGTGCATCGTCGTTGTCGTCGTCTTCTCAACGGACGTCTCGGTCAGGTCGGGTACGCGTCGCGCCGTGTAGCTGTCGTCGTGTTCAGGAGTCTCGTTAGGGCTAGGTCGGGTCGTCGGGTTGAGGGCATGTCGTGAATGATGGTCTTCAGCGAGTCGCTGCGTCGTTGGAGGGTTTTCATTTTTCCGCCGTTGTGCAACTTTACCTCCCGAAGTTGCTGCTTTTAGTTTCCCCCGCGTGGGCTGGGGGACCTTCCACGTGAGAAGTCAGCAGTGCTGCGGCGGTTCGGTGACTGATACGGGTAGGGCGACGGTGAACGGTTGAAGCGGGCTGGTCCTCGGTTGGTGTTGGAGAGGTATTCTTCGATCTCAGCAGGGCGCTGGCCGTATCGGGGGCGTGGGGCGTCGACGGAGAACCCTCGCAAACCGAGCCTCTTGTAGGGACAGCGACGGTAGATGTGGTCGGCCTCTCCGCAGTGGTAGCACAGCGGGCGATTATCGGGCGTTCGCCACACGTCGGTCTTCCTTGGCGTCTGGTATTGGTCTACAAGGCGTCGGGCGGGCGGCATTGGACGGCGGTATGGCTCGGACTCTTGACGACGGGTTGGAGCAGGGCGGGGTTGACGAACAGCCGAGGAGTAGGTCATGGCTTGTGGTTCGCGGGGTGCTTCCGATGGCGTAGAAGTTCCCAGTGCGTTTTGGACTTCTTCTCGGATTACGTCGGTCAGGGAAGCCACTTGAGGTTGCGGCGTCGTTGGAAAAAGCTTCCGAAGCTCCTCCCTGACCACTGCTCGGATGGTCTCTCGCAATGTATCGGAGCTTCCATTTGCGGCACCGATGGTCTCCGAGAACAGCGCGTTGACAGGGCGGTCGTACTGCCTCGTTCGAATTTCTAGCGTCTTCTCCATCGCGGCCGCCTCAGACGCGAATTCCGCCACTGTCTTCGGAGGGTTACGGACTAGACAAGCAAAAAGCTCTTGCTTCACTCCTCGCATTAGAAACCTGAGCTTCTTTTCCTCGGTCATTTCAGGGTCCGCACGACAAAAAAGTCGCTTCATGTCCTCAACGAAAATCACGACTCCTTCGTTGGGGTGCTGCGTTCGAGTTTCAAGCAAAAGCGCAGCTCGCTCTTTTCTCACCATGGTAGTGAAAGTCTTAAGGAACTCCCTTTTGAATTGAGTCCAGTCGGTCAAAGAGCTCTCATGGTTCTCGAACCAAGTTCGATTGATTGATTGTAGGGTTTAACGCGCCGACGCAACGCAGGCGATGAGGCGCGCCGTAGTGGAGGGCTCCGGATTAATTTTGACCACCTGGGGATCTTTACCGTGCGCCGAAATCTCGTACACACGGGCGTTTTTGCTTTTCGCCTCCATCAGAAAAGCGGCCGCCGTGGCCGGGAATCGAACCCGCGACCTCGTGCTCAGCAGCGCAACGCCTTAGCCACTGAGCCACCGCGGCGGGTCACGAACCAAGTTCGAGCAGCATCTTCTAAGTAAAAGAGGACATGCCGGAAAGTTTCTTCGTCGTCCCACCTGTTGAAGATGCGGACGCGCTCCAGCTTCTCCAACCATTCTTCGGGGTCTTTAGCGGGGGCTCCCCGGAACGATGGCGGTTCTCCGGGCTGCTGCAGGATGATTGGCGACGTTGTTTCTTGCACCATGGTGTTGGTTGCAGCGTTCCTTCTCTTGGGCCCTTCTGGCAGAAGACCGAACTCGGGTAGCAATCCTTGCAGTCGGGGGCTTTCTCTAGTTGGACTGGCTTGGCGGCTGCGAGATGTCGTAGAGGGCATAAAGACTTAGTACCCAGCACCTCCACCAGATGTCGCGAAGACAAGAACGATGCAGTTGTCTTGAATGAGAAACACGTTTATTGGAGCGAACTTGTGCTCCCCTAACAACTCAAAAGAATACAGAGGCGGCGAAGCAGCGGTCAACAAAGTGACTTGCACAGGCGAGCGTCGTCGAATCGAATGCCCCGGCGTCCGCACTGCAGGCTTTTTATCTTTCGGCACGCGTGGTTCTCGAAACGTCGATTCACATCGAGAACATAGGAGATCCAAGAAGATTATTCTGGGCTGTTCACGTTAGATCGGAATGCTCTCCCTATCACGACAGATAACACATGCGGCACAGAAAGAAAGAATGGAACACGCGCTTCCCTTGGCGCAGAGATAACACAGACCGGCGCAGCCGGGCGGTAAAAGCAAAACACAAATAAACAAACCCAATGTATGGTTCGCGGCAATATGTAATGTTGTCTGGGCCTGGAGCTGAGGGTGTACACGTGCTCAGAGCACCCCTCAGCTCATGAAGCGTGAACTCGGAGTTATAAGAGGTGGCTGACCTGTCATTGTCATGTAAAGGCTTCTTTTCGGCCACGAGTTTGTGCTTCATGAAGGTGTTTGTGTAGTGTGCTGAACTGGAAACGTGTTGGAAGTGTTGTGCGAGTGTGTCAGCCTGGTCTTCAAGTGTGTCCCCTGTTGGGCTGACCAGAGGCAGGCTGTGTGTTTGTTGTCCTTTGAGTTTACGTATTCTCGTCCATAGTTTCCGTGTGTGTGTGTAGGAGTTAATTGATGTTATGAATGTACGCCAACTATCGCGTTTTGCCTCACGGCGCACACGTTTTCCGAACGCCTTGGCCCGTTTGAACAAGAGGAGGTTACTCGACGTGGGGTACCGACGAAGGATACCCCACGCCTTGTTCTGGGCCTCTCGCGCCCGCCTACAGTTCTCATTCCACCACGGCCTCCGCTGGTTGCGCGGGGCACCAGAGGCGTGGGGAATGGACCTTTCGGCGGCGTCGAGGATGTGCGCCGTGAGCAGTTGGGTAGCTTCTTCAACGTGTAGGTGTCCTATGGATGTGTGGTGTAGTTTGGATGTCTCTGTAAATGTATTCCAGTTAGCTCTTGCTTCATTAAACCTTTTATGGGAAGATGGACTGCTCGGGCCTGTACCTATATGCGTTAATGAAGTGGGGAAATGGTCACTACCATATGGGTCTGTGCCCACGCCCCATTCAAGACATGGAAAGAGAATTGCAGAACCAATAGCCAAGTCAAGATGTGAGTATGTGTTGTGACCTGTGTTATGGTATGTAGGCTGTTTCTTGTTGAAAAGGCATGCTCCAGAGGATGTTAAAAACTTCTCTATCAGGCGACCTCGGGCATCCGTGCGAGAAGAGCCCCAAAGAGAGTTATGAGCATTAAGGTCGCCTGTAAGGATGTACGGTTCGGGCAGCTGGTCAACCAGCGCCTCGAAGTCAGAGCTCGAAAGTGAGACATCAGGAGGAATGTATATGGAGTATACCGTTATCAACCTATTAAATATTATTGTTCGAATTGCTACAGCCTCAAGGACAGTGTTCAAGGTGACAGGGTGGCATGCTAAGGATTTGCGGGCAATTATGGCCACACCGCCAGAAGAGTGTGTGCAGCCATCCCTGTCTTTCCTGTATACCAGGTAACTATTCAAAAAAATTGTGTGTTTGGAATTAAGATGTGTTTCCTGGATACACATTAAACTTGGCTGATTGGCATGCAGAATCTCATGCACGTCGTCAAGATTA
The DNA here is from genome assembly GCF_048455015.1 of Haemaphysalis longicornis. Taxonomy (NCBI): domain Eukaryota; kingdom Metazoa; phylum Arthropoda; class Arachnida; order Ixodida; family Ixodidae; genus Haemaphysalis; species Haemaphysalis longicornis. Next base: position 249,881,744 of record NW_027526203.1, on the reverse strand, counting down.
TTCAGAAGGCATCTGCAGTTCCATTGAACAATGTTTTCTCTTCCCATTATGATGTGTTAGAGCTACTGGAGTGTGATTATTTATGTAGGGTCTTTCGGGGCTTGCACTCTTGGAAGGGGTTTTCTGACCTTCTTTACTGACCTGGACGTCGCAGCCCATTCCTTCCGCTGCGATGAAAGCCGGAAGGGCTCGACGTCCATGTCGTCATCTGAAGGCAAGGGGGTGCCCAGCGGACTGGGCCCCCTTGACGTGGTACCCTTTCGGGTGTTCTTTGCCTGCGCTGCCAGTGCCGAAGGCGTGGGGAGCACGACAGACGGCACAGGCAGTGAGGCGGTGGAGGGGGTCGCTGCGACTGCCTCCATCTCCATCTCCGTGCCCTTGCATGTGCTTTGGGCCGGTGGAGAGGAAGCAGTGGATGCAGCGGCATCCCCAACAGATGTTGTTGCCACCACAGCCGCTGCTGGGTGAGCGAGCGGTGCAGAGGCTGGTTGGGCTGCCTGGGGCAACCCTGGGGGGGGGGGCGGCGGCGGGACCAAGTCCGACTCGCGGTACTGGGTCCCCGCCGAAACCAGACGCCGCTCCGCCCCCCGGCGAGCCGCGTCGGCGTACCTCCCCAGGGGGAAAGAGGCGAACCTCTTTCGCGCCTCTGGGAAGGTGATGTTCTCAGTTACCTTCACAATAATAATCGCCTTCTCCTGCTTAAACTTCTCGCACGTTCGAGAGTAGGCGGCATGGGGTCCCTGGCAGTTGGCGCAGGTGAGGGTTGACGATGGACAATTATCGGATGGATGATCATGCTGAGCGCATTTTGCGCAGGTCAGACGACCACGGCAGGAGTTGGTTCCGTGCCCGAACCGCTGGCACTTAAAGCAGCAGCGCGGGTTTGGAATGTAGGGCCTGACATTACAATGTACAAAACCTGCATTGACGTACTCTGGGAGTGTGGACCGGTCAAAAGTAAGGATAATGTGCTTGGTCGAAACTACTTTGTCATCCCTCTTCATAGTTATGCGCCTCACAGCTGTCACGCCCTGATTTCTCAGGCCCTCCAGCAGGTCAGCATCTGTCTCATTCATCAGGTCTACTTCGGAGATGACACCTTGAGTACTGTTCAGGCTCCTGTGGGGTGTCACCCTGATTTCAAGATTGGCTATGCGAGTTTGTTCAAGGAGGATCTTTGCATGCTGTTGGTTGTGTACTTCAACCAGGATTTCTCCAGTTCTTTGTTTTTTGGCCTTATATTTGTCACCAATGATGCCCTCCAGAAATTTTGATATTAGGAACACGGACTGTGATGCAAGAGGCTTTTCTTGGTCACTGGATTCCAACACCAAAAAACGGGGGTAGTTATCGGGCTTTGGAATACTGAGGGTTGGGAGTGACGGAAATGAACCTTCGGTGCGGCCCCTTTTCAGGGGCCGATCATGTTTGAGGGGGGGTTTACGATTTACCATATAGCATGTAATAGAAGCAGGGGACGGGGGGTACTTTCTTCTCAAACCTTACCCTGATAGCCTGAGAGGTCCCGGAGCTCCCTGCCTGGTAGACAGACCCATCCGCCGGAGCTTGACCTGGGCTCCGACGGCCACCGTTTGAGGCTTCTACCCTTCACCTTTAAACACATCACCACGGTAGGTTAGAGTTTATGTTGGGGGCTCGGGGTCCGCGGTGTCGCCAACACCGTCACCGTGAATACTCAAGGTGCCCCGTGCGGGGTGTTGGTTTGGCACTCCACCGTCATATAGACTTGAGCTGAAACGCGTCGCCAAGCATTTTTGGTGCCAAAGGAACTCGTGTAATCCGAACTAGTATCGCTCTTGCGATCACTTGGATAATACAGCGTGCTTTGGCGGCCGCAAATGAATGCAACCACAATGGCCCCGCCATGGTATATAGCGTACCAGTAGTTTATAAACAACCCTGCGCCAGCCACGCCAATGGTCCGCCCGACTCTATGCGGGAAGCTTTGCAGTTTTGGGAGCCCCCATGTACTGGTGAATGGGGCGCAGCACCATGTTCACAGCGCGGCTCCTATCGCTAAAGCACAACGGAGGTTGAAGTGAAGAAGTGAAGACAATGAAGGCGACACCGCTGCGCATGTGCGCGCCCCAAGGCATAGAGTTTCTTAGTAAGTATACTAGAGAGGAAACTGCACCTGGGAGTCCATGTCGTCGTGGGGGGCTATGGGAAGACCCCCGCTTCTGGCTTGGGCTTGGCATGAGAATAGAATTCTTAAACGGTTTTTTGGATTTGCTTTCTTGTAACACGTCTACGAGCTACCGCTCCCTGTTCTGTGGTAGCCGTCAGCCGTGCAACTGCGTGCTTGGTGAAAGAGCAGGCAGTGCGTGATCGTACCTAAGGTTGGTCATGCCGGAGTCGAAGTTCAAGGAAAATATGACTGAACGTTTAATATGCCGCCTTGAAAGTTGCAGCTGACGAAAAAAAAGAAACCAAATGTACTACTTCGACGAAGCCCAGATACGACAGATACGAGCGCCTGCGGCTGTCCATATCTTGTCTTCACTCACGATTGTTTAACGCCAAGTTTTCCTTTTTCTTCAAGTATGAACTAACTCACTCAGCAACAAGTTTTGTTAAACTATAGCTCACGGTCGGTGCAGCGGTTCACCACGAAGGCGACATTTTCATAGGCACGCTGAAAAACATTTCCACGCTTTTCAAACAACTTATAATTTGAAATAATGGTAAAATTATTAAACTGAGTCTGTAACAAGTTTCTCCAAAAATATTAACATTGTTAACTACTAGCTTGACCCGCAGAATAGTAGGCACAAACGTTCCAGCAAAAATACGCTTTACTTCCTTTTTCCTTAGCTTTAAAACCGCGTGGGTTATTTTGCACTTCTCTAATAACCCATCATTATTTGCGGTTTTTGTGGCACTGCGTTCGAATATCCAGCCGCTAAAATGTCTCAATCCAAGCCAATGATGAAACTAAGGCGAGCGCATGGTATAATAGCGGCCGATGACGACACAGACGGCCTTGATATAAGACGCATCGACGCTAGCGCTAGACTCCTCTCTAGTGTATATAGTAAAAAACTCTATACCCTAAGGAGCAAAAAAATAAAAAAAACACAAAAAGAATGACCACGGAGCAGCTGCCCACGCGATGCTTCCCCGTTTGCCTGCAGGGGACGACCGCGTGAAGGGCGAAATTCGGACAAGCCACGGTACGATTACGCGCAGAACTAGCCAGAATCCCACCCCCAGTAGTGACTCTACCATCTATCAGCGGGAAGAAAAAAACGTTGAAAGTGAGCTTCGAGATGCTTCGGGCGCCTTAGAAACCATCTGCTCCCCATTCTGATCAAGAGATGCAATACTGTGTTTCGTGAACCTCACTCAACGTCGCTTGCTGCGCTTACTATGAAAACGCTGGGTTTCTGGTTGTCACCCGTGGTTTCACTATCAAAAACGGGCTTTTCCTGTGCTTGTCCGAAACATGGACTGGTAGACCCATGTTGTATTAAAATACACTCGCATGGTATGTTCGAGATACCCACAACAAAGAGTGCGTGGTTTGACCGTATACGCCAAGTACAGTCTTACCATTAAGCCTTATGAGTTCCGTGTACAACAATATTTGGACACAGTCCGGATATCAAATATGGGGACTTCTATGCGGTAAGCACTTAATACGAAATTTTCTTCTTCGATGTGTGCAGGACTTCTGGTATACGTCAAAGGGGAACGTTGAGGAATTCATAACCACATAATTTGACTGCCTTCAGCAAACAGCGAACGTGCCTGTCGTCGTTGTTGGTGACCTTAATGTGGATGCGTATAAACCAATCAATGCTTCGTTCTTGACGTTTGTGACGGATGGCCTCAAGTTTGAGTTTTATGGTAGCATTAATGTACATACATGCATACTGTCAAGATATATTGAAATACAAAGAACGGACCGCCGTGCATCCTGTCGGCGGGCCGTGTATGCGCGGTATGAACCAGTGGAGACAGTTCGGGCCCAATCTTGGTATGGAAAAAGCATCGTTTGTCGTGTGGGTAAGCAGGCTGGCCAGCTACCGCAATTGGAGCCGGTTACCGCCACCAACCGCTCGTCGCTCGGTAGGATGAACCGATGTACCACGTATAAGACTCACCACGTCCCCTAGAACCTGTATAGTTTTTGTTTCTTGTAGAATGTGGCGTGGGTGGCGGCCGAGCCGATTTCAGTGTACCTCAGTGACTACAATATGATTCTCCTTAAGGTTCGAACAAATAACTCTTCCAACTGCTTTTTTTGTTTCAATTGATTTTGTCGTGTGTTCGGTGTAGTACATTCAACAGCTACGCTGGTCATTCATTTCTTGAGCCTTCAGTATGGCTCCCCATTTTTGCGGCCGTGCGCTGTATAGTTGTTTCTCATTTTTGCCCATTTGTTGTAGTGTTTTTGTGTGTGTGCGTGCGTGTGTGCGTGCGTGTGTGTGTGTGCGTGTGTGCGTGTTTGTGTGTGTGTGTGTGCGTTACATATTATGTCATTTGTTCTTTTTTAACAGCGAAGCTGTTTAGCAAATTATAATTTTTCGTGTCCGCAGTTAAAACTACCAAAAAATTGCCGAGCGCGCGCACGTGAGCGAGGGCCTCGCGGCGAACGTCCGGTAGTTAACAAAATCAAGAAAATTATTAGCGCGCATGTCTGCGTGCCTCGCGATGGCCGCCCAGCGTCCCCTGCGCACGTTTGTCAAGCCAAACATACCCACTTAGGGAGATCGGCCGAGACTGTGGTGACCGCTCGGCAGTCAACAAAAAAAAAAGCGAAGCTCTCGTGTACGCGTGCCTCACCGCGACCCCCCAGCGTTCGCGGCGCACGTTTGGCAAGCAAGCATACCCATTTAGGAAGATTGGCCAAAAAACTCCAGCGTCCGCCGCAATCGTGGCAACACTTGCACGGAACCAGAAAGGCACGTCATAGCTTACGCCCCTCCAAGGTGATGCATATTAAGTTTAGAAGAAACCAGCTGAACACAGAAACAAAGTACTAAATGTTAACAAAAACTGACAGGGACAAACTAGAAAGGTAACTTAATATGCACCAACTAGCCCAGCAACAAACTCTCCTGTATTACCTCTCCAAGGTGATGTCCAGTGATTACCACTTCCAAAAAAAAAAAATAAAAGCTCACACCTATAGCAACAATGGTGGAGTAAAGGTCATTGCTGATGCGAAGAAGTAAATCGGCTGCAATCGTGGACCTAAACCTTCGTGATGGTCGTGAAGGTTGCGTACAGCTTCGCTACCTTCCACTCTTACGCGTTAGTGCGAGCTTCCTTCATTTTTTTTTCGCTGTGCTTTGCACGGCCATTTGATTCAACAGCCCGAAATCATCATCATAAAAAATGGCGACTGAGCCGTTGGTACGGTAGGGCAACACAGAGCGAAGCTTTTTCGGTATTGGGTTGCATGCATTCACGAAACAAAATGCGATTGACCCAGGCGCAGCCCAAAAGCGTGCCCGAAACTGCTGCGTATTGACTGAAACCAGTGTCCACGTCTGAGCTGAGTTCGAAGCTGAGCTGAGTCCACGTCTGAGCTGAGCCGGGCTCGGACTTGAATTCATAGACACGGCCGTTGATAGGTCCGACGTGAAGTGTAGAAAAGAATTAAAATGACTATTAGTTTATTTTTGCGCGCTTCTTGGTGTTAGTTGTACGCATTGCTTTAAAAACGTGTTTTGCTAGGTCAGATGGTCACTATTCTGAAATTTTAATGACATTTCACGTACTGCATCAAGATTTTATATTTTGGAGTATAACATACCAAAGATACGATTACAAGGAACGCCCTAGCGGGGAAGGAATTAATTCAGACAACCTGGAGCTGTGCACCTATGTCAATGTACACATGTGCTTTTGATGTCGCACCAATCGAAATGCGGCTGCCGTAGCCGAGAGTAAAACTCGCATGCTAGAGAAACACCACCGCTTAACAACCACTGCAGGTGAAATATTTCAACGCACGTACATACTCGTGGACTCAAATGAGGATCAAAAAATTTCAGCAATACCAACTTGTGGCCGAGACAACCACGTGAAGTTGCCAAGAGTCTGGTCATCAAATGTGATGGTGTCTCTCGTGTAAGAATACGAGCTATTACTACACCGATGTAGCGTGAACTGCAGACGGGGAAAGCTAAACTACGCGCACTTTTCAACACGTATTTTTTGCGTTTCAGTTCATGACGTGCTTGCAGACTAGAGGCTCCGTCTGATCGCCCGCTACGAACACACTGGACCAAATATAATAAACAAATTTTCTTCAGCGTCAAAGACCGGGCCTGGTCACATACGCGTGGTCCCTCCCTAGGCCACAAAATAAATGACCCTGCCCGGGCCGGACCTGGGCTTGAGACGATGGGCCAGGGCCGGGCCCGGGCCAGGATCACTTATGAATGCCCGGGCCCGGGCCGGGCCCGGGCTAGGTGTTACGGGCCCGGGTCGGGCACGGGCTTCGCAAAGCTGGCTCGGGCCGGGCTCGGGCCTTAAAATCAGGCCCGTGCAGTGCTCTACTATCACCACCCTCTCCTGCGCCTCTGCTGATGTGAGGATATTCATCATTTAAAGCGAAAAAAGAAGTTACACAAGGAGTAGAGAACACGAGCGCTGGTGTCACGTCTTTTAGCGCTTTAAATGATGAATCCGCTCAAACATGCTAAGATTTCCGTTCTACTTCTACGAGCAGGGCTGAGCGTCAATCTTTTTTTTTCTGTACTCGAGGAAGCGCTGTGTGAGCAGATGTTAAGCGGCTCACGCAGCTCTCCCCCTCCACCGTGGGGAAGCATGCGGGGGGTGCATACAGAGACTGGAGAGCTTCACTGTAAAATGGAGCTTGTGCCGGGAAAGCCACCCTTAATGAACGCCCTTGTAGAACTGCGATCAAATACATCTCTTACGCTTCCAGAAAATTAATTTCCAGTTATTCTACATCAGTTCCAGTGGCAAAAAAGAAGTTTTATTCCTGCGAACAAATTTGGGGCTGTCGGCTTTTCTGCCGTGTCGTAGGTATCTTACTACTGACGGTGTGACACACCGACCAAAACAGCTCCAGCACGGACGGGAGCAGTAAGGTCGCATCGGGGCGTAAGACGTCCCCGTTGAAGTCTCTCACTAGCACGACGGGAATATTATCGGTGAGAGCTTGAATTACGCCTGGCCTAATTCACGCGCCTGGTTTGATTACAAGGGGTACATGCGTCCCATATTAGAGTTTGGCTGCGTACTCTTTTCTGGCTCAGCCCTTTACAAACGCAACCAGCTCAGTATATTGGATTAGTTATCGGCCTCGCAAGGTGCGTGGCCAATAACATCTTGTATCTGGAGGCACGCATGCCGTGTCTAGAGTCGCGGTTTCAACTCTTAACTGTGCTGCCTATTATGAGGATTTTTGAATCGCCACAAAGCCGATTTCTTTCGTTGCTGGTAGCTCTACCTCCATTTTTTTCAACTCTTGGTGGCCTGGGTACATTCGTCCTTAGTGTGTTTACGCCCAGGCATTACTTTCTCCATTGAAAATTAATATTCCGAAAGTAATGCGAATGGCCCTCCAGCTCCTTTAACTTTTCATAATATTTTTACCAATAACGCCAAAATGTTTTCGTCAAGACTACTTACAGGAATCCTGAACGACCACTTGGCAAGATTGAATGGTTACGTAATTGTGGCAACTGATGCATCGCAACTTGAGGAGAGGGAAGGTGTGGGCACTTTTAGTCCACAGCTTAATTGGACAGTCTCGCTGCGGTTGCCAGACTTCACTGCAATATTTCAAGCCGAATTCTTAGCGGTAGTACTGGCTTTAAAAGAAGTTCCTCCGCAGCACTTGAATATAGTTATAATTACTGACTCTCTATCGGTCTGTTCCGCTTTGGCTTCGTCTGAAAATTCACCCCTGATCCGTGCATTCAACTTTCTGGTGCCTTCCCATTTGCGGGAAATCTGCCTCATTTGGGTTCCCGGGCACAAAGGTTTACTCCTTAATGAAGAGGCTGATTCCTTGGCGTGATCGTCTCTGAATGGCCCTTCGGTTGATTTTTGCCCTGTTCAGGCTAGTGTAGCAGGAGCAAGGTTCCGGAGATATCAGCGCCTAGTGAATACGCAGGAAGGGGTAATCATTAATTTTGAAGAGTATTGGCGGTGAGATGTTTGAGTGGCGCCCTCTGGCTCTGACGTCAGCTTAGGGACTCGCGCCGCTGTCGTCTGCTACACTTCGTTTGTGAGGAACAGCAGCGCCTGTGCTCGGAATCACCGGCTTTGATGTTTTAGTGCATTAAAAAATTTCCAGTAATTTTTGCCAGCTTCTGGCAACTCTGAATAATTTCATGCTGTATCCCGCTCAAGGTCGCGACACACGAAGAGAAAGAGAACAACTTTCTTCAGAGCATCGGCGAGACAATCGTTTTAAACTCGTCCTCAGTTTCTAGCTTATTGCCAGGTTCAATGCTCAGGGCTTCTCGATAAGTATTCAAAATGCGTAGGCTTCCCTAAAGTATGTTTGAGATGCTCTTATGAAGACTCAACGGTCTAATGCTACGCACTAAGCAGCGGTCCTCTACACGCCGATCGCACGGCAGCAAATAAAGCGGCTGTCTTCTATTCCTTTCATTGTTGTTGGCTTCTATCAGAAGAATGTTTTTTTTTTTCTGTGCCCAACGCTTCTATTTTTCTGCACCGTCCCAAACGTCTTATTAGGAAGTTTAAGGAGATTTTCAAGCCTGACAAAGTTTGTGTGAATATTTTCTTCAGGCTGTACGCAGAGATACCGTTCTTTAAAAATTGGCTTTCGTTACGCGGCTGCGAGCAAGAAGGTGATATCCGCAGCGTGCGTTGTTTATTCACATGCAAACACAATGAGGAAGTTTAATTGTGCTAAGCCACCGCGGAACAGCGCAGACAACGTTGTCCAGAGTACTCGAAGCGGCCTTTGTGCCCCGAATTTCTATACTAACCATCGTTGGCATAACGAACTGACTCTCAACCCGAACAGTTATGACATGATTACGGTGTTCACGGCTTCGTATACTCGCTCACAAACGCAATAAATACTATACGTGACGGTTTTCAGTATAACAAGGATCAAAACCGACGAATAAGTCAAAGAAGCTCTTCATCGTTTTCCAACCCTCCCAGGTGTAAAGAACAAATCCCGGCCTACTCTGGATGGCGTGCTATGAATTGAAGAAAATTACTCTTGCACTCTTTTCTCCTGAACTGTGGACCCCGATCACTAACCAGCTAGATTTCACTGTTAAAAGAGTTTCCTCTTCCTGCTCCTTCTCCTCCGCCTCCTCCTTTTGAGTGCAGTTTGACTATACGATCTGAATATTGCAAAGAAATGGCTCTGGGAAATGTACCGAAATATCCCTCCAGGTCTGAACAAACATAGTGTTACTGTATTTTTACCGTAGACATGAGTAGTTTTGCTCAATAAGCCTCCATGCTGATTAGAAGCCTGATATAAAGTCAGCACGCGCCTATACACACAGTAGGTTATTTGGAACTCAACCTACACTCTTAGCCAAAATGGGAGAAAATAAGACTAACTGCAGCAATTACGCCTCGCGAGGAACATTTAGTCCCCAAAAGACCAAACGCGCCAAGATTAGGGCCGTGTGCAAAATGAAGGGACCAAACGTTGGTCCCTCGACGCGAATGGGACCAACGGAAAGACTAACAGCGCCCTTTGCTCCCGCAACTAAGGTCCCTGAAATTACTAAGGTAACGCCATCTTTAGATCTCGCCGCCTTTCGCCCTCGCCCGCGCTCCTTTCCTCCTTCGTTTTTTGCCATTTTCTTTTTCGCCGGCAAACGACGCGCGCCATTGGCCAACGGCCAGTGACGTAGTACCTCGTCCCCGCGTTGTTTGTTTTTTCTTCTCTTCGCCGCCACTGTCCATTTAAATTCGCCATTTTAGGCTCAGCTGCCTCGGAGCAGGCCTTATCGAAGCCGCCAGCGTATAACAACCGATAACAATCGAAGAGTTAGCTGCTCGTTTCAAACAAGTGTTGCGTCGGCGTCACTTTATGTAGCTTCGCGATGCCGAGTTGTTGTACCTTCGGCTGCTCGAATAAGGTCAGTGCAGTCACGGCCAGCTCGGCTGTAGCAAGCTGTAATTTATCAAAGCCCACACATGAATCAATGTTAGCTGTACAGCATAAAAAGGATTCACAATTGCGCTTGTTAGCGCGCTTCTGGCCTTGGAATACGGTAGTTATTATAGAACTGGGCACTACAGCTAATTGTAAGCTGATCGCCTTCTTTAACTGCACGTTCTTTGTGCCAGCCTTTTCCAGGTATGCCCTACAGGGCCTTACTCGAAGTAATTGGGAACGCCAATCGCACGAACATTGCTATGCCACGGACGCACTGCCAAAAGTACAGCCGTCATGGGCGAGGCCAACGAGGAGACGCGAGAACTTTGACCCTGACAGCAGCCTATAACGACGTGAAGGTGACATATATTTTGCAACAGCGTCAAAGCACCGGATAGTGCACGGAATAAAGGTGGCATGAATGTCAGTAGCTAATGTGGGACGCATACTGAGCGCTGCCTAATTGATCTACAACTAACGCAAAAAACGCAAACGCAAAAAAGCCAGCGCAGCGCTCGAACTGCCGCGAACCAAGGTCACCGCGAACCGTGCGCAAGCCCTCTGTGCAGCGCTTGAACGACCACAACTTAATCACGAAAATTCAAGCACGGAATTACTGTAACAGAGCAATTTGAAACGTCCACGTTCGATCCTTTCGCGTTCACGAACTATCCTGAGCATGCCGCACACGTAAACAAACACCGCGCTGTCCGTATGCGCCCGCGGCATCCACCCCGCAAATATCCCCTTCTAGACAAAAAATATACAACAAAACAGCCTCACTTAATGCGTGTTGGTAAAACTGGGCTCTAGAAATACTATTAATGCTACCAAAGAGCGATTGCGGCGCGAAAACAAGAGCAAACTGCACGAAAAACTGCAGCGAGCGGTCCGAAGCGTTGCGAGGGCGTCTGCTCTGAGGAAGCCAACAAAAATGGCGGCCCCGCCGCGGAGTTAAAGGGACCGCGCCGCCGCGGGTGAGGGGAGAGAAAAAAGAGGAGGGCAACGGAGAAGGAGGGAGCAGTTGGCGCTACCTTAGTAATTTTAGGGACCTTACCCGCAACGTTGCTGTTGCTCCCCCTGGCGGGGGCCCTCGGACTTGTTTCTACTTGTTCGGCGGCCAGCGGGGACGGACGTGCGAAAGGTGAGCTGCGGCGGCGACGGCTTTTCCCCATTCGCCCTTTTTTTGAAGTTCGTGAGCTTGCATCTTAGCGTCAGACTGCCAGCTATTTTTTAAACCCAACGCCAGTCGATTCGCTGTGCGCTACTGCCGACGGCGACCTAATTTTTATTTGTTTCGGTATATTTTTTCCCAATTTTTTGCTTAACCCTAAAATAGTAAAACTGCAATTTCTCTTTAAAAAAGTGGCCCAACCGCATAAATAACCGTCCCAGCAGGAGCAGCGTACAAAAAGGAAGCTAACCGCTAACTTCTTTTCTTTTGAAATTGCAGTTTTAATACATTTAGAGCCAGAAATGTCAAAGCGTGGTTAACACGTGGCCGAGAATCTTGAAGGGCTCTAACTTTTTAGGCAAACATATGAACACTAAAATAACAACATGGTGCTGTTAGGACACAAGAATTACTCGCAGACATATTAAATTTTAAATGAAAACGTGATATTTTAAGCAGGAAAATTACAAGAAGTCTGGCAGAACGCCGAAACTGCAACGGGCGCGTACACTCCGAGGCTGAGTAGGGCAAAAATAGTTGCACCCTCGTAACCGCAACGACGTCCACAATAAAACTAGACAAAAACGGTTAAAATCTGATGTAAATTGGCTGAGTAAGGCATTTTTTCCATATTTTGCGGAACCCGAACTTGTAATCTGCCGGACCACAGCAGAACGGCAAAATGAAGTCTTTCTCGAAGGCGCGGTCTGACCGCCGTAATACAAATCCTCTAACAAAATCGTAGAATCTTTATGTATCTCACGGCAAGTCTTTTTTTTTTGAGAATACAGTGTCATCTAATGGCCCCTTTTCCAGTACCGGCCCTCCTTGTGGCCGCCACGGCGAACCTAACTGGCAGTAACGCGCCCCCCCTCCCCCCTCCCCCTCAAAAAAAAAATTGTTTGGCTTTCGGGGAACTCGTTCACGAAACATTCTCGTCCTGCAGTCCTTCCCGCACCCACCCGTCACCCGTGCCTTTCACATGAATTTCACAGTAGCAGGCGCACGCTCGCGTGACTCATCTAACTTGGCCGAAAGCTTCCTTCACTTTTTTTCATTTTCGTTGCTCCCTCACTGGTAGCCAAGCGCTCGCAGCGTGGTCAGCCTCAAACATTTTTGCCCCTTTTCTTTGAAAGCCTTTTTTTGTATGCACGTACGAACTCACTGTGAACTGTCCGCAAAGAGGAAATAAAAACGTGCAGCCATAGCCACTCCCCATGCAGAAAGCTGAGAGGACGCCGTTTTGTTTGTTTCGCCCAAGGCTATTTCTTAAACATTGTTAAATTTATTAAAAATTGAGAAAATTTGGCTCTTAATACATTTGAAATAAAAACGCATTCTTCGACACCGACATCACAGCCAGAAACCAATAATCACCTTGTTCTATACAAACCCGCACCATCAGCGCAGGAAAGCAGGTTTTCTTCCAATAATTAAATATTTCTTCTTGTTTTCTTTTTATTTTTGATTGCAGTCAAACCATTTTGATTTAGAGCTGGTGCTGACAGGAAGCGTCTCTTTCCCTACATGTCTTGTGAAAGAGGGGGAAGAGGCCCTTGTTTCGTGCTACGTAAGCCTCTGAGAATGATAGCGAACCTGCATGCGAGAAATGAGCAATCTTTCTATTTTCTGTTGCCCTAATACAGTGGTTCAATGCGTTGAGTGAGGGAGCATGAGTCCCCAGGTTCTATTGCTGGTTTGAGTGGCGTCTTTTCTGCTGGAGTCGGAAAAACAACAATGTCTGAGTTTCGCTTGTTAACCACCGTGGCCATGGTCTTAATTAATCCGTAGTCTTATACTCAGTGCTATTCACAGGCCACATTTGGCTGCACTACATAAAGCGTTGATTTTGCTTCTTTTTGCTTTTTGAGGTATTTTTTACGGATGCTTGTTAGGGCTGCTGGAAACTGCATTTTTCTCAATTTTGCGTCCTACCATGAATAACACTTGTTTTGTTGCCCTATTTATTTCCTGCAGGAGCGTGACGACATACGCCCATTGCCGACAGCGTCACGGAGGATGGCTGTCTCCTCTCAACGGACAAGTACCTCAAGACAAGTGGAGCACGCTTGCGCCAAGGACAGCAGCCATGTATACCCGGAATAGCCCAATACTGGGCGCATCGCCTCAACATGGTGTGCCATGCAATCCTTCGAAATAGAGACTCCAACGTCAAGAGTAGAGTACGGTTTACTTTTTTTGTGTATGTTGCTCACACAGTGTTGCAATAAAAAGCTTGAAAGTAACATTTTCTTTGTCGTGAGTACTTTGTCGTGAACAAGTGGTCAAGAAATACTGCTTCTGGTCTCTTGTATTTACTCCTGTCTTCTGAATTGTCGGTCTAATGGCACGACAGTCACTCATGCAGTACTTGCACGAGCCAGCACATCGTCTTTTAGTATGCACGGTTAATCCAGAGGGGAGCATTTTCAGGGATGAACATTTAGTCTTGAAAGCATCAATTGGTCTAGGGGGAGTAATGGGAAAGATTAACGATTGATACTCAGAGGACCAACGGTTGGTCTCCAGTTGACTAACAGGGGTGACTAACAGTTGATCTGCAAGGGACCAACAGTTAGTCTTTATGGCGGACCAACAGTTGAAACATCAAGGGACTAAGTGTAGAGGGACTAACAGTTGGTACCCTTGCCGTTATTCCCAAAAAGGACTAATTCTAGTGGCAACGCAGTTAGTCCCCAAAAGGACTAACGCCGATGCCCCTTTAGTCCTTTTTGGCTAAGAGTGTACCGTTTTTGCGGCCCAAAATGCGTGTCGGCATACCGTCGGCATAGTGACAACATAAAGTGATGTGATACAATACTTTTGAGCTTTCGGTAAGGTTGCGGAAACTGTTTTACTTTGGATACGATTAAATGCCTTCTGCCAAAGCGGACAGCCCCGAAGGGCTGGAATTTGTTTTGGTCTTGCATTTTGGCTCTAGTGGGTTATTAGCAGCTGGCTGGTTCCTTTGTTCCAAAGATTGCTGAATACAGAAGCTGACGCCTAGCTCCGACTCTTCGCGCTCCGCACAGTACCGGCTTCGCAAGGAATGGGGCGACGCCGGCAATGTTTCTTCCGCAGCGGTATCTAAAACTGTACTTCAAATCACGCCTTGAGCTAGTGTATGCGATTTTAAGTCTATCATTATGGTAAAAAGTTACACACGCGCAAATTGTGCTGCGGTCAAGCATCAGACGTCAACCGAGCGCAAAGAAACAGCATGGAGTGCGAGTCCGAGTGAAGCAGACGACAAATGCGAGAATCCCTAAGCCGTTGTCACGGAGGCGCGCTTCAAGGCGCCGCCTGTGGTCGCGCTCACCGCCAATGCCCATCTAAACATAATTGGAATCCCCGTTTGTGTGAATCTCGTCAATGCGAGGTCACATTAACCAACTTCAGATGTAGGGTTCCCCAGCTGAATTTCTATATGCAAAGGTCTGGTCTCGCCTCCTCCGCCCTATGTGCTATTTGTGGTGAACACGAGACACTAGATCACTTCTTATTACATTGCCGCGGTTTTTCAATGATCAGACAACGTCACCTTATCAGGCCATTACAACGAATTCGACTTCCTATCTCCATGCCCGTACTACTGTCGCTAGGGGCCACATCACTGGGATATTGTCACAGAGGGGTGGCTGCAGCCATTCATGCATGTGTGTCCGATTCCAGGCGTCTTCCCCGTTAGCCTTTATTATTAGTGGTATGTTTTCTCAAATTCCGCCGCAACTTTCAATTTTTAGCCAATTCTTCCTTCTAATCTCGCGCTGTTACTGGATGCCAACGTATAGGTGTCTACTTTTAAGGTGTAATCGGGCGAATTAGCCCTCTTCTTGCTCTATTCCTGGCCGATCCCCCGCGTGAATATGCGACATAAGACGTGGAACAAGAACAACAACAATTACCCAGCACCTGCTATAGTATACTTACCAGTATAATAGGTATTATGGCGAATGACGTAACGTCATCCCGAATGGCCACGCCCAGGCTGCTGCGCCGTATACGGTATTACGCCTATTTTTCATGTGTGGCCGGCAATGGATTTCGCATCTTATACTGAAGCCCGCCTCCATAACTATGCCCCACCTAATTCGGCGGCCTTGTGGAGTTTAAAAGTCAAGAGAAATAGAGAGAAACAACTTTTATTTAGCCCTTTTCAGGTGACGCTCGCAGGTGTCAGACGGGGCGGAACCCTATTCACGAGTCCCATACGAGTCCGATAGCTCTTCGCCCCTTAAAAAGGAGGAGGAACAACTTTATTAAGCGCTAGATGGGGTGTTTCCCTGTTCTCGGGTACCATATGCTTCCAGGGCCGCCTGGCCCCTGGTGATCAGTGTTAGCTGGTCTTCGAAGGCGGGGCTGGACAGCAAGGTCCCCCATCGCTCGGTAAGGGCATTATTGGGTAGGAGGAGGGGCGGGGAGGGACATTTTTCAGACATTGCACTCTCCTGTGACATGTCGGAGTGTGCCAGGTTGTTTGCAAAAGTTGGATTCCTTTTCGTGTCTCTCTGGATACATTCCGCGAGCTCTTGCTGCGTCGACAGGTCTGGACTGGACATCAAGATCTCCCATCGCTCACGTAGGGGAGGGAGGAGGAGGGGTAGCGAAGGTAGGGGATTCTTGAGTTGTGTGCACTCCGCTAGTATGTGCGGCAGAGTGCCTTCAGTATTTTTGCAGAATGGGCAGATGGGGTCGTGTTCTGCCGGGAACATCTTGTGCAATAAAGCTAGGTGCGCCAGTGACTCCGCTTGTGCGCGGCGCACGATCGTCTGTTGTTTGCGTTGGAGTCGTCGGTGCGGCCCGGGAAGCTCGCACCTGGCGCTCCTGTACAGCCGGGTAATCTCCCGGTAGCTCGTAACTGGGTGCGGTAGCTCCGACGCGTCCTCGGCCCGGTCTGCTAGATCGCAGGCGTAGTGGTCGGCAAGGGCATGGCCTACAACTTTCGAGTGTGCGGAACCCACACGAGCTCTACGTCTCGTCCCGGTGGGCTACGCTTTGCGAAAATTGCTAGAGGGGAGACGATCCCCTTGCGGTAGTTGCCGTACGCCGTCTTGGAGTCTGTGACGATCGTCTGCACGTCCCCGTGCGTGAGGGCGAGAGCGATGGCCACCTCTTCTGCTTGGCTGGGGTCTGTCGTCCGTACCGACGCGCTGCAAGACACCAGCTTGTCGATAGTCGTGACTGCGGCCACTGCTTTGCGGTTGTGCTGAGGAAGTGAGGCGTCCGCGCAGAGGACCCGGGGGTCCCCGGGCGAGTGCCTGTGCCTGCAGCCCGTCGCACATACTCAACCAGTTCTCTCTGCTGAGTTTGGCGGCGTACTCTGCAATCCCTCTGTTGAGGACTACAATTTGCCGAGCTAGCTTCTTGTTTCATCGCTGGTGCTTCCACCGCCTCGTGAGCCAGTGCCGAGCCTCCCACATGTGGGGCCGGGCCAGCCTCGCGTCGACGAAGGGCGTCTGCACCGTTGTTGTAACCACTTGCGTAAATTGGTCGAGCGCCGTCTTCTGATCGCGCGCCCATTACTCGTACGTCTATTTGTCTTCTATGGGCTCCCCTTCGTTTTCCTCGTCGAGGGGTTCCTCGTCCGTGTACTTGCGAAGATTGTCCCAGTCCGTGATTCGGGCTCTGCCGAGCGCAGACCGGAACCGCGGTCCCTTGATTTTTATGCCAAAGACGGTGTGGTTGGATCCGAGGTCTGTGCCTTCGTCTCGCCACGTCAAGTTCAAGTTACCCTCCAGCCACGTGAGATCGGCCGTCGTGTCATGGTTGACGCTGTTCCCTCTTCTCATGGCCACCCCGGACTCATTCAGTAGCTTGAATTCTGCCTCTTCCATGGTTCTGGCCAGAGCTTTCCCTCGTTTGGATTCGTACTTGAATCCCCATAGCGTGTGGGGGCGTTGAAGTCGCCGAGGATCAGGAGCGTCCTGTTCCCCGCCAACCCCCTCCCCTGCCCCACCGTCTTGTCAAAGTCTTACTGGTGCTTCGATTGTCTGCAGTACGCGCTCGTGACGAATAGGTTCTTCGCGTTGCCAATTGTCCGCAGATGCATTTCGATCATCCTGTACTCGCAGCCGTGCTGTGGCGTCACATGCTGCGTGGCCGCGATGTTGTTGTGTACCAGGATCGCCGTGCCCTTTTCCGTCGCCCGTGTATGTAACGTATCCCAGCAGTCGGGGTTCTCCGTGCATCTCCTGCAGCGCCCCCACGTCTGGCTTCTGATCGAGCCCTTCGATGTCTGTAAACAGTTCGACGTCTGTTTGCCTGATAACCCTGCAGTTCCATTGGTAAATGAGTGTGCTCTCCTCTACTCGAGGAGCCCTGTTCCTATTCTGGTTCGGTTTCTGAGCCATCGTCGTTCGCCGATTGCACGTGTCTTCGCACCTTCGGGATGGATTCCTTGACACGATTTGCCCGCTCCTGTCGGAGCGCAGATGTCTTGCTCATGGTCGGTTGGGAGAGAGTGGAAACCTTGGCCGCGAGGCGTTCGTGCCGGACCGACAGCGCCTCCACTCGGTCTTCATTTGCCTAACGCCCTCTTGCATTTGCCTAGTTGCCTCCAGTATCTT
This sequence comes from Haemaphysalis longicornis, assembly GCF_048455015.1. Classification (NCBI taxonomy): domain Eukaryota; kingdom Metazoa; phylum Arthropoda; class Arachnida; order Ixodida; family Ixodidae; genus Haemaphysalis; species Haemaphysalis longicornis. Next base: position 249,863,893 of record NW_027526203.1, on the reverse strand, counting down.
CTCCAGTACAGCGGTTGTCTCGCTGCCCTGTGAGGATTGTTGTTTCTGTGGCTGCTGCGATGAGCTGGCCTCCGCTACGCTCTCCGCGTCCATGGCTTCTAGGTTACCGCGTGTTCGGCGTTACCCGTCTCCACCAGCTCTAGGAGGACGGATGGCGGACCTCGTCGTGGCACTTTGCGCTTATCGCTCGCGCGGTCCGACACCTCTCGGTTGCCGAAGCTACCGCTCGTCAGAGCGTCTATCTTATTCATGAGAGCGCGTATTTTCGCGTTCTGCTCTTTGATTTGGGCTTGTTGCAGTTCGATGATTTTTTGAACTCTGCATTCGCTGTGGCCTGACTCGGCTACAACGCCTTGACCGGGAGGTTGGGAGGCGGAGCGAGTAAGGGGAGGGAACTCTCTGTTGTTCCCGAGATCGGCAGGGGACCGGTCTGCCCAGCCCACCTATTTCTCGGTGCTCTTCCCTCCTTGCCGCTGACTGGAACGGGCCCGGGACCTCGACCTGGGTGCTCGGGACCGGGACCGGGACCTCTAACGTCTTCCGCTCGAGCGTCCTTTGCCGCTGCTCCTCCTCTTAACCGTCTCCCAGTGGCGGTTCCCCTTGGGGCCGGCCGATGGCGACCGTCCGGCTCCCTTGGGGCCACTCCAGGAGCAGAATCTCGAACGTTGACTGCTCTGGTGGCCGTCCTTGAGTGCTGGTGTTCTCGATTGGCTCAGCGACGAGGTGCTACGGCGGGGTCACCCTGTGGGACCTCTTTCCTCTTGACTTGAGTCGCCGTCTTCGGCTCGCCGGTGTTCCCACCGCCGGCGGCGCACCACATACTGTGCCTTGAAGCGCGCCTTGGAGGCCCGGTCGGCGGTGAGCTGCTTTCCGCCGCACAGGCTGCATTCCGGTACGCACGAGGGCTCAGAGTCCGGGTTGGCGCAGCCCCCGCAGATGCGGTCCTGAGGATTAGGGCAGACGTCCATACTGTGACCGAGCCGCCCGCACGTGTAACACACATCTATCTGCTTGCGGTGTAGGGTACACTCCACGAGCAGGTTCCCATAGCGTATTAGTTCGGCACCTTGGTCCCCGCAAAGGCGATGACCACGAACCGCGTCTTGCCGATCCGGTTGGCCTGAGCGCCTTGGGATTGTGCTTGTGTACTACGAGTCCTGAATCTCTTGGGCAGTGCCCTCGAACGGGATGCCCCGACTGACACCTTTGACTGTTCGATGGGGGCAGACTCGTACGCACTGACTTCATGGGCCGTCCCTTTGATGTCGATGCGGGTCACAGCTGCGTACTTGTCCGCGTTCTCCCTACTTGGCGTGCTTGCGACAATTATGTTTTGTTGATTATTGAGACAAATTACGTCCTCTCTTGAGTCACTTCTAGAGAATTGGGCCGCTGTCGCGATCGCTCGGCTAATTTCCACTCGCGAGCCTTCGCTGACGCGGAGCCCGCCACGTGATCGCAGAATGATCTTCAAGTCGGCGCGCGGGATGTCTGGACGCGCCATTAAGAAGTCTTCCCTTGTTTACTCGCTTCGCCTTCTTGTGACGTAGCTTCTTCCCAGAAGCGCTGCCGAGGTCGGCGTCCTGGCCACAGGCGTTGTCTGCAGCTGCGGCAATGGCGCCATCTTGGCCGCCATGGCTTCCTTCGTTAGGCTTAGCTGCGTGCCGCCGTTGACGTTCAATTTCTCGCCTGCCGCTTTCCAACCTCGCTCTCTAGAGACTTCCTCTGGCGAAACTTCTTCACCATCCACTTCGATCCGCATGGCGGACGACATCTTGTAGTCGATTCCCGGAGTAATTAACTGTCAAGCCTGGGGCCTTGGCTAGGCCTGCCGCTTCCCCGGCCGAGGCCGGCTCTGTGTTAGGCTTAGTTGCGGGCGCGCCGCGTGGGCTACAAAATCTCTCCTAATTTCCAAAGTGTGCGTTTCCTACCTCGGTTTCGGGTATCGGCCTATGCAGTGCAAGCTTATGCAGTGCAAGCTCTGTGTTAAGTCCTCCTCTACACCTTGATGATGATTGCTTTGGGACTGCTATAGGCACAAAAATAAATACCGAGCCGTCAGGGGTATACCGCTAAGGTTCTAAAATGTATGTCTCAAGATATGGGGGAGGGGGCTATATGCAATACTACTATATTTTTATGTCGATTTGCTCGCGAGAACGCCCAGGAAACAAACGAAGTGCGGTCAAGTGACAGGCTGACTCAAGAATTGGAATTGCAGCTCGATATACATCACTGACGAGCAGTTACAAGTTATCCCGGTCATCCCCCTAGGACGGCCTTGTTTTTAAATCTCGTACACTTGAGACACCGGAGTGGTCTCACGAGCCAAGAGCAAAATAAGTCTGTCTAATGGACATCAGTGAAAGGCAAGGCGAATCTATCATAAGGAACGCAAATGAGCCGTAAAGCACTGAACCCTAATAAATAGTCTTTATTACTTGTGGGGACGCAAACCTTCCTCTCTGGGCGAGGAGGCACCAGCGAAGCTCTCCTCCTTAGTCACCGGGGGCAAGGGTGATTATTGAGCGCCTCCCTCCTCTCCCTACGGAGCAACTGGGTACGCGCGCAAGAGACCACCGGAGAGACCGCCGTCGGAAGCGCAGCGCAAAGTTAATACGTAGATGCCTTTCGGCCTCTTTTGGCCGTTCTTGCATTGGCCGTTGTTCCCTACCAGCGTGGTTCACGGCACCCACCGTGTTAAGTTGCGCATGCGTTCATTGCGTCAGTGCGTTATCTAGGATGTACGGTGAGTCTCGGGGCATATTCCACCCCATTGGTGGTTGCAGGCGTCCGCTCTGTGACGGCTCGCGCCGCCTGAGGTCAGCGGACAATCGCCGATGCCGCTTTGTCTAGACTACAGAGGCTTCAAATGTATAGCGGCGGCTACAGAGAGCCCCTTCTCCTACCACAGCGAGCGTCGCGTCTGGAAAACGCCGGCGGACGCTAACTACCTCCCGAAGACGGGCTGGGCAGACGCTGACGAGTGTATGCTCCTGGGGCTAGGTGCGTAGTTCAGTGTAGTGTTTCTATCATCCTTGTCCGCGTGATACACCCCTGTACTATGAAAGTTATCACTTCCCTGTGGAGTGACTGACGATGTACACGCGCGACGAGAGCCGTGGCTCGCTCTCGAACCTGTTATGGCAGCATCTCTCGGCAGTGCGGTGCTGCGCGAGACCAGTGAGAATAATGCGGGTGCGTTATTCTATTCCTTAATGTAAGGAACTGCCCAAAAACTGCAGTGGTACATCTAAGCACAAATTGTGAATCGGTATAGAAATGTCTAAAGGGGTGATCCAGTGGTAAATTTACGGAAAAGTAATTTTTTCCCTCTGTTCCATTCCTCCTCCCTTCGCATCTCATTTCCCTGTCTTTCTCTCCGCCATCTACTCCTCTCCCCCTCACCTACTTTCACAACCCTCGCTCCAAACCTCCGTCATCCCCTCCTATGATTTGCTTAACCATATCTTCCAATTAAAAGTAAATTGACTAATAGCGGAGAATCAGAACTTAAAATTGGATTATTAACAGCAGTCGAAATGCATCCTCAGTATCACCTTGTTCAAATTTTATTGCAGAGATACTTAATTTAAAACGATGTATTATGGTATGAGCAATGTCGTGCATTTATATATTGACGAGGGAGGCGGAGAACAGAATAAATCTTAGCAGAAGTAGAACTGCCTCTCCGACTGTTCAAGTGGAATCAGTGAGCGTTTCCGTCAGCAGCAGCAAGCGCTCTTGTTGAATGTCCACCGTGACTTTCCCAGCACTATTATCGCAGGCAAATGATGGGGGCTCCTATGAAGGAAGGAAGGAAGGAAGGAAGGTTTGCTATTCTGCACGTTGGAAAGGGAAAATAGGCAAAAAAGAGAAACGAAAGAATGAACAAAAGTTGGAGCAGACACGTATGCCCAGCGCTGAAGCACTGACACTGATTGATACTGGAGGCGTTCATTTTATAATCTGGTGTTTAAGTTCGTCGCCCATAGAAAGCGTAAGAGTTCCTTAGTCGCCTTCTGAGTGGATGACAGAGAGGGCCAGTGGCACAGAATCTTCTCCTTCGAAAATGGCCGCAGAGAGTTTAGGTTCCTCAGTGCTGACGACAAGCAGCTTCCACGAGCCCATGAGGTGGGGATACCCTTCTAGTGGTCACATTTCGGACACTGTTCCAACTCGAGTGGCACCTGCAGGCGTTCCAGGCAGTCCCACATGTGGTGCCCTGCATGCCCGCTGATGGTTCTCGTGCCCTGGGTGTAGGTCCGTTGAAAAGACGCGGGCACGATTCCCCTCGCTCCAGCCATAAGCCTGTCCATTGGTTTGTCGAAGACTCCCTGGCCCATAGCTGTACAACCATTCCCTCATGCCGCCAGACGGTCCCACCGAGCCGTAAAGTAGTAGTACCTTGCATGCTGATACGAAAGCTCCAGGGCACTGCTGACGCAGGTCGGCGACTCACCGAAGACTATCTTGAGGCCAATGCTAGAAGACCATATTAGCTGGCCTTTGTAAGAGACCACCAATGTTGACGAGGTAGCGACTTCTGTTTTGGTGGCGTACTCTGTGTCTTTGCGGAACCGTCAGCATCTGGAGGTAATATCCTGCACTTGCTCATCCTTGTCTTCGAGTAGCTTCAGCAGCATTTCCATTATAATACTTTTCCATGATCGTCAGCAGTGTCGTCTTCAAATTCGCCGAACAAGCACCGTTTGACCATTTCAGGTTACAGTGCACTCTAGTGCGTGTTATCTTCTTTGCACGGTTGGTTGGTTGGTTTCATCAGGTCAAGGACATACCCACCTCACAGGAAGCATTGTACAAGAAGCAGACTACAAAATTAGTCCGGGACTCCGTTTCTCATGTCTGCAGTCTCCGGATCCTCTGCTGAAAATTCAACAAGGTGCCGCTGGCTACGCCACTATTACATACATCCAGGCAACAGTTTCGCAACTTGTAGGCCTCATCCGCGCGTCATCCCCTGACGCCATGGGCGGAAGGAGAAAGATACTATCCGACTTGTAAAGTATTTCTCATCAGTCGCCTCACACACAGTACCCATATCCCGCCACGAAAACAGACCAACAAAGTAAGTAAATGCATTTTTTCGCGAAATGTACGAAGTTCCTCTCGGTCTCTCCGTCCAAACATCAAGCCAATGCTTTATCCAGTTCGGTATACACAATACCCATGAAGAACTTGTCGATGCGCATTAAGCCAGCCCATTTGAAAGACCTCTTCTCACTGCTACCGTCTATTTCATTTTACGGCGACTCGGCTACTTGGTACCCGCTAGTGCGTTCACTTTGCAACGCGCCCTTCCCCCTACCTCCTCACCAAGATGGAAGTATCACCCATTCCTCGATAATATGCATTCTGCACCTAACAAAAGCCGATGACAAGCTCTGGTCGCCTACCTACGCACCCACTCATACGCACTCCCACTCAGGCGCACGATATACCGATTCGTCACTCCTAACCTACCAGCGGAGCACATTCGCTGATAATTGTAGAGTCAGAGGGCAGCCTTCTCTCTTTGCTCACCAACATTTACGCTGCTGAGGAGGCCGCCATTGCCCTAGCCTCCAGCACGGACCCCAGATAGGTCACCATCGTGACTGACTCATAATCAGCATGTCGCTACTACCAAATCGACTGCATCGCTGCCATTGCCTTCCAGATACCTAACGACCTCTTGAGCCCGATGTTCGCACTGCATGGTCCCCGGGTGACGCATCCCTGTTAGGGAATGAGGCAGCTCATGTCTGCCTGCGCACTCACACGCCGGACATCCTTGGAAGCTCCTGACTCGGACGACAGTACAAAACGTCATTTGTCTATATCATTTCGACACCAAAACATCCCGGCCCGCAATCGGCTCCAAAGACCAGCTTTGCCCCTTCCTCACCTCAACGTAAGCGAGAATAAGGAAGCAGGGCCTTGAAAAATCCTGACGAATACATTTTCACACGGAACTCAACTTCATGCGATTTATCCCTGTTTTCTCTCCGCAACATGCAAATTCTGCTCGTCTTCCCGCGCCCTATACAATATGGTATAGGAATGCTCTCACACTCTAACTTGTCTCCTTCTCGCCCCACCCCGGGTGACCAGCTACAGTTGACCTCCCGGGCGCAGCTGGCTGCACGTGCCCAGGACATTCTGGACTGAGGAGAGAAAGAGGGAAAGAACATTTATGGCAGAGTCACCGACCTAGGTCCAGGCCAGCTAAAAGATGGAGGCTGAGGCATCACTGTCTGCATAGTATGCGAGAATGTCATCGGAAATCTTCTGGACATGAAGGCAGAGAGCCTCCTTGGCGGCCCTAATGTCTGTTCCGGAACAGCCAAGTCTCCCATGAGGTGATGGGGGCAAGAGAGGGGGGAAGATTCGGGGGGTGGCAGTCCCAGTAAAAAGAAAAAGAAAAGCTCCTGCGTTTTTGCAGCCGCCCCTTTCCGTAGGGGCGATTTCCGTGCAAGCCGAGTGAACTTCCCAAGCGTTGTAGTCCCACACGAGGGCCGAGCGCTGCAGGCCGGGGAGTCTCTTGTACCTACTTTGCCGGTAGGTGCCCGACGTCACCAAGGCACACGAATGCACATGGTGCCTTCCACAGCCACAGTGGACGCTCAACTCTTTCACCCCCGACTCTTTCGCACCCGGCAATGGCGCAACGCGGCATGAAGGGCGGGGGCCCCGCCAGATGGACAAGGGTCAGGGGCCCCGCACATGGGTAAAGGCAACTTTCCAGACGTGAATTCCCCTTTCAAGGGTCCGCACTCTACCACGCACGCCTGTATCCATAAACAAAACCGGTGGGTGCCCGGCGGTACGCGGATTCGAACCCGGTACCTCCCGCATACGATGCGAGTGCTGTACCTCTGAGCCATCACTGCGGTTCGGAAGTTACGACCCCTTCCACTGGGGAATTTCCCGACCAAGTCGGGTAACTTCCCAAGCACTGGTTCCCCTGTTCAGGGGGTGCTTATAGCAATTTTTGTACTAGTTGGTGCCCAGCGGTACCGAAGTACCAACCACTTTCTTGTAACAAATGATACGGTCCGGCGTGGTATTACGGAGGAAAATAACTGGCATCAGTAAAGTATACCTCCGACCTCTGCTTTTCATGGATGGGAACACGCTTGGTGAGGGGACATGCTTGGTGAGCGTAGAAGGCGGTGGGTGGCATGCCTGGACAGGTTCGTATTCTTAGGAAGGGGTTCTATCGTAAACGAGGGAACGCGGCCCAGGGAGGGGGAGTTGTGGGTACTGGGGGAGCAACACGGTAGGTAGGCCATCGTCTGCAGTTGACTCAGGGCGTTGAACGGCTCCAACAACTTTTGTTTTGCTCAAAATACACGTTCAATCCTCCTACTCCTCCTGACCTAGCTAAGTTCGGATGGCAAAAAAAGGTAAGGAAAACGAAAGGGAACGCAAAATAACTTTAAAATGCAAAAGTAGAGTCAGAAATAAAAAATAAATAAATATGGTGAAATAGCTAACATGCAAGAGAGCTCGTCTGTGGGCGCAACCAACAAATTAAGGGCGGACACAACACACCTGTTGGAAACTCCTTGTGTTAAGGGTGACTCACCAGTTAACATTCCTATGGGACTTGCTGCTTCATCACTCGCGTGCTTAAAAACCATCGTGCACAAACACGAAAAGGTGTACAAATACATATCAATGTTCACAAAGACCTAGTTTGCTTATTTTAGAGATATGACACTTCTGTTTTGAAATTAAAAACCGAAACTCTTGCTTGCGACACAGCTAGCGCCTTCTAGTGAACACTGGGTAAACCAAAATGCATTTATTGTTTATTTGTTATCTCAGTAAAGAAGTGTTATATTTCTAAAAGGAGCCAACTAGGCCGTTGGGAACACTGCTATGAATTTGTAAAACGTTTTGTATCGGTACACCACGCTTTTAAAGCCCGTGCGTCATGAAGTTATAATCCCCATAGAAATGTGATCAGGCGAATCTCCCTAAAGTACAGCGGAAGTTGAAAACGGAAGATGGAGCTTGATTGGAGAGTAGCTGTGGCAATTGCAAATTAAGTTTTGAAACGGTATGGCATTGAGTGAATGAGGCGAAGCCACATTTGTGTAGATAAAACTTTAATCGGTAAATTCTGCAAGAAATTTCGGGACAGCTATTTCGCGTTTCCTATATTCACACAACATTGGCTTCCATGAATGAGAGACGTGGTTATCATCATCAGAGGAGGAAAGGACGTCTTGCCCGCCGTTGAAAACTCCTGAATCTCGCTCCGACTAGAAAATTAAATTCAAATTTCGGGTATTTTAGCGCGCCAAAACTGCACCCGGGCACTGAGTAAAATAAAACCCTCCAACTGCAGCAATACCGGAGTGCCATAGTCGTGCATTTCTGCCGCCAATTTTTGTTTTTATTTTGTCCCCTCTAGATTTTACAAGAGCGGACGTTAACTCGTTCTCCGGTCCAGCCTGAAGAACAAAGGACGCTTCACGCAACCTCGTGGATATAACCGGCTCCCCCGAATCAGAGGCCGCCACACACCGGTTTTGAGAACGACAACGCGGTTCACCTCACACGAGCTCCGCTTTTTAGCGGTTTAAAAAGCATTCTTGGATCCCACCAAACGTGAGCGAATACCTATGATTGCGGAAACGCTCCAGAAAGCGCACGACATCGCTGCTTTTTATAGCGTAGCATTCTTTGCCGACTAACCCCAAAGCCAGGACTGTCTAACGCCCTGCATTTGCATTAAAATGGGTAAGTGTCGGCAGTAACAAATTTAATTGTTAAAATCGCATGAATGGATATAATTGCTCGAGCGGAATCTTGATAAACAGAGAAATACAAAAAATATAAGTAAGAATAATAATACAAAACTGAACTGACGAAATAAAATATAGGCACCTTATACATCTCCCCCATATAAAACGAAGACGTAACTAAAAAAGCCCTAGAAGCACGTTAGAGGATGAGAAAATAACTTTATTCTGTCCACAGTGTAGGCCTATATACTTGGGCCTGTGGAAATTCGAATAAAAAATGACGAAAATGAGCAAACCATGTAACTACCTGCATGACCACGAAAATGCAATATACTGGCGGAAGTAACGCAATAAATCGTTATAATAGCGTAAACGCAAATAATTGGCCGAACCGATTTTTTAAAAACAAAGAACAACCCGCCGCGGTGGCTCAATAGCCAAGGCGTTGCGCTGCTGAGCACGAGGTCGCGGGTGCGATTCCAGGTCAAAATTAATCCGGAGCCTTCCACTATGGCGAACCTCATCGCCTGCCTTGGGTCGGCGCGTTAAACCCCTCAGTCAATCGAAAACAAAGAACAAAACAAGAACATAAAACTTTTACAGGAAGGAACTGACGAAATCAAAAATAGGAATCGTATACATCACGAAGGCTAAAATAAAAATTCCCGAAAAGAACGACGAAAACACAAATACAAAATAACGAGAACGGACCTATCGTACAGTACACCTTGAATCTGCGGGAAAATACACAACTGGCGAAGAAAAGGCTAGAATGATGTAAATTTACCTCATTGGCCAAATGAAGCGAAAAAAAAACAACTATAAGTCAACGTATTTGGTTAATCCTAGCCAAATCTGACTGTAAAGAACTCACAATTTAGACAAGTGGCGGAAGATTGCTGCGCATTAGTAGACAATTCTCTGAATTTCTGCGGATTGTTTTGTTTTTTTCACGAGCCCACTTACCTCCCTTACTCGCTCGCAGAAAGGCGCTCAAGTGCGCACCCCTACGCAACCACAAGTTTCGATATGTTTTCTGGCCAAATTTTCTGGTTGCCACCTTTCCACCGAAGGGCTCCGCTTTAGACGCATACACCTGCGACAGCCCGAATCTTTTTCGACGTGCTCGCCGCGGTGGTTTCTGGCCATAGCATCATTTCCTACAAGTTATTCGTCGTTTTTAATTTTTTAATCAGGTGAAGCGCACATTCGAGAGCACTTCAATTACGGTGAGAGCCTTATATGTCTCGTTGTTCAGTCAACCTTCACGAAAACTGGCCGTTCACTCTATAGTATCAAAATTCTATTCTTATGGACGAAGAAAAGTGGAGTTCGCATGGGAATCGAACCCAGGTCTAAAGAATATGAACCGAGCGTGATACTAGTTCACTCTAGTCATACCAGAGCGCCATACCACCAGCTTGCCTGCGGCCGAGAAAGACTTCTCCTAGTACGTGCGCTCGGCCGTTGGTTACCTGCAATATTACCGAGCCGATCAGTAAGTAAAGTAGAATATTTCAAAAGAAATTAAGATGCATCAAAATGAATTAAGAAATTGAGAGAAACAACGTGCCCTCGAGCTGAAATGTAGTGCATGGCTGAATGAAATAAAGTCAATCGAAATGTATCTCAGGGAATCAGACTGATGTTGGATGATGCTACTAGCGACTGCAGTAGATGACATCAGCGAAATAACACGGATGGCTAAGCTATTAAAGGGGATTGTTTATGATTAGGAATGACTAAGCAAGATATTCGGTATGACTGTTAATTTGGCGAACTAATTAATGCGACTAATTACCCATTGTTACATTGGCGAAGGCGTCCCCGTAGCGAGCTCCGTCGCCTCCGTCATGTAGTAGCGTGGTGTACGAGCGGCGAGCAGAGGTGCTGCCTTGATGTCGACGACAACAGCCGAGAAGAACTTAGCTTAGCTAGTTTACTGCATGGCAAGAGATGTACAGCGACGATACAGGAACAACACCCTTGCGAACGAGCTTACAGCATGACGAAGGAGCAGAGAAGCACTCCTTACGACGGCCCGAAGCGGTCTGGCATCAGCCACTGAAAGCCCTGAATTTATACACAAAAACTTCAACAGTTTTGGGTGCTTTCCCAGTATTTTGCAAACGCCTCGATCACAGCACAGACGCACCAGAACACTCTTTCACGGTCTCATGAAAGCCCACGCACGTTGAGTCTGAGAGAGGGGGAGAGGAGATCTCGGCGAGCGGAGTCTGCTCGCAGATTCAAGTCTACACGCCCACGCTTGTCGTCCCTTGTTTGAGGAGGGCGGGCTTTCCTGCAGCACCCAGAGCTTCCCCGCACTACACCAAACCTGCAGCATGCGTGCACAGGGTAGCGGCGCGCTGAATCGGAACACCATCTAATTAAGGTGGCTTATTAGGTTGACTAAACCAAGTGGGAAAAGGTGAATGGCAACGCGAATTTGTGTGGATGTTAATATCAGAGCTAGCGGTACACGGTAGAAGAAAAATATATCTCGACATAGAATGTGAAAATAGCGCCGCTAGAGGGAGTGCACGAGTACAACTCAGCCAACGGGTACTGCCAACGTGCCCGAACGAGCGCCCGCTTCGTGCGAGTAACCGCATGTGTCTGTCTTTAACGAACCGCCATTCTTGCTTTTCATGCTCAGGGATAACATTAGGGACAGAACACCGTAAATTCTCACATTCGATTACGCAGAATTTTGGCTTAAGTTATTGTTGCGACGCATCTATGTTAAACCGGATGTGTTCCCACATGTTTAGGAAGGTCCAACAGTCGACTCAATTTTTATATTTAAGTTTTTCGGTCGAATACTTAAGTACCACGGCAAACAGAAAACTGTATAACGACCTTGTCGAAATGTGTGTACCAATTCGTCTTTATAGATCAATGTTTCATAAAGGACGATCGAGTAAAAGCAATGACTGTGCCGCCTGATGTTGACACTTTTTTCTTTAACTTTCATGGTTACGTGCTTCATTTTAGGACATGAATGACTTAAAAGGGTTTGTTTTTACCTTGCGGAGTTGACTTTCTATCGTGCAAGAAACCCGAAGATGTTGAATATGTATTTTTAGACTGATGGGATGTGGTTTTTCTTGTGGGACCTTCTTCAAAGAGCATTAAAAAGGATCTTCTTTGGGTCATTATGGAATAGTTTTTACCGGTAGAAAATGATTGTAAAGTGCCTTAAGACCTAACGATATTGTTTGCCCTCCAAGTTATATGGAGGTGTCTCATGCTTCGCGGGAGGAAGGCGATATGCTCCTCGCGTTGAGCCGAGTTGATATGTTTGTTGATGGACTGCAGGTTTGGCGTAGGATTGGAGCTTCGTCGCTTCGGCGGAGCGATTCACTGAGTAAAGCGCTTTAACCTTTTGTACGCTTGCAGTACGAAGATTAAGGCCAGAGAGGAGCGTTGTGACCCCGCAATGAGCGGCAGAGGCGTTCACTTAACACGGACACAGAGGCTCCCGTATCAATAAGCACGGGTGCGGCTTCACCTTCAACCGCCACCTCTATACCAATGGTGGGTGAAAAAGGAAGAAATCAGTATTTTGACGGGGAACCAGTTCTTGCCTCGGGAACTGCAGCCCTTAGTACCCCACGACAGCGTGATTCTGGTGGGGGTTCATCTGAGACGGGAACGCTGACGCGCGATGACGAGCGGTGGCTTGAAAAGGACAGTTAATTAGCAGTATACGAAGTCGGTGCCGGGTCTGAGTCACCATGGCCGATGTCCGGATCGGATCCGTAGGTGAGCACCCGATTGCCGTTGCTAGCAGACCATGACCACCGACACCCAACTATGTGATGTGTCTAAGGGTACCGCAGGAGTATCAGATTTGGCTGCTGTCAGGCATGTGCCAAGGATTCAGTGGTTGACGTGCTAGCCGAGGCTACGGAATCATTCTCTTGCGCATCGTGCACTGGTACGATTTGAACTCGCCTACCTACAGTCGCAGGACGACTGGGGGTACCGCTCCAGGACAGGAGAGGAGCACTGCCACTCTTGGTTCGAGGAATGCTGCAGCTGCTGAAGCAATGAACACTTGAAACCGCAAACTTAAAACGGCATAATCGCATATACAAGGATCGTGAAATGATTTTCCTTAGATGTTTTCACGACCAGCCATATATCGTAAACTGCAACGACAATGACATCCGTTTAAAGAGCAGTGATGGGTGGTTACAAGAAGAACTCCTTGCACATATTTTCATCCTTCTAAGGCTTTGTTGATAGGGTAGTTGGTATATACTTCGAAGGAAACCAGCGCGACGATAGCGCAAAAGGAGATACACGCCCACTCAAAAAGCAGGAAGAGAGCCACACAACAAAGTGCTGTGTAATTGCGCTTGTGTAGCGTGCGGCGTGTCTCCATTTTTCTTCCTGTCCACGCACTGTCTTCCTTCGAGGTTTCCTGTAAGACTACATTTCTGCTTATGACTCCAACGTGACACGCACGCGCAACAATTCTTGCACAAAACAAAGGTAGCAGGACCCAGTCAAAGTCTGGGACTTTAAAGGCCTCTGCTCAGCAACGAACACTCAAGATTTTCTCCGTAATTGCTTCGTTATTTAGCTTTCTTTATGGAAAAGATTGGACTGCCGGGGAACTTGAGAACAACAAGTTGTTTATTACAATATTTTATGACTCACTAAAAACCGACTGCTTTTTGACTGTGTTGAAGGAGCACGATTGTGGTCGCCTCAGGAAGTCTGGTACTCTACCGCCACGCGTGACACACACAAGCCCCATGTGGCAAAGACATCGGAAGCCCAGCATCGTTAGTTAGAATATTTCAGTAAACTTTGCCGAATGTCATTTTGGGTTCTCCTCAAGGATAAGCGACGCTAAAATTTTCTCCCAGCGCACTGCAATCTCCTATGTCCGCAGGCGGCACACCGGCCACAGTAATTGTGCCCCATGACGCACAGTACTTGGTGAAACGTGTTTTACCATCGATTACGTTTTAACCAGCGCAGTTCCCGAAACCAGAAGACGGAGACGCCATCACGCGTAGCGGGAACAGCACACGATGTGAGCTGCACGCAAAAAGAGCGCGACCGTATTCCCGGTCCTAGCCAGCCTGGCAAGCGTCACTACTGCATAACTCAGCCCGCGGAGGGGCAGGACTTCCCTTCAGGCCGATCTGGGTAATCACCGGTAAGCTGGACGAGAAACGCAAGCCCATTCCTGCTTCCTGCGCTGAAACACAGCAGTCACCGCGGCACCAGACGACCAAGAGTCGCCCACATGCTTAGATGGAGAGTACACTGTACCCACTTATCGTCTCCTCCTGCTTTGGTGTAACGTAATTTAGTCACAACTGCTACATTTCTTTCAAGCTTAAGGGGGCACTTAACTCCCCCACATTCGTTCGAACAGCTTTTAGATGCAGAGCATCTGATTCACTCGCCTTGTCCCTCCGGCGTCGTCGTCGTCGGCGTTGTCCGCGCCTCCCCCATTCTCCTCGCCGCGCCAGCTGCGCTCTCCGCCGCTCACCCCCTCTCCTCTCCGATAGCGAACACTCTCTCGCGAGGGGCATTGGATTGGATTCGCTTGGATTGGATTGGCTTGGCTTGGCTTGGCTTGGCTTGGCTTGGATTGGATTGGATTGGATTGGATTTGGACTGGATTGGATTAAAGTGGATTGTGTTGGATTGTGTTGCGTCATAGCCGCGGCAGACGCGCTCGGGCTGGCGCATGTGCAGTACTCTCTCTTCCGCGGTTTCCTCTCCTTCGGGCGCGCTGCGCATATAACCGGTGTGTCGTTCTCCGGCGAAGCAACATCCACGCTTGGCTCAAACACCTAGAGTTCACACCGCTTTACAAGTACGCCAACGTCGCCATCGGCTGGGACCGGCTTACGCAGTCCCCTCAACGTTATGCGCGCTATAAAACGCGGTCCCTTCGCCGCTCCGCCTATGCGTCGCATCTACACAGGGGTTCCCGCGAGGGGAAGTGGGAGTTTTTTGTTAGGAATGTTTGAGATATTCCACGCTAAAGTAAAATGTGATGTTCCAGCTAAGCCTGTGGACTAGTGCACTATATATTTCACTGCGTGAACCGAACACCGAAAACATTAGCGTGAGCGCGTGGAGACCCTTGACTTATTCGGCACAGGGCGTTTTCACTCCATATTTCAACCCTTGCCGCGCCAGGTAGTCTATAGAGGGAGCGTCCTGCATCTCTGCCCTTTCGCCGAAACGTCGATCCTATTGAATTCTACGTCAAATGAAGCTTGGCGCTTCACATTCCGCCAGGCATTGGGGAGCAAATAGCACACTCATACCTACCTTGCGTCATCAGCTTGCCATGAGGGATCAGCAACCGCTCGTCTTGGTTTTGTTAATTTCAAAATATGGAAATTTGGCTGGGGTGCGTATTGGGCATAATAAAAGGTTACAAGTTTATTGTAAAAAGCTTCCGTAGTCATTCGATAGTTCCAAAGGAAATTCGTCTGTTCCCCTTGCTGCTTCGCAAACTCGCATCTGGCCTTTGTGCGAAATTTTCTTTCGCTCTCTCTCTCTCTCTCTATTCTGGATACAGCATTTTGTTGTGTCAATGCTTAAGATAAAAACAGCAATGTTTTCAATTAAAGGCTTAAGGGAATTACCCTTGAGACAAGTATAGTTTCAACTCACTCTTTGCTTATACAACAGGTAACGTAGTTAAACAACTAAAAAGACAGTATGGGAAGGTTGTGCCAAAAACGAAGCATTTGAGCATTAACTTCGGGCTTTGTTCTTTTCCGTGGCCACTATTATTGCAAAAAAACATGTTTATTGGAAATATCTAAGCCCTGGAGCCTCGTAGAACACGAAATTGTTGTTGAAGGTGTGTACGCAGAATGCTTATAGCACGTAGAAGTAAACGTCAAGAGAATGACAACGATTGGTAGGTCTTCAATAGTGATCAGTCGTATGGTTGAATATAATAAAACACCAATTTTAGTGAAGCGTTCATCACAACACAGCCTGGAGATGATGTTCACACAAACACTGACATTTGGCAGTTTTTTTCGACAGAACACTTGATGACGATGTCCACACAATGTTTCACAGTCTTGTCTTGGTCGCAGCTTCTCCGTAACGAACGGTAAGCATCTCCCACTTCTTCACCCCTCCACACCTATTTTATCACTCCCACACCCTCCTCAGTGTAGCGTATGAATGAGAAGTAATCTCGAAGCCACCTGACATCCAAAAAATACGTTTTGCTTCAAATACCTTTTGTATCCCCGAAGAGTATCTATGATTGCTCTTTGTCACATGCCTGTTGGGCCGGATGAGCCCACCCACGGACTTGTGAAACTAATGACAACCTCTGATTTTGAAACGAGTCACAACAAGTGGGCAGACAATGACACTATCTCCGTAACGCAAATAACGCTATGCCTTGTAGATCCCCTGCTCTTTGTCGCCCACTGCTGAACAGTGAGGGAGATGTCGCGTAGCAGTCTCCTCCCACGAGCACTTAATCAGAGGGTGGAGAGAAGTTAGGAAGCGTGACCTGCAGTAGTGTAAAATAGTTGATTCTATACCATGGGATCCAACTCTGGCTTGTAGTTAAGCACCTTTGATACCATGAGTGTCTGAAAGTAATATGGAAATCTCAGAGTTCCATGCTTGTGACCGAACACTTTCCCTCAGTGGGCGGCAGCACTTCTCACCAAAACAATATATATATGTATATATTGATGCAGTACAATTTTCGCATTCCTGCATTGGTGTCACATTTTAGTTTTAAGCAGTTGGCTATATTCCACGCCTTCAACTGACGTAAAAACAGACTCTTCACAAATTATTTGAAGTTCCAGCGTTCAACGCCAGCCTTATTAATACGCGGGGAATCGTGCGTTTAACACCAGCCACATAAAGATTATAATGTGGGCGGGCATTATTGGGCCAGGACAGCAGTATGCTTCAGTCCACCGCCAGGTACATGTGACATCAAATGCAAAATCCTGTTTCACTTAAGAGCAGCCCTTAAAAGGTTGAAAAGGAAAAGTGCCTGAAAGGGTGCCCGAGGAAGGGTTGGCTTTTTGATTCATCAAACATCTTAGATTGCTCTGCCTTTCTCTGATGCGGCATATGGTCCTTGCGGACGTTCGGAATTATTCGACGCACAGTGCATGCTGGCCCCTCGACAACGACAGTAACTCCGAAACAGCCCACGTATACGAACAACGCGGCGGAGATTGGGTGGCTACGTGCTTCCAGGTGCATTTGCAGATCCTTCTGGTCGGTGTCCGTTGGTGACGACGGTGCTGCAAACGATGCCCTGCAGAGGCGCCTGGTGACCCTTGGCGGCCAGTGCCACCGAGGCTCTCCGCCGCTGCATCAGCAGCCCCTTGAGGGTGGCGAAGGGCAGCTCCACTGTCACGTGTGCCACGTACGCCAGCAGCACCGACACCAGCGTGTGGCCCAGGAAGCTATAGCACTGCGATCACCAAATGGTACAACAAAACACACATGTCAGAGAATCAAAAGCGCGTGCTCGTCGGTACAAAACTTGCGACCAAGCCACACGTAATAAATAAGTCGTAACTAATATTTATATGCAACTTTGGCTTTAAAATTTCTATTGATTATTTAAAAAGACAATAGCAGCCACATGTCATTGTTGCGTAAACATGGGCCCTCTCTACCGAATCATAGTGGAAGGCCCCACACCCTTACCCAACCACTACTCCTCAACATTTCAACGCAGTGGGTGTAGCTGCTGACGAGCAACAACCCATCGGATGCTGGAAGAGAGGGCATCAGGAGCAAGCTCCCTCCAGGCACCTCGAAGTCCACCTTCGAATGCCCTAACAGGGCACTCGCTGTTTACAACAAAATGCATTCAATTAATCAGTGTGGAGACAATTCCGTGTTAGTTAATTTGGTTAGCAGTTTTTTGCGGTGTGATATAACGCGAGGATTACTAAAATTTGACGATAAGAATTACCTGTGACTTTGTAGAAGTCTTATCTTTAAAAAAATGAGTAGCCCTTCCACTTTATGGCGGTAGGTGACCCGTGGAACTTTTCAGAAACACCACTAACCCTCGCCTTCCAAATACTTCAAAGAAAAGGAAGTAGTGCCACCGGGTGTAGCCCGAAAGAACCCATTCCCATTTGACCCCTTCCCGTTTGAACCCATTCCCGAAACGCCCTTCCCGCTTGACCCGTGCCGTGTGCGCCCGTTCCCGGAACGACCTTCCCGTTTGGGCGCTTCCTGTTTCAGCCCGTTCCCAAAACGCCCTTCCCGTTACAACCCGCTCCCAAAACACCCTTCTCATTTGAACCCGCATCGTTGCAACGCATTTGAATTTCTGAAAATATGCGTTACCGTCTTCGAAACTGTCCCCCAAAATGCGCTTACAAGCAATTGATGGGCCATGCACTAAAAACTTGTATGCAGCAATTTTTCCGGAATCGACTGATATTTCTGGCCGATAAATGTTTCCGAATGTCTTAGGCCGATACTGCCCTCTTGACAAAATATTTGTAGCTGCGAAAGTGTACTAGAAAGATACCCAATATCTCGAGCAATGCACGAATTGGATTTTTATGCAGTTGGTGTCCGTACGTGCGGCTGAAATTTATTTATCAGCCGCTCTTATGCTCATTGTTTGGAGCGTAGCTTTGTCTTCGGGTTCGAGAGATTTATGGCTCAAAGTGCCTTTCCTACGTGAGTAATGGGCAGATATTTTTTTTTTATTTACCGATACTTTATGGCCTGGTCGTGCTCATGCAGGAGTGAACATAAAAACACATCAGTATTGGTTGGCGTCGTTTAGAAACGCCCCACACAAATAAGTAAAAGACGTAAATATGTAATAGACGCAAAGGGGTCCGAAAAAACAAGAATATGCATTCGTAATGTATTCCAATTTTAAAATACGGCGATTCAACCAGAACACATATTTACAATACGTGGGGAAAATTCTTCTAACGATGCTGAGTTCACTGTTCGTTCAGTTAACTTATTCCAGTAAGAAATTGCCCGAGGAAATAAAGAGAGCTTTCGAATAGTAATTCAGCTGATTGGCTGCCTAATAGTCTTACTATGATGTCTTCTCGCCGAACGCCTGAAAGGCCCTTAGAGGTAGTATTCTCGCGACAATTTTAAGTTTCTGTAATAAAGAAAATTTAGGCTAGAGACGACCCTGCGCTGCTTAAGTTTCTGAAGGTTTGCCTTATTATGCATATTGAGTACGCTAGAGTGAAGAGAATAAACAGAATCAATAAAACGCAAAGCTAACTTTATAATTTTCGCCGCTTCTCATGACTGCGATTTTTTTATAGCCAGATGTGGCATATGTATCAAGATACATAGGGTTACTTTATTGTTATACATCTTTTTATCTTTTATAGTTTTCATCTGTTTCTTTTCGATATTGATGTACACTTGTGCTATTATAACGATTAAATGTGTTAGTGCGCCAAATGCGATTTCTTTCAAAGTGAGGGTGTTTTTGCGATTTTTTATTTGTCACTTCTGCGGCGCCTTTCTGGTCTTTTTGATTTTATCATGTTTTGGTTTGTTAATTTAAAAGATTTGTTTGTTAATTTAAAAGATTTGTTTATTAATTTGTTAATTGTGAATTTGTTTGTTAGGCTTTGTTAATTTAACAGATTTGTTAATTGGTATGACGAATTGTAACCAAATGTCGTCGTCTCTAGATTCAAAAAGTGAAGCCCAGGTTTGAAGAGCAGCCGAGGACTCTGGATGTACTGAGTATGCTATCGCAGCGGCTGTGAACAAACGGAAATAAATGAAAAACAATATGAAAATGTTTTTATAACGTTTCATAAAATGGGTGCGTTATTCCGGGAACGGGCTACATAGGAAAATACGAAACGGGAAGGTTCTTTCGCCCCGGGTTGAAATGGGAAAGAACAAACGGGAAGGTTGAAATGGGAATGGGTTCAAACGGGAACGGGCCAAGTGGGAAAGGGCGAAACGGGAAGGAACAAGCGGGAAGGGTGAAATGGGAATGGGTTCAAACGGGAACCTCCCGTGCCACCAGCCGTGGGGACGTATGTGGTGTACATAAAAAACACGAAAAGTTGATCTGTACCGTACAGATACCCCCATACACACCGAAAGCTGACACTAAGAACTACGTCTGCACGCACTCCGCCTGGGTGAAATGTAATCAACCCATTCCGGTAACAATCATCGTTGACTTCAACGCGGATGCCTCCAACGAAGATGGTACTAAGCGACCCCCCAATAACTTTAGACATGAGAATCACCACAACCAGAACGCCACCAACCAACACAATGCCGCAATGTCACCAACTGCGCAGACGGGGTGTATATAGAGTGGGTATGTAGGTATGCCATTTACGAGTGCGGCGAACTGGGCAAGTTGGTGAATGTTCACGGTGAAAACAGCGCATCCAAGACGAAGACAGAGAAGGGAAAACAGCGCCGTGTTTCTGTTTTCACCATGAGGTATGCCATTAACACAATGTCACCAACTGTACGGATGTATGTATTACACAGAAAAGGTGTGAATCTTTATCTTCCCCCCTACATGTCCCCAAAACACTAAAACCTGTCATTGATACCTTCGTGAGCACGCACTTTGAACGGGTGATGTGACCAACACACTCCGGTGGTAGCCTTTGGTGACTTGAATGTAGATGCCTCTACACGAGACAAGAAGCGGCTCATCTAGTTGACTTTGAAAAGGTTTGGATTAGGGAAGGCACGCATTGTTGGCATGGTGTGCGAAGCCTTCAATCATGGAAATGGAGGGCGTTACACGGTTCGCCATTTCCAGTAATTATTTTATCTTTTTCTTATTGTTTTAGTTTTTCAAAATTTCGTTCGACCGATTATCTCCATTTAAGTTATTCTAACAATTACATTTGAAACTTTTGCGAATTCTGCACTTTTTTGGAAATGCAGGGCGTCACACGCTCCAGGCTGTGGGGGTTCTCGGTAAAGAATGCTACTCATTAATACCAGGGTGACGTCACATATTGAATTAGGCAAGAGCGACCGAACCTGCAGGCGTTTGACTGTCCTGGGAAAAGCTGTTTATGGCTCTATCACGCGGCAACAGCAAAGAAAGGTTCCACTAGCTAGGTTCCACGTTCTGGTTGGAACGCACGTGGAGCGCGGCCACGCGGTTCTATAAACCATGCAGTCGGCCGCCTCCATTCACGCGCGTCTCCGCCGTACTGCAGCGCTGGCGTCGAGGAACCCGGCCTGTTGCAATGGGCGCGGTAAATTCAAATTGCCTTGAGCAAACTATTAGTGTCTTTACCTTGGGATGAGCGCGACGGTGCAGGAATGGCATGAGAAGGGGGAAAGCAAAGGGGGGGGGGGCGTTTCCTTGGCAAATGTCTACAAAGACTATCGTCTTTTGACATTTCCTACGAAAGGAGCAGATACGCGGCCAATTCTTCTTTTTTTTTTTTTGTTCTATTGCATGCGACAGTCCGGTGTTCCTCAGAACACTGTGGCCGTTCGGTGGATCCGCCTTTGCAGGGCTCACTTAGTCGTTCGAATTTCGTGCCCGAAGGACGCAGAGGCTTTGCGGAGCTTTTCCCAAGCGGACACCTTTGACAAAGCCGAGCGCCAGGCCCAGGGCCGCTTGTCGCCATTTCTACCGCTAAGTGTCCGGTGGTGGGATTCTAACCAACAACCTCCCGAAGCCGAGACGGGCGCCCAAACCACTACGCCAGGGCTGAGGTAATTTCTAGGGAGGATAAAATTGTTATTTAACGCTACGAAAAAAAATAATTCGGGATTTTAGCGCTTCGCCGTCCTATAAGCTTCAGCTGACACCCATCGCCAGATATTTTAGGGACGAAATGGAACTCATTGATTCGCACCTTTGATTGCAGGCTCTGGCGGCATTTACTGCAGCCACAATAACCCCGCTCCGGGAGACGGCGTTTCAGTAGTTTTATAAAGACCACAACGCCTGCCCCAGTATCTGCAGGGAGCTCTCGGCGTTGAGAAGGGCGCTGCGGTGGTCAAGGTCAGCGGACGTGCTTCACATCGGCTCCTGCTTAAATGACAATTAGTACAGCGTCAATCAACTGGTATCGTTGCGAAATTAGTACCAGAAGATCCGGGAAGGTACCGCGCACACTCCGATACCAAGTTCAACCAAGTGGTACGTGAACTTTGGACTTTTTTCCCGATTTTCTCGGAGCCACGGCATCACCCCGAGCCAAGCCTAACCGCTCAGCCGGGGAAAACACGGCAAGCATAGACCGTTAGGCCTAGCGAGCCGAGGCTTGGCTGATACAATGGACACGGCCACGTCGCCCGAAGTGTCACCGACCCCGAGTTCTGACGACATGGGCCGGATGTGCGTCGAGTTTAATGGCCAGGAAATGACATAAGAAGACGACGCGGCGGCAGCGGATTCAACGGAAGTCGTTCACCGCTCCAAAAAGCCGAGGAAGAAGAGCGTGCCGGCAACTACGCACCAACCGCGCCCGAGGGCGAAGACATTTGCCAAAAAGGCAGCAGCTACGGTGACGATGCCGGCAAGAATCACCGACGTACTGCCGATTGAGGATACCAAGATCGTCGCGCGGCCGCGGGGCGGTTTATGTATTGCAAAAACACCCATCGCAGTCATGGCGGCGGCGGTCACAACAGCGGCCAATATACTGGGAAAAGTAGCGGCGGGCGACACATTCCTGCCAAACAACGAGCAGAATATCCTGGTCGTGAGTACTACCTGATCTTTCTCGGGCACGCAAGTATGCCAGGATTCAGGAGATAAAAATCGGAGAACAGATGCACGAGGTGGGAGCGTACATGACGGTTCCCGACAGCGTGGAACCGTCATGTTCCACGAGGGGTGCCAACGCAGCACACTCCAACAGAAATTAACAAAAGCATTGTAACCAAGGGTAACCCGACCGCGGTAGGAGCGAAACGAATTGGGACCTCGACCACCGTTATCGTGGCCTTCGAGGGGGAAAAAGTACCTGATTATGTTTTCTATGGGCCAGCAGTGATGAAGTGTAGCCTCTACAGAAAACACTTCGATGTGTGTAAAACTTGCGGGAAAGTTGGACACAGAAAGGATGTATGTCCCACGCCGAAAGACCGGGTGGGCTTCGGCTGCGGGGCAAACAACCCGGGCGAAGGCCACACCGAGGTTTGCAAACCAAAATGCAGAATTTGCGATGGCAAGCACCCACGGGCGGCAAGAGCTGTAAAAATAAATTTAAGACGCCGTACATCGTCACAAAGAGGCGATGGGAGAGTGTCACAAACTCGAGCGTACGACGTCTAAACGTACCGTATAAATTTTTCATTTTTATTGTACAGCGCCTAATTCTTCTTACACTCGTCCGATTCATTCAGTTCGGTTCTATTCGCCCCGAGACAAGGCTGGAACTTTCGCGAACGAAGAGGCGGTAATACGATCACCCGCCGGCTCGCCGGCAAGAAAACAACAAAAATAAAACCCCCGCCGCTCCGGTTTCGTCGAAGCTTCCAGTACTTTCGAGGAGGTGCGCGTGGCCTTGCCAGTTCTAAAGAGCGTCGATGATTCTAGAAGGGAGAAGAGTGAAGTTATTCGATGACGGCGGCGGACGTATTGTGTTTTGTGCTCTCCCTCTCCGCGCCGGCACGGTTATAAAAAGAGAAGCCGCGCCTAAGCAAACCAGCTACGTATGGCAGTCGTGATGTGACAACGGCACCTGTCAGTTTGTGCATCACACCATCGGCGACCCGCGCCCTGGAGGACTCCAACGTACTCCCGGGCCTCGAATCACCGTGATCGTCTCGGACGGCCTGGCCTACAGCGAAGCCACGCTTCCCAGGTAGCCGAATCGCCTCCGACAGCGGTGCATCGTCCGGCCCGGTCGGTGAATATGCTGGGACTCTGTCTCTCATATGC
This sequence comes from Haemaphysalis longicornis, assembly GCF_048455015.1. Classification (NCBI taxonomy): domain Eukaryota; kingdom Metazoa; phylum Arthropoda; class Arachnida; order Ixodida; family Ixodidae; genus Haemaphysalis; species Haemaphysalis longicornis. The sequence goes on along the minus strand of NW_027526203.1, from coordinate 249,840,241 downwards.
ATCGAACTGTTCGTTTCTTTTTAGTTAACTGCTCTGATTCGTAATATTCATTTGTTAACGCTCCTGTTTGTAACATTTTGTCTAATTTTGGATTGTTTCTTGTATTCGAATTCGATCTAAGTTGTCTGTCATTATCGATCCGTTACCTCGTGCTTGTGTTGTAACTTGCCTATCTGAATATAGGTCTTTGTGCTGTTTTTTTTCGTTCAAGGCTCATGCTCATTCTTGCCGCTCTGGTCGGCGAAAGCCGCACATCAGACGGCCACCCCCCTTTGTCACCTGTGCCCTGTGGATTCGGTGGGGTTTGTTGGCTATCTTGAGTCGGCTCCCCATATCTTCTGACAGAGCACCCTAATTTAAGAAACGGGCGTTCGAAAGCCTCCGCGAACATAAGCTCGCTGAGCGAATAGACAAGCTAGAAGGCAACGTGACGCATCTGACGGCTCGTGTAACGAGCCTAGAACAGACGTGCCAAAGCATCTCGGAAGTAGTACACCAGACCACCGCGGCGGTTCGTCAACTAATGGAACAAATGAATAACATCCAAGCATGGATCGTAACTCAAATAAGACAGTGAGAACAACGGCGATGAGCCTCACGGCGTGGCATTGGAATTGTAATGAATTCGCAAGCAAGAAGGCGGTCTTGCAGCGACACATACAACAACTGGCGAGGAAACCAGACATCATAATGATCCAAGAAACGCTCGTAGAAAAGACCCGACTTCCTGGGTACAGGACGCACACCAGCCCGCCCAGCCGAGCCGCCAATGCTAAGGGACAGGGCGTCTGCACCCTGATGAGGAAGGGCCTCAACTGCGTGGAGAGGGACAGCAAGAACTTATCGAACACACGATGATCGAAGTAATAACTGGAAGGAAGAGGAAGGAGAGCACAATCTTCGTGAACGTTTACAGCAGCCTAGCGCACAGCAAACAAAAATTCAAGGCAATCCTACACAAGGCTTGCAAGACCGGCGGAAGCAAAGACAATCTAGTCATCTGCGGCGACTTCAACGCTCCGTGCCAGGCCTAAGGCTACGCCAAGACGTCGGCCAAGGGACGCGATCTCCTGACCGACGCCACAGACGCGGGCCTCACCCTCGTAACGGACCCGGCGCACCTGATGCGGATCGGTAACTCGGTCAGCAGGGATACCACGCCGTACCTCGCCTTCGTCAGGACGCCGAATGGGGGCTGAGAGCTCGAATGGACCAACACCGGCCAAGACCTGGGCAGCGATCACTTTATTATTGAGGTGACGGTGCCGCTCAGGGGGACATCGGAAGAAACGCGGGTCCACAAAATCACGGACTGGGACCTCCAAAGAAGCCTGTTACCGGCCGAGGAAGAGATCCGGGACGTGGACGAGTGGACAAACAAAATTTTAGAGAAAGTTGCGGGCCAACCAAGGAAATCGATACGGGGAGGAGATAGACAGAATTGACAGCCACCTAGCACACTTGCTGGGGGCGAAAAGATCAATTCAGGAATGGTGGCGAAAAGAATGCACCAACCACAGATTGCGAAAAAGAGTGGCCGAGCTGAATCACACTATCGGAAAGCACTGCCGCACGCTTTGCCGGCAGCAGTGGTACGAGACGTGCAACGCAGCCGACGGCCAAATGCACAGCGGAAGAACGTGGGCCATGCGCCGGCACTTGCTCGACGAAACGAAAACGAAATCACACCAGAAGGACAGCCTAGCCAAGATCCTAAACAAGGCGCTGCGCGAGTTAGGATAAAAAGAAGTAAGCAACCGAATTAACGGCAAGTACCTGCCTGCAAGCCCCGAGGAGTCGCACCCAGACTATCGGGGAGCGCCAAACGAACAATTAGACACGGACATCGAAGTATGGGAGGTGCGGGCAGCGTTGCATGAGCTCAACTGCCGATCCACTGCGGGCCCGGACAAGATCACCAACAAAGCACTGAAGAATCTCAACGAGGCGCCGATTGCGAGCCTTACGGCCCTCTTCAACAAATGCTGGAGGGAGGGCAGGTTACCCAAAATGTGGAGGATGGCGAAAACCATCCTCATCCCCAAACCCGGGAAGACACTGAGCATCGAGAACCTCCGCCCCATCTCCCTGACCTCGTGCGTCGGGAAGGCGCTGGAGCACGTCTTGATGAACCGCTGGCAAAAGTATTTGGAAGACAACGACTTGTTCCCGGAGTCGGTGATCGGCTTCAGGAGCAAAATGAGCACACAGGACGCAATGACACAGCTCAAGGCTGAAATCATCGACGACAAGACCAAGACGCGTGACAACAAGGCCATCCTGGGGCTAGACCTGCTGAGTGTATTCGACAAAGGCAAGCACTCGGCGGTTTTGGTCCAAATCAACGAACTGAACATGGGAGTCCGGACGTAAAACTACGTGCGCGAGTTCCTGGCAGAACGCACGGCAGAAATCCACGTTGGCCACATCACGCTCGAAGAGAAGTAGCTCGGCAGCATAGGGACCCCGAAGGGCTCGGTGATCTCACCGATGCTCTTCAACCTGGTGATGATCGGGGTCGGCCGGCGCCTGAAGGCACTGGCGGATGTGCGATCTATGCCGATGACATCACGTTGTGGGTCCCGGGCGGCAGCAACGGGCACATAGAATCGACACTACAGCAAGTGGTGGAAGCCATCGAGAGCCAACTTGACGGATCATGACTGGTATGCTCCCCGAGCAAGTCAGAACTCTTGGTGTTGCCACCGAATCGCGCAAGAAGGAAGACGGCGGAAGAGGAAGCCGCGGCAAAAGATAAGATCGTCATCCGAACCAGCAACGGACAGGTGATCCCGGAGGTCGGGAAGATCGGAGTGCTGGGCATGTTAATCGAGAAATGTTGTACGAACGGCGAAACCATTAATCGCCTTTCGGCCAAGGTCACAGCGGCCACACGCTTCATAAAGAGGGTCGCCAACATAAAGGCTGCCATGCAAGAGGACAGCCGGCTACGGCTAGTTCAATCGTTCGCCATGAGCCACGTGGTGTACGTCGCCGCCTTCCATAACTGGCGGTTAGACGAACGAAACAAGATCAACGCGATGATACGGAAAGCCCACAAGGCCGCACTCAGACTTCTCGACTGCACGAGCACCGAGAAGTTGCTGGCCCTCGGCGTGCACAACACGTTCGAGGAGATCGGAAAAGCACAGCGAGCCGCCCAAATCGAGAGGCTCAAGGAAACCAAGACGGGCAGCGCCATCCTCGCCAGACTGGGTCTAGACCCCGGTACGATTGAGGAAGAGCTATGCGGACAAGAAGAGGTACCCGAAAACATCAAGAGGGGAATGTGGGTCTACCCCGTTCCAAAGAACATGGACCCTGAACACATCGGAGAACGGCGGAAGGCTCGAGCCAAGGCCATGGTCGAGCTGCACGCCGAAATGCCGGGCGCGAGGTATACGTGGACGCGGCAAAGTATCGAGGCAAGAAGACGTACGCGGCGGTCGTCCTCGACGCCAAGACCGGCTCAACAGTCACCGCGGCAAGTCTCCGGGCACGTGAGGCGAGATGTGCCGAAGAGATGGCTATAGCCTTAGCCATCGCGGACCCAAACACCAGGACCATTCTGTGCGACTCTAAAGGGGCCGTGCGGAACTTCGCCAGAGGAAGAGTGTGTCGTGGAGCAGTGCGGTTGCTCACCTCGCTGGACTTCGCGAGCAGGCACGTGACAGTGAAGTGGTTCCCCGCACACGCGGGGAACGAGGTGTCAGAACATTATCAGAATGAGACGGCGAACTCTACCGCGCGAGTGTTAACGGGCCACGCGGCCGAAGCGAACCCGTCTGTAGAACTGTGGGGGGAAACCAAAGACAGGATGGGGACATATAACGAAATAACGACATACTATAGGATGAGAAGGAGAGAAATGACGCCGCCGCACCCCGGCCTGGCCAGGGAGCAAGTGGTGGTACTAAGACAATTGCAGACAGGTTCCTTACTTACCACGGTCATCGTGAAGCATGTGTGCCCCGAACAATACGAGGACGATACGTGCAAAGTGTGCCGCAGTGTGCGGGCTACGATGGCTCACATCCTCTGGGACTGCTCGGCAAGCTTCCTACAGAAGCGTCAATGAAGACAACCGCGGCGCGGAGCAATGACAAGGACGTACAACTACAGCCCGTCCAGCAGATCCTGGCGGCACTTGAACAGCAGCGTGCGAAAGAAAGCCGAGAGGACCCGGCCGCCCAGCGCGGGCAGGCCAGAGGACCTCGACACGAGTAGTGAGGGCGCGGCCTAGTAAAGAGCCCAGCCCGGAAGACGTTGGGCCGTGTCACGGCGCTTCGGTAACGGAGGCCGCCTGTAGACGATTTTAATGAAGTGTACTCTCTCTCTCTCTCTTTCTCTCTCGGCGTTGGTGAGACATGTGAATGCGCGTGCAGTAATGCGCACAGTAAAGACGCCCGCTCCACGAGTGGGTATAGTTTGAACTTTTATGCCAAGGGCACTCTTAGCACTGACCCCTATGAGTTTCGGTCCTGAACTTCCACAGTCCAGACACCAAACATGGGGACGGCTGTGTCAAGTAATTTTAAAGTAAAAAACTCCCACCTCCCCTCGCGGGAACCCCTGTGTAGATGCTACGCATAGGGGGTTCACGTTGCAGCGTTGGACAGCGGAGCGGAGGAACGGCGCTGGAACGCTGGAGCGGAGTGGCGCAGGCACCGCGTATTGTAGCGCGCATAACGGTGAAGGGACGCGCCGGCGCCAGTGCGTCTGCCGCGGCTATGACGCAACACAATCCAACACAATCCATTTTAATCCAATCCAATCCAATCCAAGCCAAGCCAATCCAAACCAATCCAATCGAATCCAATCCAATGCCCCTCGCGAGAGAGTGTTCGTAATCGGAGAGGAGAGGGGGTGACTGGCGGAGAGCGAAGCTGGCGCGGCGAGGAGAATGGGGGAGGGGTGGACGCCGACAACAACGACGACGACGCCAACGCCGGATGCAGGGACAAGGCGAGTGAATGAGATGCGTTCGCATCTAAAAATTTACTACACGCCGCGGTTTCGCCACGGATGCGCAAATTCACCTTTAGACCTCAGACACACCACCTGCGACACACCCCTTGAAGCGCATCGCATGATTCGCCGATCCCGCTTTTGGCGCTGCGCACAAGGCCCCGTTTTCAGTCATCCTGCTCAACTGATCAGCTGAGCGGCGCGCGGTCGCGGACGCTCAGCTGATCGGCAGCCGACCAACCCCGCCGCCTTCCACGAGTGCGCCGCTGGGTCGACTCGGGCCACGTGACTCATCTTGCGCACGGTGAAGAGGAACACCGCGTTCGCCGCGAATGAAAGCGAGCCTGGGCCTCCTTCTGTGAGCGTTGCAGGGGACCGAACGGCGTTGAGCCGTGGTTGGCAGCACAGCTGCATCAAAGGTCAACCAAGCGAAACCAAGACTCCACCAGACTAAGCCAAGCTTTTGCTTTGCATATCCAACGTTAGCTGAGCTAAACCGCAGCCATTTCTGTCTTCACTTTGCAAGTCATCCTCGGTATATTGAAGGGAAACCCTGAGCGACTCATGATGGCGTACGTTGACTGCACTGAGCAAGAAGCGAATGCGCATCTGCATCCTTCATTGTTGGTGGACTTAATGCGGATGCGTCTGAACCAATAAAAATTTACGCTTCTTTCTTGTTTGTGATTGAATGCTTCGGTTTTGAGTGTTACATTGGCCCGAACGTACCCACCACAGCCCGAAGAAACTCAGCAGATTTGGTGTTAGCTGGTTTGGTACACTTAACAGCTTCTCCGATCATCCACTTCTGTAAAACAGGATGACTCCTTAAGTTTGTTTTGTCGCCGTTGCTGTCTGTTCGTTTCTAATGTGTTGTCCTCCTTGTGGTCACATTTTAAGTCTTTCTTTTCTGGCCGTAATTAAATCCATAAAAAAACTTCGTTTTTTTTTCACTTGTTAGATTATGTTAACCGCAGGCTTGCATACAGAATAGGGAAGGAAGCCGGGAGCGCTGCTCTTGAAGGTCATTCACACACCTTCTTGCGATCATTCACAAAATTCAGCCACCTTAGCAATTGAGATGCGAAGACTGAGCGAACGGCAGGGCTGGTGGTCTTCGCTAACTGGGCTTTTCTTAGGTCTTCCCATTTTATCGGTAAATAGGACAGTGATCTCTCTCAACTGGGGGAAAACCTGCACGTCAGAGCTTACGTCATCACTAGGCACAGCTAGGGCTGGGCGTCGGCTAAAAATTTTAACCCGATTAATCGGAAGGCTTTAATAGGTTATTTGCTCGATTAATCGGTTGCGTTGGTTTATGAATAAAAATAGTTAAAAGTAATAGTTTAACTATAATCATAATACAGTAAATGTCGTTGATTCGAACTCGGTTAATTCGAACTTATTCGAAAGTAATTCGTAAAGTAGGTAATTCGAAAGTAATTAATAGATACGGTAAAAAAAGATTGTGTCATGCTCTTTAGCTCAACATCCCCCTTTCGCTCGCTTTCGGATCAAAGTTACTCGATCGCCTTGTGGAGTGGACGCCAATTTTGACCTGCAGAAATGCGTTTCACTTGCCAGCCTCAGTTACCGTCTTAATTTTTATAATACGTGCCAAGGGTTTTTATATCTTTTATGAGCAATATTTGATACCTTGGTTGCGATCTTTATGAGTGAAGCGTCAAATTACACTGCATGTCGTCATAGCTATACGTACAATACATCACTGATTGCTTACGTTGTGCTTATGCAAAAACCATGGCGAATTCCCTGTGAATTTGTGCAGTCGAGAATAGGGCCCCAGGACGCTTATCACTGCGTTCACCAATCGCACTACTATTTCTAGCATCAGGAAGATCGGCGCTTGTTGTATATTATGTATTTGCAGAAGGCGCCGATTGACGCAGGTTTACTTACGCCACAAGTGGTTTATAAAACGGTAAAACAATGTTGACTGCCTGCTACCCACTTTTGTACGGCGTACATTTCTATTAACAGTAGCCATTCCTGTCTGTCTTGGCTATCAGCTTGTGGTTTTAATCGCTATCATCTCTGAGCATACCTGCGTCATTTTCTGTTGTGATGCAAGGCAGGCTATTTGAGCAGAGATTTCGAGATTTCGGCACACGATCTAGAACAGAGTCGAGATTTCGGCACGCGTCAGGGATTGCCAGACGGTCGGTATGAATCCAGAACCCTCCCCTACGGCGCCCCTCATAGCCCAGTTGATAGCAACGATTTGCTGAACCCCCAACTTTTTAAAAAATTTTGTTATGCGCTCGTGGCATCAAACAACTGCGCCCCCTATAGTTGCGTGTCGTCCATCGCTGTTTACGACCTCTTGGCGACGTCTGTGTGACGCTGCAATTTTAACTTTTGTCAACAGATTTCCAGGCTTGTTAAATCCTCCATGGTCTTGCCTTCACCGTGCTCCTAAGATTATGCCGCTGATATCTACGGCCCGCGTCCTTGGCCTTTTTCGTAAATATGGAGACAAAATGAGCTACCAATACGAAATAAAAACTCACCTGACATCTTCAATGTGTACTTTGTGCCTCGTACACTTGCACGTTTTTATGACGCGTTCTGCGTGACACGCAATTACATCGGCAGTCTCTCTTCCGAGTTCTCCGTGTAACTGAGAGACTGCAAGGTCACTAGTCACACTGACTGCACGTGCTATGGCGGACATTCTTTCTTCAACGTACCATGCTGAACTGATCGAGGTTGACGATTTCTCTCGATGTGGCGACGTGCATGTAGATGACCAGAGGATGAATCAGGTAGATGAGGTAGGATAGCGTGCTGAGAGGCACCAGGCCGCTCCACGACAGGGTTGTGTTGATTAGTCCTGCACAAAGAGATAAAGGAGGAAAGAATGTGGCAGTGGTTATGGGCGTTGGGACCTGATTGTTACCACTGTTTTAGACCGCGCGAAGCCCTTTTAATGTTGTTCACACCATTTACGAAAATTCGGGCTCTAACGCCTCACCACAAGTTGAGCAAACCCGTCAAAAGCACGCTGTATTCGTTATACCTCCTAAATGAAAAACGTCATTGTTGTACATTACAGCCACTGAACAAATGATACTAGTTACTTTTACAGCAATGATCCCAAACAATATCGTGAAGCGCGGTTTTTTTTATCATAAATGTGGGATTCAAACTGTTTTCTGCGTGGAAAATTATCACTTAATTGAATGGGGCTTAAAGATTAGTAGAAATCCGAGGCATTGGACCTGATAACACATAAATAAAAGCACCTTTCTTATTTCGGTGGTAAAAAAAGATAATGCGGAATCTGCGAGCGCCCGCGTGCCTTTAAGGTTTCTTGGCCACCCGTCCGCGTGAACGCGCGCACACACACACAGCCCCTCCAACTCATACGCAACCTTTTTTATCAACCTTAAAGGCGAAGCCGGGTGGCATGTTACTGAACATATCAATAATGACAAAACCTTGCGACAAAATAAATATCACTAATGTTTCTACCAGTGCAGGCGTTGTCAATAGTGAGTTGAGAGAAACCGGCAGATTTTATAAAGCAAATATGACTTTTGTTTGTTTCGCCTGATGGCTGAGGCTAATATGTAGGCCACTCTACGGTCTAAACGACCACGGAGGGGTGTGCGACGCACCAAACGGCAAGCCGGCCAGTTGCGGCGAGTGGGAAAGCACGCAAATAGAGCCGCTTTCCACTTCCTGGAGGAAAAATCACTTCCTGCTCTGGGGACTGCGTATACGCTCGGAAGTTAACCTCAATCTCGTCGAACTTTGCACATTCGAAGACGGGTCGTACTGTTTAGGCGGGGCTTCACGAAAATAAAAGAATGCTTTCTGACGTTTCATGTAGGCATTTCAGACCAAGGCAATGATTCACGGAAAGGGAGCATTCATTCCATACTATTTCATTGCCATGTTGGTGTACGTTGCGAGTTAAGTCTAAAGAGCTCGTCACGGGAGCTGCGCACATTCCATAACCTTATTAGAATTAGTAGTTAGCGGGTTTTTTTTTTTTTTTTTTTTTGCTCGCGAGAAACGAATGGTTCGTTGCAGAAACCGTCGGATATCACGTAACTGCCATCGAGCTGTCGACCACCTGCTCAGAATGGTTTTCAGGAGGACACGGCAGCCGTGGTAACAAGCATGCGGCTCTCTCTCTCTCTCTCTCTCTCTCTCTCTCTCTCTCTCTCTCTCTCTCTCTGCGTTGGTGAGACAAGTGAATGCGCGTGCACCAATGCGCACAGAGCGCAGGCTGCACGCTCGTGCAAGACAGGTGCATGCAGAGGCCGGATGCCACGATACCTGTGCGCGCACAACACGAGCGATGATCGTGGTGGCGGTGCTCTCGTTTTGGGCTACCGCCGAGTTTAAACGACCCCGACATATAGTGAGCAAAAATAGCCGCGACCTTTCAATCCCTAATCGCGCTTTCCGCAGGCTGCACCGCCTTCCTGCCATGCCGTGCGAACGCCAATCTATGCCTTGCTCTGGCCCTCCGCCTGTAAGCCAAAGCCCAACTTTGAGAGCCCTCATGGCTCTGGAGACTCCATTCTATTGAGCTTTTATTTGAAGTATGATTCTGTTTTGTAGACTATTATCATGTGTGTGAGTGAGAGAGAAGGTTCTTTATTAAAAATACGCAGAGAAGTCTGCCTGCATGTTATCACCTACAGTAGAATCTCGATAAACGGAAATAGCTTAAACGGAATTGCCGCTTAAACGGAACAGTTGCCTGGAATTTGGGTGGTTTTGTATTCAGATAACGCAAAAAAACTCTCGGTAATCGGAACTAAAATTTCCGCATCACCGTGTAAACGGAACCAGAAATGGAACTTCTTGTGAAATCCACTGGCATGAGAATCAGCTTTTTACGGTTCCGGCTGTTTCGTTCTTGTGTTTTTTTTTTCTTCCTCCATGCTTTTTTAGCCTTGTTGGCCTCGTAAGCCTCGTCTCGTAAGTGGTTAGCCGTGTTAGCGCAACGAATGCAACATCGCAGTTCTTGTTCCAGTCGTTCGGTCTCGATTCTAGACGCCGAGGCTACAGGGCTCACCTTCTATCTCCTCGTTCGTGCCATCGTTGTGCTATTCGTCCTCCATTACCACGTTGCCGTCTTCTAAATTCGGTGGCTCGTAAGCACTCGCGAAGTTGGGGCCTAGCCTCCGTGAAGATGCAGTTGCAAGGACTCAAACAAAAATAATTGACGCATTTTGTAGTGCACAGCGACGCATTGTTGCTAAATCAAATTTGTGAATGCTGTGCCTACGCTTCTTGTAGTTTTCTTGCTTTCTGAAAACTATCAGCTACAGTCACTTTCTAGTGGTTAGAGTTCCATGAAATGCCCTTAGAAGTGTGTACGCACATAAATTTGCACCTTAGAACATCTCTCTCAGTAAACGGAACTCCTGTTAAACGGAACTAATTTTTCCGGTCCCTTGAAGTTCCGTTTATCGAGAGTCTACTGTACATTCTACTCTGCGGGGATGGGGAGGAGGGAATAAAGGCACTATGGGAAGTAATGCGGTAGAGGAAAAAAAGAAAGGCCGAATTAAAAGAGGAGAAAAAAAGTGAAAAAAGAGAGTGTGCTATTGAACATATCTATTGTTCAACGTGTGTTAGCCGTGTTCGGGTGCTTCATCTCCATCTTCGGCGGTGACTCACAAATACGATCCGCTAAAAGACAAAGTTTCTTAAACCAGAGTGGTCACAACATCCAATTATTTCTAGTCTCAGAACTAAAACAGCGTTGACCTGAGACTGCTCTCCGAATTCCTCCATCCCACATTTTTATCCTACACCCGTCTTCTTCCGACTTACTTGCATCCAGACAGCGACTATTTCCCCGCCGTAATTTTATTTATATCCACCTTTCCTGTAAACCATTACTTAGAGGTAAGCCTCGGCGTCCTTAAAGTGTGCCTGTTCCCTAAGGTTTGTTAAGTTCTTGCCTGTTCATTGTTTCCCGTTCAACGACCCTTTATAAATGCAATTTGAGCTGGCCCGAACCGAATGCCATGCCCTCAGAAAGAGCGCGTCCAACTAGCCTCGGGCGTTGCCTGTGCTCGAGCGCTACGTGTGTGAAGAGGGAAGCTGTCTCTGGCATCTCCCACTCCCTGCCCTCCCATTCTATGTTTTGGACAAAATAAAGTTGTTCACCACCATTATCATGGCATGCCTGGAAGCAGCACGAGCCGCTTCGGTAGAACTTGCAACTAACGGTACGGTGTGCTATTTCGCTTGAAGGGGGAATGCAATGGTGAACATTAAAAATCAAGCAGTTAGGCGTAACATTACCTTGAGGGGGCTGTCGAATGACATCGCGAGATTCAGAGGGGGAAAGGCCAGTCAAATGCGTGATAAAAGGGCAAAACTAGAGCGTCTTAATAACCTAGAAGTGCGATTTCCCATTATCTCAGTACTAATGCAAGGCTGTAACGATCGATGTCGTCACCATCACCAACATCGACATGGAGCCGGACAACATTCATCAACATAAATTGGTTTAAGAGAATTAATACACGTACTTAACCTGTTCGTGTATCTGTGAGTGCATTCATCCATAATGACACAGGGCACACTTTCGAAATAAAGAAAACAGACAAATACAGGGTGCTTCTTCGGTATCACTTCCCCGGTGATACTTACCAACGGCTTCTTTAGTGCTATATCGTGTTTACGTTATTCTATTTTCAGCGTATTCTCATCTTCAAGCAAAGCTATCTGCTTGACGATGAGATTAATCTGCTGTGGAACATACTCACTGAATAACGAGGAAACATGAGCTTTGAAAGGTAGTGAAACTGGCTAGAGTGAGCAGATAACTAACATGAAGCCCACAAGTAAGTGAATGAGCTGTAAGAACGGTCTTCCGCGAGCCCGCACGCCGCCAGCTCGCTGCGCACCAGCAGTTCCGTAAGAGCGGTCATTGCTACTGCCTAGGACTGGTAGGGAAATACGGCCGCGGGTTCGATTCCCGGGCGCGGTGGCCGCTTTTCTGATGGAGGCGAAAAGCATAAACGCCCGTGTGTACGAGATTTCGGCGCACGTTAAAGATCCCCAGGTGGTCAAAATTAATCCGGAGCCCTCCACTACGGCGCGCCTCATCGCCTGCACTGCGTCGGCGCGTTGAACCCTGCAATCATCATCATGGTAGGCAAATACTTCCGCATTCTTGGCGAAAATGAACCATGCGGCGGAAAGGAAATGTTTGGAAATTGCAGCTGATTTTCACTGTTCTGTCTAGGCTTATTTATTCAACAAGTCGTAATCCGTGAAAGCAACATTTGACTCAAAGTCTTCGCCATTAACAAAGGCGTTAATCTGTTTCCAAGCTCACTCGCTAAACGATTCCCCACTGCACTAAAGTATGCTTCCGCACTTTGAAGGCGAAAGCCTGGCGATACTTAATAACAACTCGTTTACTGCTATACGTATTTGCACCTCTTTCTTCGCCTTCGTTTCTTTGTCGCGTGGCGTGAAAATTGCTTCAGCAAGCAGACTGGCACACAGCTTCCCTACAATCATGGTCCTGCGCGGCTGGTAGCCACCTGTTCTACTCACGTGCCATCACGTTAAGGTGTCACGTGGCACGCACTATTCTACAACTTCTACGCTACCCATTCATGGTTTCGTGAATTCTGTAAAGCGCGCACATTGCGCCTCAAAGCTTTCGATTACTGGCCATTTCCTCATGTATGTATGTGCCACGAAGAAAGGAACAACAACGACAACAACTTTTGTTTTACGCTTGCAACGTGAAAATCGTGCGGCTGTAAGGCACTCCGACGTTGATCAGGTGACAGTGCCCCACTAGTTCGCTCAGATCGTTATGTTGCTCCACGAAGTGTATGAAATGCAATGTAGCGAAACTGAATGGCTACACGATTTTAGCAGCCTCGCAACTTTAGGTGTTTTTAGCAGTTGTCCGGGGCCGATATAAGGTAGGGGGTTCTAAAACCCATAATATTTTGGGACGTATAAAATTCACGGTAATAGGGTAAAACAAGTGGAGATAGCCAATTGAATGTAATAGAGTAAACCAAGTGGAGATAGCCAGTTGGTGAAGCACCGGGCTGCTACTGTGCAGGCCCTGGTTCGAATACCATCGGATCACACAGGCGCTTTTCATCTACTTTTTACAGCGGAGGCCATGTTCGTGACCGGACAACAAAGACGACGACGTCAACGCTTTTTCGCAGAATGGGCCACGTAAGGCTTCCGTCTTAATATGTGAAGAGGACTGAGCCAGTATTTTTTTTTTCATTCACTGGTATATATAAGCATTGCGGCCATCAGTGCCTGAATTGTAACAAGCCTGCTTGAGGTCTTCACTCCCGTCACGCATTTGGCTGGTATCTCTATAGAAAGCTCGTTTTTGAAAGTGGATTTGGTCTGATTTGAGTGTGGGGTTTAACGGGCCGAAGCTGCACAGGCAATGAGGCGCGCCGCAGTGGAAGGCGCCTCCGGATTAATTTCGACCACCTGGGGATCTTGAGCGTGCGCTCAAATCTTGAACACACGGAGGGTGTTGTCGCTTTTCGTCTCCATCAGAAAAGCGGCCGCCGCGGCCGGGAATCGAACCTGCTCTCAATTGGGCTGAGCAGCACAACGCCGTAGCCACTGAGCCACCACGCGGGTGAAAGTGGATACTCTCGATAATTGGATAGGTGCCATATTAAAACTAAGCATATCGAGTTCTTCCAAATGGAAAAGCGAGCTGTAGGTACTTCCCCACGCATTTGAGTTACTTCTGCAGAGAATATTGGGCATTCTAATTTTTGCAAGCGTACATGAACGTCCCTAGTTATATTCTTTGAACAAGTTACTTGCCGCGAAAGGAGAGGCAATGCTTTAGCTGTGAGCAGCTGAAAACAACGAAAATCATTATGATCATGGTCTGCGTACGGCTTGCGCTGCACCCGCATCACATGTATTTATTTTCTCTACACCATATCTGCGAATGAGCTTCGCCCCTATGGCGACCGAGCATTGCTTACATACTAAGCATCGACCTGTTAAGCTCCGGCGCTATCCCCAATTTTTCTCCGTTCCTCCAAAAGGTGGCTCCAGATGAAAGGAAAGCGCGCACAACGCACGCACCTCCGTGTCCCGTGTGGCAAGCGACGGTGAGCCAGGCGACAGCGGTGCACCAGATGGTGCGGTGCAGCGCCGCGTAGCAGGACACCAGCACCGGATGCACGTCGAGCCCCGCTCGGAACGGGTACACGCCCCACAGCGACACTAGCGCGCACACCAGCGCACACAGCCACCCCAGCCACAGCGTGACCTGCGTAACAGAGACCACTCGTTATTGCACTCTGAATATATATCACATGGCCTGGCCTGCGCGCACGCAGATTTAAAGACGATAGTCTTTCTCGCGCTACTCAGACGCGAATATTTTGGTCTCTTTGTCTGTCCGCCCATCCGTCCGTCCGTCCGGCAAAACATTTTCAATAATAAATCTCGAAAGATGCCCCATATTTGTCAACGTTCTTCAGTAAAAGGATATCATTTGGCTTACTTCAGGAAGACCGTTAATACAGAGCTGGTGTTTTCACAGTAATATAATGAACAGTACACGTTCGCTCAATTTTTGTGAGAGCAAAAAAAAAAAAAAACGCGTTCAAAACAATATTTTAACCACAAAATATAAACAAGACTGCCGCCCGAGCCTTGCGCTCGTGGCTGGAGCACCAAGTCCCAACAGACCCAACAGATGGTGCGCCAGTAGTACGAACGGGGAAACTTGAACTCGAAAACCTCCAATGGGTGGACTGAGACAGGAGGGAAACAGCGTCAGAGGTGGGCGGATGAAATAGAAGAGGTAGTTACGTGGCAGGGACGTCAAAAGTCTCTCGACAACATCTGCAGCGACATGAGGAGATGCGTGGCCAATTTTTCTACGTGCGTTAATTTCAGCCAGACTATAGGCCACTCGAGCGAGCCTGTTTTTCCCGCACACCCACAGTTGCATACAGACAGCTCTTGCGCGCGGTGCGAGAAACTTTGCCGACAGATAATGACGACTGAGCTCGCCGTACCAAAGTTGAGCCTGGTGACAAAGTTCTAGATGAAAAAAAAATGGCGGAAGGCTACACCAAGCCGCTAGAAAAATATTTCACAAACGATTTCTGACATTTACATGACACGTTGACAAGGGCAGATTTTGGCGACCATGACTACATTGTTTGTTTGTCTATTTCTCTGATGGCGATGACAAGTCTATTTCATGGCCAGTGTATAAAGGCACCCACAAATGACGACGTATTTAATGGGAACGTGGCGCCGACAGTTCACGCCGCAAAAGACGCAATAGTTAGCAATGTGGTAGAAGAACACTCTTCTGGTGTGATCGGCGGTTAAAGGTCCCGTAGGCTTACCTCCGTGAAACCAAGGCGTCAATATTTCGCTGTACGCAGATGACATCTGCATCTGGGACTCAGGCAAAAACCGCCGAAACATTCGTGCCGTATTTCATGGAGCTATCCTGGCGATGCGAAAGTATACTTGAGATGCTGCGGGTTGATGTTTTCCCCTCAGAAGTGTGCAGCGATTGCGTTCACTCGGCGTGACGTCTCACGATATACGCTCAGTGGAGAAGGTACGCAAATACCCTATGTCAAATGCCATAAATTTCTCGGCGTCGTCTTTGACCACTCAATGTCTTGGACTCCCCATATTCGGCAGTTGAAAGAAAGGCTTTTGTCTTTTGTGCGCATTTTGCGCATGCTGAGTGGACAATCTTGGGGATGCTCCGTGTCCTCTCTTCTTGGACTCTATCAAGCGCTATTTCTCGGCCTTTTACGCTACAGCCTGCCGGCCCTGCATCAACTGTCTAAGGTCATAGATTCAGTGCTGTCGAGAGCTCTACGCGTGTGCCTGGGTCTTCCCAAATGCACGTCGACAATTGGAACACTGCGGGAAGCTCGGTGCCTCTCTGCGTCAGTGCTTCAACATCAAGAGTGCCTTCGAACGTCTCTACGCCACGTCACCCGGTGCCATGCGCATCATCTGGCAGCCATCACTGCATCGCATGTAAAAGACTTGCTTCCAGCAAATTTCCAGCCACCTGTGAAGCCAGCATTGCCACCGTGGATACTCGCACCATGGAATATAATAACGACAATTCCCGGAATAAGCAAAAAGTCGTCCATGCCCGCACCTGCACTGAAGTTTTTCACACTTGAGTATTTATTTACCGCGTACGCAAGCAACACCCACGTTTATGCGGACGGCTCAGTGACCGCAGAATCATCTGCCATTGGCGTGTGGATTCCGTCGGTCCAGTGCACAATCAGGAAAAAACTGAGCCATAAAACATCATCCACCGCTACTGAGCTAGCGGCTGTAAGGACTGCCCTTCATTTCATTGGTGCACATCATGCTCGACGATGGGTGATCTTCTTAGACTCACGGGGTGCTTTGCAAGCTCTAAGAAGGCTGTCCAACCACTGCAGTCAGCTTGTGTGTGAAATCAGTGGAATCCACAAAGCGGTAGTGCGCGCGGGCCATTACATCGCGCTTCAATGGCTTCCTGGTCATTCGGGAATAGAAGGAAATATAATATCTGATGCAGCCGCCAGCGCTGGCCACTCTCTGCGTAACACGACACAGCTTCCTTTCTCTCACGAGGATGGTTGTGCTCTTATCTATCGAACTGGTTGGAGTGAGCAAATGTTGAAGTGGCAGCACCCTCGCAGCGGATATCCACCTCTACATGGAATTGACCCTTTCTGTAAATACCGTGTTCCACCCGACCTAAGCAAAGCGTCTGAAGGTGTACTGCATCGTTTGCGTCTCAACGTGGCTTATACCCGAAGCTTCAAGTTCAAAATAAGGTGGAAGGATTCACCACTGTGCCCCACGTGCGCTGTGCGCGAGACTACCGAGCACTTGTGTATATGCCCGAGATTTTCCGCTGCGCGAGTTACAGCGGCGAGCTGCCTGTCTCGTGTTCGACGTGGAGCAAGCCTTCAGTTGTGTCACTTCCTTGGACCCTGGGACAACAACAATGACTCATATTTAGGGACGAAAATTCTTCTGCGTTTTTTGCGAGATTCAGGACTAGACAAAACTTTGTAAATCTTCCATTGTGCGCATGGCTACGTCTGTACGCGTTTGCGTCGTCATGTACGCTTTGACTCCTTTTTTTTTTGTTAGGCGCTCTGCGCTTCCTGGGCTCCATTCGCTCAATTTTTTTTCTTTTACTTAACTTTATTTCGAGTTTTTTCCTTGCACTTCATTGCGTGCCATTTTTATTTAACTTTAGTTTTCTTTCTATTGCTGCTTTCCCGATCTCTCACATTCACTTCACTGCATTGTAATCATCCCCATCTGGCGTAGCAAGCACTGCCGCTAGCAGAGCTGACCTCTCCAGCCCACATTAAAGAGTTCTCTCTCTCTCTCTTTCTCACCTCGCTTCGAAAGGACATACAGCGAGGCTACTGCAAGGCCATTCTAGGCCAGGTGATTTAAGGTCATTCGAGACCACCGCAAAACGATCTTCTTCTAAAGTGTCTGTCATTGGTGAGACGGCTGGCGTTGAATTCTGCCCTAACATGGTTGGCCTCGGTACACCTGATGGCAGGTGGTGAAGCTTTTGAAGGCTCGCGAGCCTTTGAGACCTGCCGCGGTCAGATGTGCGATGATTCACCACTTTCGCGTAGAAAAGCAACGCCTCAAATCCTTCTCATTTGCAGATTCGCCGATATTCCAAATCGCATATTACTGCAAACTTACGAACGAAAATTGTTTGGTCCCCCTTTCTGTGCCTTCTCATCGTGTAGTCCTCGCTAACGACTTCAGTGTTGCGCACGGTTCTGAAGGTGCGTAGTGAGTAACGAATGGATCCTACAGCTGGAGGAAGACTGAATGGCGCAAAGAATGTATGTAAACAACTCGTCACAGAAAAGCTCTTGCTAAGACGAAATTACGACCTACGTCGTGGTCGATTGAATCTCGCTGGAGACGATAAGATGGGCCAAGCGGCGAAACGAGTGTCAGGAATGCGGAAAGCATACAGCATGGGCAGAAATAATATTTTGTGCAACATATTGTAACCATATCATTTACGCTTCGATCTCTTTTCTAGGGGCAAATTAGGAGCGTTAAAAATAGGCATCCATTACCTGCTATGCTCGCTTAATTTGAAGCTATTTGTAAGAATGCTAGACGTAAATTCTTCATCTTTCTATCTGCCTGATACTTTAAGGGGACCCTGCAACACTTCCGATAAACGCTTTCAGTCTTTCCTTCACGTCTGGAATCATTGTGAAAGCTATATATAGTTATCACCAGCACAAAACGGCATTGCATGATTTGCTCGTCGCAGCAGATCCGCCTTCCGCTTGTGCTTTGCATTTGTGGATATTTTAAGTGGCTATCGAATGTGTCCATTGCTGCAGCTGAATTAAAGCCGGCCTCCGCACCGCTGTAATGACGTAATTAGAGCGCTCGAAGAGCCCAACGCCAAGAACGTCAAGACCCGGAAAGAGAGAAAAAAATTTTCAGCAAGTTTTTAAAGCAGCCATGAAGAGAAAATACAACTTCGTTTAATTTGAAAGAACTAGGATTCAGTATCTCACTCAGCTCCATTAGAGCCACAAAAGATGCTTTTTAACGAAAAAAAAGCAAGAAGTATTTAAAAACTTTCAAATTTTGCGCCACAGTGACGTGTTATGAGCAAGAATGACGTCACACGGCCCAACAATAAATCATAATTTTCAGTGCGTTAACTGCACGTTAGCATTCAAGTGATGCGGTGAAATGGAACTAGAGGCCCCTTTACAGACGTCCAGTCTTGTGTCGTCGCGACAGGTCAGTTAGGCGGCCGCCAATTGCACAAACAAGGTTCCGTGACGTCATAGAAAAGTTGCGGGAAATCGCCTGGGGGGTCGCGACTGCTTCACACGTTTTCTTTCATATCTCCGTTATTTGTTCGAAGATGGCGATGATATTGGTATCATTGTTATCGGGACTAAGCGGTCTTTCTAATAAACCCAACTTGTATTTTGTCTTCATGGCTCCTTTAAGTTACCTGATGGGCATAGAGAAGTAATTTTTGGCTGAGGTAATTTGTGAAATCCTCTGGTAAGTGCTGGATGTGCTTGTTGATTATGCTCTGAAAGTTTTTCGGATTTAAAAGAAGGTTAAAAAAGTGTTCCTGGGTCGCTTTAAAAGGTCTCATCGAAGTTACCAGCAGGTAACTACCGTTTTCAACCCCACGGAACCGGTTCTAGGAACATTGAGCTCATCACGCAGATTCATCGAAAGCATATCCACAGTGCGTTAATAGAGGAAAACAAGGACATATATGCGCGAACACGGGCATATATGCGCAAACAAAAAGTGAGCGGTCATGCAAAATGTCCAGGCCACATAATTCTCCCCTACCTGCGTCTAGTTCGTGCTCTTCCCAGCTTAACTAGCACTCGATTGTAAATTTTTCAAGCCCTCATCATGTTCCAAGTTGCAGCACGAACAAGCTTGTTTACGAATGAGTATAGCCGTGAAGGGAGGGACTCACCCGGCCCAGCGTGATGCCCTTGTTCTTGACGATGTAGTAGCCACACAGGAGGCCCACGCAGAAAGGACCGAAGTGTGTGAACGGTTGAAAGTACACCAGGTTCAGCTGTTGGACAGCCTTGCTAAGGGCGGGAGGAAGCAAACGGGCCGCGAAATGAGGGAAACGGAAACGTGGATACCGTTAAACAAATCGGCCGCGTTGAGGGCTACTTCGTCTATCTACGTCACCCATAAAAGCATACGCATGCTGGAAACTCTCAAAGCGGCCTGCTCTGTATGCCACGGAATGGAGAAGGGACGACAACTTATATAATAATGTTACAAAGTGGCTTACTTCGCTCCGGTTGCTACATGCAGCGAGAAAGTGAACATACAACTCCAGAAGCCCACGTTAGCCAGTGAAATACTCAACCCGAAAGTACCTCTAGTCTTTCGCGAACCTGCAGGTTCATGCGCGATCTCGGCACACCTTACAAGACCCACAAAACGTAACTGTCGCAGTTATCTCCGCTGCAGGTTTTCTTCCCGCCGCCAGTGAAGACGACGCGATCAACAATCTGCGTGCGTACCTCCATTCTGAGGTCATGAGCAGCAGGGCTGGCGGTAAGTCGAAGAGGTAGGTGATGAGGCCCACGGCCAGACAGGAAGCCAAGCACAGCGCCACCAGAAATGCCAGGCCAAAGGAGGAACACCTGCGCACGAAAGGTGAGCGCGCTCGACGGACTTGGCCGCGCAGCACAAAACGGTGGCGAGTTCGATCGGGGTTAAGGGGGGTTTATTTTTCGTTGTTTCTTGGAACAGTTAAAACCTTTTTGCGCACACTTTTCTTTGCTTGAAGTTTTTTTTTCTGTGCGCTGTGGTCTAAATTAATCCGTAGCCTTCCACTACACCGGGTATCATAGCCTGGTGCAGCTTTGGCGCTGAGCGCTGCACTATTACGGAACTTGCCGGTGCATCATTAAACGCCATAATACGACATCACCCACGTAACTTAACGAGTATAGCTGATATTTCCGCGTCACATTGGTTCGTGGGAACATAGAACAGTAGGTGAACTGCAACTGTGCCCTCAGTGGGACATTTCCCCCGTTCATGCCACGGCTGATTAGACGCTCTACTAAGCCAAGCTACAAAAACTTAAGTATCCAAATTTATCTTTTTCTGTAATTCCAAAGGATTTCATTCGCATTGCAGATGTTAGCGGATTAAAATGCGCGTTCATTATCATAGATATTGTGCCTTCAACGTACCTGTCTGTATTCTATGTACTGTATGTATCTATACTGCTCGTTTCACAAAATAAACACACAAGCTGAAACAATTTCGTCCGTCTGCCGTCTTCATACCAAATGATGGCCGCGCAAATACTTTGCGGGTTTTCGAATTACTGCTCACCACGGTTAACATCCCGTCCAGCCATTTCACGAAACTAGTGCTCTGAGGGTACAGCCACGTGGAAGACAAACAGTAAGAATAGCAACAGTATAGTATTAGCAGCAACAGTAATGTTAAGACTTGCTGCACCAGACGCAGCAACACATGGCTACACTCATGCCTTTGTAACTGTCAACTAATATTGCTAGCGTTCAAGTTTCCACATTTAGCGTCGCTGCGAAATCAGATGAGAAGGTTACATAAGCCTACAATTAAAATTATTCGGGTCAAAATCACGACAGCTTGATTGAAATGTTAGTGAACATGAGAGAAAATATTGGGATTTTATTCAACGTATCTTGTTTTTTTTTTAAATAAATTGCAAGACTCGCCTAGCAAAAACTTCGTGGGGAAGAGGGGGGTAGGGGGTGGGAAGGGGGGGGGGGGCTTCACACTTACTTGTAAATAAAAAGCATCAGAGGTAATGCCAAGACGAAGAATTGCATGTTCACTGCCTGGAACCAGGTGTGCAGAAGACACTGCGAGAGGAGGAGGTAATTATCAATCACATATGTTCTAAAAAAAAGCTCATGATTATATCAGGAATTTCACTTCCATTTCTTGTATTTCTCATTTACGTAAGCAAAACTTCCGATGCTCCATGGGTCTTTAAAGGAGCCATGAAGAGAAAACACAAGTTTGGTTCATTCGAAAGATTGCCTCGTTAGAACCATAGCGACACCACTTATAACGCAAACTTCGCTCAAATAAGCTACATAATTAGGAAAAAAGGAAATGACCATGCGACCCACCAGCTCATTTTCCGCAACAGAACCTATGCCGTCACATGGGCTAAGCTCTGCGATTGGCGGAGGCCGGCAAAAGCAAACGCATGTTAGGCAGGGCTTACAGCTTGCATAGCGAGCTAAATGCCCGTGAAACATACTGCACATTCTTTTTATGACAAAGAACGGTGGAGGAAACGGTTGAAGGTCCGAACGAACTCGCAAGCGTGTGCGCCAATGCATACGAAACTAGCGCCGCGGCCGAGCTCGACATCTCGCCGTCGCGCAGACGAATTTTCGGGTTCGAGGCTCTTCGGGGCCAACGAACCGTTCCAGCACGCACAGCCGCGACCTTGCTTCGTATCGTAATCCCTTCACAGGAGGTTGGCCGTCATATCGCCAACCAGCAAAGGTAAAAATAGAAACGAGGGGAGTAAGGAACAGCAAGAAGCGACGAGATAGTGCCAGTCGTCGCGTAAGTTTCGAATGGTGTTGGCTTGCTGCTGTCGTTACGAGCTCGTTTCCAGTTTACAACCACTGAAAACTTCAGTTTGTTCAGTTACGGCAGGGACCCTTACGTTAGCTCACTCCTGGGACATGCTGGCGCTCGTCGCCGACTTCGTCAAATCGCTCTGACCTTGGGGAAAAAAATGCCGTAAACACCGCGCATTGACGTTCGTATCTTTCTGGTCGAAGCAGAGAGCTCGCGCGAACGGCTTTCCATACACGACACCGGCCAACTGGCATAAGTGATACTGCTACTGAAATTGAACTATTATTAACCGTAATCAAAATACGGCACATACGTACCAGTCTATATTCGTCCGTCGCGACGGGGCTGACGAGGCAGCGGTGCCGACGGCTGGGCGTTCGTCTGTTGTGGCTATCGCGGAATGGTCGCTTTCCCGTCCACCGCGTATCCCACAACTCTTGCCGCTCGTGCACTTAGAAGCATTGAGCGTTTTTGTGGTGTGAGGTTGTTAAATGCAAGCCCGAGCTCCTCGGCGAGAGTTTTGTTCTCCGGATCAGGCGATTCCATGACTAGGGCTGCGGGTGCACTAGGTTTTACTAGTATTTTTAAAATGGCCGCCGTCTCGATCGACTCCCGCGTGTGGGTGCTATATGGAGTCGACATACTAAGTATCTGTTTCATGGACCGGCTCTATGACGCCATTGTACGCGTCACGGAATGTTCAATTTTAGCGGGAGATTTAAAATTTTGGCTTAAATTGCCTTATTTCTGAGTGAATAAAGCATCATTTGCTTCCGGGAAAGCGCTTGGGGTACTATGAAACACCTAATCTTTCGAATAAAACAAACTTTTGTTTTCTCTTCATGGCTCCTTTAAAGCGTCAGGCGTATCATAGCGCGAAACGTTCGTGTGTATGCGTTTGTTTGTTTGTTTGTTTGTTTGTTTGTTTGTTTGTTTGTTTGCTTGCTTGCTTGCTTGCTTGTTTGTTTGTTTGTTTGTTTGTTTGTTTGTTTGTTTGTTTGTGTTCTTGCTTTTACTTGGGTCCGCACTGCTTTATTTGAAATGTTTCTCAAAGACTTGCCCCTGTTCATTCGCACCGGTCATTCCAACGCTCACACCGCCCTCTCTTCATCGTCGTTTGTAGGGCTTGGTGATAGTGCCCTTTTTTTCCGTTCTCCCGCAGTGCGAGTACGCGGCGCGTGCGGGACGTCGAACGGGCACGTCTAAACATCCCCCGTGTATGCAGCTTTCATTCAGCTCCTCGGGGCGGTGCTAGTCGTACACGCGAGTGTATACAAAAGCAGAAAGACAAGACAATAAATGTGTGTTCGTACTTCTCGTCACGATGACTACGAATCATGAGAATAAAGGAGTTCGCACATTTGCTCTAAACTTTGTGTCCGCTCAGCTTCGCTGGTCATCTACCTGCACACAGTGAAATGGAGCAAGATTTTTTAAAGCGAAAGCTTTCTCAGAGGGACCAACGGCATCTGTCAAAAAACTAACGCATTTCCCCATAGACCGGTTGGTCGACCGAAAAGCTGTGATAAGATCTCTGGACACACGGCGCGTGCGTGAAACCGGGGTTCCACGGTGTCGAAACGGTTACTTGAAAATCGCCAAAAAGGGACGGCTCTAGATAAGACAATGCATGCGTCGAACATGAACAAGTAGTACAATAGTACACCTTTCTCTCATCAACCACGTATCGGTATAGATTTAGATCCTTAGCTCGCCCTTACGACCCATTCCCTCAACTCTCCCACAGCGAAATATGGAGAGAGCCGTTGAGTAGCTGTAACCAGGGGATTCGGACATGGTACGAAGAGCTACCGAAGTCGCGGTTGCCCTTCGCCCAGCCGCTACAACCCTCAGCAACCATGGCTGAAATAAAAGTCTCTCTCTCTCTCTCTCTCTCTCTCTCTCTCTCTCTCTCTCTCTCTCTCTCTCTCTCTCTCTCTCTCTCTCTCTCTCTCTCTCTCTCTCTCTCTCTCGGCTGCGTTT
Organism: Haemaphysalis longicornis; assembly: GCF_048455015.1. Classification (NCBI taxonomy): domain Eukaryota; kingdom Metazoa; phylum Arthropoda; class Arachnida; order Ixodida; family Ixodidae; genus Haemaphysalis; species Haemaphysalis longicornis. Next base: position 249,816,109 of record NW_027526203.1, on the reverse strand, counting down.
ACTTAGTGCGCGAAAAATCGTCGCATGGGTTTGTTCTTTGTTTGCGATTTGGTTCTTTGAAGGTTTGACAGTCGATTAGACGCACCTCCAGCGAAGGTTGGATGCCGCCCTTTTAACGCAACGTGGATGTCAGAAAGCCATCGCGCTTCTCTCGACTTTCTTTGGGACGGGATGGTAAAATTTTTGTGTGTACCTGAGTAATTGGTTAGAGTTAGAGCTTACATCATTTAGGGAAGGGGTCTGTTTCAGCATAGTGCTGCCGTAAGTTGCCCTGGGAAAAGTAAATAATTTTTTAACGCACGGCATTAAACTCGAATCACGTCTGCACATTTCGAGAACCGTATGCCCAACTAATTTTAACACGAAAGTGTTTTATTCCCGGATACACGAAGATTTCGCTGACGTCATAATCGTCACGGAAGCGACGCCAATACAACGAAGCAAGCGGCCTGTAAAGGGTGCACCCCTGCGCACAGGGTCTTCTTGCGGGGAAACAGCCTTTAATACTAAAGAGTACGTTATGCTTAGGGTGGTTCGTTTTTGGGTTTTATATTTTAACACGAAAGTGTTTTATGCCGGGATACGCCAAGATTTCACTCACGTCATATCCTTCACGGAAATGACGCCAGTGCACCTTTGCCGAAGCGACCCGCCAGCATGACGTCGCTTGCCAAGCACACCCACAAGACAGCCGCCGACCCGAAAATCACGCTCAGCTGCAGATTTCGCTGCACATTTCCCTTTCGTGTTTCACTGATTCCTATGACAGAGGAATCAACCACAGTTTTTTGAGTAACCAGCACACAAGGGAAGGGAAGAGAAAAGAGGCTCTGCACTTAGCTCGGGGTGGAGGTTATGTGCGTGTGTGAATCGGGGTCGCAATTACATGGCCCAGTTTTTTTCACAAGTCATGCATCCAGTCGTTTTTGCGCTTCTGAAGCATAACCCCACACACTGAGTCTGAGTCGCCTACTGGTGAAGCGGCTAAGTGCCACAAAGCGCGATTCCTCGACAGAGAGCCATCCGAAACGCAAGCAGAGAGACACTTGCCATCTTGTCGTAGGGCAGGTAGTTGCTGACGTAGAGTACGTTGCTCCACCAGGAGTTTGCGCAGTTGTTGAGCAATGGGTTCATGATCTCGTGCCACAGCGGCCCCGAGCCGAGCAGCGGCATCAGCGAGAAAGATGACAGCACCAGCATGTACGAAGGCGTCATCCTGCAGTGTGGTCACATAACATCAGCACAGTGTTAATAAAAATAAATGCGCCTCCAGTTTGACAGGGGTAGGTGCAGCTGCATTTGCCCAAATGTTGGGTAGACGTAGTGGCTTCGGATTCAGATGCACTTGGTGACGAATCCTGCTATTTCTAAACAGATGTGTAGATAGAAGAAGAAAGGGCACCCCTAGTCCATCCCCTGCTGTGCGGATGGTCACGAAAAAGGGCGGGGAGAGGGTTGCAATGCTACTGCATTCTTTCTGCGAGACTTGAATACGGCGATGGACAGTTGCCGGTTATCGCCCAGTATTACAGCGAAGCTATCTCACTGTTGGCGTGTGCCTCGTGGGAAACGCACTCCAGGAGAGCCAACTTTCTCTGACGACGATGACGATCTTAGGCGAAGTGAAATAAAAAACGCTCCCCGTGGTCGCAATCGAACCTGGGTCCCTCGAGTTACGAAGCCGACGACTACCAGAATGCGCCATTTCGACACGGTCGAACCAGTTCATATTTGGAGAGGGGTACATGGACGCGCAAAATTAGGAAAAAATCGTGCACCCCTCCGGCTAACGACGACGATTGTCTAAAGCGAAGCGTTCTTTTAGCGAAATCAAATGGCGAAGGGTCAAAGTCGAAGCCGCTGCGGTCAAAACTCCGAACTACGTGCGAGTCAAAGTTAAAGCTCAACGAGTCAAGGTCAAAACTCACAGAAAAACCAAGGAATCGCTTGCGAGAAAGCTTCGTGTTTTACCATTGTGTCCGTTAGACGGATGGGTGCATAATTTTTTTTTTTAATTACACTTTCCCGGTGGCCTAACGTAGGGTCACTGTCGAGCTTCTTGCGGTCGATTTGCATGCATTTGGACAACTTGAAGCCAGGAGCGAACTTAAAGCTGTTTAAGTTATGACGAGGTGAAAATCATAACGAGGTTACAGCAAACAGGGTGACGATAACGACTCCAGCATGACTTACGAACTGCAGCATGACTCCAGCGGACTTACGAAATGTGCGGGAGAAACAATTTCACTGCCTGCGTCGGCTCCCCTAGTGACTTTTCTTCCAGAAAAACTGTGCTCGTTCGCAGTAAATCGTGAATAAGAAGACGACTCAGTTGACGGCGTAGTCTTAGCAAAATCGTAAAATACGCCATGGCAGCTTTGCGCCGGGTAGGACTGGAAGTCTGCCTTTGTGAATGTGTCTTCTCAAGCATAGTACAAATGGCAATGCAACCTTATGACTTGGACGAAAGCCCTCAATATAGCTGCTACAGAATCTCTGCAATAAACAGGCCTGTCACAACGTCGGTTAAAAAATAAAAACCAACCCGCCATGGCCATAATCATCCAGAGGTATCGCATGCAGGGCGTGACATATACTAAAAACTGTATATTGAGTTGCAGCGGTCGCGCGAACGAAGGTCGAAGGAGGCCTGCTCCCGTCTCCTTCGCCTTCAACTAAGCGCAGTGTCATTTTACCACTAGCATACTTCAGCATCTCGTGCATGCTATCCCGTTTAAACCCACTTTGGAATGGACAAAGGGGTCGGCCGGCTTGGCTTTCTTCCGTTAGCGGAGAAATACAACTCGCGTGGGCGTGAGTCCGAACCCCGACTTCTTCAGCAGCAAAACCCTCTAGCCACCTCGCCACCGGATAGAATACCCCTAAGTTTGGACAAAATGAATAAAGTGATTGATCATAGAAATAAGCACACTGAGTCAATAAAATGGTCTCAGTGGACATTTCATCCAGAGAGTCAATGGCTTTCTGCCACTTTAAGAAATTAAACGATATTTCCCTAAAAAATCTGTACATCCACACATATTTCTCTAGAACGCGTTAAAGGTAGTGTTGACGGACCCACCTCCAGAAGCGTTGCAGCAGAGCTGAGAGGATGTTCAGCTTCCCCTTTTTCTTCTCCAGGCGGGGCCAATTGGAATACACAATGAGCAGACCGCTGGGCGTGAGAGAAGCTTCTTGTTATTTGGAAAAGCAAAGCTGAGGGTACTTTTTGCTACCCACGTTGATGTATCGAGGAAAAAGGTTACGTACCTGATGAAGAAAAATGTGTCCACGGGCAGAAAATTTTCGATGGCAGTGAATGGGACGTCAGTGTTAAGTTCCTCCAGAGTCTTTAACCTTTCTGAAAATCAACGAAGAGACCGAAACTCGCTATTATCGACGCTGAACCGCGAGAGCGACAAAAATAGGAAGCAAAAGTTTTAGTTCAGGCTTTAAAAGATTTTGTGATTACACTTCTCACGACAAACCATGTGTTGACACAGCCCGGATCTAGGGCTGATTTTATAACGATTAGCCACGAAGTTAACGTTTCTCAGAGAAATGATTTCACCACTCGTAGGTTATAGTATTCAGCTGTTTGCCTCACTCGTTGCGTCTAGCTTAGTCAGTTCTGCGATTGTGACCCCCAGCGCTCGCGCGAGTGAGCTAGCTGCAGTGCTGGGGAGCGCCAACGCCCAAATACAAAGTTATCGGTATGTGTAAGGAAAGGCGATGGCTTAAAGAGGGTTTGCGAATTTTAGAACCCTAGGCTCGCAATATTACGAGGGTGCACAGGATTATAAGGCACAAATCATGGGGCTAAACGACACCACAATCTGTGGGAGGTCCCAATCTTCCGGTCAACTTCTGTTGGTGTAAATTTTCGACATTCGCATGGGCAAGGCACACGTAAGCTTGCGAAATGCTGAATTCCCTCAGACGGTCAAACCACATCAACTTACTGGCGCAACCAGTTTGAGTATTAGAACTTACTATATCGAACGAACGTGGTGATATCTCCCAGAAAGTACGTGTGTCCCAAGATGATCCAGAGGCATGAAGCGACGCGGACGCCGTGCAGCACGCCCAGGCTGGAGCTGCGTCGTGCCGGCTGCAGCAGCTTTCGGGTGTTCGCCACAAACGAGAAAGACATGACCAGGGCACGAGCGAACTCTGCGCAAGAACAGGAGGTTGTTTAGGATACGCCATCCAGGCTCCCAACGAACATTCTACCCCTTGCGAACTTTCTGAACGGTCTTTCTACATGCTTCCAGAGTATTTCGAAAGGCCGCTTTGTCAGGGCATAACTGCGGACTGTTACGAAGTTAAAGTTGGCAAGGTTCTGTCGAATGTCTTTTAAACCGCGAGAAAAACACGGGATTACCGGGTCTCTCAAAGCTTCGCCCCCTTCAAGCCATATTCTACTGTATTAAGAAGCAATGTATCACTCGTACACGTGTTTTTGTGTAACTCGTTGCTCCGACAGAAATTACTTAAATCAGCCATGAAGACCACAAACACCTTTGTTTCAACCAAATGTATGCCCTAATGAATCAGCAAATGAGTTCCGTTGAACGCAAGCTGCCCTTAATAAGGCTAGACAATTAAAAAACGTAGATAGGAATGCGACACCTGGAAAAATTTCCCGCATTCACTGAACGATGTCCTGAATGACGCTACCCGCCGACACGGCGCATTGTCTGAATGCTATTCACCACGTCGTGGCGCCACCTGTTGCTGTTGTAGCAGAGAGACACGAGGGCACTTAGAATGGCCCCACAGTCGAAATGCGAAATCAAAAGAGATTTCAGAAATTCGTGACACCTGTTTTCTCGTAACATTGAAAGCGCAGTTGGACACTCCTGTAGTTTGATTCTACTTACTTGTAAACGTAAGAGTAAGGTTCGTCATTTGAAACAAGCGTGATACCCGCGGCCACGTCTTTACAGAAGGGAAAAATTGTACTAAGTTTTGCTACCGTCAACGGCCATTCACCAATTTTTGATTTCTGCCGGACCGCACCCCTTCGCATGTAGTCAACATACTGACCGTCTGTTTTGTCGAACCCCCCCCCCCCCCCCCCTCAGTTACAAGGGAACGGGCAGGTAATAAAAATTAGGAAGGGAGTGGGCAATTTGAAATCGCTGCTCCTCTGTAACTGAAGTGCCGTTTCCCACCAAACAAAATTGCAGCGAGGTATTTATTAACTGACCAATCATCTTAATAAAGCAAAGTTGCATATGATCTTCATGTTCCGCTAAAGATAAGTAATTCTGCGTGAAAACCATTCCAACCCTGCTGCTTGTCAGTACTTATTCTCTGTTAAATTAATAAAATTGGAGGTCAAACACGTCCAAGCTACGCCAGGGCTATGAAGAGCGTCGTAGTGGAGGGTTTAAGAATTTACACCACCTGAGCATCTTTAACGTGCTCCGAAATATCGACGCACACGCCTTTTCGTTTTTCGCTTCCATCAGAAAAAGATCCGCTGCAGCCAGGATCGAAGAACAACGCATCAGCCTCTGAGCCACCGCTACTGGTTAGTAGTCAGTTTTCCTGCCTTATCAAGCGCAAACCGCTTCAGCAAGACAAGCGGCCCTCACGCACACACGCACGCACGCACGCACGCACGCACACACGCAAGATCGCTAAAAGTCATGGTTATTTTGTCTAGAGCCGGTACCAACGCCCACAGGTTCTTCGAAGAATCTTTTTATGCGCAATCCGGAAATGTTTGGCGCCAGCCTGAGTTTTTCCCACATTTTAAACCCGCTAACCAGTCACCGTGTTTGTCTTTCGGCCAAGGCTAGAAGGCACTGCGGAATGCGCTGCCAGAATACACTTGTTCTAGGCAAAGTACAGGTAATTATCGGTTCCATTTTCGTCACTGTGCCTGGAGTTGAGATCGCTGATTAATCAGCGTTGAATCCATAAGCCAATCAGCGGCGAGGGTTTCAACGTATAGTGGTCGATTAATGGCACGGCACGGCACTCGGTAGCCGGAAGAGTAACGTAAGTGCATTTTACTTTAAAAAGTCTGGTAAGCGCAGCAGCTCTTTTGCGACGAACCCATGACCTTGCGTGGGCCAAATAGCACACTTAGCAACACTATGTGTTGCACAGTACCATTGCTTGCTACCGCATAGGCGGTGTTAGATGTGCAGATTTGAACTTGTGTGCTAAATTCCACATCTCAGGACCAGAATGTTTGCGTTTCTGCGCTGCTTTATCGCCGTATGGTTAAGCTTGTCCGAAATTATGGCAGGGAAGTGGAGATATTCTGAGCACGGTACCGATATAGTGCGAGGAAACACTATAAAGACAAAAAAAGAAGGGAAGCAAGAAAGGAAGGACAGAATAAAGAAAGAAAGTCACAAGAAAGAGAGAAAGCAATGAAGAAAATGGCGGCATATGTATGCAAATACGGAAACTATTTCCAGGTCTCTCCAATAGTACAGGCTTAGTCCATCAATACCTTTAGACCTGGTACAGGCAAGGTTCTTGTTTCGCCACGTCTGAGATTACCTCATGCACAGCCTCTCGAGATTTCGCGTCATTATTGCTTCGGGATCTCGCACGGGTGAACCGCGGCTCTGAGGCACTCCGTACCGCAACTTCTCGCGAAACTGAAGAGTTTTACCACAGCTTCCAAGATCGGTGTTTAGGAACATGCCGTGCCCCTATCACATCCCAATTATGCGAAAGGACACAAATGGGCATGCGCCACACTGCAAAAGCATGCGCTTGAAAAATTCTTGGTGAAAAAGTAATACACTCGCCTAATGGGTGTTCGTCCCCGCGCGGCTTCGTGGACTCGTCGCGTGGCCCGGAGATACGATCCACAAGTGTCCCCACCACCACGCACAGGGCCAGGATTCCGAGGATGCTCCTGCGTCCGGGAGGGAACGATGCGCAGTGATGAGTGAACAGTAGGAGCCGCAGAAAGTTTGAGTGTAGATGTGAAGTCGTTCAGAAAGCACAGTAATCATTCGTATTCGAAGATTTGGGCTTGGTTCAAAGGCATGCTTTCAAACTACGCGAGGCCTTCCTGGGATCCTCAGCTGGTTTTCACTTCCGAACACAATTTAGCAGTACAGAAATACGTAACGCCGCGACTACGATGCCCGCCTCAGACAAGCTACACCACTGTGCCCAAATTGTTCCCCGTGTGCAATATTAAGCGAAGTAGCTTTCCGCAAAAATTGATTAATAATGATTGTTTAGTAGTGGCTCTTGACTTTCACGTAGAGGGCGTGTACTCATGAAGGGAAGTCACGAGCAACGTTTTACGAAATACCTTTGCAAGGGAGACATGTGGCCGAGTGCGAATTGATTGATTATTGATTATCAGGTTTAACACACCGACGCTACACTAGCGATGAGGCGTGCCGTAGGGGAGTGCTCCGGATTCATTTTTACCTCCTGGGGATCTTTAACGCGCGCCGAAATCTCAAACACGCGGCGTTTTCGCTTTTCCCCTGCATCAGAAAAGCGGCCGCCGCGGCCGGGAATCGAACGCGCGGTTTTGGGCTCAGCAGCACAACGCCTTAGCCGCTGAGCCACCGCGGCGGGTGCAAAGTGCAAATTCCAGATTTTCCTGATCCAGCTTAAAACCTCAGTTCGAAACCTATTTTCTCTATAACTGCATTGTGCGTCAGTCTATAGGGCTGTTCTTTTGCTCCAAACCAACGCCTCTATTATCCGCCTACTACTGCTGCTTGGCGTACATAACACCACGTCTGAACTCATCTAAGCCCACCGCACGGCCCAAACTTACCGACTAGCCAGACACCCCACTGGGCCCACCATATTTGGTTAACTATTCACCTCAACAAATATCCTCACCCCTCATCCGTCCCCATCCCCCGACAACTTCGCAAACTCATATGAATCAAGCCCTTGCCTTGCAACTCCCTCCCACACTACATGCGGCCAGGCGTGCTGCCCGCGCAGCGAACCTGCAACGCCTGCACCCCTCCCCCCATACCATCTACGTAGACGCTGCTAGCTAACCCCCCCCCCCCCCTTCCCCCCAAGCTGAATTCTCCATAATAGCGCTCTCCGAGGATAGCACACCTCAGGACTCCCTCACTCTCTCACGAGCTCAGCCACAGCGGCGGGGGAGGCGGCCAATCCCTCTCCCTAGCCCAAGACCCCTGCCCATACACCATCCTGTCAGACTCGCAAGCCGCAATCAGAAATTTCCAAGCTGGCAGGATATCCAAAATTGCCCTCCAAATTCTACCCCGAAAACCCCCTCCCCACCCCGTGGACTTGTTGTGGGTCCCCGCCCGTACGGGAATAGGGCCAACTAGCCAACCGAGAAGCTCGAACTATGACTACCCGAGTAGGCCCTTCGTCGGAGCCCAACCACGGCCTTCCAGCTCCCCGGGACATTCTCGTCTCGTGCCGGGAGATAACACAACATAAGAGAGTTTTAGCATAACCGGTACCGTCCGCTGACGCTCGGCGGCGGGCAGCGGTGCCCGACTGGGCAGGCGCACATTCGTTCCGGTTAGGTGGATTAATTCCGCGGGCCGGCCTTCGCTTTGCTTTGCTTTGAGGTTCTTGGGGTGGGGGAAGGGGGGATGAAAGGGCCCAAAACTGTCTGACTGGGGGGTTGTCGACAGCTTATCAGTCCCGCGGGGGGAAGGGGAAGGGGGTATGAAAGGGGGGATAGCAGGAAGGGTGCATGATGAATGTGGCCGGGAATTTGGTTAATTTAGAGGAGAGAAGTTCGAATAAGGGGGTCTGCACGGCGCTGCGTGCGCGCGCAAGGAGAGCGCCTTGTGATCTGGCAAAGGGGCGGGGGGGGGGGGGGGGGACGCGGCGGGGAGGCGTACTGCCTGGAGGGGTTGCTGCAAGAATCAGTAGCAGGCTTCCTCAGCGCCCGTTAAGTAAAAGAAAAAAAGGAGAGAGGGATGAAAGGAGACCGAAGGTGACGAGAACAGAGTGGAAGGGGGAAAGATGTTGATGCAGCCCGGGGAACCCGTGGGAAGGGGTGAGGGAGGCGCTCTACAGCCGTGCGGCCAGGCGTCCGGCCACTCCATGCCCCCGCATTCGGTCCGCTGAGGGGCAACCTCCTCACCCTCTCCGCGTGCGCCTGCGCAAGCGGGTCTCGGCAACCCGCCGCCTTAGAGGGAGCCTCCGGTAGCCGCTATGCTAAGACTCTATTACCGCCGCCTCAGCCCCCACTATCCCCCCCCCCCCCCCCGCACCCCACCCTCACACAGGAGGAGGCCAGAACCTGGCGCCTCCTGAAACGCACTCCATCCTCTGCAGAACCTCCATCTCTCACCCACACCCCTTTCGCTTCTCTTCCCCACTCTGCCCACTCTGCGGCGCCCGGGACTATCAACTACACTCTCTCTGCGACTGCCTGAACTCCCCTTTTCCTCCTTTCCCCACACCCACCCACTGGGAGCAGGCCCTGTGGAACAGACCCCACAGAGCTCGACTCTGGAGACCCAGATCACCCTCGTCTCCGGGGCTCAATAGGTCGCGGAGGCCCTCTGGGCCCTCGCCGCCCCCTGCCCCTGACCCAGCCGTAAATAAAGTGATTCTCTCTCTCTCTCTCTCTCTCTCTCTCTCTCTCTCTCTCTCTCTCTCTCTCTCTCTCTCTCTCTCTCTCTCTCTCAGTGACTCGTTGGGAATCTTTTCTCATCAAAATCTTTCTGTGGCTCCAGGGAAAGCTATACCGTCTGCTGTTGAGTGAAGCGGGCGGCGATAGCCAAGGCGCAGGCAGTATGCGAAGATGGCTCTATTTAGTGCAGAAGTGAATAATGTGCACTCAAGCAGTAAAAATGCACATGAGGAGATAATACACCCTATTTGCGCTTCGTGGAGCAGATATTCGGGATACATGCTAGCCGCGCTCATGAACTCCCGCTTGCTTTGAAAGGTGCTCTGCCGTGTTTTTACAGCAGTAAACAAGTGCAACTGGGGCACCATAAATGGCTGCACATCGGGGCCTCGACAACGCCGATGCGAGGGACTACCCATTCGACGTTCCAGTCATCGCACGCGCCTATTCCGTAACAGCGCCGAGGGCGGACGCCGAACGGAAACTAGGAGAAGCCATGGGGTATGCCGCCCATATAGACCACGCACCCCCTCAGTCGTCAAAATTTGAAAAATGCTTGCATGCCTTAGCCTAAGATTCCGTCGTCAGTGCAATGGCACCAGCGATTAGAGGAGGCTGAGAAGATCAATGCCATGGCGCTGTTTGGACGGAGTCATTCACCACCGACTAAGTAAGAATAAGGCCTTGTAGACAGTCATCACACCGACATTACGCTTCTGATGCGAGTGGCGAAGTATTGCAAAACCGTCATAAAACGTCGTCAAGGCAGAAACCAAAAAATGTTGCGCATAGCTAATCGCATGTCTTTAATATAGCAGTGGTGGTCAGATACCGGGTACTGAAAATAAGCTGGGATTCAATTATTTCAGTAATGCTCCTAACGCATGCTTTTTTACGCAGCGGGAGCGAGCGTCACATATGATAATTGTCCAACTTTGGTGTCTCGCGTGTTTCTCTACTACCTTTGATTGTACTAGCTGAGTGCAGTGCAATGCCCACATTGCGTCTATCTTCCACTTGTGGTCGATATTGTTTTGCCAGCTGAACAAAGTAGTAGGACCGTATTGATTGATTGTAGTGTTTAACGCGCCCACGCAACGCAGGCGATGAGGCGCGCCGTAGTGGAGGGCTCCGGATTAATTTTGACCACCTGGGGATCTTTAACGTGCGCCGAAATCTCGTACACACGGGCGTTTTGGTTTTTCGCCTCCATCAGAAAAGCGGCCGCCGCGGCCGGGTAGTAGGACCGTATTGCCGACAGCTTACGGTAAACAGCACATGTCACAAGGTCCTTCCGCATACGAATAAACCTGCGCATGCAGCTGACTCTTCAATTTAATACGATTTTTAAGTGCGAATGCACTTTATAAGCGACCCCAAACCATCCACCGCCGGCGGCGGCGGCGTCGGCGGCGTCGGCGTCCGCAGTGCTCCTCTATATTTAAAAAAGAAACAGCATCCGGCGCCAGGTTTCGATCCGAGGACTTTGCGGCCGCAGCGCGACGCTCTACCGACCAAGCCACGGACACGACGCTGATATCAGTGTTAGTGACGCGCCTTATATCTTTAACGCATTCAAACTACGTCGTCAGCGGCGTGCGTTGGCGACTCAGCGGCGTTATAGCGGCTTGATAACTGCGTGGTGTACACGTGATACTACAAACCCGATGGAAGAGATGGAAGAGAAGGCGGCGAGGCGGTGGGCTGCGGGGGCCGAGCGCAAGCGCCGCAAGCGGGCCGACAACCGTGCATTCGCACTTTCACATTCTCCCCCTCGGGGAAATGCGGGGGAATTTTTTTTGTTTGCATCTTTCGATGCGGTAGGCCGGGGTGAAAAATGAACTTCTTTCCCTTGCCATGCACCGGGCCCCCCGGTGCATGGCATACAACGTCGGCAAACGACCGCGGGGAAAGCAATGAAATATAAAGTTACAAAAAATCATATCGCTTTCAATACATTCACCGTGTATTAATTAAAAAATACATCTGCTGTTACTTGGCTACGTCTCTGATCATGCGTCAAGTCATGTTAAATCAATTTACGTATCCTCTTGTGTTAAAATCACGGCAGTGACCCGAATACAACACAAAAAAAATCAATAGCATAAATACAACATGCAAAATACAACAGACGAATTCAAGAACCGCGAAAATGTGTATGCGAATAAGTATTATACAGGAAAATACATTGTGTTAACACAGCATGGTCTCACAGCTTTATACATCATTAGGTTTAACCTACACAAGATTATACATCAGTTCGCAGGTTCTTTACAGCATGGTACTCCCAGAAGTAAAATATATGATCATGTACTTTGAAAATTGAAAGAAGAAAATAGGCGGAAACAGTGTTTACAATAAAAATGACTGCCTAATAACGCGAAAACTACTGCTTTCTATATCTATATTTTGAAATCTGGACTTATTTAAGAGTGGTGGGACTGTAAAACGGAGCATTTGACGACCGTAATCAGTACGCAGAAAGGAATGTGCAAGAACTCTTTATTGCGGGTTCTGTAGACTGGAATATTTACTGCGAGATTTACAAGTTGAAAAAAGCTACGTTGTCTAGATTTAATGCATTTGAGGTATCGAATTGCGAAATCATACTCAAACAGCTTTGGAATCGGGATAATATTAAAAAAATTATAGAAAGGCTCCGTGTGTGCTAGGTAATCAGCAATAGCTAAATGGCGAATGGCTTTCATTTGCAACACATTTTTTTGAAATGTCTGTTTGCGTGGTACTACCCCATTCCAAGAAGCAATAGTTGACGTGTGACATAAAAAGGGTATTATAAAGAATACGTTTTACAGGTATTGGTGAAAAACCACGAAATTTTGCAAGTATCCCACCACATTTAGCCAGGGAAGTAGTAATGGGTGTTTTTATTGAAATAAACTCCCAATGTTTTAATGTTGTCCACAATGTCAATCTGTGGCCCTATTCTCGACTGCACAAATTGCCGGCAATTCAGGCAATTTGCCGGAAGTCTTTTCTGATTGGCTTTCAATTTTGGTCACGTGCTTCCGGTTGACAAAGCGGTTGTGTGTGCTGTCGTCATTTTGACGTTTCATGTCGTTTACGGACACCAGTTCTAAATTTTGGCTTATTTCTCGTTACTAAAGGCGCATAATTCTTGGCCGGCAATGAAAAACCAGACTAAATGCAGCGGACATGACAACGTAAGCCTGTCTTTGCTATTCAACAACAATACTGCTTGTAATACACACCCCCTCTGTGATTGGCTGAGAAGGCGTGACGTAATTTAAACAGTTTGCGCGAACGATTACATCATGCATTGGCAACTTCAGCCTGCGTAAAAGTGACGTAATGCTACGTAACAGCTTGAAAATGGCGGCTGTTTTTGTCACAAAATACAAGCAAAATAGGGCAAGAAATTGCCCCGGCTTACGGCGCCGCGAAATGTGCGGCAATTTGCAGCAGGCGCAGTTTCGCATGCGCGCTGTTTAAAGCAGGTTTCCTACCGAAACAAATTATAGTTTCAACTGCTTCCAAGTCAGCGATCATGGAGCATACAAATAACGTGCAGTATTTTGCTTGTATATTTGGCAATAAAATAAAAATTATTTGTTTGGCGTAACCGCAACATAAGAGGGCAGTACAAGCCTCTCCGTGACGAAGAGAACCCAATGCATAGCATTTGTCCATACTCGTCCTAGTAAGCTGTTGGGTCACACGATCGAACTCAAGAGAAAAATAACAAAGAAAAGTGACTATTTGGTTCATTACAGCGCTGATTGCAGTCGAGCTTGACGAATGAGTGAATCGGCGACATCGGTGCGCTCCGCGGTTATCAGGCGTAGCGCTTCGCTGCTCTTATGTGTCATAGAAGCGATGGTCGCGGCCGTCTTTTTCTGTGATCACGCCATAAACTTGTAACATAGCAGCAGACGATGGCGTGGCGGCGGTGGCGGCAGGGAAGGTGATAACGCAACAAAGCTTGCATTGAAGCAGAGAGCCCAGCTACGTTACTAAAAGATTGAAAGTAATAAATAGATACGGTAAAAAAATTGTGTGATGTTCTTGAGCCCGACATCCGCCTTTCGCTCGCTTTTGAATCAACGTTACTCGATCGCCTTGTGGTGTTGACGCCAAATTTAACCTCCAGAAATGTGTTTTTCTTGTCAGCCTCAGCTACCGTCTTAATTTTTATTGTACCTGCTAAGTGTTTTTATATTTTTCTTGCACAATATTTGATACCTTGGTAGCGATCTTTATGAGTGACTCGTCAAATTACACTGCATGTCGTCATAACTATAGGTGCAGCACGTCACTGATTGCTTACGTCGTGCTTACGCAAAAAAAAACATGGGCGAGTTGCCGGCAATTTGTGCAGGCGAGAATAGGGCCCCTGAGCCACGGATGGCTAACCTAATCTTGTGCGCAGAACCACGGCGCTTCGGATGAAAAACAACAGCTTTTGTTTTTGTTGCATTAAGAACCAAGGAGATAGCGTCACTCCGTGACTGCAAAGTCACAACTGTGTCATTTATGACCGTTTCTAACGATTGTATGTGACTTTTCCTGAAAAATATACTTGTGTCGTCTGTATATATGATAAAGTTTATTTTTTCTTTAATTCTAGTAATGTTTTTAATTTAAAACAAGAATAATAACGGGCACAAAATATTTCCCTGTGGTACGCCTGCGGGGAGTGTTTCGAGAGATGAGACAGGTTTCCATACACTTAAGCATTGTAAACGATATTCTAAATATGATTTGAGTAAAGACAGGGATGTCCATCTAATGTCATACCGTTCTAGTTTATCCAGTTAAGTTTTTCGCAGCGTAGCGAAAGGTCAATTCAGTACCTTTGAGTAATCGCCATTACCCAACAGCTGTTTACTGCTTATTTGTTTACTGCTGATCTGTTTACTGACGTGTCAGTGCAGTGAATTCTTCGCATACTCACAGTGTGACAAGCTGAATGGTGTTGACTTGTGCGGACGACTTGACCTCGCACGTCCCCACCCAGGACTTCATCTTGGCCCGTTCCACGACTGCACAAGTGGGGAAACAATCACTTTGGCGTGCTGCACGGATTTTGCTGCTTTCCTGCGTCGACCCTCGCGCGGCTCATTTTTTAACACGAATGCGTTTTATTCCGGGATTCCCGAAGATTTCACATACGTCACATCCGTCCCAACGAAGCCAGTACAACGAAGCAAGCGGCCTGTAAAGGGTGCACCCCTGCACACAGGGTCTTCTTGCGGGGAGGCAACCTTTAGTACTAAAGAGTACGTTGTACTTCGGGTAGCTCGTTTTTGGGTGTTATATTTTAGCACGAAAGTGTTTTATGCCGGGATACACCAAGATTTCACTGACGTCATATCCGTGACGGACATTACGCCAGTACGCCTTCACCGAAGCGACCCGCCATCAGGGAGTTGCTCGCCAAGCACACCCACACGACAGTCGCCGACCCGCAAATCATGTTCAGCTGCAGATTTCGCTGGACATTTCACTTTCGTGCTTTACCGATTCCTATGACAGAGGAATCAACCACAGTTTTTTTACGGTAAACAGACGTGACTCACAGATAATTCGACGGCTCTGGAAATAAATACAATTGAAGGTAACGGAAAGTTCCCTTCAAAGCACTTCAATGGCAACGTTGTGCTGATACACGTGTAGTACGTATTGGTCAAGTGTCTTATGAAACTCTATTTTGAAATGTAAAACCGCAGTCACTGACCAAGTCAGAACTCACATGTTCGACGTTTTGTATACGTATACTTGCATAGTCCTTGCGCGCTTCCGTTACCAACGTGAAAAAATCAGAATCACCACGTATTTCTCCTTCTCAATTATCTCTACACTGTGAATGGAAAAAGCGTAGTTACTATTCAAAATGTGGGCCTCTAGCAGAGCGCGTTTTTGCACCCTTCGTACCATTCGGAAAAGCTACAACACCAGCTGTGCAGAATAAGTTGCATTCCGAGCATATGCAGTTACGTCAACAGAATGCAATGCGAAGCACGATTTAACTCTCGCACTGACTAAGCGAAGAGCCTTCGCGTAATGCCCGCAATAGAACGCCGGATGCAGTATCCAACGCTGAGCATTGATCCGCGTGTCTCGAGGGGCACTGTACCATGTCGGCCGAGCTTTTCCAGGTCCTGCTTCTCGCAGTGAGACGGGAGACAGACACCAATGCGGATAGGGAAGTACTTGATCCACTTGCCGTAGTTGTAGACCCAGTGCATGAACTGTAAGAATTGAGAAGACACAAAACGAGCGCTTGTTCAGTCGAATGATCGACGCTTTCTCTCCCTCCGTCATTTAATTCCGAGTGCCTACGCCGAGTTTGTTCGTGAGTGACCCAGTACGGAAAGAGATGCAAGCCCAACAAGTTTTCTAGCTAACACCTCTACTAAGCATTTCCACACGCAAGCCTCCAAGTTGATGAAAACCTGCCTGCATGTTCATCACTGGTAGAAGAGCAAAACAACGCTAAAGGCAGTACAAAAGGGGAGACTGGACACATGCAGCGCTGACTGCCAACTAAACTTTGGACATAATGTACAAGGAGATTAGGTATCTCACTTCATAATCACTAGTCCTGGTATATCAATTTTTGTATATGTTCTTTCTGAAAAACGTGTCTAAAAACCCCCTATCTTTTCAATAAAACTTTAGTTGGCAGTCCGCCCTTTTGTCCTGTCTTTAACTCTGTTTTTCTCTTTTAGCATTGTGTACCAACTGGCCCGCGTTACGCCTCTTTTACTGTTCATCACTGGTAGGCCAATCTGCACAATGCCAGTGGCCAAGTTTGGAAAAGAGCCGAAGCAGGCGTATAGAGTCGAGGTCTAAGTAACCGCGTGGCCGGGTTAATACCGTGGGTGTAAGCTGTCGAACTGTATTTACCCGTACACATAGTGGTACTGCCCGTCTGGCTCAAATTTAGATGCCCTTTTGCGCCCAGTGTCAGTGAACTTGTACAACGGCGTGTATTGTGGGAAGGTGGGAAGGTCATGTTGTACGTTGGGTATCACAAAACGCTTTGCAGAAAACTCCAGTTTACAGAGCGCTTTTGCGGCAAAGTGACCGCACATTCCCTCGCAGGAGCCGAATTGCCGAACATATTTGCCGGCATTGTGGGCGCCGCCGTGCTCCTGGACACCGAGAGGAGCAGAAGCGGGTCGAAGCACTGCGCAAAGCGTCCTGGCTCCCTGGTGATGGCTTCCTTGCTGGATGAGGCAGTGGCGGGAATGCCAAACTCGTTATGGCGTGCGCTGAAATCCCACGTACTCTCCAGTGTCCCTTTTCCTTTGCATATTAGAGACAAAGCTCTGCTGCGCTCGATCTTTCAAGGTCATTCACCATGCCGCAAGTGACCTTCAGCCTTCAGTGCGCAAGCTGAGCCTCTGCTTCTCATCGCTTAGCGTGCTGGGAGCCTCGCCCCTGCGATACCACCTGACTAGGCGAGGATGCAACGGATGCTTCACCGGCGCTTGGCCCCCCAGTCTCACCATCGATGGTGCGCCGGCTCGGCTGTCTGTGTGCGTGCGTTTCTGCAAGCGAAAGGATGGCTCCAATCATCCAGTAGATACAACTAGACGGCAGGCTGCGAATTATCAAGCAAAGACAAACTTTCCCCAAGCACTGTGCGCATAGCCTTGGCTTTTGCTCGTGATAACTAGCCATTTTTGACTGAGAGCATTGGCCAGTCGCCCTTTTTGGGTCTTGATTTAGGCATCATGTTAGGTAGTCCTAACATTAAGTCTAATAAGTGCCAATCAAAATCGTACGTCAAGCTCCGGGGACTGCCTGGCGACGTTATACCTCGAATAATAACGTTAGACCAAACATCACGTCTGCGCATCCCTTGCCGATGCGGCGCCATGGAGCGGCGTCATCATACGCCTCAAGCAAAGTGAAACTGAGTGTACGTCAGGCTCTGTTACCGTTCGAAGACGTTAGACCTAGAAACGTAGCGTTAGGCCTAATGTCACGCCGGCGTACACACGCGTCCTCCCCTCCACTGCGCCGCCAATCAATTCGGCTGGCTCCTTACAGCTATGACGCCGTTGCCGCGGAGCCAGTGGTGTGGCTAGAAATATTTTTCGTTGGGTGTTACACGCCGCCGACAAAGAAACTAAAAAGGTATTTCATTTTATATTTCTTATTTTTCTTATTTTGTTTTACATAGTAACATACCGATGCAGAGTGTGAACATCGTGGACGGAAAAAGGGCGAAATTCGAAGGGGACGGAGAGGGGAATGCACCGCTCCAAAAATTGCGGGGAAGTTCTGACACGGAAACACCCTGGCTACGAAATGCACCTATGTGGAGTCATCATTTTTTCACTGTTTCTCTGGTGCAAACACCGCCGCCTGCTTTCTCACTCAAGGGGTAGAGTAACGCTATCACATTAAAACACACAGTAGCCCCCGCGAGGCGGTCTATGCCCTAACCCACAGTCATGCACTCTAATGGCTCAACACAGCTAGCAAACTTTCCAACAGTGGGCCCACTAGCGGGTGCAACGTACCGAACCCGGGTCTTTGATGAGCTGCGAGGAGTTCTTGAAAGGTCTTGGCAGACCCGGAAACTGGATGTTCAGCGTGCAGTACTTTCCCACGATTGGATCGCCGTCTCCGTCGTCGTTGTACACCGAAAGGCACTGGTCGAAAGATCCTAGCGTCGCCAAAGCACCCGTCATGACGCCCATGGGCACCTTACCGCTGGAGTCGGCCACTGCAAGAGCGAAAAATGTTTGAGACACGGGGAACTCTCAATAAAAATACTGGGAAAGCAACTTCTTGTGAGTGGAAAAAACGTAAATTTACATTTCTGTCATTTCATGTGCTTCACTTCTATGCCGTACTACACAAATTTTGCTGCATCGATGGTATTGGCACGACTACGCGAGATTGATTAGACCTCCGCATAAAATCGTGGTGATGCCCTCCGTGAAGGCATCATCATTATTATCATCATCAGATTTGTGGCCTCAAACGACAGAATACGTGGCATTGAAAGGTTCAGCTCCTTAATCGGTTAATCGGCTAACCGGTTAATCGGCTCCGACCGAACAATCGTCAATATGGCTGTCGTTTCCGTCGCAATCGTGGACGCAAGATATTAGCCGAAAAGCAACATTTCTTCTTTCATGATTATCGCTGTTGTCATCGCCAATGCGTGGAGTGAAAAACTGAAACGATCATCGTAGTTTCATCACCGTCTTCGTTTACGCAGGGGGAGAGAGAGAAATAAACATTTAATGGAGCAGTCGGTGCTTAAGATGTCATTCGGTGGGGTAGGTTGCCTCACTTCAGGAAACCTTGAGCCTTTTCTACGGTCCTTGCACGGTTTACCAGATATATGTGGTCAACGTGTACAGAGTTGGTCAGCAGGTCTCATCGGGAGAAGGGGGGGGGGGGGTTAAGGGTGAGATAGGGGGTTTTGGAAGGCCCACACCATGCGGAAAATGGTGTGGGCCTTCCGGAAAGAGGAAAGCAGTGGCAGTTGAAAAAATATAGGGTAAATGAAATCAGCGTAGTATGGGTGCATTGCAGTAGGTTTGTAAGCGACGCCAGATAAATTCTTCCTTTTTTGTTATTCGAGGGTGGGTTGGAGGCAAAGTAAGGTGATAATTTTGGCGCTGACAGTCGGCGCATCCACAGAGACATGGAGGAAAGAATACTCAGGAGAAGTGCCTAGCATCCCCGGCGCATCGTAGCAAGTGTGGAGGAAGTTGCGTCATTTATGACTCCTACGATTGCTTTGTCGGTACGGCTGACTACCTACAGATATCGCTGCATCCGCTGGTTCCTTTTACGTTTTCGGGCCCTATCAGCTGTTATCTGAACGGAAGTAGCAGCGGAAAAAGTGAGTATGCCTGGTTTACGGAAGATTTCTCTGGGTCCGCCAGTTTCTTCACCGTTCGTGCGGACCGGCGTGCCCGATCAGCGGCTGTTGGAGCGGAAGTATAGTGGCGGAGAAGGCGAGGCGCAGCATATGAGAATGGTAAAGGGTAGTAGGGTCTGTGGACATCGTAAGATGGCGAAGCCCGGCCTCACAGAAGGGGACGCCTACGCTGAGTATTCTTACCTCCAAGAATAAAGAGGGCAGCAATTATTATTGCATGTTTAGAAAGCCGGACACACTGAAAAACTGAAATGTGTAACATCGTATGGTCGATATTGGCAGCGAGGCCCACCACTGGAGAGGCCGGCGCTGCGATCGTTTCGACGTCACTTGTAGGATCACCGTTCCTATCTTGCTGCGTAGTTGGCTTGCAGCGCGTGACACTTCGTTTATAAAGCGCGTTCTAAAAGTTTTTACGCGTTAATTTGCGTCGTTTGAAGTTAATACTCAGTGCGTCAAGAACAGTTTGACATCATGGGGACTTTATAACCGTATCAATTGTGGTACATTATCCGCAAACAACTTGAGCGTGGACGTATGCGACCGAAGCGTAAGCCGCGGCTAGTTTCCCCGATCAACAATGTGGACTACGACGATCGCCGAGTTAAGTTTCTAGATTTCCCTTGTTTGCGAGAAATATATAGAGCAGGAAATTATGAAGCATTTACTGCTCGCAGAGACGCTCCGCACATGCATCCGCCGTGCCTGCCTGCAAGGCCGACGGAGAGGCTCGAACCGACGCATGTCGCGGCAGCAAGAACTTGTCACCGCTTTTTAAAATCACACAAGTCGTGGAAAAGAAGTTCCAGATTGGTGAAAGCGGATGTTAGCGTGGTGAAAAATTGTGCTAGGTAGTGACATCAGCGGCGGTTTTCAAAGCAATGCTTAAATATCTGCCGCGACTTGTCCCGGCACCGCCGGTCCGTTCACGCGCGGTGTCACGCCGGTGTGCGAGTGGCCGAAGGGTGGCGATACCTGCGTGCTAGAATCGGCCGAGGCCGTGGCGGCATTGGCATTTTGATCATCGATCGCTTAAACGGCAATAACCGCGGATACCGAGGTCCACATACGAGAAGGGGGCTGACACTGCGATGAAAAATTATGTTAGTGAGTGTAATTCGCAACTGTAACGATAGCGGCAATGAAATATATGCCGCGGCGCTAAGCCTAAAGTTCCCAACCTCCGATTGCGTGCATCCGAAGCCAGCTGCGAGCTGTTGAAGAAGACCCTCTCGTCGTGCGCGCGCGTGTTGCGTTTGGGTTCCTTTAACTTCTTGGGGGCCCCCAACGCTCCGTTCTCCTATTCTAAGGCCACCCATTACCCCAAATCATTAACGACGTGTTTCGCCTCGTACACAGCCTCGCCTTCTGTGAGCAGTCGTGAGTTTCGAAATTGATGCTAGAGAAAGGCCGGCTCACTGTGAACAGACAAAAGCCCACGTTGCAATTATAAATTCCCACACCAAGGTCCTAATGAAAACTAAATATAACCATGTCCAAACCCGCTCGAAGGCGTTGAAAGCTCACGTTCATACTATTCATACATTGCGGACAAGTTGTCGCGAAAAGTAAACAAATCAGCCGTGCAGAGTACAGGCTACGGCAGTGATCGTAATCAAAGCCGGGAATTGTAAGGGGAAATAGGCACTGCTTAAGCCATACTGCAGATCATTTTTTTTAAACGCGCGCGCCCGTTGACATTCGGGTCCATCGCTTAGGTGGAGTGACACCATACATGAGCTATTGCCGTTCTTAACTTGCTCCCGAGTATAGTAAACGGGGTTGCAAAGAGTGATGAAGGAATTGGTAGGAGCGCGCACCAGACATGCGGCAGAAAAGGTCGTACACTATTTGCCAACATTCACACTGTTGTGCCAGAGCGCCTGGCCCAAAGGCGTTGCACGAGGCGACGCGCCGACAGCGAGGCTGAGTCACGCCTCTCCCTCTCGAAACGCTGCGGCGCGGCCGACTCCTGCATCTCGAAACGCTGCGGCGCGGCCGAATCCCTCAGCGGAGAACGAGCCAAACAAGGGCATGTCGCTACGCCCGGAGGCGAGGTCACGGAGACGGCGGCGGCATCGCTCTCCCTTTCCCCATTGGCGACGCAGCTGACTCACCGCTTCGCTACCATTCGTCGGAATTCAAACTTCAGGCAGCGAGAGCCCTGATTGGAGCTTTTCGAACTTCTTGGGGCCACAACGAACTTCCCGGGCTATAAAAGAAGTCCGGAGGCTCTCATCGTCGGCATTCCTCGGCGGCTTCTCTCCGGCACCACTCTCTTCAGAGGCACCGAGTGAAAGGGTGCTGTCGCCTTTGTGCGAGTTATGTAACGATTGCTTACCCTGTACATACTGTATATAAATGTTACTTCAACTTTTCGTCGGCTCGAGAACTTCTTCGCTCGGCTCTGCGCCGCGTCGATAGCGGACGGAGCAAGGCAACATCGCTACACCGGTGACTGCGCTCGGGTGGCCAGTCGCAACAGCGGAGACAGCGTCGGGATGGCTGATTCCCAACCTCGGTGACGAGCAGGAAGGCGAGTCACAACCTTGGCGACCGCCCTGGGATCGTCTTTCCCAACAGTGGTGGCAGCCCTGGGATAGTCAGTCCCAACAACACGCCGAGGTGCATGCTGGGCTGCAGTGACATGTAGCTAGACACAGAAAAAGCGTTTGACTGCATGGCTCACAAACTCAATTTACAGCGAAAGCTCTACTACGACATGGCTCGCAAGGTCATTCATCGCGTCGCTAGAGTGCAGGTGGGACCTATGTATGACCTATGTGCTTAGTATGACCTATGTATAACCTATGTGCCTAGTCTTTGCAAAATAAAGCCAAACAGGAATTTCACTCTTGCTAACTAGGCCTACAAGTGTTAAACATGACCTATTTTTTGTGATCGAAGTTCTTAAGACGTTCAGTGCCAGGGGTGCCACCTGAGCTCACTATCTATTTTTAAATTTATATTGAAGCCTTGTGTTAGTAAATCAACCGAGACGGAGCTATTAATGGGTAGAAACAGCAAGCTGCACATGATAAACTTCTGGCGCATGCTGTGACTGTTTCTCGCACCACAAAAAGAGCATTTTATTGGAAATACGAAATGCCAAGCGCTGCGGGGACGCTATGTTGCTACGACGTTCCCGAAGCACCTGACGGTTTGTATGACCAATAAAAGGCTCTTTCAATTAAGAAAAGTGTATCAGGCTTTCGCATGAGGCTTCGTTACCAAAACCAAGGACTTTAGAAAAATTTGAGTTGGGAAACAAGACCTGTAGAGTACTTAGGTACGCCTATGGAATACTATCGCAATAATCAGTCCTAGTGGCGTGGACCAGTAAATGATTGGAACGAAAAGGCGGAAAAATACAGCGGGCCGGGTTGTCTGTATTCATGATCGCCACTGTATGTAATCTATTGTATGTTTAAAGGAGCCATGAAGACAAAATACAAGTTTGGTTCATTAGAAAGGCTGCTTTGTCCTGATAAAAATGATACCGATTTCATCGCAAACTTCGAAAAAATAACGGCGATATTAAAGGAAACGT
Organism: Haemaphysalis longicornis; assembly: GCF_048455015.1. Classification (NCBI taxonomy): domain Eukaryota; kingdom Metazoa; phylum Arthropoda; class Arachnida; order Ixodida; family Ixodidae; genus Haemaphysalis; species Haemaphysalis longicornis. Next base: position 249,793,078 of record NW_027526203.1, on the reverse strand, counting down.
GTGGAGCTGTGGCGACTCGCTAGCCAGTTTCCGGCCACTTTTCTATGACGTCACGGAATCTTGTTCGGGCGATTGACGGCGGCCGAACTAATCAATCGCCAGGACACATGACTGAACGATTGTAATGGGGCCGCTAGTTCCGTTTGATCGAATCGATTGAATGCTAACGTGCACCTCACCCACTGAAAATTGTGTTTTTAGTGCTGGCCCATATGACGTCACTCGCGCCGATAACACGTCACTGTGGCGCGAAATTTGAAAGTTCTTAAGTATTTCTTGCGTTTTTATCGGTTAAAAAACGTCTTCCGCGGCCAGAATGGAGCTCAGTGAGGAACTGAAGCCTAACTCTTTAAAGTTAAACAAAGTTGTATTTACTCTTCATGGACCCTTTAAAGATTTGGTTCCTAATGCATATTGCTCGTAAATTTTAAAGTACAGAAGCTTCGCAGATGTTTGTTGTTTTACAGCAAAGCTGCCTATAGCTAGGGTCAAGCAGATCGTCTCCGGCAACAGATTTTGATTGATTGATTGATTGATTGATTGATTGATTGATTGATTGATTGATTGATTGATTGATTGATTGATTGATTGATTGATTGATTGATTGATTGATTGATTGATTGATTGTAGGGTTTAACACGCCGAGGCGACGCAGGTGATGAGGCACGCCGTATAGAGGGCTCCGGATTAATTTTGACCACCTGGGGATCTTTAACGTGCTCCGAATTCTCGTACACAGGGGCGCTTTTGCTTTTCGCCTACATCCTAAAAGCGGCCGCCGCGGCCGGGAATCTAACCCGCATCCTCGTGCTCAGCAGCACAATGGCCTAACCACTGAGCCAGCCCGGTGGGTTCCGGCAACGGAGCGATGTATATAGACAAGAATCACACGCGAGTGCGGCGGCACGTTTCAGCGCTCGCTCAAATCCGCGCGATCGTAAAACTGTGCGCCACAACTTCAATGTATAAAAAAACTTTTCAAAAATAAAAATAAAGTCCCAGGGCCTTCATATTTTAATATGGCAGCTTATAATTGCCGTATAAAAATATATTCTTGTTTAGAAATGAAGCCTGCCTAAAAAAGATCGTTGTAGGCTCGGTTTTCGTAAGATGGCTTTCCCACATGGAAATGTCGCACAGTGAAGCACGTCCTTCTTCGGAGGGAGTATGGCTACAAAAAGTGGGCCTAACTCTTGTTTTATTGAAGCTATCCCGAAACAAATTATATCACAATTAGCCACTAAGACGACTCTAACATTACGCCAAGTTTTATTTACTCCTCAAAATTACGGGTTTTTTTGTTATTTTTTATTTATTTTATTTTATTTTATTATTTTATTTACTTCTCAATTCTCAAAATACATCGGCTTCTACGGGAGGGAGACGGACAGCCCCATGTTTTACGCTGGAATAAAACTCTACTTCGCCAAAGTTTCATTCAGGTAATCAAGCAGAAGGTATGCTCAATCGCACATTACAAACAAACGTGTTTTGCTTCGCGCACCCTTGCACTACGACCCGGTCGAAGCATTTTGTCACTCACTCACGTTGTCACTCACATTTAGGGACTCACTCATATTGTCACTCACTCACACAGCATAATTGTCACTCACTCATATCGTCACTCACGTTGAGGCTAGGCACCACAGCTTTGCTGCTCATCTTTCTTTACGAAGTGGACAAACACTAGTTGTTTTTTTTTTTTTTTTTTTGGGGGGGGGGGGGGGGGGGCTTCAACATGGGAAAAGTGTAGCGGCACAAATTTTTTCAGGTGGTGCCGCGATGGTGAAGTGGGGCTTGTACGTACGACAGTTTGTTGAACGCCTTCTGTCCTTGTGTGATACGTGTGGCCATTTTTTGTGCACGGGGAATAAAGTTCGTCAGGCGCGCACTTTTAGTGAACTTGAGGTATCTGCGGCTAGTATGATGGGTGGTGGGTATTTAAAAGATGTTGTTGTGTGTCTTAAATTTCTAATTGCATGTTTTTTTTTTTTTTACTAAGTGAGTTACGTCCCAACGTAGGATGTCTGTGACGCTGTCTTTCCAACACCATTGTACAGAGCCCGGTACTTTGCAGGCCCTGAACCAGACGGTTCAAAACGTGTGAAACGAATTGATTTTTAGCCGGGTTTCAAGTCTTTTCATGGTGTGGCTGATAAAGCCTAGACGGAAACTGCGTGCGTAGAAGTTTCCCGCGTCGACAAATTTGACGGCAAAGCCAACTTCGTGGTGAATGCTCTGTAGTGCTCAGTCTAATGTATGTATCTTGGACATCAAACCTATTGAAATTGGCCGTGAGGACGGCTCTATCAATAGGCTGAGTTTCATTTACTTGTAAAAATTAGTTCACAGTGAAGTTCTTTGAAGAGCTTAACTTGAAACTTTTCACGCCATTCGAAACTCTTGAAACGGAATTCTCTAAGAAGACTGGTTATTAGGACTGCGGTGAAGCTATCCGTTGAAAACATGTACCCAGATATTATAAACACTCTAAACATGGTCTGAATACGACTGCAAAGTGTAAAAACACTGACAAAGCTGATTCCCTGCATGCATTCAACAAGAGGTGACTTCAACAAGAGGTGCTCGCGACACACTCTTTTAAGTTGTCGTATCCGAGAACGTTTCACGCCAACTACCTAGAAAATGCGCGTAAAAGATCCTGTCACGTCTTATCAAAGCTAACATGCGGATGTGCGTTAGCCGTTAGAGAAACGTGAATGTGTGGTGGCCGTACTGGCAGTGCCTTTTCCCTGCAGTTGCTGATACTACGCTCGTTGGGCTCTATCACGAAGGTGACTGCATGACCAGCGACGAACGCGAGGAGAGGCGAGCCCACGCTGCTGGAGCGAGACGGAGAAGGCCGTGATGTGGCTTTGGTAATGCGGCCGCTGTGAAATCGCCGCAAGTCTACGCGCCACGTAGAGGGTGTTGTCAGTGGTATGCTATCTGAGAGCCCAACAAAACCAGTTGTCATGAGGTATTACGCTTCAGAATTGTCTTGCTTCTGCAATGGTGTTAACTTAGTGTCAATGTGGCTACAGTGAAGTACCTAATAAAACCGCAGCAATAACTTGTTATACCAGTGCAATAGTAACGCAGTATAATTTCAATAAAATAACCAAATATTCCCGTAATAATATAATATCATTAAAAGTAGATTTGCCCACAAGAAGTGCGAAAGCGATTCCTATGTCGCCGCAGTGTTGTCGCACGACGAACAGCTGCGCTGAATTTTCGCCTTATTGCATCGAACAGTTTTATGCCGACTTTGTTTGTGAAACGTGGTACCAGATCACGCGCAGGCATGCGAACATGCGCACGTAAACACGGCCCCTCCCCACGCCCTTTTCCTGTGCTCCGCTGGTCTCAATAACCAGCTCGAAAAACCTAGCGCACTCCTTCCCATACGGCGCTACTGCGCAGCGGCGGCTACTCGGAAGCACAGCGGAAGCACCGCCTCGAAAAGCTATCGTCTACCCTGGCTGTTATAACTACGCCGTGGGGCGTTACCGTTCCGTAATCGTGGGTTGCACGCGCAAACTTATCGCTGCTGGCTTTGAGAGCGAGGAGTCCATTTGCCCCCGTGGCGCAGCGACTGAGGCTGCAGCCGCATTCAACATAGTTCCGGGGGAAGTAACTTCCTGGTGTGGCCGCCGGTCGCGTTAACGTACGCTCCACCCGGCCCGGCTAGCCCCTAGATGGAACTAGAGCGCCACGCAGGAAGGCTGGGCGAACGTGACTGATCTAAAATCACAAGTCTGCATGTTCGCCCTTTCCCCGGCAGACGGGGCGCGTTGCAACCCAGACAAGGGCGGTCGTGCCACGGCCTCCTCACCGCAAGTCACACGTCGCCCAAAGCTGCAACTATAAAGAAAGAGAAAAGCAACGGGTGGGGGGCGTCTGGTCAGCCCTTAGCAGTATGCTGAGCGCGCACGAGCGGACGATGCAATCGCAAGCACCCGACTTCATTGCATAAGCGTGCGCGCGGACTCGCAGCAAGCCTATAACCTCCCGCTTCCGGGTCGTCCTTGCCTTTCAGGATCAATGCGATGCTGTATCGCAAAGGTCTACACGTTTCCTGTCTCACGCTGCTTTGTAGCAACGTCTGGAAACAAAACAGGGCCGAAAGAGTTGCTCCCGTCACAGCGGCTCCCTGCGAGCGCAGGCGCCGAAGGCCGGAAAAGGAAGGATAACAGCCAGCCGGTCATTTTGCGACGGCCCTCTCCCCGCTGAGAAGTGCTCTTTTTTTATTTTTTGACGTATTTTGAGCGTCTGGGGCCGCACACGCCAAACTCGACCGCGTGTACAGGCGGAAAGCCGATTGAAAGAAGCAAGACGGAAGAAGACATCACCGCGGAAAATGGGGGCCGCATAGGATGTTCTCACTCCTGCTTCCGTGATCTTAGCTTTATTGGAGAGTTTCGCAAGGACGGAGAACCCGGAAGGTACTTTGTTGATTGTACGCGCGGGAACGTAGTTGTGCGAACAGTAGCAACGTGGCTTCGGGATAGGTTGACTGCTTTTTGCAAGCAGTTCGCGAAGATCCGTGGGTCGTTGATAGAAGTCGCTAAAAGTACTCCTCGATCTTATTTACGAGTCGCAAGATCTGGATGTTTTTTTTTCTTGGGGGAGGGGGCGAGGGCCGTTTACAACGGATAAGAACAGTGGATGAGGTTTCGGAGGCGTCGCCGAGAAAGTACGTGCGGTGCGCGTAACGCTGGCAAGGCTGCACGATCAGCGTGTTCAAAGCACAGCTTGTCTTTGAGCAAGATCTTAATCGCTCAACGATTAACCTAGGAAGCAAAGCAGTCACCCCTGTTTACTGCCTCCGGAATACGTCAAGGAGCGCACTTCGTGCGTCCAGATTACAAGTCTTGTGTACCCTGGATGTGTAACGGGTGTATTCAAAAGCAGTTACGCCAAGTTACTGCGGGATTATAAAGAATTTTTCCCCCCAAAGTGATTTTCTGACCCCCAACACAGCAATGGAGGTGGTTCTTCAATTTGGAAGGACTCCAATGAGCGAACACACACCGCAGCAAATCCTTACGGGGTACATGAACTCGACTCAATGGAATCACGTGCGGCGGCACCGGTGCGTTACAGTGCGACGGGCGTACCACCCGCCAATGTGCGTGAACCTCGCCCGCAACGCAGTTGGACTTCCATAAAAATACAGGATGAATTCCTCCGGAAGCATTGGTAGCAACACGGAATATGACGACGGGTTTATTCATGCTCGAATCACACTGTTCCTTATGAAGACCGGTGTCCCGATTAGCAACACGCCACTGCAGTCGGATGACCCCGGATGACAACACGCCACTGCACTCCCCTCTGAGGTGTCACGATGGCTCCACTAAAAGCGGTCGTGTCTACCACTCCTGAGAAACGATTACGCTTCGCGGTATAGTGAGGAGCAGGATAACTCTCCCCTCTCTCTTAATCAGGGTTTCAGTGGATAAGTAGTTCATTTTGTTTCTGATGCTTGTGACAGCGAGGCCCTGAGAAAGGTACTAATAGACAGAATTCCTCTCGGAGTCCAGAGTTCATCATAGCCTATGATCGGCAGCTGCAATGCACAGCGCTGCATTTGCGTCAAGTGACTGGGTTACGGGAAGTGTACGCGACATCATAAGCGGAAGTAGCATCACCTCCATTGGCGCTGTCGCTCGATATCACTCACGACGTTATAGCCCTTTGCGACACCGCTTCAGTTTATTGTGTCACTTTTGATGTTTATGATCTACCGCAGCCGAACTGGCCATCCCGAACACTTTTCGAGCCAGTGACCTTGCAGCATCTTTGCGTTGGTTTTGACACTAGCTCAACGTATTGGGGTCACGTGGAGGATAGGCGGTTAATGGCGAAAGGAGTGGGACTTTCAGCATAGATCAGCAGTTGCCACTGCGAACATGTTTGCTTTCGCTCAGTAGCTACTGTTTGCTGTAAACTTGGTTTCACCACGAATCGTTCATCTACTCCCCCGGAGCAAGCGTCTTCCAGCATTTTCGTGCCTCTCACCGTCATACTGGCTGTCCCTGCATCGGCGAAGGAGACTCCGACACTTACTATAGCTAACCTTCATCTTCTTGTCCGATTCCTTGCCCCGAAGAACGCTTAGTTGGGTGGGTTATAATGTCAATGATGATTTTTCGATTTCCGGCATGACGACGGCGTACATAAAAAAACCCTCAACGGATCTCATAATAGCCCCGCTGTGAAATAAATTTCCCTCAATAGAAGTGATCTTTGGATTCGTGCAATGATTCGCACAACCATCGGAAGCCCTTTCGTTCGTTAAAAAACAGGTAGACGCCTAAAAAGTGCTCCACTTAGAGCTAGCTGACATTTCCTTCTTCGTCCGACGCGCTTTTTCGTGACAAGTAAGGCCGGAAATATACAACAAATATGAAAAACTTAGCTTTAAAAAAATTGACGGGCGGACTGACGGGGCCAACCACAGAATATCGTGCGAAAGCAGCATACAGACCCCTTCAGCGTCGTTTAATATGCTCCAGAGCGGGCATGTGCTCCTCCTTGGGTCTGTAACGCTTTGGTAGGCTTCAGAGTACACTTAAATGATTAAGAGTACGGCACAGATTTCATATGATATACCCTCTTAGAGCGTGCGTTCAACGTGATCAACTACTTCATTTATTGCTTCCTTGTTGCATGCAGCAGCATACTGCAAGCTTATAAAGCGCTGACCAGGCCACCACTGAGACTATGTACTATTCCGTAGCTATGTATCGCTCTGATAGACTAACAGCGGCAACTGTCGTGTATGTGCCCGCTTAGGCCTAGAGTTTGACTTTGAGGTGTTACGACGTCAAGCAGTACCCGCAGCTTGATGTAGAATGAGGACTTTTTCCAGTGGTGCCTGTTGACAACGTTAAACCTCAGCACGGCCATCTTAGGCCTAACGTTAGGTAACCTTAAGTTGAGCCTTACGACATCCAAGGCACCGTCAACCTCCTTGTACGTCCAACTGCGGGTATCGGTCGACTTCGTCAGACTGCAAAGCTCGACGTAAGGTACAACCTCGGGCCGTGGCATGCCTTCGTCCCCACTCCCTCTGCGGCACATTAACCTTCGCGCAAGCGAGTTATAAAACCGGAAAATACGGGAGGCTCCGCGGAGTAGACTTTATGATTAGGTTTCACAAGCGAAATTTCGCGAGAAACCGGCGGATGTAGAATATATTAGGGCTCTCGCGCTAAAAAGTGCATGACAGAACATAATTAGCGATGCCGCTTGATTCCCCAGCCGAAAGAACAGCTTCTGACGCATCATAGTTTTTATGAAAAGCAAGATGGCGTAGTTCTGGAGCTGTTTTTCAAAGTTTCAAAAAATTTGTTTCTGTAGCAAGCTGGAAATCATCAGGACGTAACTGTCACCTTATGTGTCCGTAATGTTTGTGTTTTTTCTTACAGCTTACCATATTCCGCAGGGGCCTGTTACTTTTTAACATGTCTGATACGCAAGTCAGTCACGCCAACTGGTAACATGGTATCCTATTCTTCCTCAGAGTCTACGTTTGTAATCAGTCCTGCGTAATATGCATTACAGTAACAACTTGGTTGAAAGTGTAGCGCTCCTGTGATGCCCTGCATTTGTCGGATGAGATTACTGTACTTTTGCATTAAATGACATGTAACGCATCCTGTCCATGGGCAGTGGCAAAAAATCACCCGGAAATCCACAGAATGGTTATCCCTTGCTTCCTTAATTGTGTGTTGCAAATATTAAAGTACTCATCATTATTATTACTAATATTATAAAGTACGCTTAAGTCCAAAAGAAAATGCCGCTTTCTTTGTAATAGCCGCTCGTATATAAGAGTCAGGGCGCTCTGTTCAGGTTGGGCAGCACTTATAACTTTTATTCCTCAGATGACGAAATTTTCATCTGCTCGCTCCATCTGTTCAGCTGAGACACTTGCCAAGGAGAAGGCCGCTATTTTCTCTAAAAAACAAATTTATGTTATATCATTCTAATTCTTCCGTCTTTTTTTTGTTATAGTATATTATTTTTATATTTTCTTTTTGTCGTACAGGTTAGCCTGTTATATGTTGCTGTTTGCATCCTATATTTCCTTTGTGCTCTCAAAGTGCGCTATAAATGTTGAGGACTTTCTGCTCTCTTATATGTTACGTTGTCCCTGGTCAGGATTGTTTTTATGGCTTTGCATGTTAATCTGTAGTGAGTATATGTTCCCGTTTATCTGTATGACAAATTTTTTTCTATTGTGTTCTAACATGCCAGTTCGATTCGTTTTTTCATATTGTGTACATGGCCCGGGCTAAAAGTTGTGTTTTTTTCTTTTGTTGTTTTGTGCACCAATTGATATGTCTATCGGGTCGCCAGGGCTATTTATTTATTTATTTATTTATTTATTTATTTACCACCTGCAAATACTGGTTGAATTACTTCTAGTTTTGAAGAGAAAACATGATCATGTTCGTTTAATAGTTCGTAACTAGATCGACACCGTGAAATTATGAAGGTTGGTAAAATGGGGAAAGATTAGAGCACTGCGTGCGCGCTGGGAGCTTATTCCAGTCGATGCCAGGAAGGTAAGAACATCTAGAATCTAAAAAGGTAGCGCGAGGACAGCATGTTGCCAAATTTTGGGCGATTGAGGAAAAATCATTATTTGATTTTTGATGCCGCAGCCTGCTGCAGTCGCACGCCACTGGAATGTTGGCACACGTATACGGACGTAAGGAGTTTTTTGGCGAAAGTTGTAGCGCAGGATTAGGCACAGTAGACAACTTCACAACTAACAACACACCAACGGCCCTGCGGTAACCATAAAAGTCGGTGGTTCTCACCTATAAGTGTGCCGGGGACCCCTTCTGGGCTTGCAAATGTGATGGCGGACCCCACGATGACCTATATTGATCCGTGTCAGAATGTAAAACAATTTGCCCATGCAGCTAAATTCGCCTGCACTTGTTCGGTGTCTGCCTTTTGAGGCTGACTTTTATGCTGATGAATGCTATATTGTCTAAAGATTCGCTCATGGAGCTAAAAGGCCCGCAGACCCGTATATCATGCCTTTTGTGTGTCTGGCTTTTTTGCATGCTGTCATGTTGTGCGAAAAGCCGATGTTAAAAGATGTCCTACAACGGAGAAAAAATAAATGTACACGTCATCAGTGAAGCCACATTTTTGCATTGGCACCAAGATTTGGCAAAAGGAGAAATAAATAGGAGAGAGGAGGAGGCAGGCGTGGCGGACCCCTGAAATGCCCTGGCGTACCCGCATATGAGAACCTCTCCCTCTTTCTCTCTCTTCATTTGTTCTTACCTATTCCCCTTCATTCCCCCTCTCCCCTTCCCCCGGACTGGGTTGTATGCTGGCGAACTCCCAAATGAGTTCAAAATATTCCCACTCCACTTTTTTTCACCTTCCTGTTTCAATAAATTCCTCACTTACTATGCCATAAGTAATTAATGGGGAAGAATTGTGAAAGAACGCGGGACCATCAATGTCAAGCATCAATCGTCATTCTTTATATGTGAGAACGCTGAGGTTGGTGCTGCATCCTCAAGAGGAGCGGTCACAGCCTCCTCCGCTTTCGGCGGACAGCGGTGCACACTGGCGAGCCTGACACAGATCATCAGGCCAATTAGGGCTAATAGTCAGTGTCGTTAATGCCTAGTAGGGAGACTAAAGTGAAGGCTTGTATGCACTTGGTATAAGCTGTGCTATTCGTACGGCAACAGTACCGGCCACACATCCTAGATAAATTGTTCTCTACTTCGTAGGAGGTTATCGAATCATATCTTGAAGGAAGCCCTACTTCGTTTAGCGTGCTAGAAAATCTTTTGGGTGGGCGCGGGGGGGGGGGGGGGGGGGGGAGCCAATTGCTCAGTAGAAATTTTCAAGAGTTAAAAACGCAAAGTTCTTTTGAAATATGCTCCGGCTAAAATAAATTGCCCTTGTCCTTAAAGATCCTGAGCTTAACAATAGTTAGGCGAGAAGGGGGGGGGGATTCTTCTGTTTTTTTTATTCTTTTTTTGGTTGTTTTATTTACAAAGGAAGTGACAAGCCATTCAGGATCTCAGTTTGGAATTGGTATCGTCCACGGCCAAATTAGTGGGTTACTCTCTGGACTGGCTGGTACCAACACTTTTTTTATGTGCTTCAGGAGCAAACAGTGCTGTCCGTAAAAATGAAGTGCTTAGTTGGTGTGGTTGGTAGAGTACATTTAGGATGAATAGCGCAACCACAGACGACGGACAGAAAGAATGCACACAGACAGCGTGCCCCATCCTTATGCGTCCTTCCTGTCCACCGTCTTTGGTTGTGCTATTCACGCCTCAAACAATTCCATCAAAAGGCTTACGTTTATTACGTAGTATGGGTTGCTTGGAGTTTAAGTAAATAGTGTCCTCGTATTTTTGTTAATGTGAGATCACTTCGGCAATAGATTCCCAATCGAAAATGACGAGAAGAAAAATTCCTGTAGTTTGTTTACTTTTGCGTGTCGTAGCGACAGACAGTGAATACAGGAATGTTTGTCGTAGAGAAAATTGACTTTGTCGTTACAACATCAATGTGTGCCGTAACAACAGATGGTTTTGTCGTAATAACAGGGCTTCTGATGTCACAACAAAGTTTTTTGTTGTACGACAGGAATTCTTGTTAGGTTTCTGTGGTATTCATGTTGTCCTTTTAGACTAGGTTGTTTAATTAAGCCTTTCATTGCAAGCAGCAGAATGTTTTGTGTAAGTTAAAAGCGCTAGCAATAGATACAAAATTCGATGATTTGCAGAAGCAGATCTTAATTAAGTACAGGGTTCTCCTTTCTATGTAAACATACGTCTTAAAAGCAAGTTTGGGGAGAAACTCTGCTACCTTCGGTTCTGGTAGACTGTCAGGCCAGGTGACATTATTTGTGCGATAGACGGCAGCTTTTAGATGAATACACCTAAAAATTTACTAATGAAGTTATTTTTCTATTGGTTAGTTTACCCTTTAAGTACTTAACGCCACACCATTTTTCTACGATCTTAGAACGTAAGAATCTTTTCATATATCCATCAGAAGATTCTCCTCTGAAATTCACCCGGTACCCAAACCGAATGTTCGAAGGGTGCTGAACGACAGCCGCTTCACCGTAACCATACGGTGAAGCGGAATCGGTATCGGGTGAATTTCGTGGCCAATTTTTTTTGCCGTACTACTGCATTGACTACCCGGCCTGCAAATCATCTGTTGACTACGATTACGAGATCCAATTTGATAGACTTCCACGTTGATCCTGTTCGTGTTAGCGCGTTAGTCGACACAGGCGCCAATATTTCAGTCATGAGTTAGAACCTTCGCCGCACTCTTCAGAAAGTTATGACGCCTGCTATATCCCGTACTGTACGAGTCGCCGACGGAGGAATGACCACCGTCGCCGGAATGTGTACCACCCGTGTTGTAATTACTGGACATGACATCCCTGTTTTGCCCACCGTCTTGTACACATTCCCTCACGACATTATAATCGGATTAGACTTTGTGACTAACCATGCCGCCCTCATTGACTGCGCCGCCGGGTTTTTATGTCTTGAGCAGCCCACAACTCCCCTTGATGACAGCAAGCCCATTCACCAGCTTTGCTGCCCCGAGCATGCTCGATTAACTCCTAAAACAATCACCTACGGGCCCTATCATCGTGCACGACAGTCCCTGATGGTGACTACTTCGTCTCGCCCGAAACCGATGTACTCCTCGAACGCAACCTGACCCTTCCTTCTACAGTCGCGACGGTCGCGAAGAAAGAAATAGGCCTCCCATTCTTGAACTTCTTTTTCTGCAGCCAAGTCCCTCCCCGCGGGATGTCGCTTGCTACACTCATCCCCTTGGTCGAATGCGAGCTTTCCGTTGTGACCACTGACGCGTCTGAATCCTCTACGGACGGTCAGCTGCACGTTCCGCCGACTGCCAGTGATTTTATGCAGATGATAGCGTCGGACCTTTCACCTGAGCAAGCCCATGAGGTTCAATGTCTTCTAACGTCCCATCGGGACATTTTCGACTTGCACAGCCGTCCTTTGGGCCAGGCGTCCACAATAGCACATCGCATAAACACTGGTGATGCGACCCCTGTCCGCCGACAACCCATATCGTGCGTCCCACGCCGAATGCACCGTCATTTAGCAAGAAGAAGAGAATATGTGGAGAAAAGATGTTATTGAGCCATCTTCTAGCCGATGGGTGTCACCAGTCGTGCTCGTCAAAAAGAAAGATGGCTCATGCCCATTCTGTGTCGATTACAATACCCAAAAAGGACGTTTACCCACTTCCTCGCATTGACAACGCCCTCGATTGCCTTCATGGCGCGTCGTATTTCTCGTCCATTGATTGACCTTAGAACCGGATACAGGAAAATTGCAGTTGACACCATGAAACACGAAAAAACCGCTTTTGTAACACCAGATGGACTGTACCAATTTAAAGTCACGCCATTTGGTCTGCAACGCGTCAGTCACATTCGAAAGGATGATGGACTCTGGATTTAAATAGACGACATGCCTCTGCTATCTACCGACATTATCGCCTTTTCTCCCAAGTTTGATACACACCTACACCGCCTCTTCAACATACTCACAGTTTTTCGAAGAGCTGGACTTCAGCTCAACTCGTGAAAGTGTCACTTCGGTTGCCGTCAAATAAAGATGCATGGGCACCCCATGGACGCTACTGGAGTCCAACCTGATGCAGAAAAAATGCGCGCCGTAAAAGTCTTTCATTTTCCCCGATCTGTGAAAGACATTCGCAGTTTTGTAGGGCTATGCTCCTACTTTCGCTGCTTTGTCAAAAACTTCGCGGAAATTGCCAGGCCCTTCACGGGTTTGCACGATGACCCGTTTTGTTACGGCTTTGAGAAAGCTTTACATTTTTCAACCATCGTCGATCATCTCAAGAATCCACCTATTGGGCCGCACTTTGACGATTCTGCTTCGACCGATGTCCACACAGACGCGAGTGGCCACGTCATAGGTGCTGTACTGGTACAGAAGTACGGCGGCCTCGAACGAGTGACAGCGTATGCCTTCCGCTTTTTGTCACCTTTCGAGCGCAACTATTCAATCACCGAGCGCGGATGCCTGGCTCTTGAATGAGCCGTGAACAAATTCCGCCCATATTTATTCGGAAGGCCTTTTTCTGCGGTAGACACCCATTCCCTATGCTGGCTTCCTTGAAAGATCCCACAGGTCGTCTTGGTCGCTGGGCTCTACGCCCTCAGGAGTATGACTAGTCCGTGGCCTACAAGTCTGGCAGACTCCACAGCGACGCCGACTCCCTGTCACACCAACCAGCCGACCAACATGATCAGCTGACCATGATATCGATTCTTGCGTCCTTGCACTATCTGACTTTCCCAACATCACCGACCACCAGCGCCGCGACCAATCATTGCGGTCGATCATTGACCCTCTCACCACCATGCCGTCAGACCCTTCATTGAACGCGTTTTTGCTCCGCTACGGCGTGCTGTTTCGCCGGAACTTTCGAGCAGGTGGCCCTGACGAGCTTCTCGTAGTAACTGAGCACCTCCGGCCTGACATCCTCCACCAGCTCCACAACGAGCCGATGGCTGGCCACCTTGGTGTGGCTAGAACATGCGACCGTGTACGCAAGCGCTTTTATTGACCTGAACTCTACCGATCAGTCCGCCGCTATGTCACGGCATGTGACCTGCGCCAGCGCTGAAAACCCCTTCCGTGTGCCCAGCCGGACTGCTCCGGCCAATAGACATTCCTTCCCAACCTTTCTTTCGTGTTGGTTTGGATTTACTCGACCTTTTTCCTCTCTCCCGTTCAGGAAATCGCTGGATCGCTGTCGCGACCGATTACGTGACCCGCTACGCTAACGTATTCTCTCCCCACCCGTTCAGCCACGGAAGTTACTGATTTCCTGCTTGACAACGTTATCCTAAAACACGGTACTCCCCGTCAGCTCCTTACTTACCGTGGCCGCTACTTTCTGTCTCAGGTTGTTGGCGACCTCCTTAGGTCATGCCACACGAAGCACAAGCTAACCACCGCCTACCATCTTCAGACTAATGGCTTCACTGAACGACTGAACAAGACCATCACCGACATGCTCACGATGTACGTTTCCGCGGACCATCTGGATTAGGACGTGACTTTGGCTTATGTTACGTCCGCATATACAGTAGCCGACCATTTTTCGGACTCCAAAAATTCGCACTTGCTTGAAATTTCGGACTTTCCCGCGGAACCTCCAGTTGTCCCATAGGAGTAATGACTCACGGATTTTTCGGACTGCTCTTTTATTCGGACATTTTTTCGTTCCCCTCCAGGTCCGAAAAATCGGTCGGCTACTGTAATCCATCACGCCATGACACCGCCGGCTATTCTTCGTTCTTTCTTCTCTACGGCCGTGAACCCCTTCTGCCATTAGATACCCTACTTCCTGATGCAACACCTCTGGCTACAGAATATGCTCGCGATGCTGTCGTCCACGCTGATACGTAGCCCCGCCAGGTTGCCCGTGCCAAGCTCTCAGCTTCAAAGTCTTCTCAGAAACACCGCTATGTAGCTGGCCACATCGCACCGCCCACTTTACACCGAGCTCCTTGGTCCTTGTCAGTACCACTTGCCGCCGCATTGGGCTTTCCGAGAAACTGCTGCTTCGCTTCAAAGGGGCCATCGCATTAAGCGTATGGTCATACCTGTCACCTGCGAAATCGTTCCCGTCACTCCCTCCTCACCATCACTAGACGCAGCAGCTCAACTCGCCAACGTCGGCCACCTCAAGCTGTATTACTCAACGCCCCCCCCCTGTCCCCTGAACCAAATTTTAAATGTACCCCGGGACGATGCTTACCCCGCCGGAGGGGGTCACGTGACGAAACTCTTGGAACGTTTCACATGGCAATGCATTGGATCACTTGGTGGCCAATCCATCGTACACTTCCTGCGTGGGTACGTGCCGCATCAGTGGATCGCGCAAGGCAAGCCGAAGTGAAGAGGAAGAGGTTGCCCAGAGGCAAATTGTCGCGAGCTGCATCGGATTCCTTGGCTTTAGACTGTCCGAAGTCAGTTGTAATTCTTTGTAAACAGGTTGTTTATGTACACTGTCACGGGACATATAGGTGGGCAATACCCCATAGCACCATTACAAAAGACCAGCAAGTACGACGACGAAGAAGGTGCTGGCGTACCCTGCGCTGGCTAGCTGACCGCCGCCTTGTAAATAATGTAAATAGAGTGTTCACCTTCTTCATGGTTCGTCTCATCTGCTCTGCCGCCACGTTACAATATAGTGTAAACAGTTCGCATCTGCCTCGTAACAGTATATTGAGAAACGTGTTCGCGTTCCGAAATTTAAGAAAATGGAGCGACGTTAAATACTTATTGCCCCCGATTCCCCGATATAAACCTGCACCTTGAAAAGAAAAATTAGTAGCTTAGACGGTGGATTTTGCGTGTAATTATATCAAACTCGCGCACTATGCCGCAAATAAGGTCTGATTGAGCCAACATCGTGCGCAATGCGCAAGCGGCATCCGTGTTTCTCCCATATGCTTTTGCAGCGATGAGATGTTGCGGGCTCGATCTTGCGAAGGCCCTGTCCTGCAAGAATGTAGCATCACCGCAAGCGTCTCTCTCGCAAAAAAAAAAAGAAAAAAAAAAAACGATAGATGGTGGTCATTTCTGGAAAGGACGTTGGATGTGATGCTGGCGTCACGTACATTGGAAAACCGATCGGCATCCACCGCTCTCCGTCGCTCTCCAATTCTGCACTAAAAAATATCAAGGCATGTTCACGAACAGCTGTACGGCGCGCGGGCCGGCTTGTATACGGCTCTTAGCACCACGACACGTGGCAGTATTTCATGCGAGTCCTGGCACTAAGAGCCCGGTGCCTGGTGATGCGTGTTCTGGTGGAAAAACATCAAATTTATTTCAACGTTTCCACCGGAGGCCTGTCTTTGTGTGCGTGCGTGCGTGGGTGCGTGCGTGCGTGCGTATACTAGATGGCGCCACTCACCGAAATCACTCCACTGGTCCCAGTAAATGCACCGATTCAGGCGTTGTGAAAACGCATGCATACCTAAGCAAGCTCTTTTTGAAGATAACTTCATCTTCAAGAATAAACAGGGACATCTTTTCTCCATTGACATGCATATCTGTCTGCATTTTTTTCTTTTGGGCTGCTCTATTTTGTCGGGACCTGAGCCTTTATACTACATGAAGTACATAAAATCAGACGAGAACAAACAAGCGTGGCCGTGACAGCTACGCGAACGAGCGCGTGGTATTCCGTATCTCCTGGCTCTCCGTCGGTACTTTTCCACTTGTGTTGCCATCGCCGCATTCTACAGTGTTAACGTCCGTAACTGCACTTTCATTCTTCCGTCCCTCGGTAATGAACTGTCCCTGGCGTGGAGGTTTCTGTATGTAAGCATAAAGATCTAGCCCGGCGGCAGTCTAGCATGATTTTTAGTGCTCTTAACAGATTTTTACGGGCCTGGAAATCTTGATGACATCTGATATAGAAGCCTAAATCGCGTCACAGTAACGTCAGAGCCAAAGAAACGCGTTCGTGTATAGCACCCGCTGGGAACCATTCGAACATTGCGCGAAGAAATTGCGGTGCTGTACGAACCTCCTTTAGCGACACTAAGATCCCAGATGCCTAGAGGAAAGCGAGCGTGAGAATGCGGTTTTGTCGTTTCTTAAAGTTGCAGGAAACCGAACGAGGACGGAAGGTCAGCGGCAACGGCTCGCGGAACAGGAAGAAGCCAGCGGGGGGTGTCAGTGGGGCAGCCTGCCGTCTCGCCGAGCGCCCCACCGAGCGGGCGGAGACGGCGCGACCTCGAAAATGGGCAACGAAGGGAGATGTGCATACACGCCGCGCCCGTTGCCGACGCCCGGCGGTGAGATTGAGGTGCGCGCCCCCACATTATTCCACAGCGGCCCTTCGCACTGCACGCAGTCAGAGACATTTCACACTGCGGGGTGCAGCGATGGGCGCCGTATACAGCGCTCAGCCCCGGAATAACTTTGTTGCCTATTGACTATTTTCAGCGTGTACTAACATTGGGTATCGTTTTACAAAGCCTGACCCAGCTCCTTCCCTTCACACACCGCGGCTTCACCTCCACGGAATGACATCTTCAGACTGCCCACGCGGCCAGACTGTAAGAGCGGCAAAATATCCGCTGCATATCCCCAGTGAACAGAGAAGGGCGTTGTCTAATGTACCCTCGTACCTGGATACCACTGCAAGCGATGAGAGAGGCGGAAACTCCATGGCAGGACCCACTCGGGCCGGCAGTTCGGGCATCAAGTGCCTTCAAGCTTATAGGGCTCTGGAAGACATTCGTCCCCTCACGCGCCGCCCCTTGAACGTGCATGGCTACACCAGTGGGGCAGTCTCAACCCTGTGTGACAGCATGTGTCAAGTTTCTAAACTCAATAAAATTTAAGCCTGCAGCGTCATAGCCCAGTAGCCTCAGCGCCGATCCAGCTTTTCCTTTCCGTTTCGCTGGTTGCGCCTTTGAGGGGAACGTCTTATTTCGCCAATATCGAAGGATGTTTTCAGCGGTTCCTTACTATCGGCCCCCTCCAAAACATTCGTCTGCAAATAGCAGCTAGTGGCGGACATCAGACCCAGTCGACCGTGACTGGGCTAGGCCCCCAAAGTTACTGGTGTCCACCTTCATCCCGCCACAGGAGCGGGATTGAACCCGGCGGAGTGGTTACCTAGGTGGGTTGTCCTCCCGGCGTAGACCGCTCTGCACTGCCTGTACGGGAGTGGGCTATGCACTGCACACTGCCCAAGTTATACAAGCTGCACCCTTCAAGTACCCGCTGGCATTGTCAGGCCACCAGCTTAGACGCCAACCCCTTCTTCGATGACCCCCTCCTGAACATTCGCAAGATCGGTACTCCCGCGCTCCTACCTCCACCGACCGTTGGGCTCACCACTCTGTCGACTGTACTCCACCCACGTCATCGAGCACCTCGATGCACTGTTTGTGAATATTCCCTTCGATAGACCTTTTCCCTTAATCGCCCACACACCGAAAATTATGCCTCGCTCCCCTCGAGCGGACCCATACCGGGGTGTTCCGAAGAACAAACAGGGCTAACGCCGACTTCAAAGCAACGGGCGCAACAGAGATCGAGGCGTCAGTGTCAGGTTACGGGCTTATCCGCGCGGCGTGCGCACACGCGGACGCGCGCAAGTACGTACGCACACACACATACATACACGCACACATGCACGCGCACAGCCTTGAATCACTTCGGTAAGTTTAATTTATGTTTAAGGCGGGGCCATCTCGGACACGACGCTGAATCCTCTCCTGTTCTTTGTACAGGTCACATTGAGGATTGTCAATGTTTGCAGCCCACCAAGCGGGCTATCGCGGAGCGACTCTATTATCGGCGTACAGCTCATCCAGGATGCACGGCACCACTCACGTGGTACAGCCACGTGTCCCTTGATCCAGGCATTGACAGCGGAGCCACCACCAGAAGTGCATATAAGCTGCTTACAGATCTGCTTACAGATATAAGCTGCTTACAGATCTGGATACAGATCAGAGGGCACGGCGGGCCCACGTCGGACGCGACGATGAATCCTTTCCTGTTCTTTGTACAGGTTCGTAGGTTACACGTTGGTCCTTCCTTGCGAAGTGATTATAGGTGCCTTATTTTCCTGCCGTGCCCGGTAAAGTGTATCTCTATGATTGACGAAGCTTTTACTATGTTATTACTGTTGCTTGCCGCTGGTGTAGAGCGCACCCCAGGCCCATCTAACGCTGAACTTGCGAAACGTATTAGCGAAATGCGAACAGCCCTGCAAGTCTCGATGGACTCAGAGATTGAGTCGCAGAAAACATCAGAAAGCACGGTGGATGATAAATTTTCCAAAAAAAAAAAACGTTCCAGAGACATCTACGTTTGTATCCTAAGATGTGAGACGCGATAGCGATACTTCGACTCCCACGGAGCGTGTTCGTACGCAACTGTTGCCTTTCCGGACAATGCTTCACGAGCCCGAAAGGTTATCGAAACGAGAAAGACTAGCAACCAGGGTTTTCAACCGCCGTGTCCAGGGAGAGGCAAATGTTCGCTGCGCTTCTTAGACTTGAAATGTGAGCGTGAAAGGTTGCAAATGCGAGGTTTTGGTCAGTTTGAGCGAGGAGGAGTAAGTGTATCAAAATGTTTATTCAGTTATTTCTAGGCGGGCTGAACAATTTTGCTTTTTTCAAAGAAAGAGAGAGAGAGAGAGAGAGTTGTTCAGAAATAATTGTGGTTAAGAAAAATGGGGTAAAGAGGTGGCAGGGAGCTCAAAGGTGGAACCTGAGTCTTCGGCACCAGATGCAGAAGCTCCTTCCCTTGCCCTCTCAATGAGCTCGCGCTGATTTTGAGGTAACGAGCTGGTCAAATCTGCCTCCCACGACTTGAGGAAGTGGAATATGTTGTTTGAGTTGTTCTCCCCTGCCATACCCTTGGACATCGCTAGGTTGCGCGCAAGAGGGTGGATGTTTCCCCTATTTTAGCAGAGTTCTAAATTAATGCCTGATGTTCCTACCGTAGACCTTAAAGGGGCCCTGCAACACTTGCTCCAACTTTTTTTTTTTGAAATCTTAAATGCTGGAACAATGTAGTCACCCAACACACCCAGTACTTAGACTAGGGGTTCGCAGAGTACCTCAGCCAAAAATTACGGCTCTGTGCCCATCAGATAACTTGTAAACTCGCTCGAAAGATTTTTTTCTTTCCCGGTCTTGACGTTCTTCGACGGCTCGAATTACGTCACTAAGGCCATATAGCGGCTGTTGGCCGGTTTTCCTTCAGTTGCAGCAATGAACGCTTTTCGATAGCAACTTAAAAAAAGAGCCACAAGAACAAAACAGAAATGGAAGGCGTATCTGGTGCGACGAGCAAATGTCGCAGTGCCGCTCCTGCTGGCGATAACTAGAGCTTTCGCAGTGGTTCCTGACTGGAAGGAAAGAGTGAAAGCGCTTATCGAAAGTGTTGAAGGTTCCCTTTAACGCACATGGATTTTCAGATAACTGTGTTGGTTTCCCGTCCACAAAGTTTGTCTTCTTCGGCATTGAGACCTCGTTGTAGCAAAGGGAAAGATTGTGTTCCTCGGCAAAGGATGGGGATTCGTTCTTGACGTTTATCGAAGAGGGCACAGTGGTAGTCGTGGCCACAAAGAGCACAATATGTGAGTTCATGTGCCTCTTGCATAGTGCGTCGTTCGCTTCCAGAGCAATGGACCCGGCTGTCCAGGTGACGTTGTTAACTGCCAAGAGGATGGCTTCAACTTTCACTTCTTTGTTCCTGTGTGTTGGAGGGTCATGCAGTCACAAAGATCGCCAGAGTAGTCAACTACGACAATAGGGGCCTCGTGCTTTCGTACATGCCGGAGTCGGTCTCATGATATTGAAACTTTCCCCGAATTAACTTGAGCCTGCCATACCGCTCCTTCTTGCGTAGGATTGTATCCATATTTTTGGTAGAGGAGAGTTCTTATACGGAGTCGCTGAATCGGTGCCATGTCTATCATGACGTGCGGTGATTTCCTTCAAAGGGGTGGGGTGCCTGTCTTTTCTTTTCTGTTTGGCGGTGCCTGTTTCTTTTCAAAGGGGGCATGATGGCCTCTCCCGATTTTGTTTTTACATCCGCTCTCTTGGTTCTAGGAGAGTGGTTTCTGCAATTTCTTGAACTGCGTTAGGAAGAAACAAGTTGAGGACCTATTCATCGTCATTATCACCAACATCCTATTTAGGACGACTGCAGCGTGAATGTCTCTTCCATTGACCTTCACCTGTTTTTGTCCTGCGCTTCCCGTGTCCATTCTTTGTTCCGAATATTGTTATTTCATCCCTCCAGCGGGTAAATGTCCGTCCCCTTCTTCTAGACCCCTCTGTGCATGTTCGTTCTGTTGCCCTGGTGGTCCACCCTTTGTTAGTTCGTCTCACGGTCGAAATTGCGAGGTTGAGAACTGCCTTATATGCTGTCCTAATGTTGGTGTTTAATTCACTTCCTTCGGTGCGGGTAAATTTGTGGTACGGCAGGCTCTACATGATTCTGGTCATGATCAGTGGTTGCATGAGTCTTATCGTTTATTTTCTCTTGTTCTTGCTCTTCTCTTGGTTACCCGCCGCGGTGGCTCAGTGGCTAAGGCGTTGCGCTGCTGAGCACGAGGTCGCGGGTTCGATTCTCGGCCGCGCCGGCCGCTTTTCTGGTGGAGGCCAAAAGCAAAAACGCCCGTGTGTACGAGATTTCGGCGCACGCTAAAGATCCCCAGATGGTCAGAATTAATACGGAGCCATCCGCTACGGCACGCCTCATCGCCTGCGCTGCGTCGGCGCGTTAAAACCCTACAATCAATCAATCTCTTCTCTTGGTTGGACGTTTTGGACGATTTTCTGTTTTTGGCGATTGTGAGTTTGGAACTACCTGCTTGTCTAGAACACCGCGGAGCATTCTTACGCGGCTGTTTTCTGGGAGGATATTCGCGCCCATGTTTAGGGTGAATTTTAACTTGGCCGCGTGGCGCCATCTGTCGTTTTCCAAACCGAGCTTGCAGCGGAGACATAACCATGGGAATATTGAAAAATATTTTGATAACATCCGTGATTACACACTATAAAGTGGGCTTTATTTTAGCTATTTTCGGCTTATATTCTATGCCTTCCTTGACTTCTGAAGGACCGGCGTTAATCCTTCGTCACGTGTTTTAGTTAGGTCACCCACTGTTGGCGCCGGCATAAGTAGGTGGAAAACAGCGCCTGGCTCAGTGGGTAAGCCGTCGCGCAGCTGAGCTCAAGGACGCTGGTTCAATCCCCAGCCGCGGCGGCCGTTTCTCCGATAGAAACAAAATATAAACGCAGTGTGTAGGGATTTCGGCGCCCTTTAAACACCCTAAAGTGGTCAATTTTTTTCCGGGGGCTTTCGCTGCGACGTGCCTCGTAGCCCACGACTAGCTTCGGGGCATGAATTACTTGAAATTTATGTTTTTGATCTTCTGGTGGAAACAAGCTTCGGTGTGATGGCGTAAGTTGCGGGCGCGGATGGATACCGCGTCTAGCAAGCCTGCTACCACTGACTGGGCATAAAATAAACTTCACCGCGCAGGCGCGGCACCTTGTGAAAACGCGTGTGCTTCCTTTCGTATCCGGCGTTGTATCATTGTCCTCCTTTCCAAACTTCTGTTGCCGTACGGCCACATTACAGGTTCAGCGGAGCCCTCGAGTCCTGCTGCCTCAGTCGTAGCTTCCGTGTCGCAGCGGTGACGTATTTCCGTGGACACCTGATGAGCACGGCCGATAGCGGACGACTAGGAGCCACGCGGACATCAAAAAATTAGCCTAATAAGGCTATCGCGTTAAAAAATAGGACGTGGTATACATTCCCGTTTTTTCTTGCATGTTCTCCCGTTAGCCCTACCTATATATACGTTTGTAATTTGTGGAAATAAATCAGTTAATTGTTCCTGTTTGTGCGTTCCCCGTGTCCTTCGTCGTATGTAAACAGTCGGCGCAGTCAAACATGGACATTTCCCCGGATGCAATGTAAGTAGTCTTGAATCAGCCCATGAAGGGCCCATGTATCCCTTCGAAGCGCTGTGCAACGATGAGCCACCACAAAGTCGGCTTCACTGCCACACGCAAATGCTTTGCGAGCCCACCGTGTCAGGCGGAAGAAAATGGGGCGGGGGGGGGGGGTGTTGTTCATCTTTTTAATTCTCCCTTATGGATTTCTAATGCTCAATGCTCATCTAATGAGTTCATTTGTCCTGGAGAGATGATCGGATGAAATAAGCAAGGTTTCGCGGCACATCCAGGTACGGCTAAATGCAACTAAAATCTCCCTGCTACCTGGAACATGAACGAATGAACGATAGAGTGTTTTTGTTCTCAGCAAACATCGGCTAAAAATATCTAAATAGGCCACACCGTGAGCAAACATAGCGCCGACCTGAAGTCAAGAGCAAAATCTATTGTCACAGGAAGGCAAATGTTTTAAGCACAAGACTGGCGAGTCTGCTCCCAAGCTAGTGAGGGACAGGCAGCTGGCTACGGCTAGTTCCAGCCCCAAGGATCCGACCCAAAACGCCCACATCTGGTAACAGCACTCATTAGACCCGCAGCACACTGTTCGAGTACGGCCAGATGCTTCTCCGTATAAAGTCCACTCGGAGCGGACGGCACGTTTGGTCAGCGGGGCACTCGCGCGCCCACGGTGTGGCTTCAGGGTCGTGCGAGACGTCCGCAGCCCATGGGGGCAAGGACGCCACAGCTGAAGCATACTCAACTCGTTGCGAGCTGTCAAAATGAAACCTGAGCGCAGCACGCAGTGTCTGCTACCGGGACAAATATCTGCGGATCAGGCTTCCTGCACTCCGGCACGACGACGCGCGTGTCAAAGCATGTGTGCGCAGAAGTTTGTAACTGTCCTGGATAGCAATGCCCCGCCGCGTCACGACGTGAGGCAGCAAGGGTTGAAACGAACATTAGCCTTCAGCGATTTCGAGGAACAGTGTGGCCCAGGGCCTGCATTCTCGCAGTATCACCTGTGCCAGACAACATAGATGGTATAGCGCACATGTGGAGTGAAAATGACATTTTTGTCAGTAACCGAGTCGCATTTCTTCACACGTTTGTTGTAGTATTTGTTCATGTAGCTGCTAATTATTGAAAAGCGAAGTCTGTAAACACTGGCAAGTATCTACGTTAACATAGGCTAATTCAGTGGTGCAAACAAAGGTTAAAAAATGGCTATTCCCCTTCCCTCGCGCTTCTTTCATTGTTAATGCAATGGAAATTTTCTCACTTCAATTCCATTAAATATTCCCGCGCTCGCGCAGCTGGCGTTCTATCTGCAGGTAGGTCGCACAACTTGCCTGTCGCTTTTTAACGCTTTGTGTTTCTATTTACTGTCGTAAAAACAACCAATCCAGCGCGCATTCTTTATTAAAAGCACGTTACTTCCGTCGGTTTGCCTCAAACCCGCCTAAAGGTGCCTTTGGTGTTGGCTAAAGTGAACTTGCACGGCCCATGCCAGTGGTTTTAATAGTTTGGAACGGTCTCGCCAATGTTTGTTTGTTTGTTTGTTTGTTTGTTTGTTTGTTTGTTTGTTTGTTTGTTTATGTTGGGGAGCCTATGTATGGAGCCTATGTATACTTCTTGTGGAAGAATTGTTCCACTTTCAGGGGCAAAGCCCCTTAGGGGCTCGGGCTGTCGACGTCTCCTGTCTTCGTCGTCGTTTCATGTAGTAACGATACTAATACACCGGGACACTAATTTTCCAACGCCTCGCGTTAGAACGTAAAGCGTACTAAAAGAACACACGGGGACACTCGTTCGCCAACGCCTCGCTATAGAACGCTTCGTGCTTCGAAGACACGAAACGTGTACAGCAAAGCTGTATACCTTTGCCCCCAACAGTTTCATCTCCGTGGGCAAAAACGCCAAGGCTCCAAGAATACACTTTTACACTGCATGCTTCGCCCTTCCCCAGGTTTCACGTTAGTGGAGATGGCCTGGGATTTTTTTAAACCAGCCACTTCATTTGAGTGTCAGACAGGTGGACATAAGACAGACAGACCTGTCAGTGTTCTCAGCCATTCATTATTCTATGAGTTTGAATACCTCCCGTTCCTGTTTGTCCGTTACATGAAGGTATCCATCGTTGTTAACAAATATTCTCAATTGTCACCTCTTTTCAATAAATTTGTGTTACCTACCAGCCAGAACACTAGTAATGCTAGAAATGTGAATTTTAGCTTACCCGTAGCCCGAAATACCTATGGTCAACGGCTACTGCATAATTACGGAGCAAAAGTTTGGAAAATTTTACCTATAGAAAGAAAGAAATAGCTAATAACTGTGAATTTGCGCTAAAAAGCTACCACTTATCCAACATCGCAATAACTTTCGTTCTTTTTATTCGGTTGAGCTTTGTGCAATTCCTCTTGGTTATTCTTCCCTTAATTTTGACTGTTCTGCATAATGTTTGCTGCTGTATTTTATATATATATGTAAAAGGTCTAAACTAGCTTCGGCTATCGGCCCAACAGTTGGTGTTATTTATTTTTTGAGTAACCGATGGTAAATAAATAGAAATAAAAAAAACCAACACCAGACAACGACGAAGAAACGACGGTTAGGACGATGATGATGGATTGATGAAGATTGAGGTTTCAAAGCTCTGATGAACCATGATAACAGTGGTGATGACGGCGGGTGGAAACGTACGTATGCAACTACATAATGAGCCGTAGTCATCATTACCATCATTTGTTAGCATTTTTGTCAATTATAACGAAAAGAATGGGGAAATTGATGATGGGTCATAATGTACGAGCGTACACGGGGACAAGCTCTTGCTTGAAGCCTGGCATACATAATATTCGACAAAAAAAGGCCCGCACGTAAACCGCTAGCATACTTAAGCCGCCGGCACGCGTGACCAAACTGACTTTGAGTGTCCTCTAAAAAACTGCTGAGGGTCTAACCCGGTTCCAATCGGATTGCGCCAATCGTTGAAAAGAGGAGGGCGAACGGTGTGGCCCGCCTTCCGGTCAAGAGATTTAAGCAGCACAGCTCTTTGTGTTTATATACATAGAGGGAGAAGGCGTACGCGCGACCGCCACCTTTCACCTCTCCGGCGGCCGTAATTCGGAGGGCCCCCCGTAGTACGTGCAACCGCCGCCTTCCGCAATCTGGCGAGAGCGCACCTGCCCGCCACGCCGCATTCCGCCGTCCGCCCCTGGCGTCGCGACGCCGCCGCAGATAGAACACGTCCGCGTGAGTCTACGCCATGCACGTGAGCCCTGGGACGCAGCAGCGGTAGCCGTGGTGGCGGACACCGACTCAGTCACGTAAGCCATCCGGGCAAGGGCCGAAGACCGGAGCCCCTCCGGGTCCCTCCTGCGCGGACCCTTCGCAGGAGCCCCACGGAAAGAGGGGGCCGCGCTCCCGGTCAACGGTCCCGGCTGCTTTTGGCTGTCTTTGAGTCGTCCGCCTTGCGTAATATGCGCTTGGATGCGGCCGATGGGCGACCTTGGACGCTGAAGGACAAACGGAACGTGCAGGCGCTGCCGGGGACGCGAGAAAGTGGTGGAGAGAAGACATCCCAGAGGGTCATGGCGGCCCTAGTACCAAAAATAGAAGCGAGGCACTTGTACGAGTCCGTCTTGCTCGCTGGTATTCGCCAAAGGAGAGGGAAATGTGGTCCTGCTGTGAAGTTTTTCAAGGGTTCCCTAAACTGCCACTGGGTCCACGTCTGCGGCAAAGACGTTACTGCCTGAGCAGGAATGGTCTCTGAGAGGATCTACAGAAATGCAATAACGGGCTCCAGGACGTAATGTCGGGCTAGTTAGTTTGCTGCGACTACACGCGCTAATCGGATCCGAATACACCAAATGCAGAAAAAAACACGAGAGACTGACAGCGTTGCCTTCCTTGCTCCCTGGGTCATGCTAAGCCGCGTTTTCCTGTTTTCGTAGTAAAATTTCTTGCCTACAGCTGCTATCCGACATGCTAAGAGTGCTTTTTGTTTTGCCCTCTTAAACCCGGCTGTGGTCATTATGGCGGATGTACCGCTATGCCCACGGGTGTCGACTGAAGGAGCCCTGTTCCTGCGAGTGGTTTTCTGTTTTTATTCGGGAAAAAAGAAACAGACCTAATAGCAGACGAAAACAACCTGATACTCTAAACGATATATACGGGTACCACGTGGTATATCCGTATAGTGTTTCGTCCATAGGTTATCCTTTTTATGAGCTGTCGTCCTTTTTTCCCTTGGAGTTGGCGAGAATTTTAAAATAACTATGGTTCCTGAAGCAACCCCAGCTTTTATGATTTTGTGGTATAACAAAAAAAAGCGCATTTGCTTTTTTGAGGCTACAGCAACGCGTTGCCTGTAATATTAGAGTACACCTATCCGCGCTCGACGCAGTCCAGCATGTGCGCGCAGCAAAAACAGCGAAATGCACTTGTTGTCCGTCTTTTTCTCTGTAAAGACTCCACCAAGCCACCGTATTATAAAAACACCTGTTGCATACACACACGTTAACGGCATTCGTCAATTGCGCCTTATGCTACGTTCAGACTACCGACGTAACACCCATATCGTGGGCTATGGACGTAAAAAAACGGCGTTTCACGCAGTTCGGTTGGCTGAGACTTCAATTGACCTCATTATTTAAAGATAATACGACAATTGCGACAACAGTCTGAACCCGGCCTTACGAAAGCAAACCGATATTATTTATTGACGGTTCGCCCAACGCCGGCTTGTGCCTGCTTCGGGCTTCGAATCTGAGGGCACGCATTTAGGCGTGCGTGAGATGAAGTGTTTGCCTGCTACTAACGTATCATTAAACAGGGTGAGAGAGCACTGATAAGCTCCCGGCTGGAGGACCAGATTACTCCGGTCTCTGAAAACCAGACCGCGGCCAGGTTCCAGAGTAACTCCGCCCACGGGAGAAGCAACTCCAACCACGCCATAGTTTGCCCAATAAAGTTTGTTCCCCCGCCTCTATTCCTTTGGCCGCACCAACCATGAGGCAGGCACACACATAAGCCACCATTTGGATCCTGGCCCGGTTAAGCGAAGCCTGAGGGAAGCAAGACAGTTGTACACCCACCCACCCACTCTTTTCGGAAATTTGCGCAAAACAGTGGTGCCATTCCAGTGCTGGGTTCCGTACAGCAAACCAAATATTCTATGGCCGCCCTCAAACGGGGTTCGGTAACCGCATAGTGAGCCGACAGTGATACCGTAATGAACCAGCAGTAAGCAAGCACAGCGGCGGTGGGTAGGGGAGGCGGCGCTCACCAACGTTGGTATCATAAACGTTGACACTCACGTCGTATCGCCCAGTCGCGCAGGCGCCTGACTCCTAGGATGACCTTGAGCAGCGCCGCCTGGCAGTCCCCGGACAGCTCAGCCTCGCTGCTCGCCTTCACGAGGACCGGAAACACGCTCTGCACCAGCTGCTCCGCCGTCGTCCGGAGGGCGTCCTCCATTTCTGTCCACTTCCGGTGCATCATCGAGTCGTAGTCCTGGAGCATAGAGGGTGAGGGAGAAAGCCGTCATGTCGTCAGGCGCCATGTACACGAGGTTGAGGTTGCCGTTTCGTCAAGCGCGGGTTGCTTTGCCACAGTGTACAGGTGCCGTCATAAGTAATTGGAACAAGAATTTGTGACATTTGTGAATATCAGAAAATATCAGTTTTACTCGCTTTATGGCAGCCATTACCGGTTTACAGGAAGCTTTCTCTGTTAGGGAGGACTCCTTTAAACGCGCACCAATGCAGCCAGGGAGATTCCGGGAGAAAAAATTCCTGTAAATTTACGAGACCGTGTTCCAAGTACTTTTGACGGCACCTGTACTTGAATGGGCAATCATTGCGATCAAACAGGTAAAGAATGTTCAGCACAGGACATGAGTCGAAAAGTGGGGTGAGCTGACACAACGCGCTCGTGATGTCTTGAACTGCGTGACGTCAAAGCGAGGACCACACATTTCGTGCTCGTGGAGGACAGCCCCTTATAAGGTGCATGATGAAAACCGATGATCATTAAACATTGCGAGGACCATTCAATCCAACAGACTCCTTCTGTTGTAACATCGCCATTTTCGGTAAGTAAAATTAAAAAAAAAAACTTTGTTGCTTCTGCTGATGAAATTATAACAAAAATGTCTTTCTCTTCATTCCGAGGAAAAAAATAATCGGCAGAACGACAAAAAAAAATGACAGACCGTTTTCCTGTCCCAACCACAGAATTTCGTGCAAAATTAACACACATTGTTGCTATAAAGCCTTGTTCATGTACGAATACATGACCCTAAGTACTGGCACAGGTATCTTGGGGTCGGCCCTTTTAATTCTTCGGCTGCAATTGATAGATTGATTCCTTGATTGCTGGGCGCATTCTCCAGCAGCGCCGGCTGCTAGATAATGAGTCCAGGAAAGCGCTCGGGTATCGAGAATCAGGAGCACCTTAAATATCCCCTCGAATGGACACAATTTTTTCGCAGCCCTCTACCACGGTCGCCCAAATGCAGCTTCGGTGCCTAGATTACCAAAATTAGAAATACTGTTTTGAATTAAAAAATTCACCGGGGTATTCGTAGCTACACTTTTTCCCGGAGCGCAGCAGCCCGAGCGATCCCCTCGGTGACCTTCAGTCGTGCCAAACAATTAGGTATGAACAGAAAGAAGTTTGAGTACACTTCACAGGCGAAAACAAGAAAACAAGGCGAGGACAAAGAAAGGTGCACGCAGGACACTCATTTACCATTTACCATAAGTCACAGCTTGGCGCACCAAACTCCCCGAACATTAAGGAGGCCATGATGATGCAGAAAAGTGTTCCGAAATAAATTTTATTCGTGTTCCTCCTGTGACTGTGAGAGTAAGCTTCTCTCTATGCCTGAGCAAGAGATGCTGATGTGAAGCACGCTTGCATGCACATGTGAGTATTAGTGCTAACTATTCAGGTTCAGCATTTCCTTCTACGTCCCCGTATTGTTTTCTAACTTTAACAAGGTCACTTGTGCATATCGTTGAGGGTTACAGTTCTGGGGCTTTTATTAGCGATAGCGTGTGTTATTTTTTTCTGCTTTCCGAGGTGAGAAGGGGGAGTAACACGTTCCTTTTATTTGAGGGTTACAATAACGTATATTGTTACTTCTTACCGGTGACGTGTGCAGTACCGATTACAAGAGCATGCCATGGCAAATGAAACTTTACCCCCCTTAGTTCGGAGTACTTGCCTTGCGGTTCATATTTAAGCATTTAAGTTTCAATTGCATGCTGTATGTCGTTCAATGTGTTTAATTTCTTTCTGATGAAGACTGACATGAGGTGCATAAAAAGTGTAGTGGGGTTCGGTGACGAAACAAGGGCGCTTTTCTGCAGCCTGCCAGTTCAAGTAAGTTAAGTGCTTTCCTTTGTCAAGTTGCAGTGCATGGTGCCAGACCCCAGAAGCCCTCTTACAGGACAAGGACCATTCCATACACTGCAAAGATGGCGACACACGCGGCAAAAAAAAACAAAGAAGCTCAATCTTCAGATTATGGGGTTTAACCGTACCTTGGCAAAACTGGGCGTCACTCACTCACGCTCACACAGAAAAATATATTTTTCCTCACACACTCACTCACACTCACGCTCACTAGTCGCCCTCCACCACTCGCACCCACTCGCGCACAGGCTCACCACTCACCGTGACCACTCGCACTCACTTGCGCTTACGCTCACCGCTCGCCGTCACGACTCGCACTCACTCGCGCTCGCGTTCACCACGCGCCATCCCCACTCGCACTCACTCACGTTCACCATTCGCCGTCACCACTCGCACTCACTCGCGCTCGCTCTCACCACTCGTCGTCTCCCCTCGCACGCGAGTGTGTGCAGCAGACCCTCCATGAGTCCTGAAACTGAACAGTATTAGTACATTACGGCGTCAGAAGGCCAAGCAAATCATATTCCTAAATCAACACGCCACCAGAGAATTAATTCTAGCGTGCCCCATAGCGGGAGCTCAGTGACGACATATTTCCGAAGCTAAAAGCAATCCCACCGTTAACAACCATCACAGCGAGCGACTCATGTGACGAATAGCCAACAGCGAGTACAAGCGCAATACTGGCGCTCACGGCGGCAATCCCCGCAAATGGCGCGAGTAGCGCGAGTGCACTCGCGAGTGGTGAGCGGGGCTCTCTGCGAGTTGCTCTGGCATTCGGGGAAGTGGTCAATGAGGTTCGCCGCTAGTGACGCTCGCACTCGCGGATGGTGAGCGAGGCTCACTGCGCGTGGGGCTCGCACTCAGTCGCACTCACACTCGCCAGTCCATAACGATGGCGAAGCTCACTCACCACTCACTCATGACTGGAGAGGGGGGAAGGGGGGGTGAGTGCACTCACTCATGAGTGAGCCTGCCGACCTATGGGTTTAACGAGCCGAAGCTGCACTTGGGCTACAAGGCGCGCCGTAGGGCAGGGCTCCGGATTAATTTTGACCACCTTCGGGGGATCTTCAACGTGCGCCGAAACCTCGACACACGGGCGTTTTCGCTTTTCGCCTCCACCAGAAAAGCAGCCGCCGGGCCGCGATCGAACCCTCGTCCTTAGGCACAGCAGCAATTCAATTAATACGCGGAGCCCTAATTAGCCACTGAGCCACTGCGGCGTGTAGAACAGAACTCTTATTATCCTTCAGCGATATCAATTTTTCAGGGTAGCTCCACCGAAGCCAGTACGCGTCCGTTAAGAGAAATACGCGCCTACAACTTTGCATGCCAAATGTCAGCGCGAGTGCGCCGGGCTATATACGTCCCCCATAGCAACAACAAGGCAAACGTCCGCCGTCCTCCCACGCTTCCTGCGAGTCAATATAATTTTCCGCCCCATTAACCGCGGAGAACGCGCGGCGGCCTGAACAATCTATAAATATTATCAGCAAAGTTCTCTTTTATGCCTGGCCGGTTTTCCGCGCTGCCGGCACCGGGATCGAGGGGCTCACGCGAGCCGGCAGAAAACGGCCCGCCGTTTACACGCCTGCATGGGCCCAGTATTTTCGAGCACAACAAAGTGTTCTCTCTTTGTTTCTCCCCTCACCCGGATCGGCCGTCTCGAAATCGATTCGGACCGTGTCCGGTGACGCGCGAGTGTTCGCGCAGGAGCCGGCATTCCATTCCGGCACTTCCGGGCGGTCGTCACTGTCACCTTCCGCCCGCTGTCGGAAGTAGAAAACCAGCGGAAGGAAGGACGCGAGCGAGGCCCAAGCCGTCGGGCCTCTGCGAGTGGCGTGACAACCCACTTTTCGCGATCACCTACCACGTTTGCAACGAATGTATGCGCACACATACATACGCGGGGCAGCTGCACTTTCGTACCGTGCTCGTGGGAAACTAAAATGCTTGTGGAGCCTGTACGACTGCGCAATAAACGAGGTCGTCCGTCGTGTAACGAGCGTGTCCGCACTGCAGAGGCTTGCGATCAACATTACGGGCTAGGAGCAAAGGAGCCAGACCGGTGGTTATGGAGCGGCCGACTGCGGAAGCCCATTAGGACCGCCGACGCCAGTTCCGGCGCATTTCGGAAGGTATCTCGAAACGGACGCGGTTCGCACGGCCGGGCTGCGGCCCGGTTCTTGATATACGCCGAGGAAAAATATTAACGTTCCTCCCGCGAACCGAGACGGGCAATAAACGGCAAGTAACGGCGATATGATGCAGGCTCCCTCACGTCCTTACGCTTCGAACGTTTTCACAAGGTCACGCGGTGCAGGGGGTTAATTGGCTTTGTCATAAGATTATCGGTGCGCGTTACTCGGTCGTCTGACGCTCGTGCCGTAATTCCGCGTTTTCCGCGTGCACAAAAAAAAAAAAAAAAAAAAAACGCGCGAAGCCCAGTACGGTTCTTGGTATGTATACGGCCGACAGTTTGTTTTGCTGCACGGCGCGCAGACTCCAATGCGTAGTACAGCCGTGGTCAATTTCAATAACACATGCAGTCACGGAAGTGACGCTTTCGTCTATCATCCATTTTCTTTCAAGTAATTTTACACCCCATGTAGGCAGAGTACACATCTATATATAGTGTCTCGAAGCGGAAATATCCGTGGGAATGTTCAAAGCGGTAGTTGCTGCATCATTCGCGAACCCCACCTGCATATACCGCGAAGAGTTGCAATTTCGACGGTTTTCCCGGTCGGTTTAGCCAGCTGTATCGGCGCACAACTGAATCCATTTATTCTGAGTATAATTCACGGACCATGACGAAGGTATACGTGCAGAGGACCGTTATGGTCGGTCTGTACGTTGGCTTTGTATTCACGTTCTTCCGGAGGAAGCTTCGAAATGCCACGCATTTCCTGTTCTTTAATGGAATGGGCGTGTACGTGGTGCCGGCCTCCCCAGATTTACTGTTGGCCGCTCGCTCTGCGAAGTCATCATTTGCCTGGAAGGCCTGGGGTGCGAGCCACACTTCTCGTCCTGTTTCTTAACCATTTAAAAGGCCCAGATTGCCTAACCTTAACAGCGATCCCAGGTCTTACAAGATGCTCACGTTCACCGCAGGTCATGGATCCGCTTGCGCTCAAATCGGTTCCTTCATTGATGAAATACCACGGTTCACAGGGTACCAAAAACAACGTGTGTTTTGCATGGAATATATGAGCACCTGCTTATTTATTGGCCATTCGGGGACTGAGGCACGAACTCCAGACTCGAAATGGTGTAGCTATCTTAATCACATTTTTTTCCTGTTCAAGTTAAAGTGATGGGTGGTCATCTCCGTTGTCACGTTCGCTAGCTGCGGTTGCATCCACATACCTATCCTTGGGGAGTACGCCAATGCGCTATTTGCAAGTTTCAATTAATCCGTCCCAGTCAAATATACAGTCCAATCACAATTAAGCTTTCAAATCTGTTCACAGAACGTCCACGAGCGCTAACGGAAAGCCATTACGCACGAAGGTCATGCTCGCAGGGGGTTGGGGGCGGTGAGTACAGGTAAATGTTACCGTTTCCGCCAATTTGCATTTTAACAATACATTTTCATAATTATTTTAATTTCCCACTTTATTGCACAGCTTTACGCTCTGAAATGTCTGGCAGCTAATGTAAAAAGTGGTGCGCCCCCCTCGCTCAACATCCTGCGTTTACCACGTAACTTGAGGTCAAAGTTCGCCCTGACATTCACTGGCATTTTAGCTCGCATCGCGTATTTCGATGTATAGGGGGGGGGGGGGGGGGAGAGGTCGATACCAGCTATTGTAACAGCAATACATTCTAAAGAAATATTCGCAACGGTTCTCCCGCACTATGCACAAAAACGGCCATCCACAGCTTTCATAGTTGTAAGATAGGCCAATGTCGACACGCCGAGAGGAATATAAGTAGAAAAATGTGGTCTGCGCCTGCTGCAACTATGCGTAATGCAAGCATGACTGTTTGCATTGCGTGATGTCACGGTGCAGGTCTCATTTTTGAGTCAAATCATAGGTGGGGCCTTTTTATTTGCCAAATTTGCTCGCGCGGGCCGAGAACAAATTTGGCGATGGTGGTGGTGTTTGGGTTCATGCGTGAAAATATAGAGGGGGTGTAAAAGAGGAGGAAATGGTAGTAACTTCATTAGGGGCTCCATTTTGTAAGCAGTATACAGAAAGTTGGTTCGTATTGAAAACAACGCGGAAAGCGGCCTGTTTTCTGCCCGTAACTTGCAAGAGCCGCACAAACCTTTGCCCGAGACCCAGAGCTGTCTTCATACGGAAATAAAATTCCTGTTATCAGTGCCCATAGCCTAAATTAGGTTGTTTGTTTTGATGGCACAACAGTTTGGAACGCAAAATTGCGTTACGTGTGTGTTTTCAATGGGAATTTGTTTTCGCGAAATTCACTAATCAATGTCCCTGCTAGCGTACATTCAGGAAATCCCGCCACGTTTTTTTTTTTTTTTTAGTGTGTTTGCAAGAGCTCTCGAAGGCCTTTAATCAGTGCTGCCAGAGTATGGGCGGATGCACAGAAGTAAAAAATTGCATCCTTACACCCATCCTCAAAGACAGCCCGAAGGGAAGCCTACAAAACTTCTGTGCCCTGTTTCTATGTTTGCCTGTCACCCGTTCTCTTTGGATTGCTGCGTGAATAGCTGCAGTGCGCTCCAGCCTCCTCCCCGCACCTCTTCTTTTAACCGTGACCTTCCATGTGGTTTCAGACGTTCAGAAGGAAGCGAGGCCCTTTTGTGTCACCTGTACAGCTGGTAGTGGCATTTACAAAGGGCTACTCCTTTATCGTTGACATGGCGGTCCCTTGTGAAGCCTGCGATGTCAGCAAGGCTATTCTGCGCTACTGCCCCCGATTCGCCTTCCAGACACATTCGCCGCGCTGGGCGAGAATAGCGGAGGGTATGCCAATGCGCTCGTCCAGTTCCTCACATCCGCTTCTCTGTGCGACCATTCACTGATGCCGTAATTGCGCTGACAATCCTAGTTTATCCTCACGCGCGCTTTTTCTTCACTACCCGCCTTTCCCTCCCTCTAGCGCTGGGAAACCAGCCGGGTGCTTTCCGGTTAACCTACCAGCGTTTACTCCGCTTTCCTCTGCCGTTCTGTTTACTCGGCCAGCGTACAGCCAAGAGCAGTTAGTCGGGCGGAGAGTGAGTCGAGGGCCGTCGTATGCCGCACTCGCGTCATCCGAATCCTGCAGGGAGGCTCCATCGAGCAATTCGTTTGCTCACTCTCCCCTCCCTGCCTCTCCCCTCGAGGCATTCTTCTTACAATTGAGGAACAGTAGAAGAAAAAAGGCACGCAGCGACGAGAAGCCGCAGCGGTAAGTGCGAGGGCTCACGCGAAGGCGCAGCCGTGACAAGCGCGTCCTCTCCAGCGTCGCAAGTGTCGGACACAAATAGTATACCGCGGACCACCGCCGCGCGTCTCCGACGGGGGCCCTGTGGCCGCCGTGTTTAGGTTGTTGCCCGGCGCGGAAACGTCGAAGACACGAACCGCGTGCACGCTCCAGTGGGCCCGGCCACTGGGCTCTCGCAAAACGGCGCAAAACCGACGGCTTGGAAACCGGAGAAGGGCGACGGAGAGAGGGGGGGACGCTCCTTTCCTAGCACGGCCGCCGCAGACCCAGTGACCTGCATCCCGCAGCCGAGCCCGCTCGTTAGCAGTGCTCGCGGTCAACGGCTCCCCGGTCTGATTAACCTGCGCGCTGCTCTGCGGCTGCGCTTCCAGAAAGTGATCGCTGCGTCCGACAGTCCGAGTGGAAGGGTGTGTCCATCAGGCCGACTTGACACGCGCTTCTAGCGTGACGCCTCGAGGTGGCCCAAGCGCGTCCCGAAGTTGTTCTCCCAACCCGCTTCTTCTGTCGCCAACCCGCTACATTTATCCGGAAAAACACCCTGCGGACAAGTGCCATGGTTTCGGCCACTTACGGGGATCAATCACTGTTCCCCCGATGACATCTTCCAAATGCCCTTACTTATTTCGAAGACGGGATCTGACCCCGTGCAGGGCTGGCAACTAACGCTGTGTTTTGCCAAGAAAAAAAAAATGTCCCCTGACCTATACCCCGAGGGAATTCAATTGAATGATTGTGAAAAAAAAAAAAAAAAACTAAAACCACAAACAAAACGCACAATCAAAGTTGCTCATCCACTATAGGCTGAAAAGAGCCGTCAGCTTTGTTTCTCTCGGACACAAGTATTGCAGCGAATTACAATTACACAAGTATTACAAGAACCATCCAGCGAATTTTCGCTGGATGGTTCTTGACATCAAAATCGCATTCAATTCGTGGCCATATCTGTTCTGTTCCTGAATTCCCTAAGTAATTATATACAATCTTTTGTGCTAATTGGTTCATTCGTAACAAGACGCCTTCTACGGAATGGCGGCATAAATTGTTTCCGGAATGTGTTCCCTTCATTATGAATGGCTGAACTGGTGTGTATACACATATGCCGACGTTAGAGTATATTGATGTCGGCGTTGCATATTAGTTGGGGTCTTCCACCACACTGTGAAAGGTGTTAAGTTGCCCTGGTACGTAAAATATACGGCTTGGCGTAAGCGAAAACAACGATCAGAACTTGTTATCTAACAAAAGTATTTTGCCGGCGGGTTAAATTCCGTAAGACCCCCCCCCCCCCCCCCCCCGCTTGTTCCACTCGTTAGCCGGCACATGCTGCAGCCAACTTATCTCTTATCTCCTTATCTCCACACTTACATCATTTCACGCGAGAAACAAGCCGGATGTCCTGCAGGTAAAATACTAAAAGCAGTGGTGCTAGCGTCAATGCCATGCAGAAAAAAAAAGGCAGAATCACGCCTGACCATACGGCACGCTGAAACGATACAACAAATTACTGGCAATGAATTTCATCGCAGCATCAAACATAGTCTGTGTTTGGACCTTTCATGGAGTCGAGCTCTGAGGTTCATAGAGGAATGCATGATTTGAAACAGAGAAAATTTCTGCAGCGCTGCGCTTCCTCCCACAGCGCATCCTCGCTTGCACTTTGGCGTCATTGTAAGACGCACAATAGGTAGAATAACAGAAATAAATAATATGGGATGGTTTTCCAGCAGCAAAATTAATTGTAATGGAAAAAAAATCTTTAAGAGAGAGAGGGAAACGCTGAGTGTTTTGGGGTACGGAAGGCAGTAAATGTAGGAAGGAAAGTAAGTATTATATCATCGTCCTGTTTCACGTCATCAAGTAAAAACTCAACTGTCTGCGCAAAGGTAATTACTATAATATCGTAGTGACTCCATGCCTTCAGGGTAATCAGATGATTCAGCAAGTATTTTGCATTGAAAGGAGGGGGAGTGGCATGGTCCAAGCATCAATAGTAGTGTAACCGGACCAGGGTAGAGGCATTCAATCCTCTGCTGCAAACGGCATCTTGATTCAGTGCAACGGAGCAGTCAAGTAGTACATGTTCAACGGCTGCGGATTTCCGGGGATATTATAATATGGCCCTGAAGTCCTTCCTTCCTACGCGATGCGAGATTTCGTTCCCTTGTGGATACAGACCCGTCCTTCCCTCTACGCACCCAGCGCCATCTACTGGTTTGGTTCAAGCACTCCTTCTTTTAAAGACGGTATATAGTCTTTCTTGGGCAACTTAAACCGAGAAATTTTGGTCTGTCTGTATGTCTGTCTGTCTGTGACCCGATTCAGCCACCCGGCCAAAGTAAAACAAGGCCTGTGCAATAGTCTCTTGTATAGTCACAGCTAAATCTGCCCCTCTAAGTCCGGTGTAATGTTCATACTTGTCCACATTGTTGAACAAGAACAAGACATTACGCAAATATAAGACAACTAAATAATGCACAAGTGATATTTGCAGTGTTCTTTTAAAAAAAATCATAGATGCTTGATTTTTGCGAAATGAAATACTACATCCACTGCAGAAAAAAAATTCACTCCGCCGTCGCCTGCTGTCGTCCGCGCCACTATAGCTTCTGGCGGCATTTTAAGAAATCAAGCGGCAACAGTTACGAAAGGTTCTACTAGATATGCTCCACGTTCTGGTTGGAACGCACGTGGATTAGGGAAACGCGATAGTATAAGCATTGCAGTAGGGCGCCTCAATTCACGCGCGTCTCCGCCGTACGGCAGCGCTGGCATCGATGCACCCGACCTGGAGGAGTGGAACGCGGTAAATTTAAATCTACTTGAGCAAAACTTTAGCGAGTTTACCTTGAGAGGAGCGCTACGGAAGAGGAACAGCATGAGAGGTGAGTGGGAAAACGAATAGAGGCATTTACTTGGTAAATGTCGGCAAAGACTATCGTCTTTTGCCGGCATTTACAATGAAAGGAGCAGATACGCGGCCAATTTTGTTTTGAGTAACTGCTACAGAGTGGAGGGCCTCAACAGCTTATTTTTTATTTATTGCCGGCCTTCGATACAAAACTACACATTACAGCTAGTTATGAGAATGGACGAATCAAGGGGAAAGCCGCCAACCCGATGTGGACTGGTATTGTCTCGTTAAAGTTCCCGAAGCGTAGTCAAGTATCGCGGGTTCTGGCGATAAAAACTTGGGTTCGAGCCCCACAGGGCCTTTATTTTTGCTGAGACCCATCATTATTTTTTTACTGTAAAATGTTCTTTTGGCTCACTTCTGCGCATTCTTTTCGTGAACAAGGGTGGTTTGGTATCTTTTAGGTCGGTTTAAGGGTGGGACGCAGCATATGAACACGTTTAATCGACGTTCTGCGTCGTACCGGAAATGTCTGGCTTGTATTTACCCCGGAAAGGAATATCGCCTATACGGTATGGGGAGAACTTTGTGAACGAAGCGATAAGGTGCATTCTATAACATCCCTGGGCAGCGGAGTATTCGTCGCTCTGGCAGGTTCAATCTCGTGCAGCACGTGCCAATGCCACATTAAAAGGCCTGATGTTATTCCGGCAGGGGCCATAGGCGGTTCCGTTGAGTCAAAACAAGTTCCTCGCTCATAGCTGGGACGTGATTTCCTTGTGGAAAAAATCTTCTTTCTGTTCCTCACTTGTTGCCCCTGCGAGCAGCCTCATCCGGTTTTGGGTTTCCATATATACCAGGGCCCCGCCGGAGCCACTGGATTATTGCGTGACGGCCAGCGATGCATGCGGAACGGTGCAGACACCAATTACGCTGAGGAAGGAGAAGAGGCCGCTATTGCGCTTGCCGTCGCCTCCACAACGGCTAATACCATAGTGAGCGACTCTAAAACAGCTCTCAGGAATTACGAAATTGGCAGGATCGCCAATACCGCCCTACGCATCTTACGCTCCGTCCAAGCCACTCGTATGCGCAACGTGTAAAAAACCTGGA
Organism: Haemaphysalis longicornis; assembly: GCF_048455015.1. Taxonomy (NCBI): domain Eukaryota; kingdom Metazoa; phylum Arthropoda; class Arachnida; order Ixodida; family Ixodidae; genus Haemaphysalis; species Haemaphysalis longicornis. The sequence goes on along the minus strand of NW_027526203.1, from coordinate 249,753,722 downwards.
CACCGGCCTATGCATCTCTCCCAGGCAACGAGCTAGCGCAGGAGGCGGCCCGAGGTTTCAGCTCCCGGGATTGCCCTGACGACGCTGCTGGCTCGGACCAGGGGGCTAGGGACAGGCTGGTGACCTACCGGGACATCGCTCAGCACTATCGCATGGAGCGCCAGAAATATCCCGCAGCGCATCCCACCCTCAACAGACGTCAAACTGTAGCCTGGCGTCAGCAGCAGGCAAATGCCTTCTCCAATCCTGCAGTATTGAGCCACATTTATCCAGACCTTTATAAAGACCAATGCAAGTGGTGCACCCAGCGAGCCACGCTCACTCACATGATTTGGGCTTGTGATGCTCAGCCGCGAACTATACGAGCATGCTTACGAATCACCAGTGCGGAGCAGTGGGAGACCTGTTTGCTTAGCTCCGACCCCGAAATACAGGTTGAGGTCGTCCAACTGGCCGAAGATGCCGCTCACGCCCAAGGGCTGCAGGGCGCCATCTGAGGGGGAGGAATTCAGGAAGGCTCCCACTTCCCCTTCCTCCTTTCACCCAGTTTCGGGCAAAATAAAGTTATTATCATCATCATCATAGCCCGCGTCGCGCTGGTTGGGCATGCTCGTGGATGCTGGACAGCTAGTGTGTTGCCGGCTCTTAGAGCTGCTTTCGAACCTGAGAAAATGATCACCCTGGTTCGGCGGCTGGCGAAGAAAATTTTTCTGCCTATTAACGTGTCATTGGGGCATGATATGCCTTAAGCGGTATTTACTCGTGCACGAATCCTCGCTGATAAGAATCTGTAACTGCTTTATGGGCTGTAATAAGTACCAGGATAGGGTGAAAGAAATTACCATGGCTTGAAGATTTTGCTGCGACCAAAAACTCTCACAAAAAGAAAAAGAGTTGTAGCTGCGGCCCTTACTGAAACGACATATCGCCTACGCAGTTGGCCAGGAATGACAAGGCCACTCCCCTGCTATAGGCTGTCTGGACGGCCATTCTCCCGAGCACAATGTCATTGCATACGCAGACATGATCCACGCTGGAGATGGACCGAAATGGACTGGATCTGCCTGAATCTTCCGATGAACGCCGGTTGACCTTTCTTACCTAAAAGTTAGCTGTCATTGTTCTGCGCCGGTGGTTTCGAGTCTGCATCTGTAATTTGTGTATTCAATTTATGGGCGATTCCGTGTAGCTCAATTTCTGTTGTATTTCTGTTTTCTTCAGTTATGCAACAAAGGAAGCGTCGTCTCGTGCCATAATAAATATTGTTAGTGTAAAAATATTGTTAGTTGTTAGTGTAAAAATGTTCATTAAGAAAACAATGCTTCCGCTTAAACAGGAGTCGTTCACGCAAGCTAAATTTAGCAATTTAATAGTAAAACAATCTCCTGTAGAGGCAATGAGGGAAATAAGATTTCTTCACGATTATCTCTTACCTTTCCCCTTCTGCAGAGATTGATTGTGGGGTTTAACGCGCTGACGCAACGCAGGCGATGAGGCGCGTCGTAGTGGAGGGCTCCGGATTAATTGTGACCACCTGGGGATCTTTAACGTGCGCCGGCAATGTGGCAAGGCTGCATTTAAGCTTCTTTTTTTTCTTTTTTTGCAACTAATGCAAGGCGATGGATATAAAAAAAAACTATTTACTGCCAACATGTGCCGTTCACTCCTTGGACGTGCAACGATTTGCTTTCCTGGTACCCGCAGAACGACACAGGCCCACTGGCGGCGTCAACGATACTACAGGCTGCCTGCTTTTTACGTGCAAGTTCTACCTCGCGAAGTTTTGGCCGCTGAGGCTTCTTCATAGCACAACATGCACATGCAACGCCAAGAAGAAAGTCAAGGGCGTGTCCCAGTCGGAGGACCCAACGCCACTTTCGTGTCAGTCGTTCATTCTTACGGCGGCCAGTGTGGGCAGCCATCCATCATACGTGTATATATAGCCGCTGCAGCCGTTATATATACGCCCGCGCATAAATTTGGGTGGTATATCGTTCTGACGAGCTTTACTTCGCAGCCCGTGAGCCCGAACGATGCGCTCTGCGTGCTTGGGGGGAGGGGCGGAGGGTTCCGCGCGGTAGCGGCATGCCTTAGTCAAACAGATAGGGAGAACAGCAAAAAAAAAAATAAAGGAACCAAAGAAGATTGTAAAGACAAAGACACGGCGATATACTATGCACACCAAGAAAGGTCGCTCAACCTTGACATAGTGGCTGTTGATTAGGCGGTTATCGGTACACACACGAGTCCTCAGGGTCATCGAGCAACTTCTCCTTACGAGCGTGCGTGTTTGTATATGTGTGTATGCATGTTCGAACAAGACAGGCCTCCTCTTGCAATGACATCGCTTGCTTCTTGTCGAATCCACGAGCGCTTGTCATTGGGCTGTCGGATTGATCGCTCCCCCCGAGACGGAGAAACCCCGAACCAGTGCGTAGCCGTATATTGTTGCACGTACGGGCACAATTTCAGGAAGATCTTCTCGCGACCGAAGAAATGGTTGTAGGTGCAGCGCGTTGCATTGTTATTCAAGGGGGGTTCTTCCGTTCTGTAGCATTGGTTGCAACAGTCTGAACGCATGATTGAACGCGCGGGCATATGTGACGAAACCCGAGAAACCCGTGCACATAGCTCTTGATCGCAGCCGTGCAAGGGTGGGTATGGCATATGACGAAACCGATTTCGTGATCACAAGACTATCAGTTGGGCAACGCCTGCATGTATGCGCGAATAAGGTTCACGAGCGTCCGGCTTCGTCGATGCCTGGATTATGTGGGGAATCGCCGAAATGTCGAGAAAAAATACAACGTTACAATGTACGGTCCCCATAACAATTGACAGGAACCATCGTTACCCATACCTTGAATAGCTTTACTAACTTATAAGATGCTCGCCTCCGTGCCGTATATATATATGCCCAACTTCAGTATTTGCACTCTTTATCAAGTTTCCGCATAGATTAAAATTCCTGTCGGAACAGGGATAAAAAAATTTGCAGTGGCAATTCACGTTTAACGGGCCAGTGCCAGTGAGGACGAATGGTTTAAGGTAGAAGATGTAAAAAGAATATTGATCCGAACGTCATTCGCCAAGCAGATGTCTAGTATTTCATGTGTCAACGTGATTGCTCACGGCATCGCAGGCAAAAACGTTAAAATAATACCTTTCTTGATTGAAACCGTCAGAATCAGCGCCGACGCTTACGTTAACGAACAGCATACGTGATTGTTGGGAGTTGATTGATTGAATAAATTTTCACTGGGGTGAGCGTGCGGTGTTGATGGTTCGGCGCCCGACCGGTGGGGTGAGTGCCCAACCATCAGTGGTAAGAAAAAAAAAAAACATGTATCAGTTACTAGCTGCCGCCCAAGCGGGCGCCAGTCACCCGTTTTTCGCGCAGACAATACGTAAACAATCCGTTTACGTATTGTCTGCGGCGGTATACCGTCTGGCGGTATACCGTCTGAGTGTATTCACAACGCGCAAAACATAGTCCCGACTTTGACGTTATGCACTCTACTTGTACCCGGTGAGAAACACTGCCACTGCTTCGCGTTTTATATTTATTTAAGGAAACCCGGATTTTCCTTCTGTGTTCCATTTTGCTCCTCTAACCTGTAACCGCGCTACTTCCTCGCGTTCGATGATTCGCCCGGGTTGGCCGATGCGCTTCCGGCTTGTGCGTTTATATCTGGCGCGTCTGGATAGCGGAGCCATGTGTGCGTGCGGAGGGCATAGTGCGAAGATTCGCTGCCTGCGTGCCGTGTTTTGACGTTAGGCAGACAAGGGAGCAAAGTGCGCTGTTACTTGTAATCGCTCACGTAAGCGAGCCGGGTTTCAGTGAAAACATTTCTTCGCAATGACGAATATTGCCAGGGAAACAGACAGAAACTTGGGTCAATGCGGTGGTCATGGCGCAAGTTTTTGTGAAATGCCGCGCGGGTTATGGCTCAATTGTTGGCCGTCGGAAGCGTATAGCCCGATGTTGCTCGCTGTCAAACCGTCGCGACGAGTGGCCACTCGAAGGCAAATGCGTGCCGCGGCACGCTCCCATGTGGGTTTTTCACTCCGTGGGGTGCCGTGGAAGGCCACTCAAAAGTGATACGTGAATGCATAAATTACTTGCTGTATCGTAAGACTTAAATTGCAAGCGACGCAAAAAAAAACAATGTATTTCCAAGCATACGAGGGAAGGGCGTGTTACACAACGCTAAACTCAGTCGCTCATACACGCACCATTGTAGCACATTGATCATAAAACGTCTCACCTAATGAACATAAACAGCGTTGATGGAGGGGAAAAGCAAAAACACCCGTGTGTTCGATATTTCGGCGTCCGTTAAAGATCCCCAGGTGGTCAAAATTAAACCGGAGCCCTCCACTAGACAGCGCGCCTCGTCGCCTGTTTAGCGCCGGCGCGTTAAACCTCATAATCAATCAATCAAATAAACAGCGTCTTAGCGCATGCGCTATCGTGCATATGCTAATACAGTTTTAGCCCAGTTGTAGTGCGACAGTGGAGTTTTATTTTTATCTAATCTTAACTTCTGTTGCTCTCTATTTTTGCATTCCTCGAGGGTTGGCCTTCGACGCAGTATTATCCTCAACGGGCACGCAGTCGATAACAGACTGCAGATAACGACAGCTGGGATCTTGATCGTTCCAAGCGACCTAAACGTTCGAAGTTTTGGAGTTTAACATGTCGAGACAGGGATAATTATACATAAATGTCGAAACAAATATTATAGCAATACTTCGATGACAGGCCGAGCAAGCCAGCTGATTGGACCACTTCATCATCTGTCTCCCGCTATCGGAATGACCTGGTTCAAATTTCAGCGGCCCACCCCTTTCCTTTATGAAGGATTTGAAACTCTGGATCAATAACGGATGATCGGGTTATTGTAGCAACAACAAAAAAAACTGCTTGTTGGCGAGAATACTGCACCCTTACCCATGCACCGTGATTTCCACCGCGCTCCTGTCTTGTGTGGGGGCTGCAAAATTGTTACTGAGAGAGGGGTAAATCCCTAGCTCAAGCTGGGGAACTTTCCGATCCCTAGCTCGCACCCTTGATACCCAGACGATAATGCCGCTTCGCTTTTATAACTGTAAATCCGCAAGGAACACGTGAATGGGCCCACGAATTAACCGTTGCCATATAGTACTGAACTATATGACAGCGGTTATGACACATAGTACTGAAATCGAGTACTTCAGATCTCACTGCATGGCTCTCAGGGTGAAACAGCGTTTAAGGTAGTTCTTCAGTGTAAGCGAAACTATAGTCGAGATTATTACGTGCGCGAGAAAAGATGCCTACCCCGCTTCATGTTAGTTTTCAGTTCTGTTTGAAAGAAATTCACGTGAAGCTATCAATAAGACAAGAAATGAGGAATATTTAGCAGAAACAACAAGAAATCATTCAAGAGCACCTAACAGCTAGAACTTAGATTCATATCTAGTGCACACGTAGGTGAAAAAGCAGCCTGAAGGAAAAACTAGCAAAAAAAAAACAGCGCTATGAAAGTGCGGTTGCGAATACCGCGGAGGCCAGCGTGTTTCCAGCTTTCCCGTAAAAAAAAAACTTGCGTTGAACTCAAGAATAACGAGTATTGTCTTACAACACAGAACGAGGGTCTTGATAATTACAAACTGCTACATGGTGTCCGCACCCCGACGAGCTATGACCACTACGCGGACACGGAACCAAACCTCCCCATTTCCGTATAACCAGGAACACCGGCTGGTGGTTGGTCATAACGTGCCAGTACGTCTTTCACCATTTGCCTACCGCTGCCTTCCAGTAAGAAGAACTCTACACGCGAGTGCTGGTACCTGATCAATTTTTCAATACATCCGGAAAAAGAACAGTTTGTATGCAGTAGAGACCAAGGGAAGAAGCGACACACTCCGGAAGAATCCGCGTGTGCTCTTCCTCTCTTTCGTCAGAACGTCGTCGCTCTACAAATGTTTCCCGAAACTTCGAGAGGTTCAAGAGGGGGTCGCACCCATAGATTGGAGCACGGTTCCTTGTAGTCAACTCACCGTGGCCGTGCTGTCCGGCTCCGAAGGGGTGGCGCGGATGCTGGACGCTGGCGGCGTCGAGACCGTCGAGCCGGCATCCTGCGCCGCAGTCGCAGGGACCGACAGCAGTGAGGGCAGAAGCAGGAGCAGCGGCAGCAGCGGTAGCAGCGGCCGAGCGGGCCGGAGCATCGCTACCGGAGACGTTCGCATTGTGGAAGAGCTTCAGATTCGACTGGGCCTGACGCCGAAATGGGGTCGGCCCCTTCCGTATATACGGCCCGGTAGCGGCGCTTTCTCCAAAACGCCCGGCACTCTTCTCGCGGGGGAAAGGGAGCGGAGAGAGCGGCGGCGCCGGGCGCATCGCTGCGGAGAGGGCGACGCCGCACGTCTTCTCCCGGGGAAAGAGAACGGCCGGCAGCGGAGAAAGGATACACCGTTCTTTACAGCTGTTCACGTCTCCAATCTCCGCGCATTCCAGTTTTCTTTTTTTTTCCCTTTATTTTAAGTCGGCGGGCAAAACAAGGGGCAGCAAAAGACAAAGCGCCAGCTGGCAATAAATGTCCTGTCTAAAGCAGGGGACGAATCTGAACACCGGGCCGAATACACATTAAAGCAAACATTCCAAAATCAAAGAAGCCTAACTTGCCTGATTTTACGGAAGCAACTTACGTCACCACGTCAGCGTCCAACTATATTCGTTGAGAAATACATTACTACTTTACACCAATTTGATGACGATTAACCCGAAGAAACGGCTTGTTCTCTTTTCAGTTGCTTAAGAATTTCCCAGCCGCAACAAAACACCTCATATTGGAGTATTTGTGCGTTCTTACTCCCCAAACTGAGCTTTTCCGCGTTCAGGCCGAACTGCTAAGAGCGTTAACCAGGAAGCGTGCGAGTTTACGAAAACCAAACTTTTTGGTCACTGTGTGTGATTTCCGTGGAAGGTGAAATATTATAGCAAAATTTTTAAGTTATTCCTGCTCCTTCGTGTTATGTACCTCTATTTTTACATATGGCTCAAACGCATGTGTCACGATGAACAAACTGTTTGCTCTGTAAGGAAAAAAGAGCCTTTCGAGTGGAAAAAATATTCGCGCCCGGGCCCAGTACCGCACTGCGTGCCAAAAGCAGTGGCAATATCCGCTGCGCATATCTGCTGCGGGATTCGAACCCGGAATAGCGCGGTAGTGCAAAGCTAGCGCTCGACTCGCCAGCTCACGGGCGAGCGAAGGTTCGAGGTGGAGAAACGGCCCTTATGATTGGTATTTCGGTTATAAGCCGCTCGCCTCCATAGACTTCCGTCAACTATCGCTCTTTATGGCTCGTTTCCGCGTTCCCAGCGGCGAAACTGGGCATTTATTGATTAGCGCCTCTGAAACCCCTTCCCTTCGAGCCCGCATTCACCCGCGGGCATACATACCACTGCACCACATCTCCCAACCATGCTGGAGGCGTACTGCTGCGGCAATTAATGATTGGCTCAACTGGTGGCTACATCAGGGGTGGTTGCCTCAACTGAAATGTTTACTGCTTTTTTTTCGCTTTAGTAGAAGACGTAATGTGCACATTGAAAACAGACTTGCGCCACAAAAAGAAAACGGCAGCGATTATCTGAAAAAGTAATATTTTACAACACTACCCGTTCGTATTGAGGTCCACTCAGCCCAACCATAAAAGTCATAACGAAACATTTCTCGCATCTGTGATTTAAAATACCCTTGCAGTAAAACACGCAAGCACCCACGCACACGTACACGCCCAGCCCGCCCCCTCCCCCCCCCCCCCCCCCCGCACGCCCACACGCACGCCCGCACGCACGCACATGTTTTAACACAATTTACAATATTCAAGAAAGCATTAGTAACAATTAACAACATTATTAACACTTTGTCATTTTACGCGAGAATGTTGACATTAATACTGTTTCTTCGTCTCAGAACAGAATGCGCCCAAAATAAAAAAACAGGTCACGAAATGCGTCCGCAGCTTGATGCTGCTCACAGGGCTACGGCACCAAGCCTCCCACGACCCCGGCCAGCAGCAACGTTTTAATGCGCAGAATTGTAGGTAGAAACCTAAAGTTTTCGGGACCTCGGAGAAAATTTTCAACCGCGCTTTTTTTGCTGCATGCTTTTCCGCGGTTCGAAATACAACTGGCACACTCAACAAGCCTTCAATAACAGAGTATAAAGACAAAGTGTCGAGAGGCAAAACCTTTTCAAACTGCTACATTTGGTAGTATGTTTCACACATGTCGACACTATTTTTCACACAGGCGCTTTTACTCAAAACACCGATGCGTAATCAACCCTCAATGTGTTCTTTTATTTAAAATACGCATTGCTTTTCTTTAACAAGGAAGGGGAGGAGTGTTGAGGACCGAAGGTGGTCCTGAGGTCGAGGGACTTCGTGTTTGTTGGGTGTATGGTCAGCGTAGCCGGATGCCTTGCCAGTAGGCGCAGCCGAAGCTGACGAAACGAAAGATCGCCAGGCTTTACCAATGCTCTGGGGAAATCTTATTTGCACGCCGTGGACGATAGGTTTAAAAAGCAGACGGCCCGTCTGAAGACTGCTGGGTAGCCTCCATGGTTTCTGCAGCTGATAAACTTCCTAAGCAGCCTAGGAAAAACCCAGAACCAGAAGTTGACCCAGGCAAGAAGGAAACAGAAACGTGCGCCGTCGGGCCGTACCTACACTGCATTTCGCCCAATCTTTGCAGTTATTGTCCAGAATAGCAGCTCCGTATATTATTCTCCCATTGAGTTTGTATGGCCGGGGCAGTTTTGGACTGCCTTAAGACTGCTCAGCTCTGCTATGCATAGACAAAGAAATCATACCACATGTCAACCAAACCCTAGAGTGAAAAATCAACAGGGAAAAATCGTATTCCACTCGCTTAGTTCCCTGCTCCGAAGGCACCATGTACTCGATTCTATTAGTCAGTAGTAAAAGCGCGTTAATTCGGAAAATTGGTTAATTCGGACACGTCATCTGGTCCCTGTAAATATACGCATCACTCTATGAGACAGGGCGCGCTCGTTATTTCGGACAGATTTGACCGCAAATCGGATAATTCGGCGACTTTCAGGCCGCTGGCGAGGCTCAAAAACGAAAAAAGAACAATTCGGAACAAAAGTGAAGCTCAAACGCAGCATCGCCATGGACATCAATTATCGACTTGGCTTGACTTGAGACTGGTTGAACGTCTTTTCTTCGCGTGTAGGTTTGGCGGTGCCATCGGTGCCATTTTGTGGCTTTGTTCCCGTTGCTGAGCACCTTGAAGGGCTCAGAAAAATTGTGTCCGCGCGAATTTCTGCTCGAAAGCAGACAAGCATACGCGATTACTTCGTAAAATAAAGGTATGTAGAAAAAAAACTTGCATTTATGGTGTTTATTTCGACCATTCGATAATACGGACATTCGGTTAATTCGGACATTTTTTCCGGTCCTTAGAAATCCGAATTAACGAGCTTTTACTTATATTGGACATCGGGCGGTGCTTTAACGACCGGCTAAAATAACACAAGAACACCGTGGAAAGAACTATTAGCGAATATCAGCGCTTCAATTGCAGGGACGGTGAGTGTAGGCAGCATTTCGATTATGCCACCACTGTAGCACGAAAAGGGGTTATCAGTTAACTACGAAGACTGGCATAACCCACAAGATAGTTTCTTTGAATAACAAATGCGCAGTGTTGTACACGTCTGCGTAAAACAGGAACGAAAGCTCGTTCCTCGTTCCCTCCCAATTTTGAAACGAGTTCCCGTTACAAGTTCCTTTATTGCGAAAGGAACGCGTTCCAGTTCCACTTCGAACATTGGGACGTGTCGTTACATTACGTTACATTTCATTTTTTTAAATTAAAATATGGTGTCGGATTACTGAGGCGAAATAAAGTGAGAAATTTAAAACTCACATCGAACTGCGTGTATTATAGGAATATGAACACCGCCGCAAGCAGTTTATCAGGAGATGAAAACAATCCAAAGAAACGCTCCTAGACGATTTTTTTCTGGGAGCACCGGACAAACTCCAGACATGCCGAACGGCGATTTTGGTGCTCGTCTATTACAGGTGCAATACATATGGCACTTCCCACTTCGGTCATACAAATGCGCAGTAAGGTTACTCCGCTTCAGATACGCGAACAGAAAGTTACTTACATACAGGAACGTTATTAAATGTTTTGCATTAAAACCGCGTCGAAAGGAACAATACATAGGCCTTTAATGAATGCTGATTAAAAATTACAGTTTATTTAAAATACCTTACAGGCCCCTTTGCCGGGAATTTAGTAAGGCGGTAACAAAAAGTGAATCTTTGTGGATCATACAGCACAAATTTGCGAGTAACAAAACAAAGCGGAACAAGTAATGACTACGAAGTTCGCAATCCAAGTTTAGGTGGGCAGACGATAAGAAGAAAAAAATAAAAGCCAACAGCGTAGTCACACACAAAATATACGCACAAGAATTACTAAGTAAGCCGAACACAATCAGGGTAGTAGATAAAGGAAACAACCAAAGATAGCCAAGTATGTGGACGCGACGCACGAATCAGTTGCGGTGGTTAGGAATACCCATAAGGGAAAAAGCACAGGAAATAACACGGAGCCTAATCGCGTGCGTAAAAAGAGAGTTACACTATAAAAATATAGTCGAACACAAAGTGCGACACTATAAAGTAAAAGAAACCACCACAGATAAATAAAAAGTTATGAGAAAACAAGAAAACACGTGCCGTGGTAAAGAAACGACAGATTCTTTGGTTCTTCAAGCAGAAAAAAGTTAAGTACATAACAAAGTTACAGGATATGGCAGAACAGCAAAAAAATTAGAATGAATGATAAAATATGAAAACATTTAGTCGGAAAAGAATGCCCGAATGCATAGTCGGAACTAAGTAGAGTCCCTTGTTTGAACTCAGCAAGAGTTGGATCTCGATGTTGGCGTCAGACAGACAAACCCGTTTTTTCGTCAACACTTCGTTGGCATTGTTGAAGAGCCGTTCTACGAGAGCGCTTAAGGATAGTGACGTGTTGTACTTAAAGAAAAATTGGTTCAGTCCCTCGAAGTTCTTCATCTGCGACAGCGGGTAGTCAACTGGTACCAGCAGGTACCGCGACAGCTCATCCTGTGCCTCGGATGGAAGGGTTTGCTGCCTAAAGGGAAAGAAATTCTCGTGCGCGGACGAGGTGGCAAAATCTGCGCTGTATGGCTCGGTCACCGCAGCCAGCTCTGTATTTATGTCGCTGGTCACCTTGTCTCGCATAGAACTGTCTGGGATACAAGGCCAGTTGCTTAATCCCAAGGTTGGATCAATGGGATCCAACCTTGGGATTAAGCAACTGGCGGCAACGAGCTCGCGCTTTCCTTTGAGGGGTCCAAACCTGCAATCCCGAACAATTCCCGGTGACCCAGTGACCCTGGGATCCTGGTGACCCTTCGAATGACCTCACAGCGAGAGCGACTCCCTCGAGAACAACGCACCGGCGGGTCGCACGCACTAATGCGGAAATTGCCCCTGACAATATACGGTGGTTTCACAAGGTACCAGCAGCGCCGCTCGGACATAGAAACCTTTCCCCTGCAGGGAAGAATTATATCGGCCATACGCGCATCCTGCCCTCCCCAGACAAACGATAAAAGGTGAAAAGCATTCTCGCGGCTGCGCCATTCACCCGTCAACCGGCATGAAAGCAAGCACAAACTGCGGCCCGCTGCTTGGTTATTATTGGGCCTTTGACCTTCGAGGAAGCACGTTCCGCTTTAGGGCGGGCAAATTGGCCAGTTTATAGGAACAGAGACACAATAGCGACTTGTGGATTTTTGTACTAGAGCCTTGACATCAAAAAACAGCCAAAACATAGCGATGTAACGTTTGCGCATGGAACGCCGTTCCTGCCGTTCCTTCGAAAACCTAATGAGTTACCGTTACAGATCCAGGAACGCCGTTCCTTGGAACGCCGTTCCGTACAACAGTGCAAATGCGTTAGCACTGCTTACATGCTGTTAACCAAGAAAGAGACGCAATTTTAATGACAGCAGTCTTTCTTGTTTGTTGTGGTTTGTTTGTAGAGTTTAACGCGCCGACGCAACGCAGGCGATGAGGCGCGCCGTAGTGGAAGGCTTGGGATTAATTTTGACCACCTGGGGATCTGTAACGTGCGCCGAAATTTCGTACACACGGGCATTTTTGCTTTTCGCCTCCATCAGAAAAGCGGCCGCGGCGACGGGGAATCGAACCCGCGACCTCGTGCTCAGCAGCACAACGCCTTAGCCACTGAGCCGCCGCGGCGGGTCAATCTTTATTGAGCTACCCTAAACGCAAAAATTTTGTTCTATGTGTACGTCTGCCTGTCTGTTTACACGCTTGTCTGTCCCTCCATTCCGCTTTCCAGCCGAAAATTGAGACAATTCTTCGTCAACACGCAGTATGTATAAGCAGACCCGTTTCGAAGAACTAAACTGCTAGCGTAAGTCATACATGTCCCCATTAGTTAGCGCAAAGAAAAGCTCAAGCATATTTGAGGCTAAGTGTAAGCACATAAAAGGGAGTACCCGCATTCTTTTTGTAAAGAATAGTCTATTGTTTTTTAACATCGGAGGTGTTGTACAAGCTGTAGGTTCGCCGTTGCAAGGAAAAATACCAAGAGAATGCGGGGCGCTCGTGAGAATGTGTCTCGAAGCGACCGCCGAGCGTTCCCGGCACGCGCAGTGGCTTTAGCAAAAAAAAAAAAAAAAAGGACTGGCAAAAACCACGAGGAGCGCGAAAATGCTGAGCGCTCGTGAGTGCGTGCCTTGCGGCGACCGCCGAGTCATCGGCTCGCGCACTGGCTTTAGCAAAAAAAAAAGTAACTCCTGCGCTGTCGCCAAGCGCGACCGCGCATGCATGAGTAACACGACGATACCGATGGATATGACGATGTCTACTACTAGCACAGTGCAAAGCAATGACGTAACATGTGAATAAACAAGTTCAAACTAGTACAAATGCGTGGTGATGTGTCCTTCAGTGCTCACGTATAACGAAATCCTGCAGCTTCGCGATGGTTCAAACCTTCCGCGACATAGTGCAAGGTTTGAGAGTAGAGCTAGTGGAAGTCTACAATGCTCAGGATGACTATGCATCCACCACTCGCGGCGAAGAAGGCGACGACCTCTTCGATGAATACGACGAGTACTAGCCCTGCAACTGTCCGAATAAGCAATGATACTTAAACCTAACTATGTGTCCGGCAATGCTCAACAGCTTCGCCATTCAAGTAGCGCGTGAGTGCAAGCTTCCCTCGATTTTTTTGTTCGTGTTCGCGTTTTTCGCGAACTGAGCCAACTAACGCGTGAGTGATGATCTCTCAATAAAAACCGGAGAAGGGAGAAAAAAAGATGAACAATTTCCCCAGGGCGCACGGAGGGCTCTAAATGACAACAACTAAAATCGACGGGCTCGTGTTACCTATGATAAATGCGTGAAAAGCCCCAACCAGGGCCAGCAGGTAGCGACAATGCGGTGTTGAGACAAGCGGCATGCCCTTTACGCGAACGATTGCCACCAACAGTTTTCGCGAAGGATGGGAAAGAGGCGTCTGGTATAGTCTACAATATTCTATAGCGCTTAAATGTGGATTCAGAAGTGGATATAGGGATCAAATATAGGTACAGATAGAAAAGTGAGACATCGAACATCGCAACAGACGACGATGCCGTGCCTCCAGTGACCGGTTCCTTAAACCACAGTAAACAATGTCAGTTCACATTTTTCTAGAATACAGAGCATGGAGTTTGAGCTTCCGAGTGCGTAAGACAGCAAGCAAGAAGCCAGCAAACAAGCGAACAAGCCACCAAATGTACGAGCAATCACTTTGTTCGTTGCAAGGCGTCCACATGCCACCGAAAAACAGCAGGAGCAACTACCAAGCCAGCAAATAATCGTAAGGCTGGTTATTAAGCCTGCGTAAGTTCGAAGGCGTGTCTCCATAGAACTGTAACCGTCGAAAGACTTAGCCTGTCTTGACGCACACGGACGATGTCATGGTAAGGGCTTTGCGACGGCAGCATGGACGGTCAGTCATTCAGGTCTCCTGATGCCCGTATTCTTGGCACGTTCACGCAGCTGCCATTTACTTTTGACCATCCCCAGCGTGCGAATGCGCAGATTTTTACACACGGCTATAAGTGTGTGCGCTCACGGTCGCCGACCTGCGAACAAGGTCTAAGGAGATGGTGGAGAAAGAGGAACAATTGTGTGACCAGATATAAAATAAAGAAAGGGAAAGAGAAAATTCAGTGCCATTACACTCTGCGAAGCTGGATGACCAGCGAAGCTGTTCGTGGGTTATTGGTGGTTCGCCACAATCCTCGCCATCATCATTATCATCAGCCTGGACACAGATACTGCAGGACGAAGGCCTCTTGAATAGAACTCAGACCGCTGCTGTCCTGCCCTACTAGAGTCCACAGTTTACCACCGAAGTTTCGTATGTCATCTTATTCATCGTGTTATTCGCCTTCCCCTTCTTCTATACCCATCTCTTGGTATACATTCTGGTGCCCTAATTGTCCACCGGTTGTCGGTTCGTTTCGATACAGGGCCAACCAAAGTCCATTTCTTTTTCTTTATTTCAACTGTGATATCGGCAACACTAGTTCGTTCTCTGATCCAGGTAGCTCCTTTCCAGTCCCTGAGATGTTACTCCTAACATTATTCGTTCCACGGCCCGCTGAGCCGACCTAAGTTTGCTTTCTCGGTGTTAAGTGAGGCGCCAAGTTTCCGCTCCGTATGTCATCACCGGCAGTATGCAATGGTTGCATATTTTTCTTTTGAGTGATAGAGGTAGCTTCCTTTTCATTATTTCGCAGTGCTTGCCGAGTGCCTCCCACCCATGCCTATTATGCACCGAATTTCTCTCTCGTGGTTGGGGTCAGCACTAACCATCTGTCCGAGGTAGTTATATTTTGTTACTTCTTCTAGTTTTTCCTTTCCTAAGCTGAAGAAGGCGTTCTTGGCATGCTTATTCCTCGTTACTTTAGATTTATTCATATTAATTTTTATCCCCATGGCCGTGCTTTCTGATTTGTTTGCATGCGTTCTGCAGTATCACTTAGCAAGACTATGCCGTCCGCAAACCTAAAACGCCTCAAGTATTCCCCGTTTATCCTTAACCCTATCTTTTCCCAGTCAAGCGTTCTAAATAGCTCCTCCAGACACAGCGTGAATACACTTGGAGAGATGGTATCTCCCTGTCTTATTCCTTTCAAATCTGAAATTTATCGCTTTAGTTGTGGAGGGTTATCGTGCCCGTGCATTTCTTATATGTGTCATCTAGAAGTCTTATGTAGGGTTCCTCTCTTCCCTGGTCTATTAGTGCTTCCCAAAAACGCCTGCGGTAAGTACAGAATCAAACGCTTTCTAGTAATCAGCAAATGCCATGTTACTGAATTTAGTGTACTCTGAGGATTTTTCTATCACTTGGTTGACGACGTGGATGTGATCCATGGTTGAGTACCCTTTCCTAAACCGAACCTGCTCTCTGGGTTGATGGGGATCCAGGCTTTCACCTATGCGGCTAACTATAACTTTGGTAAACAACTTGTAAAGAACTGAGAGTAGGCTGTTGGGTCTGTAATTCTTGAGGTCCTTGGGATATCACTCCTTATGAATCAGAATAATGTTGGCGTTTTTCCAGGCTATGCGCCCTTTTTGAGTCTTCAAGCGTTCAGAAAGTAATACAGCAAAGTTTTCCAGTACAATATCTTTTCCATCCTCCAAAAGATCTACGGTCATGCCGTCGTCTCCTGCGACTTTTCCTATTTCCATGTCCCGGGGAGCCCTTCCATTTTACTCTTTAGTTACTAGTGGTACATCGCAAGTCGAGCTTGCATTCTCAGCAGTTTCCTCTGATATAACGTCGCTGGCACACAGCCTGGCGTACAATCGTTCTGCTACTTAATTATCTCGTTCAAGCTGTGCGTAATGTTTCCCTGCTCATCTCTGAGTGCGTACATCCTGTCTTTGCCGATGACTAGCTTTCTCTAAATTGCTTTCACGCTTCCCCCTATTTGCAGCGTTTCCTCGATCACTGGCATATTTTATGAACGAATGTCGTTTGTTTTACTTCTGTTAATCAGTTTCGACAGCTCGGCTAATTCAATCCGATCCGCCGTACTTGAAACTTCCACGTTTGGCAATTAGGTCCCTTGTTTTCTTAGCTTTCCTGTTTGTTCTCTACGTGTTGCTTCTCCCACAGCTGCAGCTGATTCACTGAGTGCCGGTGTTAGGTTGTCATTTAGCCTGTCTACACTGACCTCGTTCTACTCGTTCAGAAGCGAGAATTTGTTTGGAAAAGTTATTTTAAACTCTTTCGATCTGGCTCTGACTGACTCCATGCGGGGTTCCTTTATTTTCACGTGTTTCCTTCTTGTTCTTCAAAGATTCAGCCTTAGCTTGTATATAACCATCCTATGATCGCGGCTCTGAATCTTACTTAGCACCTCTAAGTCTTGCACGATACCTCGGTTGTCACTTAAAATGAAGTCAATTTCGTTTTTGGTTTTACCATCGGGACTTTTCCTTGTCAATTTCCTGTCCTTTCGTTTGTAGAAGAATGTGTTCATTAACCTCAGGTTATTTCTCTCTGCAAATACCGCCAGTGTATCTCCTCGACTGTTGCGATTGTCTAGCTTTATCACGACAGCCGCGACTCTCTCGCTAATGTCGAAAAACTCCTCCACGTTTCCTGCTATTTCTCTGTGGATTAAAAATCCAACCCCGTGTTTTT
This sequence comes from Haemaphysalis longicornis, assembly GCF_048455015.1. Taxonomy (NCBI): domain Eukaryota; kingdom Metazoa; phylum Arthropoda; class Arachnida; order Ixodida; family Ixodidae; genus Haemaphysalis; species Haemaphysalis longicornis. The sequence goes on along the minus strand of NW_027526203.1, from coordinate 249,736,912 downwards.
GTTTCTCTGGTAGTCCCCGGTAGCATGATATGCCCGCTAGTGAGCTCCGTGAACCCTTTTCCTGTCCTTCTAACTTCGCTTTACCCTATAATATCGCACTTAATGCCCGAGAGCTCCTCTAGTAGTACAGCTAAGCTCCCTCTCTAGACAAGGTGCATGCGTTGAACGTTGCCAGGGTCAAGTTCCAATGGCAGCCTGTCCGAACCCAGAGATTCTTAGCACCCTCTGCTGTATCGCTGTTCTGACCGCCGCCGTGGACCGCCGCCGCTCTACAGCTGCTGGGAACTGAGGTCAGAGAGTTGAGTTGGTTAGTCATGGCAGATGGCGGCCAACCACTACACCAGGGTGGCCATATCTTTCTCTGGTGAAGGAGTTCAGTTTGTGTCCCTAAGTCCCTTCCTAGCATCTTTGGACCTTTTTTGTGTAGCCCCTTAGGTATCTGTGGGATGATGGTTACTTCCGAAGCAGACAGCACTCCATACCTGCATGGGTTGGGCACAGAGAGCCAGACGAAAAATACGCTTCTGAGCACTAGGTCGCGGGTTCGATTCCCGGCCGCGGCGGCCGCTTTTCTGATGGAGGCGAAAAGCAAACACGCCCGTGTGTACGAGATTTCGGCGCACGATAAAGATCCCCAGGTGGTCAAAATTAATCCGGAGCCCTCCACTACGGCGCGCCTAATTGCCTGCGTTGCGTCGGCGCGTTAAACCCCACAATCAATCAATCAATCAAACGAAAAATAGCGAGAGAGCGAGAGTAGTTTCCCGCCGACGACGTTGTCGCGCACGCCTGCAGTGATACTGAGCCATCGTTGGTCGGTTTTGCTTTTTATACGCGCGGTACTGAAGGAGGAAGCTGACTCTCTAGCTCACTGATGAGATTCACTGACGTATGGCCGTTGTAAAGGTAAACCACTGCTATGCTCAAGTGTATAGCTACGAAAAAAATGGCTAGCTTGAAGTTCAGCTGACCAAAGAGAAGCTGAGGTTCTCAGCTGGCGTTCAGCTGGCTAGTTTGAAGCTCAGCTCGCGCAGCTCCGTCTAAGCGTGTCCGCCATGAATGGAAGCTTCTCGAACGCACGGTGACTGTGCACATTTCTGCTTTTGGCTGTAACTTTACCAAAAATGCGCCTTGCGAGCTGATTTCACTCGTCAAAGTATCGGAACAGCAACGCGATAATGCGAGTATGGCCTCTAAAGGGTCACCTTGTCGCGGAAGTTAGCTAGGTCTGTTCTGCTTGCGTGCGACTCAGACCGCGCGACCGTCCCCACGCCGAAAAAAGAAAACGTTTATAACTGTAAAACTACTGGTGCTGCGAAGTTCAAATTTGGTACAAAGGTGCTCTAGAACTGTATAAAAGAGAAGTGAGAAAGGATTAGAACTTACACGGCATATTTTCTGGCGATAATGTGCAAATTCGCGCAGCTCCATTTAAACGCGTCCGCCATGAATGGAAGCCTGTCGGATGTTCGCTACAAACTCCCGCCCAAACCGCGCTGTCGCGCCGGGGAAGCATTCTGCAGGATTATAGCCACGCCGACTGGTTGCGTTTTCCGCCCCGCCATATTCGAGGAGACGACGGGAATGGCGCTTACGCTTGGCGTTTGCGGCCTGGCCTTCATGGGTAGTCTCCCTCCGCCGCGTTCGCGCCTATTTCCGCTTATGTTTTCTTAGGAGTAGACTTCACTGGGCAACATCAATGTGGGAAAGCCAGCTTACAAAGGCCAAGCTTACACCGATTTGGCTTCACTTGTAAACACAAATGTATTACTGGGGAGACCTTTTTTTACTTGGGCTATGCAAGCCATATTATATGAAAATATGAACCACCAGAGGTTAACAGAGGGCCAAAGGGACACCGTGTGCCGAAATTAGGAGGAGGGGAGCGACTTTTCTCGGTCTACGCAAGCAAAAAAAAAAAAACGGGGTTAGTCTATAACTGTTCCGCAGTACAAACACCGAAAACACGTAAGCACTTCTTATGGGTCTTGAATGCGAAAACATAAATGTTTAATTGAACGCCTGATATGCTTTGCTTCCGCCCCGCGTACTGGAAGGGCTGTGTCCTTTTGCCATCCAGTGGCTTTCCTCTCCATGATGTGCCGCTGGAGCAGTGCTTGTCGTGGCCGTTTCTTATCGTAACCATCGAACTGCAGGGTTGGCCAAACAGGAGCCTGGAGACAAAAACCGTTTGCGTCGTGGTCAGGGCGGGAATTCACAGGTTTTTCTCTATAGCGGTCTGGCAATTAACTAACCGCGAGTAGCAGATGACAGTCCTCAGATAGAGTTACGTGTGAGGAACGTTATACTCGGTCAGGACGTAATTGGAGCCAGGCATGATAGATTACTGGACGCATTTTACGCTGGATGAATATCCCCCTCCAGACAGGTGTGATTTGCATCATAATGAGAAGAATTTCTTCCTTGAAATAGTGCTCATCAGGCATTTGTTCGCACAGTGCGCTCCACCCTAGCGGACCTCTGTGCCTGTCATTTCCTTTACTTGTGCTACATGTTTATCTTTTTAAAGTGATAACTCCTTTAAGATAGTTATTATGAATTACACATAAGGTTTTATTGTTGGCAAGAAAGAAACTACGCGTGACATTGTGAGGCGGACTTAATTTGACCCCTCCCATTCCGTCCCCACCATCCTTCTAGGCCTCTGCGCCAACCCTTCTTAATAAAGTTTTATCTATCTATCTATTGTTGGCAGCGGGGAAGAGCATCCAAGCAGCCTCCAAGGCTAAGAGCCGACGTTCTGAAGCTTGTGCGAGCGGGACGGGGCTCTATGGCATGCTCCGTATGCTCTCCGCGAGGGATAGCTCCCATTTCTCTCTAGCGCGAACCTCATGGGCGCGGCTGGCTTAGTTGTTTTTTGTTAAATGCTCCGTGTGCGGCGCTCCCTGTGTTCCCCTGTTAATTGGAAAGTGCGAAAATCCCGACATTAAAAAAAGGTGAATTCTCTTTAACTGTACATGAGTCCAGAGAGCGCGACGTGAGCGACGAGACACATCGTAATGGATGGCTACAGATTCGCTTAAAGTGCACCCGAGGCTTAGGCGAACGGACATATGCAAATTTAATATTGTTAGCAATTGTCAAAATTGTTAAATATTGTTTACAATTAGCGTAACAATATTTATCAAAACAAAAACTACTGCGAATCTTACTATAGCCGCCATTTGATTCAGCGCCGCCAGTCATCGAGCTACCGCGAAAAGCATAATTGGAAAGCACACCCCCCTAAGCAGCGCAAAAAAAAATTAAATTAAAGAAACTCAAGAAAAATGACCACCTCATTTTATTCAGGTTGTATTAACGGCCTCTTCATTAATTTGTCCGCCACGAACCGTCATTGCAGCTGGTTTTTTTCGTATAGCGGACACTAAAAACCCCTCAAACTTACTTGAAGCACAGTACAGCGTGTTGTTGGGCTAGTTGGTGAATCATTTTAAGGGTTGAAAAAACTGCGCATAAAGGACAAGACAATAAAGAAGGTACAGGACTTGAAGCAGTTGTGCACGAGCGATCCCCCCTGTCAAACAGCTCTCTTGCCCAGGTTCTGCTTCTTCCCCAACCTCAGGCTCAGTGAAAAAGCCATTAATCTTGGACAAAACACGATAGAGTCCCTGACTAATGTGACGACGTCCGCTCCCACCAAACGACGATTTCGGCGCTGCCGCCGGTGCGGTCCTTGAAGACGCTCCATATTGATTCGGTATTTATTCGAGGCATTGTCGCTAGTGATAGTGCACTCTGCCTTTATAAAACACAGTGGTCAGACGCTGCAACAAATAAATCTCTACAGGCGAGCAATGAAAAGTTGCGCCGCGAACCTGCATGCGAACCGCTTGTGCCTGAAGCGTGGTTTAGGGACTCAAATGATACCGGACGCATGTGGGAGATACCTAATCCAATTCGATGCACCGGTGGTACGGAGGGTAATGTGAATTTGATACGAAGGTGGCGACTTACGAATCAAAACTTTTCCGTACCTATGGCTGAGCTTAGGGGGTCTACTTATGCGACGATGACTTCTGTAGATGGGGAAAGTCTGTGTGCGATGCAAACGACTTTTTGGATTTTTGGTTGACAACCCTAGGTTTCCGTGTGAAAAAGGAAGGAAAAGTTGGGAACTACACTCTAAAGCAAAAGTGCAAGAAAAGAGGGAATGCGTGCAGTCAAGAATAGACGGCGCGTGTTTACAAGGAGGCCTATACACAAACAGGAAGCGGCTCCGGAAGTCGTTGAGACACACAGATTCGTCGTGACTAGAGCCAGTGGGTTTTCAGATGGCCGTGCCTCTAGGATGCAACGAGGGGGCTGGAAGGAACTTCCCTTGTTTTGGTTACATGGCGGAAGCCGAAATAGGAGTACTCCTCGTAAAAAGTAACCAGCGTTGACGAACCATACTCCGTGACAGAATGAAAACAACACGCTTGTACAGAGTCGTAAAAGTCGCGGTTGAGCTAGCAAAACTCGCGGAGGGTATGCGTTTGCGCGATCTCTGATTGCGCCCTGCAACCTCCCCTTCCCCTTCGAACTGCTACGCCCCAATTTACATCAAATAACTGTATTGGCTGGATTTCTGGGGTCACTGCGAGGGCTCAACACAACTATATTGCGCCAAGCTCGTGGCGGCGCAAGAACGAAGAAGCCAGAACGCAAAAGGCAAATGATGAGAATAGCGTTAAGATTTTAATAGACAATGGAGCAGGGACATACTTCTAATAGGGTCGAGTGAGATATTAAGAGGCTCCAACACCATCGTAGTACGCCTCCTGCACAATTGCATATGCGTCCGGCATTATTCAACGAATTGCTGCTAATCGGATTGCTGCCAATCAACGGATTACTGCTAATGGCTGGCATTCACGACTGCTTTTTGTATGTTAAACATCAGACGCCACTAATAAGCACATCGCCACCAATAAGGCATGCGATGATATACGGTCAATAGCAGCACCCGGGAAATTTTTCAAGATGGCATAAGTCCTACTGTGCCCAGTGCTCTCGGCTCACTTTTAGTTCTTTTCCTCGTAGCCATACGCTCGCAAGCTGCTTGAATAATACGCTGCTTTCCTTGTGAAATACTTTGCCGTTTGGTTTCCATGACGTCCGTATGTTTACGCTGTTAGTTACTTGAGAGGTTTGTTTACGTGTTTCCCTTCGCTGAGCCTGGGCTCGCGGAAGTGTTCCCGTTGGCGGAATTCAAGCAGTGGTCGCGAAGAGTGCGACTCTGGCACTCACTGAGATGGGGTGACTGTGGCCCGGCTAAGCCTCTCGGAAAGGCCCCCGTCGTCGCCCAAGTGACGGGCAAGCCTGCTTGTCGTGTATGGAACAAGTCGGCTGCAATAATACCGCTGATGCAAATGTCCGTCCTTGAAATAGAGTATGCAAAGCTGCTGTGTCTTTCCGTCCCGCTGGGGCATTATTGCTTTTGTTAAATTGCTGGACGAAAAAAAAGGTTGGGGGAGGCAGAACATTATGAGGAGAGACAAATAATTGAAATAAGTTTCGGAATTACCTTATTCGTGCAGAAGTCATGGGGGGGGGGGGATAAAGAAGGTTTACCCTAAATGTGACTTAAACATCTGGAAGTACACCTTGTTTAAGAACACCGACTGAGAAAATGGGAAATGCGTGGTACCCGGGTGACCACATTGAAGGTTTATGCGCACCATTACGGGTCGCCGTCAAAATGACCTCAAAACGTAACGTTCTGGCTAACTGAGAACTTATTGCTGGGCTAGTTCGTGAATACTTGCCATGATTTGAAGCGCAACAAACAACACGGACGAAGATACAGAGTAGACGAGACAGGCGAGACGAGACAGCGCCTGTCTCGTCTACTGTGTTTCTTCGTCCGTGTTTTTTATTGCGCTTCAAATCATGGCAATTGTTCTGGCTAACGTTGGGCCGCCACATACTCCATTCGCAGCGAATTTGGACTTTTGTTCAGGGGCTTTGGGCTACACGCAGCCAACAGGAATTTCGATGGTATATTTCTGGCCACCTGCAACCAATACAAACTTTGATGACAGGTTCGGGCCAGCTCAACCAAGTGTAATGCGTCAGTGATGCTTCCCCATTTAAGCAATGAAGGGACTTGTAACGATACGAAAAACAGCACGTAGGAAATGGGTGCATTGCTGTAGCTGGCACAGTGGGCCGGGCCCGTTCCTCATACGTAGTGATTGGGCCAGTGATTTCCCGGTTTGTGCTAACATCAAAACAGGCCGTGTAAAGCTGACTGTGTTCACACAGTCAGCTTTACACGGAAATGGTTTGCAGGAAATGGCTTGCAGGAAATGGCTTGACAAAGGACTACGCCTAATGAGGTGTAGTCCTTTGTCAAGCCATTTCCTGCAAGGCTCTATTTGATTACGGGTAAATTATGAATTGCGTTCCTGGGGCATGGGCCAGTATCCGTAAGACTGAAGAAACCAATAATAACATTGCGCGAGCCTAACATACGAAATTTGTAAAAACCGGCTTAACCTGTTAACCTAGTCAACAAAGAAAATTTTAGAATCCTGGAATACATGTACACTATCCTGAGTAAGGCTCACGTGCAAAAAAAGAGAATTAAGTAACTTCCCAATTCTAAGAGGTACTGAGGGATTTAGGCAGATGCGCATTTCCCTTTCATACCCAGCTTTCTCGCTCAAAATTACAACCTCTCGGGAACCTAGAAAAACCACTTTAGGAAAATGATATTTGGCATAAAGCTAGAAGTCAACGTGAAGATTAAAACGCTAAAAGAACATTTGAGGTTTCTGACTATTTGTTTGTGTAATTCGCTGTCAAATCTAACTCCCCATGCATTTCTATGGGATAGTTCCCATGGCTCAGGAACCCAGTCGCGCAACGTACGCGACTTGAAACTGTGCACAAAGAAAGTATTCCCCCCAAATATTAGCTGTGCAAAAGAACTTTTCATTTTGCTAAAAAATTGCAGAGTAATCACTGTTGAAAGGACTGCCATGAGCGGCAAAGCTGCACATGTAACCTGGTTACGATATAAATTACTAAATTCCTAAAACCCATTTTCCGACAGTTAAGTGAATGGTTCGGAAACGTAAAAAGAAGTCGATAAGTTTATCAATGCAAAGAAAATTGAGAAATTTGGGAAAGCACATTGTTACACTGGCGAAGGCGTCCCAGTACCGAGCTCCGTCGCCTCCGTCATGTAATGGTAGCGCGGTGGATGAGCGGCGAGCAATGTGCTGCCTTGGTGTTGACGACAAAGAACCTAGAGCAAACTTAACTGGTCAACAGCGACGATACAGGCAAATCCTTACGGCGAGCTTACAGCATGACTCGGACAGAGCAGCGCTCCTGACGGAAGCCCGATGCAGTCTGAACCAGTATTGCCAACCAATTTTGTCGGCAATACCCCACAGCGGGCATGAAAAAGCCTTACATCGCCTGCACAATATTGTTGGTGGCCCTACGCCCAGTGCTAGGCAAAACATGACTGTTTTGCGATATATCTACGAATTTATTTGTAAGTTTTATTTGTGTCTAATTTTTTTCGTATATATATATATATATGTAGATAATATATATATATATATATATATATATATATATATATATATATATATATAAATATATATATATATATATATATATATATATATATATATTTACAGAAATAAAGGTGGGCAGTCAAAGGAATCCAAGGGGAGAAGGTAGTGAGTTGAAACAGGTACAGATTTTTGAAAGAAAGAAAGCACGTAGAGAAAAACATTCGCGCCAGGTGCGATTTGAACCCACGACCTCCAATTACTAGTCTGGTGCGATGACCACTATACGCTACCGGCGGGGCTGTGCTCCCCTACACGTTTTCGAGTATTTATGTTAAGGTAATTGATTCCTGCGCGGGGGAGAGTTAGCCATCGCCTCTCCGACTACTTAAGGTAGAGGGGACCTTCTTTTTAACCCCCGGGCCGTGACTCGATAGTCTACGCCATGTCGAGAGTGGTCGACCAGCGTTAAACCTTATTAAGCTACCTATGGCACCAAGACTGCCAAGGGAAGAATGCGGTAGGTCATGAATTATCGTGTAAACAGGTAGATTTTTTAATTATATATATATATATATATATATTATGTACATAGCGAATCAGGAAATGGAAAATGAAGGTCTAGGTGAAAATAAGACACAAAATAAGGGTTGGCAGTCAAGAAAACCACGGAAAGCAAAGGGGAGGTTGTGGTGGGTCATAGAAACAGATGAAGGAAGGTTGGTGAAAAAATGCCCGCCGGGTGTGATCCGAACCCACGACCTTCAGAATACCGGTCTGGTGCGATAACCACTACGCTACCAGGGGGGCTGTTTCCCCACCACTTTCTCGGGTATTTATGTTAAGGTATTTTTTGTTTCCTGCACTTGGGGGTGGTGGTAGGTTGGGATCCCACCCGGTGGGCATTTTTTCACCACTTTCTTTCTGACTCAAAAAATTCTTCATCTGTTTCTATGACCCACCACAACCTCCCCTTTGCTTTCCGAGGTTTTCTTGACTGCCAACCCTTATTTTCTGTCTTATTTTCACCGAGCACTTCATTTCCCATTTTCTGATTCGCTACATGCTTTGCGAGGGCCTCTGTTCTGGCAGTCTTGGTGCCAAAGGTAGCTTAAGAGGGTTCAACGCTGGTCGACCACTCTCGACAGCTCGTAGACACTCGAGTCACGGCCCGGGGGTTAAGAAGGTCCCCTTCACCCCGAGTAGTCCGAGTGGCGCTGGCTACCACCCCCAAGTGCAGGAAACAAAAAAATACCTTAACATAAATACCCGAGAAAGTGGTGGGGAAACAGCCCCGCCGGTAGCGTAGTGGTTATCGCACCAGACCGGTATTCTGGAGGTCGTGGGTTCGGATCCCACCCGGCGGGCATTTTTTACCAATTTCTTTCTGACTCAAGCAAAAAATTCTTCATCTGTTTCTATGACCCACCACAACCTCCCCTTTCCTTTCCGGGGTTTTCTTGACTGCCAATCCGTATTTTCTGTCATATATATATATATATATATATATATATATATATATATATATATGCAGTGTGATCAAAGTTAAGTCGACAGGTTTTTTTAAAAATAGGTGCTTAGATTTCCGCGAAGAAGACCTCTACAGTGAGGTTATGCGCCCAGGGGGATATATAAATAGGACGTAATTATTGATGTAGGTGACTTAATTAACTAAAATTGATTAATTAACTTTTTAATGGCTGCAGTAACCAGGCATGTTTGTATTCGAAAGTTAGACGCAATCATGTTTCTACGCAGTTTGAATTGGCAGAATTCTTCTAGCGCATCCGTAGTCCGAGATATCAAACGGCGAAGTTTAATTTCCGTTCGCATGATTACGCATGCTAGAAGTCTAGACCAGCGCATAGCTCCTCCCTTTTGTTCAGGGAAAATGGTGTACAGGGAAAATGGTGTACATTGAACACTTTTCAGGGAAAATGGTGTACATTCTTCAGGGAAAATGGTGTACAGGGAAATTGTGTACATTAAACTTCGGGGAAAATGGTGTACATTAAACACACGGTGAACGCCTTACCAGAAAACACCCAGAAAGCTCTTCAGGGAAAATGGTGTACATTAAACACACGGTAAACGCCTTACCAGAAAACACCTAGAAAGAAAAACTCTCCCCGTGCCACATAAAGAGCTCTGCGCTTTTGAGGCACATACACACCGAGAAATTCAAACAAACACATTTCTGAACAAATCAATACTTCTATGAATGCTGCCCGACCGATGCAGCGAAGATTGTTACAAATGCTTAGAGTAGTAGAAGTAGTAGTAGCTAACTTTTAAGAGGCGGCAATAGCGCTAGCACTTTCACAGCGCCCTACACCAAAAGTCATTTTGTCTGATTATCAATCGGCTATACGAATATAGCAGATTGAGGGCAGATTGAATATCAGCCAAAGCTCACAAAATTCTTCTGCGCCACTTCTCACAACCCCCCCCCCCCCCAAACGCCCGTGGAGCTCGTGTGGGCACCTGCCCACACCGACCTTAGGGGCTAATGAGGTGGCCCACTCAGCAGCTCGAGATCTTATCACCCGAGAAGGGCCTTCTGTTACCCCTAACCACGGAGCGCAATCCACTCGAGATAGCCTTATTATTAAATGAGGAAGCGTTCTTCTTTTTAAGCTGCTTACATGAACACTCCCAGTGAAAACATGGTTGCGCGAAAGAGGAATGTCCATTCCTTGGTCCGACAATTGCCGCTTATGTAATCAACCTGAAACGATTAATCATTGGTTTGTTTTGTGCCGGGATGCGGTGTTTTTCGGGGATGTTTTGCACACTCTTAGGCAAGAATGACTAAAATTCGTCTTCTAGGGGACTAACGGCCATCGCACAATCATTACTCTCTTTACAAAATAAATAGCAGCAGACGAACGGTTAGTCCGCCACTCGGTTCGTTTGTTCGGACACTTCCCAAGGACGAGCTTCGGAACGAGCAGCTAATTGTTACTTTGCTATTCGCTGGCGCCTACGATAAAGCCGACACTGAAGCTGCACAGCCAAACATGGCGCTGCACCGGCGGTGTTGCGCAATGTTCCAGCCGGCGAGCCGACCCGGCCGCGGAGGCAGAAGAAAAAGCGGCGGAGCTACCACGTGACTTTTCTGTTGGCCAATGGCGGGCGGCGCTGGCCGGAGAAAAAGAAAAATAGCAAAACACGGAGGAGGGAAGGAGTGCGGGTGAGGGTGGAAGGCGGCGAGATCATGGAATGGCGTTACCTTAGTAATTTTAAAGGCCTTAGCCGGGCTCCGGACGCACTTGTCCGGAGGACTGGAGTCTTCAGCACATAGGTCTGCGGACAATTACATATTCGCAAACCTAGCGCCGGATATTGGTTTGAATAATGATCCTCTACAATTTCCGCAATACAATCACACGCGTAACTGCAATAATTAAAAAGGTAATTAACAAGTACTTGTTAATTGTTAACCCAAGTATCAAATGGTACTCGTTTTATTGCGCCCGACACAGCCCCTAATCCCTTCGCGCAAGCAAAAAGACTTTACCTCCGAAAGCCCATTTCTGAAAATTGCCTAAAGTCTCCCCTGAAGCACCCTGTTTAGGAACGCCCGAGGTAGGAAAGACGGACAAGAGAGGGCGCTGGGTCTTTCCCCGCACACATGAAAATTTTCCAGAACCATAGACAGCCTCGTATTAAAACATGGCTATCTATGTCTATGCCCCTTTGCGGTTTATAGATCTGCGGCCCAGGACTAGAGGCGCATTGCATTGCAGAGGGTGTAGTCGTCGGCTCAGATTGTCGATCCAAGCCCAGCGAGACGGCGAAGGGAATAGTGTATATCCCCGGCATATATAGTCAAACGTTAAATAGGCCTACGCTTGAAGAATTCTTGGCCCTGCATATGTATCTGGCAGGCGCATTTTACACATGTACAAGCTTCAAATGAACTGCCAAATTTAACTAGACTGAAATTCCCTTTAAAATCATAGCCGAACCTCGCTCTCCCGCATTAAAAAAAATTCCCGCGCCTTCCCGCGAGGGGAACACGAGTAAATGCAGAGCATTGGGGCCTCAGTACTGATTGAAGGCAGTGTTGCTTCCATCGCTTCTTCCGTGATGCTGGAGTAGCAGACACGAGTAAACGTGGGCACGAGCGTCAACCAAGGAAGGAAGGAGCAACGCAGTGACTGAAACACGAGCGACCGCTAGCCGCTATATTTGCAGCGCGCGCAGTAGAGGGAGAGCAGTACGGGGGGGGAAAGCGCGCATGCGCAAGCAGCGCGCGCCCTTCCACGCCCCACCGCGCTGCTATCACGCACCTGTTACGCCGAGACCGCGATGGAGCGAACGGGCTGACTACGACGCATGCGCGCGCCAGCTCCTGTTGAGAGAGAGGAGGGAAGGAGAGGCGCACCTGCTGCGGACGCGGTACTGTTGACACCGTCCGACGCAGGAACAGGCGAGGCTAAGAAATGCTCTGCATTTAAAAAAAATTGCGTCACGCGTGGCTAGCAAATAGTCGCTGGAAGCTTTGTTTTGCCAAGGTCCAGCGTGAACTACGATTGAGCGACCCCTAGTTTTACTGAGGATTAATCTACTACGGAAGTAATAAATACCGTTTTAAGTCAATCAATAAATAAAGCAATATATTCTGTTTTTGCGTCAGCTTAATAATCCAATCTTCCTCTCAGCCTCGCATCTCTCGGGCAGATTGCGCGTTTCATAACGTGCCTCAAGCCGCCGTGGGGATCAAGCCAACTTCGCACTTGTACCAGTCACTCAGACTAGGAAGCATACGACGAGTAGCCCTACCTTCACAGCACGAAACGAGCCGTGCGTGTCGACATGCATATACGTATCTCTGCTGTGCTATAGACCCATGGCACATGACGGCGGCTGCTGCGACGCAACTGGTGTGTTGGTGTCGGCGACGACTGCATCCCGTGATGGTAGTAATTTCGGCCACACCGGAAGCCCGCATTTCCTAGGCCGCCCACTAAATTTCCGGCCTAATCGGAGTCCGATCATGGCGGTCACCTGGTCACAAGAGAGAGAAATGCGAGGTGCGTTTGTGGCCGGCGGGGGCGACTCGTTTCTAATTTGGGCTAACGCACGGCCTGCACGATTTGGCCTGATGCAGCTAACGGCGAGGTCGCCTTCGAAGAGCGGACCCCGTGAAACTGCGTGCCCACTCTCACAAAGCGTTCCGACCCGAATTACGAAACGCAAGTTTGCGTGAAGCCCCAGACGGCCGCTACTTCCTGGACCTGGATGCGACGGGGGAATCCGCGATTGTTTTAACGCCAGCCTTTAGGCGGAGTGTTTTGTGGGATTTTTATAGTTGAGACTGTCTGAAGGAAACCTCTTCTTTTTACCCAAAGTTCGCTTGTGTTCGCTGCGTGTGTACTATAAACACGAACTTATGGTATGCACGTCCACTGCCAACGGCGCTTCTCTCACCATTGAGTAATGGTGAGAGAGTAAGGAGCGGAAAGCTAATATGTATTACATCATTGTTATGCAGGAAATTAAGTATGCCGTGCTGAAAGACTTTACCCTGGCAGGGTAGGAAAGTGGCGACGCAGGCTTCTTTTAATGCGATTGCCACAGAGTCCTAAAGGCTTGAAGATGGCCTTTGGTAGTGGTCACAAATTAGGGAAGACCATACAGTATAAACAGAACCCAAAGCCGGATTTGCTGCTCCCTTTCAGTATTGACTGCTCCTCTTTGTGCTCTGCGCGTGTGCGCGTGCGTGTCTCTGCGTGTGCATGTGTGTGTGTGTGTGTGCACGCGTGCGCCTGTGTGTGTGTCCGTGGGCGTGCATGCATGTGTGTGCGTGCGTGCGTGTGTGTACGTGTGTGTATGTGTGTGCGTGTGTGTGTGTGTGCGTGCGCGCGTGTGTGTGTGTTCGTGCGTGGGTGCATGTGTGTACGTGTGTGTATTTGTGTGCGTGTGTGCGTGTGCGCGCGTGTGCGTGTGCGTGTGTGTGTGTGTGCGCACGTGAGTGCGTGAGTGCGTGAGTGCGTGTGTGGGTGGGTGCGGGCGGGCGGGCGGGCGTGCGTGCGTGCGTGCGTGCGTGCGTGCGTGCGTGCGTGCGTGCGTGCGTGCGTGCGTGCGTGCGTGCGTGCGGGCGGGCGGGCGGGCGGGCGGGTGGGCGTGCGCACGCGCACGCTGCCGAGTGTGCTGCCGAGCGCATGCAAGTCGTTGAACAAACGTCAAACCCTTTTCAAGTCCTCGGAACTTCCTGACAAGAGGAATTAGATATATTTTCTGTTACTCCAAATACTCATATCCCTACAGCTGTGGTACGCCGTTCGGCCTGCGCCCCATGCGTCGCGAACGCGCACGAAGACGGCTCAGGGCCGTATCCAGCCAGGCCTACGCAACTACAACGGAAAACACTGCACGGGCGCCTTGTAGTTTGGAGTTGTGTAAATGTGCGGGGAAGGGATGTGTATTGATCATTATTCATCTCCCCTCCCCGTAATGGTATATTCAGCTGTTTGAGGCCCTCAGCCTCTCGGAGGCGAATACACAGCACCATTTGGTGGCGCTCTTTGCCCTCGTTGACCTTGCCCCAAACCCTATATTCGTCATCATCAGTACCTTTTGCGATATAAAAATGGAAAAATATGTGTGCAGACTGCCGATACGCTGGCCGTTTCGTTTTAGGCAGTGCTCCAGTGATTTAAGTGCTAGAAGAATTACTGGCATGACAGATGTGCACGAGGATCGGGCATTGAATTCATAGCAACAGCCAGGGCTCAGGAAAACGATGAGAGGCTCTAGAGAAGACTTATAAAAGTTGTATCACGAGTGTTAATTATCTTCTCTCTGTGTCGGAAAGAAGGAGGCAAAAATGAAGGAAGCTCCCACTAACGCGTAAGATTTGAAGGTAGCGAAGCTGTACGCAACCTTTTAAGTCCATGATTGCAGCCAATTTGCTTCTTCGCTGCTGCCGCAACGACCTTTATTTCATCATTGTTACCGAAAGTGTGAGCTTCCTTCATTTTTTTAAAGACGATAGTCTTTCGAGGGCTACTTAAACCCAGAAATTTTGGTCTTTCTGTATGTCTGTCTGTCTGTGACTCGATTCAGCCACCCGGCCAAAGCAAAATTGATATTGCGCAATGGTCTTATATACTCACAGCCAAATGTAAACGTCTAAGCCCGATTTATATGTTCATACTTGTCAACTTTGTTGGACAAGAACAAGACATAACGCAAATATAAGACAGGAAATTAGTACACAAGGGATATTTACAGTGTTCTTTTATTAAAAATTTCATGGATGCTTGGTTTTTCGATAGCAAATGATATTCTACATCTACTGCAGAAAACCGCCGCCTCCTGGCGGCATATGAAAAATCACGCGGCGACAGCAACGAAAGGTTCCACTAGCTAGGTTTCACGTTCTGCTTGGAAAGCACGTGGAGCACGGCAACGCGGTTTTATAAATCTTGTAGTCGGCCGCCTCGATTCACGCTCGTCTCCGCCTTACTGCAGCGCTGGCATCGAGGAACCCGGCCTGTAGCAGTGGAACGCGGTAAATTCAAGTCGCCTTGAGCAAACCTTTAGTGTTTACATTGGGATGAGTGCGACGGGGCAGGACAGCATGAGAGGTGAGCGGGAAAGCAAAGGAGGGGCATTTCCTTGGCAAATGTCTACAAAGACTATCGTCTTTTGACGACATTTGCAACGAAAGGAGCAAATACGCGGCCAATTTTTTTTTTTTTTGAACTGTTAATCATTAGGCATCACCTTGGAGGGGCGTACGCTATGACCTGTCTTTTTCGTTCCGAGAAAGTGTTGCCACGATTACGGCGAATGCTGGGCCCGTTTGCCCGTACGCATAAGTTCTCGATTAAGTTACCGCTTACAAATAAGACGCCAATAAGTTGAAGTCGGCCACGGCAAATAAGCAGGTTGCCAAAAAAACCGACAGAAACGCTACCTTAACCGAGCGTTTGTATCAGTTTCGGGCAAACGACTTATTACCTAGACATCGCTAAAGTCGTAGTTGAGAACTTATTCCCACGCTTATCGCGTTCGGACAAACGGGCCCTGGAGTTCTTTTTGGCCAATCTCCCAAGTGGGTATGCTTGGCTTGCAAACGTGCGCCGCCGATGACGCTGGGCGGTCACCGCGAGGCACGCACAGACGAGCGCTCGGCATTTTCTTGGTTTTGGCAACTGCCATTCGGTCGCCGCAATCTTATCCAATCTCCCAAAGTTGGTGCGCTTGGCTTGACAAACGTGTGCAGGGGACACTGGGCGGTCGTCGCGAGGCACGCTCACACGAGCGCTCGGCATTTTCTTTGTTCGTCCGTCGACTGTCTTCGAGAGACCTCACCGTCTGCCGCAGACACCGAAAATAAAAAAGGGGAGAACATGGTACATGGTAAAATGACTCCGATACCGAGTTCTGTTTCGTGGTAGCGGACGCAATTTCCGCAATCATGCTTCATTCTATAGCTCGAGTTCCCGCCGTTCGAGAGCCTCTTCGGCCTAAAGTAATAAGCGACGCTAAAAAAGCTAGGCATGTCCAATATCTCTTCAGATAAGAGCCACCACTTAGTAGCTGTACTCGAAAGCTTGTAGCGGTTGGCACCTTGTCGCACGTGAATAGAAAATAACGGTGGTTTATCTTCCCTTATACGTACCTTCTTTCCAAACTGAAATGGGTCACTGAAACTTGCCTTGGTGCAGGTGGTATTAATTCCATCACCGTTGCAGCGGTTACATTGCGGCATACCCAGCTCCAAGTATTACGTGAGCTGGCCTTGGCGATTGCGTTGATGTATCGATAAGATCTAATACAAACTATATAATATGCCAAATAATGGTTCCGGGTCTCACATTTGCGAATGCTGTACTCTGCTTAAAATCAGACGCTCTATCAGGCCTTGAAGTGAACCAGAGAATGGCAGGCCGTTTGGCCTTAGGCGCGCAAGGGAAAACAACCAACGAAGCAGTGCAGAGTGATATGGGCCGAGCGTCGTTTGAAGTTCGGGAAGCACAGAGTAAAATATGTTTTGAGATGAGGTTGAGACCAATGGATCAACGAAGGTGGGAAGATAAGGTTTTTAGGTACCTATACTTGAAAAGCGTGGATAAGCAGTGGTTAAAGAAGACTAGAAGGCTAACGATGAAATACGGAAAGAACAGTGGAAAATCCAAAACAGCCAAGGTAACCAATAAAGAGGCAAGGCAGATTGAAACGAAAAAATGGAGAGAAAAAATGGAATCTAAAACGTCGTTAGAGATTTACAGGGCTGAGAAATTGAACATCTTGAACATCAGAAAGGAAAATTTCTATGATAATTCCCTGGGCAGTGCTTTGCTTTTTGAGGCTAGAGCAGGTTGCTTGCGAACTAAGAGCTTTGTGGGGAAGTATTCACAAAATGATGGGGTATGCGTCGTCTACGGAAAAGAAACAAAAACTATGCGGCACATAGTGTTAGAATGTGAGGGTATCCATCCAAATCTACATGAGGGAAATATTTGGCTTCCAGAAGCCCTAGGATTTAAGGGTAGCACAGAGGAAGTTAACTTCAAGGCTGTCGAGGTGACAAAAAGAAGATTAGAATGCTGGTGGACGAAAAGCAGAGAGGAGAATATTGCCTAGGACAGTTACCACCTGTAACAGGAAAAAATAAAGTATAATGTGCCTAATAAGCTTTTTGTGCCTGACCTATGCAGGTCTAGTATTAAACCAAGAGTATAAAACATAGGCATATTAGTCCTTTTTGGTAAGATGACATGTCATCACACCGCTACCAAGGGGAAACCAATAGCGAGCATCATCATCATCATCATTGCTAAGTTCACACAAAACTACCTGTATTACACCCTACAGGGATATGAAGCCAGAAGTCTGTTACAATGACACGCACTTCTGCTTGTTACCCATGGGCGCCGAGCGTATAGCGGTTAGATCGTTTTAACAAACATCACTTTTTGCAGTAAAGCGATCAAAGTGCCCGCTATACGCCATTCCAGGTACTTACACAAACTAAAAAAGCTTGTGACGAAGTATTGCAAACATATGTTCGACATGGCATCGTTTACCCACCATGGACCACGCTGCCTCGAGGCGAATTTCAGCTCTACGGCGCCCAAAAAGTCGCCAATTTAAGCCAGATCACTTAAACCGGTCCTATGCAACAACTTTCCCATTTAGAGTATATTACGGAAAAGAGCCTACAACGCGCTACAACTAAAAATTCGCCGAGACGCCGTTGGCGCCCACACGCCGCGGAGCAAACGCCCAAGCAAGCAAATCGCCCAGCTACCAGACGGCGCTCCGCACGCAAGATGGCGGCGTCCTCGTTGGAACTCAGCACTGAGCGGCACTTCGTGATTCGCTCGTCGCACCAGATACGCCTTTCATTCCTGCTCTGTTTTTGAGGATCGAAAAGCGTTCATTGCTGAAACTGAAGGAAAACAAGCCAACAGCCGCTACATGGCCTAAGTGACCTCATTCGAGCCGTTGAAGAACGTCAAGACCGGGAAAGAAAAAAAAAATCTTTCGAGCAAGTTTACAAGCAAGGGCATAGAGCAGTAATTTTTGGCTGAGGTACTTTGTGACCCCCTAATCTAGGTACTGGGTGTGTTGGGTGACTACGTTCTGCAAGCATTTAAGAATTCAAAACAAGCTGAAGAAAGTGTTTTAGGGTTCCTTTAAAAATTACTGATAAAGTTGTAGTGCGCAGTACTTTGGCGGCCGCTACTGTGGTTTGACATTGCCATCGGCGTCGTAAATGAGCGAATGAAGACAGAAAGAAAACGAAGGAAGAAAGTGTCGCGAAAGTGTGAGAAGGAAGGCAATATGCTGAGCCTGCACGAGACGCTCCTCGGGGGAGACGCATGCGAAAGTATGAGGGAGAGGCAATGAGACATGCTCGGCGGTGGCGAAGCGCTGCGACATGGGGTCACGGCAGCGCGGGCCGTCATGCGCTCGACGATGAGCTGCGTTCACTTCCTGAGACGCAGTTCGCGGTCTCTTCCTGAGAGAGAAAACATTTATTGCCCAGTGTTGCATACGGGAAGGCTGACCCGAGCCGAGCTCCGTCGCCTCCGACATACGTTTGGTACCGTGGTGAAGCGAGCGGCCAGCCAATGTTGCTGCCTCGAAGAAGACTAGAACCCAAAGGCAAACGTAACTTGTTTACTTCATAGCGAGAGATGAGCCGAAGCCAAAGAACAATGCCCCGATGGGCGAGGTTACAGTACAGGACTCGAGCAGAGTGACAGCATTGATTCACTGCTCAAACAGTAATGAACTACAGCGCTTGGGGAGGTCTTATTTATACCCAAAGCACCAACGGTCAAAACAAGCGTTCCCTCTAGATTCTGCACACGACACGAACGGCCCAAACACACACAACTCTTTCCAGAGTTCGTGAGCAGTCGGTAGTGGCGGCGCACGCTGAGTCCGAGAGAGGGGAGAGAGGAGGTCTCCGTAGCGGCTTCCGCGTCCTTCGGCAAGTTGAAGCCTGCCTCGTCTGCCAACGCCGGTTTTGGATGGCGCCGATAGCGAGGCGCCTGGATCCAGACGTGTAGCGACGCGTTTGAATTTTCGGCTGCACGTGTGATTCAGCGACGGGGGGGGGGGGGGGGGGGGGGGACTGCTTGAAAGGCGCACGTAGTGGAGGCTTCGCCGCACAGCCGAGGAGTATTGAACGAAGCACAGCGGCGGGCTGATTCGTAACACTAGTCACCGACTTAAGTCCAGCTCAGCTAAACGATGGATCCTGAGGCGTCACTGTCTTCATAGTAGTCCAGAATATCCTTGGAGATCTCCTGGATATGAAGGCAGAGAGCCTGCTGGGCGGCCCGAACGTCTGTTCCGGTAGGGGGAGCCAGCCAAGTGTCCCATGAGGTGACGCGGGAGAGGGAGGGGGAAGCTTCGGGGGGTGGCAGTCCCAGTAGGAGTGTGGGATAGAGGGGTATGCGCCGCAAGAATGGCAGGTTGGGGGACTGAAGCACTTACGTATGCAATGTAGAATTCGATTAGATGAGAGGGAGCGGGTATGAGCCTGGTGGCTCATATCTGCTCCCTCCCATCTCATCACATTCTACATCGCATACGTAAGTGCTCCGGTCCCCCAACCTTCCCTTCTTGCGGCGCATACCCCTCCATCCCACACACCCTTCCTGAGACGCAGTTTGCGCGGCCGACGCAGAGGCAGATCATCGCTGCCGTCGAGAGAACCCACGAGTGTGTGCTGCCTCAGCGTACTGCAGCACTCAGGAGTAAGGGCTGAACAACGAGTGAAGCAACCGACGGTTGTGCTTCGCTTCCTCTTCGTTGGTGGCTCATCCGAACGACGTGACATTTGCGCACAAGGTTCAAACACTATTTACAACATACTCAGCGGCGGCGATGCGATGCGAGATAACGGCAGAGTAGCGCGCGCCGCCGTGCGTTCGCTGATCACGCCATCACTTCCTGAGACGCAGCAGATATGCGCCGTGACCGAGAAGACTGCAGTTCGCACTGGACACAAATTTCCCATTACGGGGTATAGTAATCGTCACCCGTTCTTTTTTCATTAGCTATACCTTATATTGATAAAACATAACCTTGAATAGTCTTTCAGAGGGGCCATGCAGACAAAATACTAGTTTGTTATATTCGAAACTTTGCTGTTTGACTGTGCCCTCGCGCTTTTCCAGCAGCATACAATGCTTTATTCACTGAGAAATTATTCATTTCAAGCCAAAAATTCAATTTTCCAGCTAAATGGTGTGTTTTCAGAACGTTGACAATGACGTATTCAGAGCTGGGCCTTAAAACTAAAGATAACCTCCTGACCAGGGCTGCTACCTTCTCACAGACTGCTGTTTGGTCACGGCCGGACTCGACTCTCCTCCTCCCGCGCGAGTCGAGTCCGGCCGTGGTTTGGTTACCTTGTTTATGGCCCACTTTCATAGATGCGCTACAATACCGCTGAAGTGCCAGTGTTCGCACTTTGAGTCAGTATATTATCTCTATGGCACTTTGCTTCTGGGCAGACCTCTATACCTGCCGTATTTTTATTACGGTTCATACTAATCGTTTTCTAAAAGATAAGCTATGGCTCGACAAACATGGTCATGTAAGTGGCCGTGCCGCTTATGTCAGTTGGTCAGTGTTGTGTCGGACAAGTCCAATGCGTACGACGGCTGCGTAGGCAGTATCAGCCGGCAGAGTACCGCACTAACTGCTTCGATGTTTACGTGTTCGTTCGTAACTTTAATTGTTCACCCTCACAATTCTTACTGCTATAAAAAGAATGTGCCCTAAATTTAAGCGCAAACAGCTCGTTCGACTAAGCCCTGCCTAATTTGCCTTTGGTATTGCCGGCCTCAGCCAATCACACAGCCTGGCATGTGACATCATAGGCCTGTTACGGGAAATGAGCTAGTGGGTCGCATGGCCATTCCCTTTTTTTAATATATAGCTTATTTGAGGGAAGTTTACGTTAAAAGGGGTGTCAGTATGATTCTAACAGGGTAATCTCGTATAAACCAAACTTGAGTTCTGTCTGCATGGCCCCTTTGAGGACAATAATTGCGCTTTTTGCAGCCACAGGCAACATATAGCTTGTTCGCAAGCCATGCCAAGTAACAAAAGTGGCAATTACATCTTCATTTAGGCATTAAGATGTGCGACACGATAGCGTTACTTCGACACCGAGGGATCATTTTGGTACGGAGGAGTTGCTGCATTTACACTCATACTTTCCAAACACCAAAGGTCAGTCAAAGGGGCAAGACTAGCTTCAATGGATTTAAACCATCTCTACAGAAATATTGGTTATTTAAAAGGTGTTATTTTGTTTATAGTGAACAAAATAATTGAACATGGCTCTTGGCCCGACAGTCTTAAGTGCGCGCGTGTTGTTCCCCTCTATAAAAGCGGCAGAAAAAGGGCCCTTCAAACTACCGCCCTATTTCGGTGTATCTTGTTTTTCGCAAAGTCTTGAAAAGCACATATTGGGTGTCATGAATCCCTTTGTAACATAACATGAGTTACTGAGTAAGCATCTATACGGGTTCATCTCCGGCGCGGGCACCCAGGTGTTAGTTGAAAAGTGGTCTGATACCCTTCAAAACACCATAGATCAGAATGGGTTATTTCTTGATGTTAAGAAAACGTTTAATACTGTGAACCATGATATACTCTGTACTAAATTGTACCGTTATGGTTTCCGCGGACCATTTCTATCTCTGCTTCAAAATTACCTTCGGGATCGTTCTCGAGTGGTGTCACTTGGATCGCTGCTGAGTGATAGTATCAGACTTAAAGGGACCCTGCAACACTTTTTTCAACTTTTTTTGAAATCTTAAATGTTTGCAGAACGTAGTCACCCAACACACCCAGTACTTAGATTAGGGGGTCGCAAAGTACCTCAGCCAAATATTACTGCTCTATGCTCGTCAGACAACTTGGAAACTCGTTCAAAATATTTTTCCCTCTTTCCCGATCTTGACGTTCTTCGACGGCCCGAAATACGTCACTGAGGCCATGTAGCTGCTGTTGGCCGGTTTTCCTTCAGTTTCAGGCTCAATGAATGCTTTTCGGTAGCAACCTAAGAAATAAAGCCCCAAAAACAAAGGAGAAACGGAAGGCTTATTTGGTGCGACGAGCAAATCACGCAGTGCCGCTCCGTGCTGGCGAGAACTGTAGCTTTCGCAGTGGTTCCACACGCGAAGGAAAGAGTGAAAGCGTTTATCGAAAGTGTTGCAGGGTCCCTTTAAGAGAGGTATCGCGCAAGGGTCTATCTTGTCACCTCTTCTTTTTAATTTGTATGTTAATCACTTAGCTACTGTTGTTAAAACTTCTAAAATTTATCAATACGCTGATGACACCCTGCTGGTATCTGGCAACTTTGTTTATTCTCTCTCTCTCTGAAATCTTCAAGATGATGCCAGAAATGTAGCCGATTGGTTCGAAGCAAATTTAATAACAATCAACCCTGTAAAAAGTCGGCTAGTTTGCTTTCGAAATCGACAGAAAACTGTGCCGAATGACTGCTTCATTACGACACACACACCTAATTGTTCATCTTATTCCTGTGCCCGTATTTTCTGTGTCGAGTCTGTTAAATACCTAAGTGTAAATTTTGATGGGGATCTTTTGTGGAACACACACATGACTCACATATGTAAAAAGCGTAGAAGTACTGCCTGTATGCTGTACAGCTTAAAAGTGTTTCTGCCTTTCTCTGTTCGAAAAATACTAGCTCAAACTTTGGGGTATAGTGTTCTTCGTTATGGCATGTGCTGTTTTTTTCAACTGCTCTGCTACCTGTAAAAACTGAGTTAACGGTATTTAAAAAAAAACATAGCCAAGAGTGTTCTTTATAAGTCACACGTGCCGGATTCGGACAGTGTATTTAAGGCAAGCGGTTTACCGTCATTTGACATATTGTTTAAGAAAATCGTCGTCCTAAAATATTTCAGGTGTACGGATTACCGAACTCTTAATGTTAAACGTATACCTCTGCGGCACATACCTCGATATATGACACCAAGGGTTCGTACCCATTACGGAATGCCTGCGCGGCTATATTATGTTCCTGCTATCTTCCACGAATTGCCTGACGACTTGTTCTCTTCAACAACGCGGAAACACTTGCGTGCTGCTATGCTGGCATTAGAAACATGCTGAAGTATGTATGTGTATGCGGTGATTAATAGCTATTTCTTTGTTCTCTAATTGTTTTCTTGTGACGAGGAAAACGCCACCCATGCAGCTGAAACCCATGTTGATTTCTTGTATCTTTGTTTGTCTATTTGTCTTCGTCTCTTCTGTTTGTCGGTTGTTGTTTGCTTTCCTTTTTTTCCGGCCTTTTATTTTTTTCTTCTTCTCTTTCTTTTTGTTTGCTTGTCTTTTTTTACCTCCCTATCCAGTTATCGCTGTCAGTGAGTGCTTTTTACAGAAGTGAAGGCCGTTGCTGCCGGGCGACACCACACAAGCCCACCTGTTGGCTTTGGCGGGTCCATTTTACCTCTGTATATACTCCTCGGTAATGAATTTGAATTCGAATATGCAAAAAAAAACGCCGCGTCACAGGAAAGACAGACGTCATCTACGCTTGCGTGCCTTAAGATGTGGGCGTGAAAAGTAGCGGGTACTTGATGTTGATCAGTTTCAGCGAGCCACGGATGTAGCAGCTCGCTCCTGCCCTCTCAGGTCAGCTCACGCTGATCTTGAGGTGATAAGGTTGTCAGAGCTGCCTCCCATTTGTCTACGGAAATGTACTATGTAATGTTTGAGTTGTTCTCCCCTGAGCAGACCATTGGACATGAATAAGTTGGGTGGAAGAGGGTGCATATTTTCCGCATTTACAGTTTCCAGTTAACGTCAGATGTTTCCTACCAAACATCCTCGCACATATAGATTTGTAAATGTATAGATTGGTTTGTTTCCTGCGCAGAGCTTGCGATTCTTCTGCACGTGAAGGGTCGTGTTCCCAGGCTTAGAAAAAAGAGAGGTTCTCCATATTTTTCGGGGAGGGGAGTGTGGCAGTTGTGGTCGCAAGGAGCACGATATGTGAGTTCGCGTGCTTCTTGGTCAGCACCCTCAATCCCTTGCAGACCCTTCGTGTCATGGTGTGCATGTACTTTCAACTTCCTTCATTGTAGATGGGAGTATAGGTATTCCGTCTGTAATGATGTTGGAAATGCTGTGATGAGATTCTCTAATGAGGCTTCTGCTTCTATTCGATAGTTTCGCTAGTTGGATCGTCGAGAGCAAGGGTCCAATTTCCGCTTGTTCCGTTATTGTGTGTGTGTCTGGGGGGGGGGGGGGGGTGGAAAATTATGCAGTTACGAAGATTGCGAGGCAGTCCACTGCGACTACTGTTGCCTCAGTACTTCGAAGAAAAAGAAAAAGAAGGAGAAGAAGGCTTTTATTTTTCACAAATTTTCATATGTACAAGTGCTGTGAGTAGCATCTGGATCCATAGCCCCAAGGCTAGTTCTGGATCTATACAAAAATTTCACATTTTTTTTATCCAAGTCGAGAACAAGGAACATTTGAGGGGGTACAATACGTGGAACAAGAAAAATGTGTTCATACAATACGAAAATAAAAGCCAAAATTTGAACAAGAATAAGGGTACATACACTTGGGAACTATTCAAGATATCATGGAAAAATTCGTATTATGTGCTGCAGAGAAAACTTTCAACTGGGTGAAGTATATGTGTCAGATATTATGTAGGTTTTTATTGACTGTTCGTTTTGTGTCATACATTTTATTGTTGGTGGTAGGTATTTCATATTTTCGTCCCAATGAAAGGAATACTTTGACACCCATATACATTTGATATCTTCGGTGGGTTGAGGTTATTATTGTTAGCATACCTTGTATTTCTACTAGGGAAGCTTAAGACATACGAGTGTGGTACAAAGTGTTAGTACTTATGACCCTCTTGATGAGTATTGCTGTTTTGTAATCTCGAGCTT
Source organism: Haemaphysalis longicornis (assembly GCF_048455015.1). NCBI lineage: Eukaryota > Metazoa > Arthropoda > Arachnida > Ixodida > Ixodidae > Haemaphysalis > Haemaphysalis longicornis. The sequence continues at coordinate 249,711,939 of NW_027526203.1, read as the reverse complement.
GATTAAAGTGCATGATGTTTAGCTCTTTAAAAATTGGCGAAGATTTTGCAGTTCTCGCTGCTGATGCTATTATGCGCACGGCCCTCTGTTGTAAAATATTGATAGGTGTGCAGTACGATGTGTTAGCCCCATGACTACGCAGCAGGTTAAATGTGAGTGAAAAATACTGAAGTAAATTTAGCGCAGTGTTGTCTCGGTGAAGCGTTTCCGTTCTTGGATAAGGGTAAAGCACCCAACAGATCGCTTTTGGGAAACGGTTTTTATGTGCTGTGCCCAATGCATTGATGTTTCCAGTGTTACACCTAAGTATTTATATGTATCTACTTGGCAAAGTCATTTGCCATTCACTTTAAGGTTACACACGTGGGATAAGTGTCTTTGACATGAATAAAAAATAAGAAATTTTGTATTTTTAATCTTCAGTATTAATTTTTGTGTGTTCAACCACCTTAATGTTCTCGCGAGGTCTTCATTTGCCAGAGTTTCAGCTTCCACCACAGAATTACAGCTGATTAATAGTGCTGTGTCATCAGCATACAGGATAGCTTTCGCGTAAGTAAGGGAAGTAACGTAGTCATTAACAAATAAAGAAAAGAAAATAGGACCCAGAACCGAGCCTTGTGGGACTCCAGACTTGACGTCTTCCAGTGTTGACTTTTCACCGAAAACGTCCACAAATTGCTTATGGCTGGTTAAATACCTTCTAGAGAATGAACTCGCTGGACCTAGGAACCCATAGTGCTCTAGCTTATTCAGTAAAATTTTGTGGTCAACACAGCCGAACGCCTTTTTAATGCCAAGGAATATGTCTATGGTAATCTGACCTTTATCTAGTCATTGGTGAACCATTTCGGTAACAGAATGAGCCATGGTGCTCGTAAAAACATTTTTGCGAAAGCCATGTTGCGGTGATGCCAATATTTGGTATTTTTCAATAAATTATATCATTCTGCTAGCTATCATTTTTTTCAAATAGATTAGTAATGGCTGGTAAGACTGTAATTGGGCGATAATTTTGCACGTTGTTGGGATCATCGTGTTTATAGATTGGGACAACTCCCCCGACTTTCAATTGATCTGGAAAAACACCACTCATAAACAAGTGATTAAATATTGTCTGTAGTAGATGGCTCAAAATATCGATATTGGCCTTCAGTATATTAACAGATGTCTCATCATGCCCTACGGATTTATTTGAAGTCATTTGTTTGTAACCAGAATAATCTCTTCTCTAGTTATTTCTTTAAAAACAAAGCTGTTTTATAAAAGACTGGGCAAACAAATATCCTCATTCTGATCAAGATTGGACGTAATATTTCTGCTTATGTTAGCGAAAAAATCATTAAATTTCTCTGCAAGAGCTGCTCACTGCAATCAAGAAGGCCTATATCAGGCTATACGCGCCTTTTCTTGGATTATTTCGTAACTGAATTAATGATGTTCCTTATTTCTTATGAATTTCCTGTTGCTTTCAAAATGCGGGTGCTGTAATATTTCTTATTTTGTTTGTGCATTAAGGCGAGTGATAGGTTGCGTGTAACTTTGTAGTGTTCTTTATAGTACGTACTGTCTCTATGCTCCCTCATTTTTTGTCGCCAGTGTTCTTTTAGTTTTATGACATGAAGTATTTCTGCGGACATCCATGGACATATCGGGCGTGTAAAATAGGAGGTCCTGTTGGAGTTAAAGCTTACCTTACCACAGCTAGATTTTAAGGTTTCAGAATACTGTTTGTACGCGTGGTTAACTTCGCTGACTATGGTTTGAGTGAAGTCTTTTTCCTGTATAAGTTTTCTAGTTTTTTTCCGAAGTTTACCCTTGGTATGTTATTTGCACGGGGTTTGTGGGGCCGTGGCTTGGAGTTAGCAGCAATAATATAGACTGGAAAGTGGTCCGCAACGGCAGTGGTGGTCGCAAGGAGCTCGATATGTGAGCTCGCATGCCGGCATCGGGGTATACTGTGTCTGCATGGTTATGGTAATTTAATTGAAGGAATTTGATCCTAGATTCTTACCTGTCCTTGCGTTGTTTTGGATCCCATGATATCGGTTGGGCAAGTTTTTTAGGGGTAGCCACTGAATCGGCTACATGTCTGTCATGAAGTCCAGTTTCTTATCCGCGGAAGGGGGGTGGGGGGGGGGGGGTAGTTGAAGGGGTTCGCCTAACTTGGATACGATTACCCGTCCCGATTTTATCTAACAACCGCGTACTTTGCGGTAGTAGAGTGGCTTTCCTGGTGTCTTAGAAGGCAGTTTGAGTACCTTAGCGGCGGCCGTGAAAATTAGTCGGTTGAGGGCTTCGTTATATCTGCCCTGATGAAGGCGTTTAGTCGGTTTTTTTCGGTGAGAGTACGTTTGCTGTACGCAGGCTGTACGATAATCTGTGCCTGCATTAGTCTTACCGCTTCGTCTTTCACTCGTGCTGTTCCTCTGGTTAGACGTCTAACAATGTGGCTGCCTAAGGCGTTGCGCTACTCAGCACGTGGTCGCGGGCTCGATTCCCGGTCGCGAAGGACGCTTTTCTGATGAAGGCGAAAAGCAACGCCCGTCTGTTCGAGATTTCGGCGCACGTTAAAGATCCCCAGGTGGTCAAAACTATTCCGTAGCCCTCCACTACGGCGCACCTCATCGCTTGCGTTGCTTCGGAGCGTTAAACCCTTCAATCACTCAGTCAATCACTCAATTTACAATATGGCACAATTCATTAAACATTTTCTGTATTTCGCGGTTGTGAAAGTGGTTCTGCCTCTTCTCAGTAGGGCCATGCAGCGTAGTCTCGTGTGAGTGTTCTCGGCAGTGACATCCTAAAATATTTTAGGGTGTTTTTTTTTATCTTGACCTCGTTGTGTCATACCTCGTTTGCCCCACACATTGGGGTTGTGACTGAATCGCGGAAAATTTGGCAACTAAATTAGAAAATAGCGTAAGTAAGCACAATAAACTTGGCTTTATTTTTTACGAGGAGACACTTTAGTTCGTTTCTGCTCACTATCTAAACTTCCCTTGGTTTTTCAGCCACTCGCGATAATCTTCTGCCCCCCTCTCTAGTTAGGTGACACAATGTTGGTGCCGGCATTAGTTGCGATGGAACAGCCGCTTTGGCGTGATGGCGTCAGTTCCTGGCACGGCTGGCGACGGCCTGCCGAGCATTTTACCACGCACAGAACGTAGAACGAAGTTCACTGAGCAGGCGCAGCGCCTGCTGTATTCACGCATCTTTACTTTTGTCTCGGCAGTACTATATATATTATTGCCCTTCTTTCCACGTGTCATTTGGTGCTGCGCATGTTCCAGATTCAGGTGCGCCCTCACGTATGCCGGCCTCGGTCGTAGGTTCCGGTCGGCAGCCGTGACGCATTTCCGCGGACGCTTGATCAGCACGGCTGATAGCGGACGGCTAGCAGGCACGGAGAAATCTAAAAATGAGCCTAATAACGCTATCGCGTTAAAATGGGGCGCTTCTCGCGGTACACGACACCGCGCTCTTTGATGCGCGGCTCGCCTGGACACTGGCCCCAGATTTTACTCTAGTAGGAATCCTTATGGCGGAAGGAGACATCAAAGCTTAATGCATTGCTCGCGAAAAAATTTTTTATCGGTAGTCGTTGCTTGACGATTAGCACAGTCACTAAGGGTCATGGACGTATAACTTCCACTTCCCTACCCGTGCGTACGCTCGTGGCATTGGCGATAAGCGATGATAAAGATATCGAAACTTTTTATGCGGAAATCTCGAATCGCGAGAGCTACGTAACGGGGTAAGCTACATCGGTAGATTTGTCCCAGAGCAAACGCGTGCATCAACTGGGGGGAGTTAAGCGAGTTTCGGAAAGGTAATCGAGCCGACGAATGGCGGGAAACATGAACCGACGAAGTTCTGTCATTTGTTCCGCACAGTGCTCGAGTTGCTGTTAGCCAGTATTTTCGTGCATTTACGAGGTTCCTGTACAATAACAAACTTAAGGAAAGGCTGATAAATGCGCTCATGTATCCCTAGGAAATATCATTCGCTGTCTGTGATACGCGCTTAAGTGGAACTTTTCTGGTACTTCTAATACGTTGCTTCTAGTTATGTGGTCGACACGGTCCTTGTTGCGCTCACTGCGTGCACTGCGTGATGCTGGTTGCGCACGCGAGGAAAGGCGCGGCGCAACCATGAAAACGCCGCGCGCACCGCGTCGTCTGATATGGCGTCTCACGTGCTTCTTCCTGCTCCCGCACCTTCCGTGCGATACCCATCTTCACGCAGCCCGCGCGCATTCCCGCACAGAGCCGTGCGGCGGCGTTTCCTACAAGACAGGGGCGGGGGCGCTCACATCTCGGCGTGTACGCCCGTGAAATGCGCGATCCGTGTGTGACCACGACGGCTGAGGGGGAGAGAGTGCGTGTATGCGCCCACTACGACAGCAGCCGCCTCACCCCGTAGGCAAATCAAAATAAATGTGCACAAAAACAAGTGCTTAATGGAGGACATATCGCTCTTCCGAGTTCCTCGTGTCGCTGGGAGGTGCGTCGCCTAGCCGCGAGCAGTTGCGCGCAGTTAAAGGAAGGCTGTCACGTGAGCCGGGGAACAGTATACTCCAGGCAGTGATGGGCCCTCAACAATTGCCGCGTCACCATCTCAGCAACGATAAGGAGCCTTCGCTAAACTTTTGCCTACCGGGGGCCCTTATATTCGTTTGCCGGTGTGAATTGAGGGCGATTACAGCGTGACGAGAAAGGAACACAAAATATTGTTGTCCTATAACGTTATAATCCCCGTCTGTCTTCTCTTCTATAGCTATACAACGAGAAACGGCGTTCGTGTGGAAACAGTCGACCCGGTGGTGTGCAATAAAAAAATTGCGGCAGAAATTGCTTGGCGATTCATCAGTGCAATGCTCTAGTGTATGTTTACTTTAGATACTCCCAGTAAGTGCCACGTTATAGTCCGCGCTCAAAATACTACTGCGGAAGGCTGGGGACAGCGATATAGTGACATCACCAATATCGCTCCGCATTTGCGAATGTCCGCAGTTCCATCCTCGACGAGATTATTATGCCAAGCTGTGAGATACTCGTCAAGGCAAACGTATACAGACTGCGGCAGATTAACAACGCGGCGGACAAGCCATTCCGGGCATGTATATGGTGCTCTGCAAAGACTAAAAGCAGAATCGTTGGCCTGCCACAGGCACAGGCGAACGAGATGTGCAGGAAGAGCGTCCGGAAGGTACCGCTCTGCACTGAGATGCGTTGCGCTGCACTCGACCCCCATCCGCTTGTACGAGTTGTGTAAGAGAAGGAAGGACGATTTTCATCGTTCATTGCAAGACTCCAGGACGGCCAACACGTGAACGATTTTGTAGTTGACATGATTTAGCGACGTTTCGTTACAGTACGCGAAAGTAGTGACGAATGCCCCAACGCCGTCTGCCGAAACACGACGCGCCAAGACCGCATTGGTCTTCCGCCGCCGCTGCTGAAGGGCTATCAGCGCCAGCACCAGCTCCGCCGCTATAAGCGCGCAGTAAACTGTTGCCAGCTAGACAGTGTAGGTCAAAGTAACTGCACGCTATTCGGACTGACTTGTCGTGTATACCGGGTTGACACACTCGACAAGTGGCGGAATAAGTGCCTAGGTGGAAGAAGAGCAAACGTTTTTTGGTCCAGACTGTAGTAGTATTTCGTTATCTTATTGCTAGTCCCCGGGTCGTGGAGGGCTCATTGGTCCAGGAGTGCCTGGGCTGCGGCGGCCAGGAGGACGCGGTTGACTAGGTGAAGCTAGTCGGTTGGGTCCGAGCTGGTAGCAAGCCTGCCTACTACTCGACGCTAGGGGAGGGAATGAGAGCGAGGGTAGGAGTTTGGGAGCATTCCCAGACCATGTTGTAGAGGGGGCATGGGAATCGCAGTATTTGCTGGTGGCGTAGAAGGAGGTATGCTGGATGGGATGTAGAAGTGTTCCATGCGGAAACGTATTGGTTTGAAGGCCCCTATAATTACTAGAGCCTTCTTTGGAAAGTCCGTCGTCAGGTGGCGGAGAGGTACGACAGGAGTGGCGATAGTGGGCGAGGATGTCACGGTAGATGCGCGAAACAGCTGGCATCCTCGTGAGGCGGTGTACCGTTGCAAACTTAAGAATTTAAAAATTGGTGCTTTTTCTTCGCACAAGAAGGCCTAACGCGATAGTTGCTTAAGTTGCTAAAATAAACACAGAATAAATTTGTCAACAAAATTTTAACCCGATATAAGGGTAAATTGGAGTGCGAAGCGCATATCCCGGGCTTTTTGGGCCACGTTACATCCATTTTTCTCATAAAAGTGCATTCAAAATACTCTCTTCTCACCTAACCTTCTGCCGATTTGGGGACCTCGACGGTGACGACTGTTACATTGGCGAAGGCGTCCCCAAACCGGGCTCCGTCGCCCCCGTCATGTAGTGGTAGCGTGATGGACGAGCGGGCAGCAAAAATTACTGCCTTAGTGATGACGACAAAAAGCCAAGAGCAAAACTTAACTGATTTACTGCATAGCGAGAGATGATCAGTGACGATACAGGAACAGGACCCTTCCGGGCGAGCTTACAGCATGGCTCGTACAGAGCGACAGCGGGATCCGACGCTGTCAATCGAATGCGTTCTGCTCTCGGGGGAACCACGTATTTATCCCCGAAGCGCTAACGGTCAAACAGCTTTCCTAGTGCTATGCACACGGCACGAAAATAGTACAGGCACACACAAACTCTTTTCCGGGTTCGTGGGAGCCGGCAGTAGCGGCGCTCGTTGAGTTTGAGAGAGGGGGGGGGGGGGGAGGAGATCTCGGCTGCGGCGTCCGCTTTGCCGGTGAAAGTCTCAACACATTGAACAGTTTGTTTTGCATTTTGCAGCCGCCGAGGTTGAGTCACAAACAGCGAGGCGCCCACGCGGCGGCAGTTCTCCGTCGTGTTGTAGCCTGTCCGATTAAGACAGGGTTTCTTACACAGCGCCAGAGCTCCACACAAAACTTGCAGCATGCACGCAGAGGGTAGCGGCGCGCTGAATCGTAACACGACGTACTTGCAAGCCGACATGGGGCACTGGCGAATGGAAATTGTGCACGTTCGTTTCTTAGGGAGGTCAAATAAGCAGCTACGAATTTTTCCGTCCGCCCACTTCAAACTGGCGAAATAGGGAATTGCAGAAAACTTTCATAGCTTGGTTATTTTGAACGTTTGTTATAACCAGATTGGTTTAGTATTTCATTTTGTTGCATAAAACGCATATCAGTAAGAAAGAATCGACTGTCCTATAAAAGTGAAAAGAAAAGAAAAAGTGCAAGACGACAGCCGTAACACCATGTATGCCCAATATATGAGACCAACTACAAATATAGGGAGCCGGTGACGCGCTCCCACTATGAAATAAATTCACCGCAGTTTGTTGGTGGTCGGTGGACGGGGGAAAGGGGCGGGGCTGCTCAGAAAGAAACAACATTTAGGGTCGAACAAGCCATATGGTGGCAGGTTACCCACAGAAGCTGTCTCAGTTTCAGTTGGTATACGTACACGTTTACGAAACAGTCGGAGGCCACCTAAGCACTTCTCATTGGTTATGAATGCGAAAGCCTAAGTGTCCAGTTTTACGCCTGAGGCCTAGCTTTCTTCTCGCACGCGTTGTCGATGGGTTTAGAGATCTAGCTGCTTGATGCGCTTTGTTTTGATTTGATCATTGATTGTAGGGTTTAACGCACCGACGCAACGCAGGCGATGAGGCGCGCCGTAGTGGAGGACTCCGGATTAATTTTGACCACCTGGGGATCTTTATCGTGCGCCGAAATCTCGAACACACGGGCGTTTTTGCTTTTCGCCTCCATCGGAAAAGCTGCCGCCGCGGCCGGGAATCGAACCCGCGTCCTCGTGCTCAGCAGCGCAACGCCTTAACGCTTCAGAATAGTTTCGATCTGTCTCCTACGCGCATCGCCAGGCGATGCCTACGCGTTGTGCGGTGGCTCATCCCTGTAGCGGTATCATGACGGAGTTGACGCAGGTTGGGAATTTCGCTGCTCGCCCGTTCGTTTGTCTGGCTGCGTTCTTCCGCTGCCTTCATCCTCGGTGCTCTCCATGGCGTGGGTGGCCACCCCTCGCTGCTGCCGAGTTTAAGTTCGCGCTATAGAACGCTTCATGCTATGGTACGCCCTATGCTATGACACCTCATCGCTCCGCCCTCTCTCTACACCCGGTTTTGAGTAGGCTGACATCGCCTGACTGGGGTACCTTCCCAGGGAATGTTTGTCGGGAGTGCATGCAGGGGCTACTATAGCCGGCACCCGTGCCGCCGAAGTGCGCCGGGCTCCGCGGACCGCGCCCGCATTCGCCAACGTAGCGTAACTGAGCCGGGCGCGCTCGCGCGCCTACGCTAAGTCGGAGTATAAACGCGCTTTTGGCCACGTGACCCGCCGCGTGCATACGAGCTTGTCCGTGGATGACAGCGGTGCCGGGCCGTCTTCTCTTCTCTCAGCATTGCGCGTGAGCTGGAGGCTTTGAGCCGTCATCGGCAAGGGGCGTCTGACCACCCCTCGATTATCGCCCGGCGAGCTGCTTCACTGGAGGAAGGGCAAGCGCGCGAACCCAGCGTCGGAGACTAAGGAAGAGCGAGCCGCTCGGCTCTGTAAAAGCCGGGAGCGGGACCACAACTGCAGACAAAGTCCGGCTTTGGACGAATAGTGTAATAATTACAGCTAAATCGAAGGTTTAACCGAGCGAAACCAAGACTCAAGCAGACTAAGCCAAGCTTTCGCTTTGCATATCCAGGGTTAGCTGAGCTAGGCCGCAGCCATTTTGTTTACAGCGAAGCTGTTATCCTCTCGCTTGGTCGGAAAATTTCGTGTCGTAAACAAAAAACCAAGGCAGGACGCAGCAGTTTTCGCCCAAGACGCCGAGCGCATGCACCGGGCTGATCAGGTGAGCAGCTTAGAGTTCAGTATTCGTGTGAAGAAAAAAAAACCACAAAACGAGCATCGAAACCGCATGATGGATGATAAGGCCTCCCTGATCAAACGGTTGACGTCATTAGAAGGGCAGCACGTCCGTTAGGCTAGGCTGTACTCAGTAATTCCCCCCACAAGTCGCCGAGCGCATGCGTCAGGACCCAACATTTGGCGCCGGAGAAGCCGAGTGCAAGCGACAAGCCCGCCGATACAGCGATGAACATTTCATACCCTCCCCCATCAGCACGTGTAGTGGTTTACAACAGCTGCGCTGGACGACAACTTTCGCAGGGCGGAATGGCTTCAATTTTTATTTATTTGATCGTTGATTGAATAATTTTCTTCAGTATAACTGTCTTTCCTTTCCGTCAACTTAAAGAGGGCCTTGTCTTTTTTTTTTTTTTTCGAGCACCTTTCCCACAGAACGGACAGATTTTCTTCCTTTATTCTCTTTCGAAATTATACATATCTTCGGGTGCTCTGGATCGCTCCTGCGCCATGAAGTTTCTTTCTTTCGCTTCTTATAGTCTGCCCTAGTTTAGGGCATATGCAATGGTCACACTTCTTTACCAATTTTTTGCTCGCACTGGTACTGGCGCTTCGTTTTGTTTTGCTATTGGTCCCCCCTTCCCCATTCCGGAAACTGGATTAAGTACCGCAATTGTTTAAATACGTCAGAAAGCTTTCGCTACCCCAAATTTTCCTTGCATAACTCTCAGCACTTCGTCCCACTGCTTGTGATGAATGTTGTTGGTTTGTGCGTTTAGTGTGGAAATATCCGATTTATGCGACTTGTGTATACAGGTACCTACACGAAGCCTGTAATAGGTCATACCATACACCTCGCACACTCGTGTACACGTACGGCTTATTGGGAGGGTGCCCACGATTGTTCTTGCCGCGGTAAACATCTGAGAGTCTCAATAGGGAACTGAAGCCGTGCTATCCCACCGGCTCAGCAGCCAGCCCCCTGCTTCGGCCCTTGGTAAAGCGACACTGTCGTGGTTGCTTACGGAGGACCAAGAAGTTATGCGCTTCAATGAACTCTCCATTCGTATATTTCGTAAAGCCACCCCATAAATCAACAGCAGCTGTACTCGCGCGGTTCGTCGACGTGTTTACTCTTCTATATGCGATGACATTTCTAGAAAGAACCATTTTTATAAGGGTGTTATTCAAAATTGCAATCATGAAGGGAGTTGCAACCAAAGAATGGAATGCGTCGCCGGAATGCATTGTGGCAATAAGAGAATCTGCTCCATTTCAGAAAGCTCTTTTTGCCTATCTCGAATCTATAACTGTGAAGTGATTTGAATGCAAGCGGCTTTGACCGTATTTTAAGCCCGCCATGTTATTATTTTAAGATCGCCACCATGTGCCTTTTCTCTCTTCCCTTGTATGTGTTTTAAATATTGATTGTACAAATTCCTCCGCTATATAATGCCCCTTGGGGCGTTTAGGGTAAGTAAATAAATAAATAAAGTTAAATTCTGCTTGAAATCTTTCCACATACGATCAGCACGGGATTTAAACCCTATCAGCGGCTCAATGAACGGCATCACCACCTCATTCATTACCTGTACCATCATTTGTTGGTTGCGTATTGCAAGATGAGGGACTCTACAAGGGAGTCCAGTTTCGAGTGCTCCTATCGTCCGCGAGTGTAATATAATCTTTTTCGCGCGGATTCGGGAAAGCCTGTGTTTACCGTGCCTATATATTACTTCCCTCCATATTTGCTCATGCCAAACTTTTTCCTCCTTGTGCCTATCTGCTTCTTTGCATTCTTTACTCTCTCTCGGTATATCCGTTCTTCTATATTTCTTTTAGTGCCCGCAATGTATTAAATTCATTCTAGCAACCACAACACTCATTCGGTACCGCTGGGGGCAACCGATTCCCAATTTTCATGTATACATCCCGATTTAGAATACTATACCAAGATGGCACATAAGCTAACGCTCTCATACGGTATGCAACCTCAGTTAACGTGAAACTTAGCGGTGCAGCATATGGCTCCCACTGCAATGTCCGCGAGCGCTCTGTCGTAGTATTTCTTTCCCCTTTCACGATTTTATTTTCATCAAGACGCCATGGTTTACATGCAACAGTGATGGAAAAGGCAGTTGAATAGTGTGCAGCTGCGGGAGTACGGAGCTGCATGGGCAAGCTAAAAAACGCAAATTTTTTTAGAAAGCGAAACAAACGCGTAAAGATTACGGTTGGGAAAAAATTGAGATCCAGAAAAAAACAGGTAATAAAGTCCAAGTCACGTAAAGAGTGATTGCCGTGAGAGTTCGCATCTACCCATTCAAAAAATTGGCCGCGTATCTGCTCCTTTCGTTGCAAATGCCGTCAAAAGACGATAGTCTTTATCGGCTTTTGCGAAGTAAATGCCTCCCTTCGCTTTTCCGCTCACCTCTCATGTTGTTCCTCTTGCGTCGCGCTCCTCCCAACGTAAAGACGCCAAAGGTTTGCTTAAATCATTTTAAATTTCCCGCGTTCCAATGCTCCAAACCGGGTGTTTCGATGCGAACGCTGCCGTACGGCGAAGACGCGCGTTAATCGAGGCGCCCTACTTAAACGTTTATAGAACTGCGTTTCCCTACTCCACGTGCGTTGCAAGCAGAACGTGGAACCTACCTAGTGGAACCTTTCGTAACTCTTGCCACTTGATTTCTTCAAATGCCGCCAGAAGCTATACTGGCGCGGGCAACAGCAGGCGACGGCGGAGTCAATTCTTTTTCTGCAGTTGATGAAGTATTTAATTTCACAAAAGTCAAGCATGTTTCATTTTTTTATAAAGGAACACTGCACATATCCCTTCTGTATTGGTTTGTTGTCTTATATTTGCGTAATGTCTTGTTCTTCTTCAACAATGTTGACAAGTATGAACATTACACCGGACACAGACGGGTAGATTTAGCTGTGACTATATAAGACTATTGCGCAGGCATTGTTTTGCTTTGACCGGGTGGCTGAATCGAGTCACAGACAGACAGACGGAGAGACAGACAGACAGACAGACATATAGACAGACCAAAATTTCTAGGTTTAAGTAGCCCAAGATAGACTATTGTCTTTAAAAAAAGTGCGTGTGCGTGGTATGACGGGCCTTGCACCGCGCGTTTCCCCATTGATCTGTACGAGCATGATAATGTGCGCAACATTGCATTAATTACTACGCAATTATACGACCATGAACACAGACGGGTAGATTTAGCTGTGACTATATAAGACTATTGCGCAGGCATTGTTTTGCTTTGACCGGGTGGCTGAATCGAGTCACAGACAGACAGACGGAGAGACAGACAGACATATAGACAGACCAAAATTTCTAGGTTTAAGTAGCCCAAGATAGACTATTGTCTTTAAAAAAAGTGCGTGTGCGTGGTATGACGGGCCTTGCACCGCGCGTTTCCCCATTGATCTGTACGAGCATGATAATGTGCGCAACATTGCATTAATTACTACGCAATTATACGACCATGAACACAGACGGGTAGATTTAGCTGTGACTATATAAGACTATTGCGCAGGCATTGTTTTGCTTTGACCGGGTGGCTGAATCGAGTCACGGAGAGACACACAGACAGACATATAGACAGACCAAAATTTCTAGGTTTAAGTAGCCCAAGATAGACTATTGTCTTTAAAAAAAGTGCGTGTGCGTGGTATGACGGGCCTTGCACCGCGCGTTTCCCCATTGATCTGTACGAGCATGATAATGTGCGCAACATTGCATTAATTACTACGCAATTATACGACCATGAACACAGACGGGTAGATTTAGCTGTGACTATATAAGACTATTGCGCAGGCATTGTTTTGCTTTGACCGGGTGGCTGAATCGAGTCACGGAGAGACACACAGACAGACATATAGACAGACCAAAATTTCTAGGTTTAAGTAGCCCAAGATAGACTATTGTCTTTAAAAAAAGTGCGTGTGCGTGGTATGACGGGCCTTGCACCGCGCGTTTCCCCATTGATCTGTACGAGCATGATAATGTGCGCAACATTGCATTAATTACTACGCAATTATACGACCATGAACACAGACGGGTAGATTTAGCTGTGACTATATAAGACTATTGCGCAGGCATTGTTTTGCTTTGACCGGGTGGCTGAATCGAGTCACGGAGAGACACACAGACAGACATATAGACAGACCAAAATTTCTAGGTTTAAGTAGCCCAAGATAGACTATTGTCTTTAAAAAAAGTGCGTGTGCGTGGTATGACGGGCCTTGCACCGCGCGTTTCCCCATTGATCTGTACGAGCATGATAATGTGCGCAACATTGCATTAATTACTACGCAATTATACGACCATGAACACAGACGGGTAGATTTAGCTGTGACTATATAAGACTATTGCGCAGGCATTGTTTTGCTTTGACCGGGTGGCTGAATCGAGTCACGGACAGACACACAGACAGACATATAGACAGACCAAAATTTCTAGGTTTAAGTAGCCCAAGATAGACTATTGTCTTTAAAAAAAGTGCGTGTGCGTGGTATGACGGGCCTTGCACCGCGCGTTTCCCCATTGATCTGTACGAGCATGATAATGTGCGCAACATTGCATTAATTACTACGCAATTATACGACCATGAACACAGACGGGTAGATTTAGCTGTGACTATATAAGACTATTGCGCAGGCATTGTTTTGCTTTGACCGGGTGGCTGAATCGAGTCACAGACAGACAGACGGAGAGACAGACAGACAGACAGACAGACATATAGACAGACCAAAATTTCTAGGTTTAAGTAGCCCAAGATAGACTATTGTCTTTAAAAAAAGTGCGTGTGCGTGGTATGACGGGCCTTGCACCGCGCGTTTCCCCATTGATCTGTACGAGCATGATAATGTGCGCAACATTGCATTAATTACTACGCAATTATACGACCATGAACACAGACGGGTAGATTTAGCTGTGACTATATAAGACTATTGCGCAGGCATTGTTTTGCTTTGACCGGGTGGCTGAATCGAGTCACGGAGAGACACACAGACAGACATATAGACAGACCAAAATTTCTAGGTTTAAGTAGCCCAAGATAGACTATTGTCTTTAAAAAAAGTGCGTGTGCGTGGTATGACGGGCCTTGCACCGCGCGTTTCCCCATTGATCTGTACGAGCATGATAATGTGCGCAACATTGCATTAATTACTACGCAATTATACGACCATGAACACAGACGGGTAGATTTAGCTTTGACTATATAAGACTATTGCGCAGGCATTGTTTTGCTTTGACCGGGTGGCTGAATCGAGTCACGGACAGACACACAGACAGACATATAGACAGACCAAAATTTCTAGGTTTAAGTAGCCCAAGATAGACTATTGTCTTTAAAAAAAGTGCGTGTGCGTGGTATGACGGGCCTTGCACCGCGCGTTTCCCCATTGATCTGTACGAGCATGATAATGTGCGCAACATTGCATTAATTACTACGCAATTATACGACCATGAACACAGACGGGTAGATTTAGCTGTGACTATATAAGACTATTGCGCAGGCATTGTTTTGCTTTGACCGGGTGGCTGAATCGAGTCACGGAGAGACACACAGACAGACATATAGACAGACCAAAATTTCTAGGTTTAAGTAGCCCAAGATAGACTATTGTCTTTAAAAAAAGTGCGTGTGCGTGGTATGACGGGCCTTGCACCGCGCGTTCCCCCATTGATCTGTACGAGCATAATAATGTGCGCAACATTGCATTAATTACTACGCAATTATACGACCATGAACACAGACGGGTAGATTTAGCTGTGACTATATAAGACTATTGCGCAGGCATTGTTTTGCTTTGACCGGGTGGCTGAATCGAGTCACGGAGAGACACACAGACAGACATATAGACAGACCAAAATTTCTAGGTTTAAGTAGCCCAAGATAGACTATTGTCTTTAAAAAAAGTGCGTGTGCGTGGTATGACGGGCCTTGCACCGCGCGTTTCCCCATTGATCTGTACGAGCATGATAATGTGCGCAACATTGCATTAATTACTACGCAATTATACGACCATGAACACAGACGGGTAGATTTAGCTGTGACTATATAAGACTATTGCGCAGGCATTGTTTTGCTTTGACCGGGTGGCTGAATCGAGTCACGGAGAGACACACAGACAGACATATAGACAGACCAAAATTTCTAGGTTTAAGTAGCCCAAGATAGACTATTGTCTTTAAAAAAAGTGCGTGTGCGTGGTATGACGGGCCTTGCACCGCGCGTTTCCCCATTGATCTGTACGAGCATGATAATGTGCGCAACATTGCATTAATTACTACGCAATTATACGACCATGAACACAGACGGGTAGATTTAGCTGTGACTATATAAGACTATTGCGCAGGCATTGTTTTGCTTTGACCGGGTGGCTGAATCGAGTCACGGAGAGACACACAGACAGACATATAGACAGACCAAAATTTCTAGGTTTAAGTAGCCCAAGATAGACTATTGTCTTTAAAAAAAGTGCGTGTGCGTGGTATGACGGGCCTTGCACCGCGCGTTTCCCCATTGATCTGTACGAGCATGATAATGTGCGCAACATTGCATTAATTACTACGCAATTATACGACCATGAACACAGACGGGTAGATTTAGCTGTGACTATATAAGACTATTGCGCAGGCATTGTTTTGCTTTGACCGGGTGGCTGAATCGAGTCACGGACAGACACACAGACAGACATATAGACAGACCAAAATTTCTAGGTTTAAGTAGCCCAAGATAGACTATTGTCTTTAAAAAAAGTGCGTGTGCGTGGTATGACGGGCCTTGCACCGCGCGTTTCCCCATTGATCTGTACGAGCATGATAATGTGCGCAACATTGCATTAATTACTACGCAATTATACGACCATGAACACAGACGGGTAGATTTAGCTGTGACTATATAAGACTATTGCGCAGGCATTGTTTTGCTTTGACCGGGTGGCTGAATCGAGTCACGGAGAGACACACAGACAGACATATAGACAGACCAAAATTTCTAGGTTTAAGTAGCCCAAGATAGACTATTGTCTTTAAAAAAAGTGCGTGTGCGTGGTATGACGGGCCTTGCACCGCGCGTTCCCCCATTGATCTGTACGAGCATAATAATGTGCGCAACATTGCATTAATTACTACGCAATTATACGACCATGAACACAGACGGGTAGATTTAGCTGTGACTATATAAGACTATTGCGCAGGCATTGTTTTGCTTTGACCGGGTGGCTGAATCGAGTCACGGACAGACACACAGACAGACATATAGACAGACCAAAATTTCTAGGTTTAAGTAGCCCAAGATAGACTATTGTCTTTAAAAAAAGTGCGTGTGCGTGGTATGACGGGCCTTGCACCGCGCGTTTCCCCATTGATCTGTACGAGCATGATAATGTGCGCAACATTGCATTAATTACTACGCAATTATACGACCATGAACACAGACGGGTAGATTTAGCTGTGACTATATAAGACTATTGCGCAGGCATTGTTTTGCTTTGACCGGGTGGCTGAATCGAGTCACAGACAGACAGACGGAGAGACAGACAGACAGACAGACAGACATATAGACAGACCAAAATTTCTAGGTTTAAGTAGCCCAAGATAGACTATTGTCTTTAAAAAAAGTGCGTGTGCGTGGTATGACGGGCCTTGCACCGCGCGTTTCCCCATTGATCTGTACGAGCATGATAATGTGCGCAACATTGCATTAATTACTACGCAATTATACGACCATGAACACAGACGGGTAGATTTAGCTGTGACTATATAAGACTATTGCGCAGGCATTGTTTTGCTTTGACCGGGTGGCTGAATCGAGTCACGGACAGACACACAGACAGACATATAGACAGACCAAAATTTCTAGGTTTAAGTAGCCCAAGATAGACTATTGTCTTTAAAAAAAGTGCGTGTGCGTGGTATGACGGGCCTTGCACCGCGCGTTTCCCCATTGATCTGTACGAGCATGATAATGTGCGCAACATTGCATTAATTACTACGCAATTATACGACCATGAACCGACATCGTTTTACAGGCGCCTATAAATAAATTTATGATACTCCCAGCTTAACAAAACGCGGCATGCTTATTCATCGTTTTGAGCGGTTTAACGTGACGAGATTGGTTTCAGAGTCGGTGAGTAAGAATTATGGTTTTGCCCTTTTCCGCTATCCAGGGCGTTCCATCGAGCCCAGCGTATTAGGACGCGTGTTTGTGACCAAAAGCGGCGCGATGCGATTGATGCATGGTTAAACTGTGCTTGAGTACACGGATGATAGAAGAGGATACACACGGCGGCGCTGAATCTATTTTTATTAGGCACAAACCAACTAACCACAATGCCGATTGTAAGACACGATTGTGACATTCAAACTATAAAGTATATTTGACGTATCCAGAATAGCAAGATTTCGCATATTTTTAGAATATTTTAGGCACTGAACTTAATGTAATGTTTATTAGGCAAAGTGCATTGCAAAGTGCAAAGTGCCATGCAAGCGGTAAGAAAATAAGAAATTCACGTGTTTTTCAGAAAAAAGCCCACCTTAAAGGCAAACTTTGTTTGGTTATAAGTTCATCGAGACCAACAAAAGCGATGAAATTCTTCTGCGTAATTGGACTTGAAAGATAGGCGCCAGTGTTAAAAGTCAACTGAATGACAATCGTTCAGACCCATCAACTGCATGGATGCGATTACAAAAAAGCTAAGCCAAAAAGCCTGCGTGGGTTCGCCAAGGAACGCGTTGGCTATGATGGAAAATGTCCGATGTCAATACACATCACGAAGAGCTTACTGGAGCCGTTGGAAGAAAACATACAGCGGGATGGATGTTCACATTAATTGTAATTGCGGTGCATTCCACCCGAATGGTCTATTTGCGTGAAGACGCTGAAAGATGTTTTTTCCCCGTACCGAAATTAGCTGCATCTACAAAAGACCAACGCCGCAGCTAACGCATGCTTCCGCGGCATATCGTTCCCCTCGCGTACCCCTACGTCAGGCACGCCGCTGCACTGCTTCTCGCTGGCCGGAAACCGGCTGGTTGACTCTGTGGTCGACAACAATATAGGTCAGCTTGGCCGCAATATAAGAGTTATTTGGAGATTTTTAAAGCATACCTTTCGGGAGTGTGGACCGCTGCCTATTGTCGCGTGTGTACTAGGTACAAAATGTACGTTAGGGGAACACGAAAGGGAAGCAACCAAATTCCAAAATGGAAACCACCACTGGGAAGCAGTGTGCTTCCGCTGGCCTTTTCCTCTTACAAAACATGCCCGGTGCTTACCGCGGCTTAGACTGCACAGAACTAGCGTCACAAGACGGAGCGCGGTAGCGACCGCAAACGCTGCGGATTGCGGGCGCTGTTACCGCAGCCGCCGTGGCTGCCGAGGGTGTGTGCGCGGCACAGTGCCTGCTCCCAGGAAGGAGGAATTTCCCCGTCCAGTGCCGCGCATCTCCGTACGTGGTTCCTGCCGAGATTCTGGGACGACGGAATCGGCCCTCCGACGAGGCGGTGGCCGACGGTGGAGGAGAGCTGGCAAAACGCTATCGTTTATTGACGCCTTTTTTTGCAGCGGAGCTGTATTTGTCTCGTTAAGTTTTACAGAAGGAAACTCTGCCATTTGTCTACCCCCCAACATATTTGTCATGCCCGTGCATCAAAACTCCCGGCGTCCTTTAGAGAAGGCAAGGAAAAGCAGTAACAGTGAGGCGCAGCAAGCTTAACAATGGGTCGGTCGGCGGCGAAAGGGGCATCGTAGCGTATTTGGGATGGAATAACATATATTATGGTGGATCAAGGTGAATAAGGCTATATTCATGGGGCTTACGATGGGTAAAAATAATTAGGCTAGATTAGGGTGGGCTGAGGATGATTTGGGTGTCGTGAGATAAACTGGGATGGATTAAGAAAAAAATATGGTACATCAGATGGGACTACATCGAATTAAGAAGGATTAAGATGAATTAACATTGCGTTATGGCAGTTACGATAGAATAACAATGATTAAGGTCAGTTAAGATAGATTAGGGAATTCTTCGGTGGCTTAAGAATGATTTGACAGATAGACGGATTAAGAGAGATTAAGATGGAATAAGGTGTGTTAAGGTGGCTTAAGCTACATTATGGTTAATTAACATAGACTGAGATAGATTAAGATGGCTAATTCAACGTAGAATGAGGTGGATGGAGATAAATTAAGGTGAGTTAGAAGGGTCGTGGTATACTAGAGTAGATTAGGATGGCGTAGAAACATTATGGATAACCATCCTCGCTGCACCGATTAGATGATCATCATCGGTGCCCGTCATCCCGTCAGCTGCTATAGATCGAGCTGCTTTGTCTATCTCATATCGCCACCATGTAAATATAACCACCGCCATATCGCGGGGCCATTGCGGCCCTTCGTCACTCTCCTTATTTTACGTTTTGCTGCCGAAACCGGGATAAAGGTTCAAAGTCATTGGACCTTTGGTCTTTTGAAGGAGGACCCTTATGATTCCGAAGACAGACCCTTCTGATGAAAAAAAGAAAAGTTGCATTTTTGCACCCGCCCATTCGGTGGTGCTATCCAAAGCTGACCGATGCGATGGGCAGACCAGACAACGATGCCGGCTCCGATGATTGCCCGCCAGGCAACTATTCCGTAAATAATGAGTAGAATGCCGCAACTCATGGCTGGATGGAAGACCCACAATTTTTTTCAGCACAAACCAATTATCAATCTTCCTGTCATGCACCTACATGAAATGAGGAAAGAAAAAAAACCAACCCCTCCGGTACCGGGCACATGGGTGCACGCGAACCTTGTACAACCTTGTGAAACCGGAAACCAATTCCTTGTGAAATCCCCGGCAAACCAAATGCCCAAATCCTGACCCCCACAACCCAACCCTCTACCAATCCCCGACCAACCCTTTTTCTGCAGGTGGCGTGGCGCGGACAAGTGCGGTCGCATGTGTTTGCCTATGTGCAGTGGCGGATTATCTATGATTCAAAGGATTCAAATGAACCGGGCCACCCTGGGTTAGAGGGGGCCCGGTCCCCAGCCCCTGAGGACTGGAAAACAATAACAGACTTCGTGGTTTGGTTTGAAAAAGTTCAATCCTGCTTCTGAGTTCCCCTGTTTCAAACAGATGTTATCTATTTTAATAATGAACACTTCGAAACGGCTGTTCGTTGCATAATGTGCGTAATCCTAAAGTTACCTCACAGTTCTTCAGTCTGAGGTAAAAATGTTGCACTCGCCCAAAACCATGCACCACTTAGAGCGATGGAGCTGATCCAGCTGATTGATACAGGGCAGGCGGAACGGCATTTGTTGAAGGGTCAATGTTTACGATCTCATGAACAAACTGTCTGAGCAAAAGGCAGGAAAACGCTTGTAGAAACGTACATAACGTTCTTTCTTTTCTTAAAAGATGAATAGAAAGAGAAAACATCGTAATGCGTATACACGCCCCATTTCAAGGTTGAATTTCTGTGAAACGCATAACTTATTTTCTACACTTTTTTGAAGTAGGGAATGTTTGTAAAAATGTAAATTTATACTGCAAATTCATATCATAAAAGGCGTGTGCAACATGAATGTGTGTCCGGCTTTTATAAAAGTAGATATTGCCAGCAAAGTTGTAAATTTATTACCTGTTCGACGGTGAACTTTATGTGCATAAATGGAAATATGTATGCTTGTATGTTCGAGAGTGTTATTAAAAACATTTTTGTAAAATTTCGGCATCGATCTTGTTTTCTATACGGGCCCCCTTTTCTAAAAGATTCAGTTCCCCGCATGGTGAAAACATTTTAATAATAAACCATTTCAATTATTTGTTGGGCTCAGTCGGCATATACAATATACATAATATCCCAGTTTGTATGGAAACGCTGCCTTAGAAGAGCTTTAATTTCTATTGCTGGATGAAATCACAAAATAGCCAGACGATTGGTAGCGTACCTATTTAGGATGTGCGAACAGTTTCTGAAAAAGGCCCACCTTTTTATTTCGGAAATGCTCACACGCAGGCAACCAAAGCGTGCGCTGCCGAATTAGTGAAGCAGATAGAGGAAGCCATTTTGGCACAACGCGCTTCCTGATTTTCGAGGGAAGATGTACGTTGAAGCAGGGATAAACTGCCCTAAAGGTCAAGACAAATGGAAAAAACACATACGACAACTGGACTGTAATTCTAAGTATCGTATGTACTTCTTCCTATTATCTTGACTTTCCCGAGCAGTTTCCCCTCCTTTCCGAGTGAACGGATTCAAGCCCGACCAATCTTAATGCTGTCTATGTCTCTTCGTCTCCTGGTATAGTTCAATTCCGATGACAATCTCTCCGCGTGCTCTGCGAGAAAGTAGATTTCGCCAGCGATGTTCATAAACACACCGAAGATTCTTCGAGTAAAAAAATTTCCATCCCTTTCTAAAGGAATTTGAGAAAAGCGTGAAAGCTAAAAGTGCGCCCAGCCTTCACTGAAAGTTCGTCCAATCGATCGTGAAACCTTCAAAGACCCAAACCGCAACCGAAGAACGAACCCATACGCGATGACATTTCGCGCATAAGTAAACGCATTTAAAGGAGCCATGAAGACAAAATACCAGTTTGGTTCATTACAAAGGCTGCTTTGTCCTGATAAAAATGATACCGATTTCATCGCAAACTTCGAAAAAATAACAAAGATATTAGAGAAAACGTGTGGAGCTGTGGCGACTAGCTAGCCAGTTTCCGGCAATTTTTCTATGACGTCACAGAAGCTTGTTTGGGCGATTGACGGCGGCCGAACTAATCAATCGCCAGGACACATGACTGGACGATTGTAGTGGGGCCGCTAGTTCCGTTTGATCGAATCACTCGAATCCTGGGGCCCTATTCTCGACTGCACAAAGTGCCGGCAATTCAGGCAATTTTCCGGAAGTCTTTTCTGATTGGCTTTCAATTTTGGTCACGTGCTTCCGGTTGACAAAGCGGTTGTGCGTGCTGTCGTCATTTTGACGTTTCATGTCGTTTACGGACACCAGTTCTAAAGTTTGCCTTATTTCCTCTTTTCTGAAAGTGCATAATTCTTGGCCGGCAACGAAAAACCAGACAAAAAGCACTAGACATGACAACGTAGGCCTGTCTGTGCTATTCAACAACAATAATGCTTGTAATACACGCCCTCTCTGTGATTGGCTGAGAAGGCATGACGTAATTTAAACAGTTGGCCGAAACGATTGCGTCATGCATTGGCAACTTCAGCTTGCGTAAAAGTGACGTAATACTACGTAACAGCTTGAAAATGGCGGCTGTTTTTGTCGCAAAATACAAGCAAAATAGGGCAAACAATTGCCCCCGCTTTCGGCACGGCGAAATGTCCGCCAATTTGCAGCAGGCGCAGTTCCGCATGCGCGCTGTTTAAAGCATGTTTCCTACCGAAACAAATTATAGTTTCAACTGCTTCCAAGTCAGCGATCATGGAGCATACAAATAACGTGCAGTATTTTGCTTTTATGTTTGGCAATAAAATAAAAATCATTTGGCGTAACTGCAACATAAGAGGGCAGTACAAGCCTCTCCATGACAAAGAGAACCCAATGCATGGCATTTGTCCATACTTGTCCTAGTAAGCTGTTGGGTCACATGATCGAACTCAAGAGAAAAATAACAATGAAAAGTGACTATTTAGTTCATTACAGCGCTGATTGCAGTCGAGCTTGACGAATGAGTGAATCGGCGACATCGGTGCGCTCCGCGGTTATCAGGCGTAGCGCTTCGCTGCTCTTATGTGTCATAGAAGCGATAGTCGCGGCCGTCTCTGTCTGTGATCACGCCATAAACGTGCAACATAGCAGCAGACGATGGCGTGGCGGCGGTGGCGGCAGGGAAGGTGATAACGCAACAAAGCTTGCATTGAAGCAGAGAGCCCAGCTATGTTACTAAAAGCGATTGAAAGAAATAAATAGATACGGCAAAAAAATTGTGTGATGTTCTTTGGCTCGACATCCGCCTTTCGCTCGCTTTTGGATCAACGTTACTCGATCGCCTTGTGGTGTTGACGCCAAATTTCACCTCCAGAAATGTGTTTTTCTTGTCAGCCTCAGCTTCCGTCTTAATTTTTATAGTACATGCCAAGTGTTTTTATATCTTTCTTGCACAATATTTGATACCTTGATAGCGATCTTTATGAGTGACTCGTCAAATTACACTGCATGTCGTCATAGCTATAGGTGCAGCACGTCACTGATTGCTTACGTCGTGCTTACGCAAAAAAACATGGGCGAAATGCCGGCAATTTGTGCAGTCGAGAATAGGGCCCCTGACGTGCACCTAACCCACTGAAAATTATGTTTTTAGTGCTGGCCCACATGACGTCACTCGCGCCGATAACACGTCACTGGGGTGCGAAATTTGAAAGTTCTTAAGTACATCTTGCGTTTTTATCGGTTAAAAAACGTCTTTCGTGGCCGGAATGGAGCTGAGTGAGGTACTGAAGCCTAACTCTTTAAAGTTAACCAAAGTTGTATTTTCTCTTCATGGACCCTTTAAGAACGATCTAAATGTAGGCCGATACGTGGTTTATGAAATAAAGGTATACTATTGAATTCCTTCTTCGTGATCGACGCGTGTATTTTCTTATCCAGAACCGTTTCTTTTTCGCGATTTCCAAGTAACCGTTTTGACGCAATGGAAGCCCAGTTTCACGCATGCGCCGTGTGTATACAGCTATCATATCAGCGCATTTAGGTCGACCAACCGGTCTAAGGGGAAATGCATTGGCTTTTTGACAGAACGCCATCGATCCCACTGAGAAAGCTTCCGCTATAATACGACATGTGTTCTTTGTAGCGAATATTAAAAATCGTCAAGTCTCAAGAAGAACGTGAGGGTAAGACGAAATGGGAGTGCGGAGGGGCCCCCCTTGTTTTTCTTTAGGGGCGAAGCCCTTTAGGGGCTCGGGCTGTCGGCGTCTCCTGTCGTCGTCGTCGTCAGCATCTCATGTAGTCACGGTACTAATAAAACACCGGGACACTCGTTTTCCAATGCCTCGCACTAGAGCGTAACGCGTACTAAAAGAAAAGTGTATATCGTGGATAAAACCGTCGGCGTCTCCTGTCGTCGTCGTCGTCAGCATCTCATGTAGTCACGGTACTAATAAAACACCGGGACACTCGTTTTCCAATGCCTCGCGCTAGGGCGTAACGCGTGCTAAAAGAAAAGTGTATATCGTGGATAAAACCGGTTCAAAATAAACTACACATGATTTAAAGATTTGCGTGACGCTCCCTGTCCGCTTCAGCAATCGTCAAGCACAAGCGGAAGCTTTTTGTAAACGGGCTATAATTTCTGTTAGACTCAAAAATTCTGCCGAAATTCAGAGAATTATGTACTAATGCGTAGCATTCTTATGCCGCTTGAATTGAGTGTGAGTTTTAGATGCAGAGCATTTGTATAACTCACGATGTCACCCGTGCGTCGGCGTCCGCAGCAGCCAGCCTCCCCCTACACTATAAAAAGAAATAACAGTTACCGGCGCCTGGTTTCGATCCGACGACCCTGCGGGCGGAACGCAAGGTACATGGTGCTCTACCCACTGCGCCACAAAACGACACAGAATCAAAGGCTACGAACGCGCCTTATATCCTTGACTCATTCAAACTACGTCAAGAAGCTGCTGATACAACGCATTCACTACCTGTGGGCGGAACGCGAGGTACATGGTGCTCTTCCCACTGCGCCACAAAACCGACACAGAATCAAAGGCTACGAACGCGCCTTATATCCTTGACTCATTCAAACTACGTTGTCAGCGGCGTGCGTTGGCGACTCAGCGGTGTGCTAGCGGCGTGATAGCTGCGTGGTGTACACGTGATAGCACCAACCCCCCAAACACTAAACGTTAACGCAATACAACCACCCCCTATGCGACGCATTTACTCGAGTCCCCCTCGCGGGGAGATGGGCCCATTTTTTACAGTCAAATTTATTAGTTCTTGTAAATACTGTCCGACCAATTATTTCCGTTTACGCTATTATAACGATTCGAAATGGAACATTCGCGAAATCTGCATTATTGTGGAAATGCAGGGCGTTATACGGTTTCCCATTTCCCGTAATTGCTGGATATTTTTCTTACTTTTTTAGTTTTTCGAAATTTTGTTTGTCCAATTATCTCCACTTACACTGTTTTAACGATTACATTTGGAACTTTCAGGAAACGTGCATTATTGTGGAAATTCAGGGCGTTACACGGTTCGCTATTTGCCGTATTCTTTTTATATTCTTATTATTTTTAGTGCTTCGAAATTTCTTTCTACCAATTATCTCATTTACGCTAATATAGCTATTGTAGATGGAACTTCCGCAAAATCTGTACTGTGTAAAATGCAGGTCGTTATACGGTTTGGTATTTTCCGTATTTGTTTATATTTTTGTTATTTATTATTTCTCAAAATTTTGTTCGACCAAATATCTCTATTTACGCTGTTATACCGATTACAGGTGAAACTTCCGCGAAATCTGCATAATTGTGGTAATGCCATGCGTTATATGTTTTGCCACTTAACGTCATTTTCCATTATTTTCTCATTTTCTAGTCTTTCAAAATTTCGTCCGACCAATTATCTTCATTTTCGTTATTATAACCTTACATTTGGAACCTTCGCGATATCTGTATTATTGTGGAAATGCAGGGCGTTACACGGTTCGCCATTTTCCGTAATTATTTTATATTTTTATTTTGTTTTTGTTCTTGTTTTTTTTTTTTTTTTAAATCTAGTTCGACCAATTATGTCCGTTTACTCTATGGAACGTTCACGAAATGTGCATTATTGTGGAAATGCAGGGCGTTACACGTCTCGCCATTTTCCGTATCTTTTTTTATTTTTTAGTTCTTCTAAATTTCGTGTGACCAGTTATCTCCATTTACGCTATCATAGCGATTAAAGGTGGAACTTCCGCGATATCTGCCTTTTTGTGGAAATGCAGGGCGTTACACGGTCCTGGTTGTGGGGGTACTTGGCAAAGAATGCTACGCATTAATACGCACTGGCTCTTGACGCTACGCCTGATCGTGTCGGATGGGCGGTCGAAGCAAGAAAAGGCGTACTTCCCTGGTGCCGGGGCCTCGTTGATCATCGAGGACGATATGCCCATTTTTCTCCGGGATCAGGACAGTTACCGAGCGTTTATAGGGCTTTCTTTTGTTATGGTGAGCTGTCTGGATCCCGGCTGAACAAGGGCAAAAGCAGAGCGCTACGCTTTGGGTCACTCGCCACTGACCTTGCTGGAGACGTAGAGTGAGTGAGGAAAGTCCGAGTTCTAGGCGTTGTCTTTCATGCCTCTGGAGAAGTTGCTCGTGAGACGTTGAAGGGTCTGTTAGACATGGCTGACAAACACATAGGGCTATAGCGTCAACTTTCAGGTTGTCTCTCTCTGAGTGGAACTGTATTATTAAGCCATGCGTTTCAGCGGCGCTCTTTTACGTGGCGAGGGTGACTGGGCCACCTCACGACAACCCGTTAACTGGCCACAAGATTCGGCTCCTTTTTTCTGGGCTGGCAAGACCGTAGCGCGCGCTCTGCTACGTCTGCCCCGCAGCATATATGGGGGGGGGGGGGGGGGGGGGGGGGGGCTTGCCGCCCCTGAACACGATGTCAAGTGTTCTAGCGTTGCGCGGTGTGTGGGAACTGGTAGATGATGATGAGCACCCGGGGCAGGCTCTGCTTCGCTACTTCTTGGGTACTGCTCGCTTGTTGTTTTATGATGAGCCCATTACCGGACCTACAGCCGTGCAGCCACCGGCTTTCTATGGGTACGTTGCTAAAACACTTAGAGGCTTTCAGTCGGACAACCCAGATTTGGATATTAGAGCCTCATCTGCGACTGATATATGCGAGAAATTGGCTATTGGGCGATTGAATGATTGGCAAAAAGAGAAGTCTCGCGGGGCCCGCTGGCAACAGTTAACGTCAGCGGTACTTCCTGCAGACGTTCGTGATTTCGGGTGGCTGCGTGGCTGGAGAGCCCTGTCGACGTGTGACCGCCTTGGAGCATTTGGTGTGGTTGGCTCTGCCCGGTGCCATGGCATTCTAGGACCATGGCATTCCCCATCATCTCAGCGGAAAGTCCTGGATGCGTTATTTGGCTATCGTGACGATATTGGCGTCGCTGAGACTTTATAGCCAATGCGGACGCACTGACACTCTAGAGCATGCTCTTTTTGAGTGTCGTGTGGCCGCCACATTTTGAGTTTTTTTTTTTCAGCAGTAGGTTTGAGCATAGGCTGGAAGCCCACACGAAATCGAGAGATCCACTTCTCAGTTTTCTGCTGTGTGTGGGTGCCTTTGTTGTGTGGTGCCAGCGAGGTGTAGCTGCCTTGCAGGCCCGACTGCAGCATTCCATGTATCCCCTGTTGTGGCACGTTCGTAAAATGGCCATAGAGCACCTGCAGCATAAGCTGCTGCCGCTGGGTGAAGAATCTTTCCTTGTGCGTTGGTCGACTCGCTTCATGAAGGTCGCCAATAACACCGTGCAATGGTGTATCGTGCCTTATTAATAAGGTGTAACTCTTGCGTGCTGTCTATGGAAGGGAGTTGTATGTTTAGAGGCCAAGACGCAGTTTAGGCAGCCTGGCTGAGCATGCCATTATGTACGCACATAGACATGAGTACAGAGTAGAACTGATGTGTGTGAACTGTTGTGGCTTTTATGTTGACTCCCACGCGTGAACTATGGTGTCTGGACCTTGTGCCGTGGACATTATTGTAAAAAGCCTTCGGTGCGGTGGGCCTTCTTTTTTTTTTTTTTGTGAACTTATGTGATGTTTACTTCGTTTCCTCTGCAGCACATAGCGTATATCCTGTGCCCTGTCGACCCGTGTAATAGCTAACTACAGCGGGTCGTAGCTGTAACTAGTTTTAATAAATTCGCTCTTCGACAGAGAGGGGGCACCTTAACCTTCGCGATGCGGGACTATGTCAACCTGCTGAAAATACGCTACGAGTCCCTCTTACGGCAGTCATCACAAGCGGCGGGCCGTGAACAAACTTTTGGCAGGCCTGTCTCTGACCGTCCGTACTCCAGCATATTAGAGCTAGCTCGCTTGACGAGGTTGGGGTAGCCACTGTTCCAGAAGTTACACTCGCTGCTGGGTCGGTTAGCACGAGGGCTGAAGATAAAGCCGAGGTATTCGTGGGACCTTTCGCCATCCTTTTCTCGACCGAGAGCGTGTCTTGGGATGCAGTGGAATTTGAGGACAAGCTTAGCGCATTTTGTGGCGTGCTGCCATGCGTGCCAGATCACCTGGTTGAGTTGCTGTGTGTTCCTGTGGATGTCGACGAGTTGCGGAGAGTCTGTTAAAAAAAAAAATTGAATGGTGCGTCGGCGCCTGGGCCTGACGGTATCCAGGCTGGATTTTAGAAGAAGTTTTTTCCGACCATTCGGGGTGCACTCCTCGACATGGTGAACGGCTTTCTGCAGCGCGTAGTGCGACCTGACTCTTTCCTTGAAGGCCGTGTCATCTTGATCGCAAAACCAGGCTGGGATCCTACGGAGCCCCACTCGTATCGACCGATTACACTACTGAACACTGACTACAAGATTTTAGCATCCATTTTGGCCTGATGCACGAGTACCGTTTTGCCCGATATTGTATGCCAAGCGCAAACGTGCAGCATGCCAGGTCGCACAATTTTCTCGCCCCTGGCATTGACGCGCAATTTGTTCAGTTACGCGACAAAGATTAGCACTTCTGGGTGCTTCATCTCTCTCGATCAAGCGAAACTTTCGACAGAGTGGAACACCGATACTTGCTAGGCGTTTTGCGTCAATATGGCTTTCCGCCAGACTTTCTAGCTATGCTCGAGCTGTTGTACTCCGACGTGAGAGTTCGAATCCTTGTCAACGGGCTTTTAGGTAGTCCGTTCTCTGTCACCCGTGGGATAAAGCAGTCCTGCCCCTTGTCACCTCTGCTTTTTGTCATTTGTCTTGACCCGCTGCTCCGTCGTATTGATGCAAGCACTGCCATCTGCGGCTTTCCGTTGCCAGGAATAGGCCAAGTTAAAGTGTCCCTGTCCATTCGGGATGAGGACAGCTGTCAAGCGTTTATGCGGCTATTTCATGATTACGGTGAGCTGTCTGGAGCTAGACTGAACAGGGGCAAAAATATGGCGGTGAGTTTCGGCACATTTGCGTCTGGCTTGGTGGGCGACGTAGAATGGGTGATGGGTGTTCGAGTACTTGGTGTGGTGTTCCATTCCTCAGGTGAAGTGGCGCGTAGTACGTGGAAGCCCCTCCTCGAGACTTAAGAGCAGCGTCTTGCAGTTGCAGCAAAGTTCAGGCTTTCCCTCGCAGAGCGAAGCTACGTAATTAAGTCGTCCGTCTCGGTGGCGCTTTTTTATGTAGCACACGTAGCAAAACCGCCGCGCCATTTTACCCGACAGCTCGCCACGAAGTTTGAATCGTTCTTTTGGGCGGGCAAGACAGAAACAGTGTTGCGAGAACTGCTGAGGCTGCCCAAGTCAATAAGTGGTTTTAGCCTGCCTTGCTTGCAAACCATGTGTAGCGTGCTGGCGGTACTTGCAGTGATCGACCTTGTAGACTTAGACGAGTACCCAAGCAAGGCGCTGCTACAGTACTTTCTGAGAACTTCCCGCTCAATATTTTATGACGTACACATTTCCGGTCCTTCTGTTGAGCAGCCACCACCTTTTTATGCTTACGTTATAAAAACACTGCTAAAGCTCCAGTCTTCCTTGCCAAGTCTAAGTTTCAGGGAAAATACGGCTAGCGAAGCGTGCGAAAAATTGGCAATAACCCAATTAGACAACCAACAGATAGGCAGATCACGCGGTGTCCGTTGGCATCAGCTGACTTCGGCGACACTTCCGACTGATGTTTAGTATTTCGGATGGTTACGTGGCTGGGAAGTTCTCCAGACGTGTGACTGTCTGGCGAGATTCGGCGTTGTGCGTTCCGCACGGTGCCCGCTTTGCGGCCACACTGAAACACTAGAACATGCCTTGTTTCACTGTCGTGTAGCGGCAACGTTTTGGACTGTATTAAGCAGGATGCTCGGACTCACACTTCGAATGAACACTCGTTCAAATGAGGGGTTGGTGAATTTTCGGATGTGTGCTGGTGCTTTGTTTTGTGGAGAAATGTTCTTATTCAAGGCATATGCAGCCATTTTCTTGCGCTACAGCCTTCCCGTCCTGCAGCAACTGTCCTCGACATACAGAAAACAGCTGGAAGCGGCAAGGAACAACTGTTTGAGGAAGTGCCTTGGCCTTCCTGCAGGCTCGTCATGTTGTGGGACTCTTGCAGACGCTGGCTGCCAGCCCATGGATGTGTTACGGCTTCAATAAACACTACGAAATTATTTGAGGTACAGGCTACATGCCACAACCCATTTCCTGTCTCAAAGTGCGGATCAAGACGCTTCCATTTTTGGACGAACAATAAAGGCAATTGATGCTTTCGTGCCAAATCAAGCACCGAAGACCATGCCACGGGGTTTTCCGCCATGGACTGTGTCACCTGCTACCATAAAACATTATATACCAGGAATTGATTTTAAAAAGCGCATAGCCCAAACTGTTCTACTTCAGGTTACACTTGCCCATATTCACAAAGTTTACTCAGCAACGACCCATATTTTTACAGATGGATCGGCAACCTCTGAGCGCCGTTCTTCGGTAGTTTTTATTCCGTCCGCTAACAAATCACTGCCATGCTGGCTCGAGCGAGCGACTACGTCCACGCTAGCTGAACTTTATGGAATCAAAGAAGCCATCCAGTACATACTTCGTCAGCCACCGACACAATGGACCATATTCAAAGACTCGAAAGCCGCCCTATTAATCCTGCGGCGTGCTAGCTGCTTCAGCATCGACGACCACATCCAGCGCGAAGTAAAATACCTTCACCATCTCGCTTACACTGCTGGCCATGGCGTAACCCTTCAGTGGCTCCCTGGACACTGTGGTGTCCTAGGAAATTAGAGAGCAGATGAGGCTGCACGCATGGGCCTAGAAATGAAAACCAAAAGAAAGATTTTCTTTACAAATAAATGGCAGCTTCTCCACTCCATGGATGATGGCGAGGGTGCGGAGTACGGAGACTCTAAATGACATCCAAGTTGCGCCCCAAGTGACATCCCATTTGCGCCCCGGCCACCATTCGATTTCAGCCGTGAGTTGCACCTTGATTATTCCCTAAATGAAACTGCAACTCACAGCTCAAATGGAATTTCGGTTGATTTTCGCTTGATGGTGGTGTGCGCACGGCTGGACGCGGACGTACATTGGGAGGTCCTAAGGTACTTCGCACCGTTACAGGCGAGGGAGTAAGCCGTTTGACTCTCGGGTACTAACTCGCGGTCGTAGCCCAATAGGTAAGACGACTGGCACTAACTCCGTCTGGTCTACCAGACACAGGCTCGAATCCTGCCGGTGCCTGTGTGATTTTTTGAGATTGTAAATGCTATGTGCACGGACGCGGATGGGCATGGTGCGGTCCAAAGGTGCTCCGCACCTAAAAATGGTGCCTCAACTATGACCAAAGCACTAGCTCAAGCAGAAAAAAACCGCTTATGGCCACTTCCGGAACATCATGATGATTTTCTACACTCAATTGACCCACAGGTAAGATTGAGGCTGCCAGAACAACTACCTCGCCAGCGGAAAACGGTATTTCATAGACTGCGACTCAATGCGGCGTTCACAAATGCCTACTGACATCGCATAGGCCAAAGTCGAAGCCCATATTGCGACAACTGTGGCGCCCCCGAAACCGTTGAACTTGTCCTCCTAGAGTGCTCCGCCTACACTGACGCAAGGAGCCGGTTACAGCAGAAGATGACATGTCTTCACCCTGGACCGATTACGCTCAGCCTGCTACTAGGACCATGGCATTCTCCATCATCTCAGCGGAAAGTCCTGGATGCGTTATTTGGCTATCGTGACGATATTGGCGTCGCTGAGACTTTATAGCCCCCTTATGCGGACAGTCTTCGCTACATCACATGTCCCTCTATATGACCCTATCTCTTTTTTTCTCCTTTCACCTACTACTCTTTTTACTACTCATCTATCTTTTCCCTATTCCCCTTCCTCAAGAGTAGCATGTCGACGCACGCAGGTTGGCAAACATCTCTGCATTTCCTTCTTTAATAAAGAGCTTCTCTCTCTCTCTCTCTCTCTCTCTCTCTCTCTCTCTCTCTCTCTCTCTCTCTCTCTCTCTCTCTCTCTGCGTTTCTCTCGTTGTGCTGCATGTCTTCGAGCCCGGCCGCAACGGGCAATGTTCCCACTGCTGTGGCGTGTCCGGTCGATTCTCATATGAGTCACTTGGAGCACGAGTTGGCAGCTCTAGGAGAACAAGCGTTCCTGTTGCACTGGTCTACGAGCTTTATTGTGGTCCGACGATCCGTGGTGGCTCAGTGGCTAAGGCGTTGCGCTGCTGAGCGCGAGGTCGTGGGTTCGATTCCCGGCCGCGACGGCCGCTTTTCTGATGGAGGCGAAAAGCAAAAACGCCCGTGTGTTCGAGATTTCGGCTCGAAATTAATCCGGAGCCCTCCACTACGGCGCGCCTCATCGCCAGCGTTGCGTCGGCGCGTTAAACCCTACAATCAATCAAATCAATTTATAGTGGTCAGAAGCAACATCCTGGACGTTTCTCTTGTGCCGTATTGAGGTCAGTATAGTTTATGAACTCTTTCTGTTACGCTGGTGAACTCCCGGTGAACCGATTGTCTAGTAGCTTGTTGCCCACCCCATACAATTGTTGAGCAGTGTGTAGTATGACCATGTTGCATGAAAACTGACTGGATAATTCGGTTTTTAGGGCAGCGCTGTTACCACTAGTCGCTGCGCCCTGGTATGTGAATTATAGTAAATTCTCTTTTTACTCTCCACGAGCACGTTGCTTATATCCAGTATCTTGCCGACCCGTGTAGTAGGTAACGACTGCGGGTTCAAGCTATTACTAGATATAAATTCTCTTTTTGTCAGACAGACAGACAGACATACCAAAATTTCTGCGGTTAAGTAGCCAAAGAAAGACTACTGTATTTAAAAACACCGTTGATATGGTTATTCTTACTTTGGCTTCTATTGTGAGGTGTGGCTGGCGACGGCGGGACCCTTGTTCTGCTTGATTACCGACAGCGGATGGCTGTAAAAGGAGAAAGTCTGTCTGGGGCAGTCAAGGGCTCCTGGCCGCCGTCGTGAAGAGGTTTATTTGTCAATCGAAGCAGATGCATAACATGCCTCGATGGAACTATGCATCGCGGGTAACAAATACACACTACAAAAGGGAAACACACACAAAAACAACAATCCAGAAGTGGCTGCCGCGGGCCTACATACAAGTTGTAACATTTTGTACAACGCAGGGTACAACATCGACAGAGTGGAAAGTAGAGTTGTCGACAAACGCGAATGATAGCTTCAGGGTCGAAACACCACGAATGTGGGTAGCAGTGCAAGTCTTAGATAGTTACAGATACACACATGCTAAAGTGAACACTGCAGATAACTATGTATCGCATGTAGTCTGGTTACAAGGTTAATATTCTAACTTGTTTTAGTATGGTTACAAGGCTAATATTCAACTATTCGTATTTCCAAACGTGCGTTGTTCACCTTGATGAAGCGGCACGACCAACGCAGCAGGAACGCCTCTTCACCCAGCGTTGCCAGCTCCGCTTCCAGGTATTCGAACAGACGCGCGCGCATGCGCAGAAGCATTGGGAACATAGCCTTGTGAGGCCGGGACCAGAGTGCCGCGACACCACGACGCCTCCACACAACCAGGGCCCCCACACATAACAGAAAAGTCACTAGGGCATCGCGAGATTTTGTGCGCTCCCCTAGGCGTACTTGAAACATCCTAGACATCAGCGTCCAAAACGTGCTTGCTACAGAACAGTGAAAGAGTGCGTGTGGCAAAGTTTCATTTTGTCCGCATTGAGGACACCGCGCTGACGGTGCTACGCCCCACGCTGTCAAGCGGTCTCTAGTGGGAAGAACGCCCCAACCACGCTCCCACCCGAAATCTTTGACGTCCGCTGGGAAGACCGAAGAAGTTAGCTGCCTCCAGCGCGCCTTTTTAGAGCGCGCTTTCTGCTCCGCAGTAAGTTCCGCCACAGCAAGTTGTTCGCAAAGTTTGCTAGGGGCAATGTCCGAAATTTCCAAGTCGGGGATCAGTGCTAACTGTTCCCGAAAGGTTTTCGTGACATAGACGTAGAACGGCGGCGGTTCCTCTGCCAAAGGGCCGATGTAGGGTTCAATGTAAAACACACCTCGCGATGTGCCCAGGAGGTAGTTTAAAAAGCTGCTTCCTATGTAGTCCGGGTTTCGCGTCAAATCTACAAACCTACGCAACGCCAGGACGCTGCACATTGTCGACATGCATGGAAGGCTGTATCCCCCCATGCTGGTTGGGAGCCGCATAAAAGCCCGAGCTACCCTCTCCGTCTTTCCTCCCCAAAAGAAAGAGAAGAACTTGCTCTCCAGCTTCCGCAATACATTTCGGGGTGGACTAGCTATGCGCGCAACGTAATAAAGAGCGGAAGAAACGCATGCTCTAATTACGAAGCTGTGCTCCGTAAAGGACAGTTTAAATTGCGCAGCTACCGACACGCTCTTTTTGGCCTTCTTCACAATTCCCGTCCATGTCTCACGCGCCACCTCACCTGAGGCGTGGTACGTTACACCAAGGACTTTGACGGCGGCGATCCGCTCCACTTCTCCCCAAAGGTCTGACGTGCATGCTCCGAATCGCAGTGCCTGACTCTTACCCCTGTTTATTTGCGCGCCAGACAGCTCGCTGTAGATGGAATAGAGGCGTGAGAACGCGGTAAAGCTGCTGTCGTCCCGCAAAAACAGGGACACGTCATCTGCGTACGCTGACACTTTTACCTGGGTCTGTCGGGGAAGGGGAAAGCCGCGTATGCCAGGAGAGTTCGCCACGCGTCCAAGTAAAGGGTCGATTGCCAGGACAAAAAGTAGGGGGGAGAGTGGGCACTCCTGCCTGATCCCTCGCTCAACTGGAAAAGGGGCGCTAAGGTGTCCGTTTACGAGGAGTCGGGAAGTGAGGCCACGGTACAAAAGGTTTAACCTCGTAATGAGTTCCATTTAAAAGCCGAAGCTGCGAAGAACGGCCATCAAATAACGATGTTCCACTCGATCAAAGGCTTTGGCTTGATCCAGCGATACAAAGCAGCCTGGAATGCCTGTTCGAGGGGCGAATACGAACAAGTCCTTGGTGAGAGACAGGGCCGAAAAAATCGAGCGCCCCGGCACGCTACATGTCTGGGCGGGGCTCTTTACGTGCGGCAACACTTTGGAGAGGCGCCTTGAAATTATGGTGGCTACGATCTTATAGTCAGTATTCAGCAAAATAATAGGCCTATATGCTCGCTGGTCTGACGGCTCCCCTCCAGGTTTCGTTATAAGGACTATGTTGCCCTCTTTAAAAGAAGGTGGCCGCACATCATGGGTGAAAAAGGCGTTCACCATCTCTAACAACGGGTCCTTCAGGTACGAAAAGAAGGCTTTGGAAAAGCTCAATGGAATGGTGTCTGTCCCCGGGGCTGAGGACTGGTTCATGCTTCCGACTGCATCCCACAGCTCCTCGTCAGAGACAGGAGCGGTCAAAGTGTCAGCTAAGGAACTGCGAACCTGTGGAAGTTCACCGCAAAAGTTGCGAACATTCTCCTCACATTCCGGGGAAGTTTCGCGCTCTCCTGATGCCTTAAAAAATTCCCTAAAGTGGTGAGTGAACACTTCACCTATGTCGACTGGACGTGAACTAGCGGCGCCGTTCGGCAACACAACGTGGGGCACGTGCGCTCGACCGACGTCATCTACCGAACCTGCCCTAATATACCTTAGTGCCGACGGGTCTGACAAAGTCCTGCCTTGCACGAATGCGCGACCCGCTGCGCTAGACGACTGACGCAAAAGCCTCTCGTAGCGCGCCCTCAACAGACCCTCATAGTCGCGCATGGCAAATGTCCTTTGCCCGCTCTTTATGATGCGCAACCTCCTCAAAGCCTCATCCAGTTCTCGTGAGATGCGCGCTTTACGTTTGCGTCCCGCCTCCATAAGTATCTTGCGCCAACTCGACTTTAAGTCTTCCCACTCGTTCCTTTGCGGCCCGGGTTTCAGCTGGTCCTTAAGAGAAGCAACGCTATCAGGATCTGCTAGCAGGCAGATGTCCATACGCCACATGTCATGGCTGGAGGTGGTTCCGCGTTGCACCAGCTTTACGGAGACGGGAGAATGGTCGGAAATACGACGTGTGCCAGACAGAAACGCCAGCACGTCGCAGCTTCCGAGGCATCGAGAGTTCTAGGGGCAGATAGAATTTGTCCAGCCGGCTGGCGGACGCTCCTCTCGCCCAAGTTGCAGCGAAGGTGCCGCCGTGGGTCTGCACCCAAGCGTCACTCAGTCTAATTTGATCTACCAAGTCACCAAGCGCGCACGCGCCGCGCCGTGGCCTTCCCTGACCCGGCCCCCGAAGGTCTCGAACAAGGTTCCGTCTTCTCTCCACTACTTTTCAATCTGGCCCTCCTGGACTTACCCCATCAACTCGACACCATTCCGCATGTTCATCGCGCGCTTTACGCCGATGACATCACAATATGGACAGACACTAACTCCATAGGAAAAATCCAAGACTCACTTGAACAGGCTATGGATGTTGTTAACAAATATGCCTCATCAGTCGGGCTTCAATGCTCGCCACAAAAATCGGAACTTATCGTCGTACGCAAACATCCCCCTGCTTCACACATAGAACCTATTTGTATCCACCTCGACGGCCATACCATACGACACAGCTCCTCACTTCGAATTGTAGGCCTTTTCATCCAGGCCAACACGCGTAATGATCAAACTTTATTGAAGCTCTCCAAGGCGTTTCAGCAAGTCTCCAACATGCTTCGACGCGTTTCGAACCGCTGCCGGGGCATGAAGGAGAAAGATCTCATTCGACTGGTTCAAGCTCTCCTGATTTCGCGAGCAACCTATGTAACACTTCACCTTACCCTCACCAAAAGTGACACAGAAAGCATTGATCGATTAACCCGCAAAGCTTTTAAGCAAGTATTAAATCTACCTATGAACACTTCGATGGCCCGTCTCCTACAACTTGGCCTCCACAATACGGTATCCTAGCTTATTGAAGGCCACCTATCAAGCCAACGGCTCCGTTTAACACAAACACCTGCAGGGCTAGCCCTCCTAAACAGCCTCCATATCACATGCCCGCAATCTACTGTCTGTCAGCCCCTCCCTGACCATTGGAGAAGTAACATCCAGGTTTGCCCTTTACCCAAAAGTATGCACCCTGACCTCCATCCCGGCTGCCGACAATCCCGAAGCAAAGCACATGAGAATATTTATAGAAAAAGAACAGATGTCGCCTATACGGATGCTAGTACCTACCCTAATGGTCAACACTAAGTAGCCGCAGTCACCACAAAGGGCGCCCTCATTACCTGTGCATCAATCAAGACATCATCAACCTGGGTTGCCGAGGAGCTAGCTATCGCCTTAGCCCTCATACACACGAAGTACCCAATCATTATCACGGATTCCCAAGCTGCCTTCCGAAGCTTCTTAGCCGGGAGGGTGGCCCCTTTTACTTTAAAGCTACTTTTACCACATCAACCCCGCCGGAAAGTTAATATCATCTGGACTCCTGGCCATTCTTCCCTGACGGGCAACAACTTTGCTCATCAGCAAGCCTGTGCCCTCTCTCTCAAGGCTTCCGAAGAGACCACATCGTCAATCCCGCTCGTAACGTATCAAGACATCACGCAATATTACCGGTCCGACAGACAACACTTCCCTCCCCCTCACCCTGCACTATCCAAGGAAGAAGAATCGCTGCTCCGCAGACTGCAAACCAATACATTTCCTCACTCAGTTCGCCTGCTACGTATGTTTCCAACTCAATACTCTGCTGTATGCCAGTTTGGTTCACAACCCGGAACTCTAGCTCATATTATAATACCGTGTGTGTGCAATCCCAAACTTCCACCTCTCCGATCCCCTCTTCCCACCCCTGAGCTGTGGGAGAACCTGGTGACCAGCGACCATCTGGACGTCCAGCAGCTCCTGGCATCCAGAGCGAAGGCTCTCTGCTCACTTGATGGATTCCCGGACTAGGGAACCACTCCCACTTTAGAAAGCTTGAATAAACGTTTCTCTCTCTCTCTCTCTCTCTCTCTTTCTCTCTCTCTCTCTCTCTCTCTCTCTCTCTCTCTCTCTCTCACACTCGAACAGGGTCTAAAACGCAGTTAAAATCACCCACTAAAAAATGGGGTGGGTGGGTGGGGTAGGCCGTTGTCAGTTGCTGCCATGCGTGCAGCCGCTCTTATCACAGAACAGTGAGGATTTTAGAGAAGCAAAGGTCTAGCTTTGCCTGTACTGCCAGAAAAAGCGTAGTGGCGGCATCGTGAACTACCCAGGTGCTGTAAACACTGCTGTAAACACGGCTTTGTAAACATGGCGGATGCTTTTTGCACAGGCCGCTTGAGCTCCTTA
This sequence comes from Haemaphysalis longicornis, assembly GCF_048455015.1. Taxonomy (NCBI): domain Eukaryota; kingdom Metazoa; phylum Arthropoda; class Arachnida; order Ixodida; family Ixodidae; genus Haemaphysalis; species Haemaphysalis longicornis. Next base: position 249,673,452 of record NW_027526203.1, on the reverse strand, counting down.
ATAACATGGCTGCCCTCGCACGGCGGCCGCCGGCTCGCTACTCCACGGCCGGACTCGACTCTCCTCCCGCGCGCGATAGGAGCATCGAGTCCGGCCGTGGCTGCTCCTGCTGGTTCCTGGCTGGCACGCTGGCCGCGTGTTTACTTGCGCCGCGCTAGTGAAGTGATGTTACGCCAGGTGACCAGATGGCCTCGACTGGCACAGACCACAGTGAGCAGCAAGTGAGAACAAATCGTTTATTGACATCCGCAAGTTTACATAGGCCAGGACATCATTTCATTTCGATCGCTTCAATTGTACGTCGCTTTCGTGACAACATTTTTTTTTGCCATAACAACTCGTTCACTTGCGCTAAGATTTCGAACGAAGGGCACAAATGAGGTATTGACGGCGACAACGGTTTCGTTTGCACCGTCTTTCTAGCGGAGTGCATAACACTCACCTTCTGTTGGAAGAATCAAATATTCTGGCCTCGACAGCTGTCTTCTGATGCGGAATTTCCCACATTTGTCACTCCACAAGCACTCAATTCCCGTGTTTTGCCAGTCCTCTCAACAACTGATGGACGCAAAAGCACATAACAGCAATAACAGCCACGAAACCAGTGCTCCGCGCACATAGAAACGGTGGGCCGTTGCAGCGGTTTCAATTTGAATTGCGGCTTTGTGGTTGCGAATTTAGAAACGAGGTGGTGCACCAGTCGGCTGTTCGTAAAAAGTTGCGTACATTTTTGCTCAACGGATGTTTGATGCGAAACTTGTTAATAATATTTTTAAACAACACATTGTAAGCGAACTGTGTTGGCTCTTTGAGTCACGGAATGAATGTTTTTTATTCTATACCAAAAGTAATCTTTCGGTTGCGCCGTCTGGTGAACTTAATGGTCGAAAACTGCGCTGTAGGTTGGTCACGTGGGGCGTCGATTTTTACGCCGCCTATAGGGAAACCAGGGAACTTCCAAGCTTGAGAGGCCTGCTTTTATTCTCGAGCTCAGCAGGTTTTCTAATCACTGGTGACTACTCTCGGACAGCCATGTTTGCGCGGTGACAGGGTGCCAGCATTTTAAAATGCTTCTCCCCATTTTGGTACGACTAGAATGGCAACAAGGAGTACAAATGCAACTAACGTCCGTTCACACATTTGTTTACGGACTCAGTGCAAGGGGAATCCTTTTTGCGCAGGAGATAAAAAAACATGGTGGGCGAAATTCGAAAAGAGTAGGAGATTCTCGAGCCCACGAAGAACAAGAATTAAGGCGAGGGGCGATGTCGCTGGGGATGCTATTGCTTCCCCATTGACATTGCTCGAGAAAGGAATGAAGATCCTGCACCCCATACGTAGCCTGGGGTCCTGCGATCGGATAAAGACTGAAATGGTCAGAAATTTGTCACTAAAATCCTCCTCGTTACCAATAAAAACTGCAATAAACGAAAGTCACAGCCGTGATGGACAAGCTCCGTGTCTTGTCCACAGGTATGCGGCTTTTTTTAATAACACAATGAGGGATGGGGGGGGGGGTGGGGGGGGTATGCTTCGCTCGCAGCAAAAACGTGTCCACCACTACATACATTTTTCAAGAGCAATCACCATCGTCGTGATCGCCACCGTCGTCGTGTGCTCGCATATGAGGGACGAATCGGTGGCTTGGCTTCCGCGAATCCTGTGTGTTCCTGCTTTCCTGCCCGACCATTATAGCACCGAATTATCTCCCTAATAGCAATGCACCAGCTAGCTCAACGGCACGTTACACTGAAGCTAATTCCTTGTAAAACATTCTTGCTGGTGTCGGTTCTGATTTTTTAGCGAAGGAATCTCGCTCTTCAGTGCTCGGAAACGCGAACGCACAAAGCAGGAGACAGACGCTGATGGTGGAACAAGCAAGATGACGAAAACTGCATTTACAAACTTAGTGCACAAAACGTATTTACAAATTCAGAGTTGGGGCGATTACTTGCCGTTAGACTGCTCTGCCGTTACGGTCTGAACTTAAAACTCCATACATGCTTTGCACGGAGGCATCACTGTTCGGCGAGTTTGTAAATTTCTCGCACAAAGCATGCATCCCTACAGACCGGGATCACATAGTTCCACTTGGCATGATGAACCGATTTTGGGTTCAAAACCAGCTCTGCCACCCAGGTGGTTTAATGTCTCCATCCCATTTAATAAATTATTCTACGCTACCCTCCGCTAACATTGCCAACAAGAGGAGAATTGCGAACTCCTCGTGCTAGCATTTCCGGTCGCGCAAGAAAAACGGGGAATCCGGGGCATCGCTGTCAGGTAGAAGAGTCGTAGTCAAACCCTTCAGACAGAATTCGTCACGGCATCGGCTGTCCCGCCTGCTTGTCTCAGAAACGTTCGCTTACCGCGTGGACGGCGGAAAGGGGTCAGAGGGTTTGCATCGCTCGAACGCCTTCGGCCATGCTTCTGCCTGTCTCAGTGTTCGGCTTTCGAGCCATGCAGTGAGCCCTTTTCCCCCCAACGTACAAGCTGAACGTAGCAGCCAAAACAAGCGCTTGTGGAGAAAAATGAGTCGAAGATAAGGAAGCATATTGCGAAAACAAGTCATTAGGGAACGTGAGGGGCTCTGAGCCCTAAAGAAACTACCTTACGTACCTTCGTTGCAGGCAACCCCTGCTTACAAATATCCTACCCCACTTAAGCAGGAAAAAAGACTATAAAGGTTGGCACTTTAAGGTGGATATGCTTCGTATGCCACACGTACGCGAAAAATGACATTAAGTGTTCAAGGCCTTAAGATACCAAATGACATTAATTGGGCGGGCCGTACTGCCCGCGAAAACGCAAAGGCATTAAATGCGTTAGGCATGATGGTAATCATGACCAAAAAGAGAAATTCACTCATGTTTTAGAAGTGTTTCACGTAGAGAAAAACGTCTTACCAGGGTTAAAAATGTTGTTTTGTGAAAGCAAACGCAATGAGAATTTGTTTTCATGAAAATGGTGCGAGCCGTTTCTATACGTGGCTTCAGCAGCTGCCGTCGCCTGCCAGCGGTAGCCAAATACGAAAAATTTAACACGACGAGTAACACGATGGTTTGTCTTTGCCGCTGCTTTGATGCACTTCGTCTTCTTCAAAACTTCGCCACCAAGATTGCACAAAAAATCGTCTTATTTCGAAGTTCATCTATGCTTCCGCGTCAACACTCTGGTGCTGAGAGTTTCGTTGGTTTCATTTGGTGCTCATTACGTTCGAGAGTAGGCAGATTTAAGGCGTTCGTGAAGGTAAATGAGTTGTGCGGAACTCTTTTAACCAAAAATGACATTACAGAGCATACCATTAGATTTTTGCGTGTAGCAGCGAATTAATGGGATTTAAACTTAAAACATTAAACTTAAACTTTAAACATTAAGCACTTAATGCCATTTTTCGTGTACGTGTGGCACGGGTATAAGTTCCCCTAACTTCCCTCCTTTTAAAAAACATCAATGGGTTCAAAAAAAAAAGGGGGGGGGAGGTGCTTAGCACGTATAAAACGCGGTACTACCAGGCGGGTGTAAGGCGATTCTACATAGTATACGTCAACAGGTCACGTCAGACAGAGACGTAGGTACATTCGAAGCGTCCTAATCAAGGGCTGCCAGTGCGCCCCCGGCGCGCATGTTCGCCCTTGCGTGCGTGTGCACGATCCCCGCTTCACCGCACAAGGCTCGTTATTCCCACGCTAATCGGTTCGACGATCTTTGCAGGCCGACCGAAAATACACTCCATCCGCGACCCACTTCTGTGTTTGTTTCGCAACCAGGCCGCGGCTCTGAGCAGCCTCAGCGCGCCGGGTGGAGCCTCCGAGAGTCGCGAGAGAGGGCCCTTTGGTGCATAAAAGGCGAAGGCCAAATTTCTACAGCCATGTGCGTGGAGTGGAATACGCCGCCGCATGTGCAGACGGATGACGACTGACTACCTACTTTCCCACACTCCGCTTGCGACTTCCTAGTGCTAATTTCCCTGATTTACTGATGCCGACAAAAGCAATCGCAAACTGAAATATTTTTGTGAGCGTACGGTTTGAACAGATGAAGTATTGATGGCTTTACGCACTGAAGCTACACGTAAGCTATGAGGCGCGCCATCGTGATTCGATTTGATTTTGACCACCCGGGGATCTATGAGTGGCGCCGAAATTGCGACCCACGGGTGTTTTCGTTTACGCCTCAATCAGGCCTTGATCGAACCCGTGCCCTTGGGCGCAGCAGCCCAACGCCCTAACCAAAGTAAACGTAACTGGCAGTGAAGCTTCGGGGGAAAAGCGGTTCAGAACTTATTGCCACCGACATCAACTCGGGGAATTATGGGAGCATAGAGCTAATACTACTGACGCTAACTAATGGGAGTAGTGAGTGAAGCGCCGCTAGGTGTGTAGGGAACAAACACTAATAACAAAAACCAAGTTTTATTCAACAATAAAACAATATTTATATTTTGCGAACTACATTTATTTCCGAATCATATTTATTTAGGCGCAGTGCGCAAAGTATTTTTGAAAATGTTATTCATTCTCAAAAACCTTTTTTGTAGCACTCCCTGAAGAATGGCACATGTCATTGCTCTGTGATGCAGTCCTTGTAGTGTTCCGAAAGGCGCGCGTAAAGTTCGACCGCTACGAAACGCCCCTCACGTGTTTTGGTGTTGCGCATTTGCATTCGTTTTTCCTCATAATTTCGTGTGAACTTAATTTTTGCTGTGCCTGGAGTTGCGAGATGCGTTGTATAGCGGGTAAACACGTTTAGTACCATGCCCGACGGGCACGGTGTCCTACGGGGCGATGCTGCCAACGGTTGGCGTGGAGCGCTTTCCTCGGTACCCACGGAAACGATGTGCTGTACAAGGTTGCAACAGCAACTCCCGTACACCTGGCGTTCCACTGCACCATTTTCCTCTTATTTCCACAAGGTAAGGCAAAACTATAGTAGTGTGATTATGTGCACGGGGTTGTGTACGGGGAAGTCGTGGTACTTTGAGAAAAAAAAAGTGTCTAAAGCTTTATGTTATGTCACAGTTATCGCTTGATTTCCCATCAGGTGTAGCTAGGAGCAAGTGGTGTCAAATACTCTAGGACTTCTCAGCGTATCCCGATAGCACAAGTATTGTGCGCCACTCGGATTCAAACGATTCGCTTTACCTGACTATATCAGTGCCTTCACTATTGCATTACAACGCTTGTAGTAATCGTTGCTTCCTGCGCTTGCATGCGCAAGCAATCTTTCCATCGCAGTACTGTGTTGGGCTGCATGCTCTGGGCTGCGCTGCTGCCAGATCTTTCCTGCTATGTGTTTTTTTACTGCCGTCGTTTTTTTTTTTTGCATTGATCAATTTTTTTCTCTTTTTACTTATCTGTTGCGACACTTGCCTAAACAATGAAACCATGCAGGCGTGAAACCTGGGTGAAGTTCTGTAGAAACCCATGTCTACTTGATAAGACGCCGGGACAGCTGCTGTTCAAGGGACCCAGAAAAGCCTTTTGTAAAAGTTACAAAAGGCCTGTATTGTCGCGTAGTACCAATATAGCGATGCAATGCCGTTGGGATTATTTATCTACATTCAGTATTAGCTGCGCGAGAAGCCATTAAGTGCACCTCTCCCCCCTTGCCGATCGATTCCTCCTCCCTCTCTGCTTCTTTCAAAGCAGCTGGAAACACTGGGAATAGCCATGTGGCATCGCGACGCTCGACTTCCGTTCTTTGCTAGCTACATTCCTGCGCCTAGGCACGCGTCAATCGCTGCGGACCCGCCTTTGCCTCGGGGTCGCGCAGGAAAGAGGAAGAGCAGCCGGAAGCCAATGGCAGTGACGTTGCCGGCAGCTAACTAACTAACTAAGTGGTTCGAGTGAAAAGGAAAGGAGATGCAGTGGGGATATTATTGAGCCCAGCTGGGGACTCACCTGCATACAACCCAGTGCGGGGGGGATGGGGAGGAGGGGTATATAAAGATTAGAGAGGAGAAAGGGAGTGATAAAAGGATAGGTAGGCGAGCCGACCTCACCGGCGATTGGGCGAATCAGGGGGGCGGCTCGCCATTGCGTCAGCCGCGATCGCCGTTGCGTCAACCGCGACCGGCGTTACGTCATCCGCGGTCGGTGTTACGTCAGCCGCGGTCGGCTCGCGGCGGCGTCGCACTGATCGGCTGAGAAAGGCGATCTTCAAAAATTGTTTACAAATTATCCGTACAACGTATGGGGCTCACACTTCGCTCAAAAATCCCCGGTTATGTGTTCTACCACCTGAATGCATTTGATTGCCACCTTCACAAAGCTTTTCTGGGTTCCTTGCAGAGTGGTGTGCTCGCTGGACTTTCGTGAATCGGCATTCCTGCGGCCCGGTTTTCTGCGTCAAGATGCAGTGCCTATTATTTTTCCTATTCTGCTGTTCTGCGAAGTAGTTTTGTTGTTGAGACTTTCATTGCTCATAACGCTATGTGTTACGGGTAAAGTCAATTTTCCGGCGCGTAAAGAAAATCATAATGCATGTACTGTCCACGAACATTTTGTCCGTACGTGCTGATTTTGTACAATGTAATAAAGTTGTTTTATGGTTATCCTGGAATAAAATTGAAATGTCATGGTTATGGTATGACTATGCGTTATTTCTTCTCTTAGCACACAAACCGCGCGAGCATTATATAACCTTGATCACGCACGCACGCAACCTGCGTATGTGCGGCGCAATTAAACAACCAAGCAGTGCCGTAGGCAGAAATATGTATTGGGGGGAGGGGGGCCACGTTTTTGATATGAAGGGGAGGGGGCAGCAGACAAGTGTGGTCGAGTGTGATTTTGTACTATGTATCCCACAGCAGGGGTACGTTCCCGGTTCCCGGTTTTCCACCCACTGCAGTCAAGGTAAACAACTGCTTGCTTTTATACAGGAGTGGAAGACATGAATGCAAGAGAGAGAGAACCAACTTTATTGATGTCTGCAGCAAGGACGCGGCCTAAACGTCGTGACGGCCTGCCCCCTGTCGCGTCCTATTCGCAACGCCTCCGGTGGAGGGAGCACTTTCGGACCGCTGACGGTCGAGGGCAGCCATCACCTGCTGGACGGCCAAGAGTTGGGTGGCGTGGTCACCGCTTCTTGCCGCAGCCTCAAGCTGCGGCGGAATCGTCGTGGCTTTGCTGGCTTCTCGTGGGTGGAGTTCGCAGTTCCACAGGATGTGAGCCGCCCTGGCCCTCTCCTTCGCACATAGTCTGCACACATCACTGGAGTACACTTCGGAACACATGCTTGGCAAGCACCGGGGTTAGCAGCGAATTTGTCTGTAACTGTCTGTATATCACTGATTCTTCCCTTGTCAGCCTCGGATGAGGCGGCGGGTAGGTTCGACGACCGAGGCGGTACCACTCGAGGACGTCCCGGTACGTGGTGAGGGGTTCCGGTTCCGCGAGTAGGGGCGGCACAGGCGAGGAGGCCAGACCATCGGGCGCGTCGCGACAGGTGAGCGCGTGCGCGGCCCGGTCGGCCTCCTCGTTCCTGTTGTCGTGCCCCTCGCGGAGGCCCAGGGGGCCCCCGTGCGCCGGGAACCAGCGTAGAGTTACCGGTGTCGTTCGGGGAGGTAGGGCACCGCACACCCTCACAGCACTGGGGGACACTCTGTTCGTGGTGTAGCTAGGGATCGCCGGTCGCGAGTCGCTGAGCACGTTGGTACATCTTGGGTTCGTGAGTGCCAGGGCAATGGCCATCTCTTCGGCGTGGTGGGCGTCGCGAGCCGTGAAACTACCCGCGGTGTACAGATCGCCAGAGACAGCTGCTATGACTACTGCAGCGTAAGCGTTCGGTCGGCTTGGGTACTGAGCGACGTCGACGTAGAAGGCGCCGGCATCCGTGGCGTGTGCGACGGTGAGCGCCTTTGCCCTGGCGAGTCAACGCTCCTGGCTGGGGTCCGGATGCATGTGTCGAGGAACCAGGGGCACGTGGAGGTTGCATAGTATACTCTGCGGCAGAGACGGCGAGACTTCGCCGCACCGCTCCTCTCGTCTTCTCAGGCCGAGACGCTGCAGGATGTAGCGCCCGGTGCGAGTTTGCGACAATCGCGTGAGTTGAGCCGGACGCTGGGCTTCGGCGATCTCCTCCAGGGTATTGTGGACGCCCAACTACAAGAGCTTGTCAGTGCTGGCGTGGAGATAGAGGCCGAGGGCCGCCTTGTAGGCCTTGCGAATGATGGCGTTCAGCTTCTGGCGCTCGGCGACTTTCCAATTGTGGAAGGCGGCTACGTAGGCGATGTGGCTGATGGCGAACGACTGCACCAGCGGAGGAGACTAGCCTCCTTCATGCCCGCGTGGCGTGTGGATACCCTCCGGATGAGCCGGGTGGCTGCCGTAACGTTGGTCTCCAGCTTGTTGATGGTGAAACCGTTGCGCCTGTGCGCGTCGAGATGAAGGCCCAAGACACGCAGGGTCTTCATGTGCGGAATTGCAGTTCCGTCTCCTGTGCGGAGGGTGATGTCTTCGGCTGCTGAGGCACCAGTGCGGCGTTCGTGGGGCGGTAGTATTAGAAGCTCGGACTTGGTTGGGGAGCATACCAGACCCGTGTACTGAAGTCGGTCTTCGATGACATCGATCGCTTGCTATAGGGCAACTTCGATATGGCAAGTCGCTGCCCCCCCGTCACCCACAGAGTGATGTCGTCGGCATAGGTGGTGTGCCGGACGTCGGTAAGGCGGGCGAGGTGGTAGGCCACATCGATCATCACCAGGTTGAATACATGTGGGAGATCGCCGATCCCTGCGGCGTTTCAATGCTTCCAAGCGACTTTGGGTGGAGCTGCATGTCTCCGGCGTGGACGGTCGTGGTTCGGTTGGACAGGAAGTCCTTGATGTACGAGAAGGTGCGCTGCCCCATGTTGAGGCGGGATACTTGCTTCAGGATGGCGGAGTGGCGGACCTTATCGAAGGCACTCTGGAGATCCAGGCCCAGCACCGCTCTGTTGTCGAGGGTGCGAGCCGGGTCGTCGATGACTTCGTGCTTGAGCAGTAGCATTGCATCTTGGGTTCCTAGCTTTGTGCGGAAGCCGAGGAGTGTGTTCGGATATAGTTCTTCGTTCTCGAGGTATAGTTGCCACCGGTTGAGCAACACGTGCTCGAGGACCTTGCCCACGCAAGACGTGAGCGAGATGGGGCGCAGGTTGTCTATGTGGGGGGGCTTTCCGGGTTTGGGTATGAGGACCGTTTCCGCCTCCTTCCATCGCTGAGGTAGACGGCCGTTTCGCTAGCACTCGTTGTAGAAGCGCGTGAGGGCGGTGACAGCCGCGTCGCTCAGGTTGCAAAGCGCCTTGTTCGGTGTCTTGTCCGGTCCGGCTGCCGACCTGCAGTTGATCGTTTGCAGCACTGCCCTGACCTCCCATTCCTCAATGTCCCGGTCGAGAAGTACATTGTCCGCTCCCGTATAGTCCGGGAGGGGTTCAGGGTGGGGGGTGGGGGTGGAGGGCAGGTAGCGGGCATTCAGGCGTCGACACACTTCGGAAACGCCGAGTTCTCGCTGGGCCCGGTGTAAGGTGCAGGCAAGTCCGTGGCGTTGCGTTCCTTTAGACTTGGTTTCGTCCAACAGGTGGCGTAAGAGGTGCCAGGTGCGGCTCTTATGCATCTGGCCGTCAGCTTCCTAACACACCGCGTGCCACTGTTGGCGGCAGAGGATGGCGCAGTGTTTTTCGATTTCGCGGTTGAGTACCGCGATTCTCTTACGGAGCTGGCGGTTGTGGCGTTGTCGCTTCCACCTCTTCTGTAGGGATTTCTTCGCCTCAAGCAGGTGTGCCATGCGGCTGTCGATCTGGGGAATAGAGTCATCAAGGTCGACGTCGGTGGTGGCCGCGCGGACCGCTTCATTGAGGGCTTGCGTCCACTGCCCGATGTCAACCACCTGCTCCGGGATGCTTTCCAATGCCTTGCGGTATGCGACCCAGTCGGTCACGTGCTGCGCTCTGGGGGTAGCGCTGGTGCCGCGGACCGCAGCGGCACGGTGACTTCAATGATGCAGTGGTCGCTGCCGAGCGTTTCCCCCGTGTTCCGCCAGAGAGCCGCGGCGCCGCCGCGAGCCGGCCTATAGAAGGTGAGGTCGAGGTTGGTGTCTCGCTGCGTAGACGAGCCGAGGCGGGTGTGCGCCGCAGGATCGTTGAGTAGGTGATAGCCGACGTCCGCGGTGTCTTCGAGCAGACTGCGTCCTTTGACGTTGGTTGTGGGGTAGCCCCAGTCCCTGAGGAAAGCATTAAAGTCCCCGCAGAGCAACGCCGCGCTGTCTTGGGCCAGCTGACTCGTCTTGTGTATTAAGGCTCGGAACTTCTGCTGGTGATGCTTGGGATTGCTGTATACATTGATCAAGAAGGTGCTCTCCTTCCTCTCTTTCCGACCGATGATGAGCTCTACGGCGCAGTGCTCGATGGCGCTGCTCTGCAGGAGCGTGTGTTCGACGTAGGTGATGCCTTTCCGTACCAGGATGCAGACGCCCTGGCCGGCCCCCTTGCCGACGGTGCGGGCGCTGGGTGGGCAGGCATGAATGTAAAATAAAGTTTCAGAGAAAATGCAATATGTTTTCAGTAACACCGAGGCGAATCATACGACAGTATGCTTAAGTACGTTGCTCTAGTCACGAGTCTGTACTAGGTGAGCTGGCGTTGACTTGAAGCACACTCTTCAAGGGCTCGCCAAATTGCGTCGAATGGCAATGACATGAGCCCTCAGTGATCACAGGCCCGCTAAAGTTATTTTGGAGTCAAATTTTCGCGCTAGTGCCACCAAAATGACGTCACTTTTTGAGCGGATCTTGCATCACATCCGGTTTATTTTTTTGTTCCGCCGGAAGTGTTCCCTCCTCACATGAGATGGTGCTAAGCTCCATGAGCAGCTTAAGAGCCGTCATTTTCTGAACGTATGGGCTTCTATGGAAGCTTCGCTACCAGTTACCTGAAAACCTTGACCTAAGCCCCGAGCAACCGTGGTTGGTTAGTTGTTCCTTATAAAAAAATCTGAGATAACGTTATTTTACGGCTATTCGGAGATCAAAACCGGCTACCATGCGAAGAAGGGTGCTAAAAACTCGTAATTCAAAGGCGGACACTTTTTTTTAATGCGATAGGTTGCCCTACGGCATGACATGGAGGTTTATAGGTACAAGATTGCACCAATTGCACGCAGAAAGCCAAGAAGAGATCGGTACTGGGGTCCCCATATCCAATGCTTAAGATCGGGGGGTCTCCCAGGATGGAGCCCTGTGCCTCAGAGGTGTTGGATTCTGGCGTTTCTAAGACCTGAACAAGTCCACAACAAGTGTTCAACGTCACCTTCTGGCACAGGAGTCACCCAGAAGGGGCAGGTGTCCGCAAACAGGGCGTGGTATCGGGCAGGCCAAGCGTGAGTAACTGCTGGGGATAACGCCACCCCAACTCGAAGCCTCCGCAGCAAGACCTCCTCCCAGCGAGCGAGCCCACTGGGGAGGTCAGTTCCACGCGGTGGAAGTAAAGCAGGCATGGCGCGGCGGAGGTTCTCTTTTTCCACCAGCAGTTCTTCCAGGGTAGATACTCGAAGTAGTGGTAGTGGCCGTGGGAGGTCTCTTCGGTGGCAGGCGCGATCTGCCAGGAAGCGTGTCCCGGCGAATCCATGAAACGCGGACAGGGCATGGATAAGTGTCCATAATCTCGTGAATGCGTGCGGCCAGGCTTGTACAACGCGCAACGCGACGCAAATCCCGAATCGCTGCCGTTGAGTCCGTGTAAAGTTCCAGCTTGTCCCCAGTAGTCAAAGTAGATGCAAGCGCCTCCAGGCCATCCATAATGGCAGTAAGTTCTGCTAGCAGGCTTGGGAGTGCACGGAGTGACTCGTACGCGCAGCTTTGATTTAGGGCAGGGTAGGAGGGACACGTAAAAGCCGTGGTGACGAAGAAGTCGTCTGCCCCGCCGTCCACAAAAGCCTGGACAACCAGCGGTTGCGTCTCAGGCGCCCAGTCAGGGACATGAAGGACGGCATCTGGAGGCTGGTGAAGGCCAGAGGTACGGGCGTGTAGCCTTGTCAGGGGCTTGTTGTCCGTCACCTGATGGAACAGCCAGGGCGGCCTTGCGGCGCAAAAGGCTGGCATCGTATTCGGCGGCTGGCCCATGTACGCGGCGAGAGCTGCTGCCTCTGGAACCAGTCCACGTTTCAGCAGGGGTGCAGAACGACGCTGATGAATGAGTTCATCAAGCGTGTTTAGCTGGGCTTCTGCTTGGAGCTGTGGAATTGGTGTTAGGCGGGGGAGTCCAGTAATAGTGCGCATGGCGGCTCTGTTAATAGCCTCCAGCCGGTCCCTAGCCCCCTTGCGTCATGTGCTGGAATTGTGCCTGGTACACGAGCCTTGGCTGTAGTACAGAACGCACTAGGGGGCGGACACTTAGTGCGCCTAACTCTGAGTGGCTACCGTAACAGCGCGTGAGGAACTGACATGATCGAAAAAATCATAAAGAGATCCTGAAACACTTTTGTAAACATTTTTTCGAAATCTGAAATGCTTTCAGAACGCAATCAACAAGCACATTCAGTACTTAAATGACAGGTTCACAAAATACCCCAGCCAAATATTACGGCTTTATGCCCGTCGGATAGCTTAGAAAATTTCTCCAGAGGTTTTTAGAGCGAAAGCTCTACTGCGCTACATCTTTCAAGGTCATTCATCCCGTCGCAGTAACCCTCAGCCAACGGCAGGCACCCTGCGCCTTTCTTACCGCTTCGCTAGCTCGGAACGCCGCCGAGGCTAGGGTGAAACGACTGCTTGCGCATGGGTTGCAGGGAATACGGTCTTCAGGGGAAATGATGTGGCGGGCAGCCTAGCTGATCTCGATGCCAGAGCTCCAGCTAAACATGGCATCCGCAATCTGACTCTTCTTACATCCTCAAGGCTTAGAAGACTGTCTTCACAGCGCACGCATTTTAAGGTCGGCCGCGGTATTCGACTTTGTGCTTCGCGGCAAGGCGAAGTGAGCTTCGTTGAGCTCCAGTGCGGGATTCTGAAGCTCAATTTATATCTGTTCAGATCAGGGTTTTTTCCTTCTGAACTACGTTTGCGGAGCCAGATCCCAGAAATCGTCGAGCATTTTCTTCTCTATTGCTAGCAATTCACCGTAGCTAGACGAGTATTTTCCGAGGAATAACCGTTTGTCGCTGATCTCTTCTGGCCATTTATTCTCTCTTTGGGGTTAGCAAGTTTGGGTTACGTAAAAGCTGAGACTTCGAATTATATTCAGGCTTACCTTTCCGCGACAGACTGTTTGAGATGTTAATAAAACCATTATTATTGGGTAATTACGGTTTTTATGAGGGTGGACTTCGTTTTATTTCCCCCTTTTAGTTTTCTCTTCTCAGGACAGTAAATTAAATTACACCAATGAGCCCCAACCGCATCACTGTCAACGCTTCCGCCCCGACCAATCGCCTCTTGTAGGTACGTGGCAAACACACACAGGGAATCTTAATCATCACGTACCAATTCCACTCTTTAGAAGAAGAGGAAAACATGATCTGAAGCAACCGCTGATGTTTGGCCGATTCCTTGATTGGGTATGTGCCATAACCTAAGAAACAACAAGAGCAACCCCGCCGCGCCTGTCCGGAACTCCTTGTCGAAGCAGCACCTTCACTCGACCTGGACCAAACACTGGACGATCTGCAGGAACGAAACGATCATACGAACCAAAGCAGCATATGACCTAGCCTCGGTACGCGTCCTCATTCGAAAGTCAGGAACATAAACTCCGTCATCCAACTTGGCAGATGCACGGCTGTCGCCGGCAGATGCTGATGAAAACAACCTTCTGGCTGAGGGGTCGGCGGCCTACACTCCGATTTGTACGAGCGGACGGAAATGTAACTCCTCAGATTTTTTTGAACTGAACCCACAAAATGCGTCGAGCCACGCCGAAAGAGCTGCTGCGTGTTTTTACCAAAGCGAGTTCGATGTACTCAAGAAAACGCTTAGCAACATTTTCATAGCATTCGGTACGTCATGGATTTCGGTGGAAGAGGGTCGTCTCCAGGAAAAGCCTCTGCAAGACTTCACAGTCGTGTTTTTTTTTCAGGAGAATGGGTTTCAATGTGCACTTCAAGAACCTGCACTGAGCAATGACAGGAGCGAGGAGACCGAAAATCTGTACCGACTTGTGCCACCCGACCCCGAGAGGCTTTTCAACCTGCAAACGCTCTTCCAGAAACACTTGCTGAAACAACCTGTGCGCAGTGACGTTCCAGGACGAGTCTGATTAGGAGTACTCAAATTCTACGTGGAAAGACTGCTTCATGTTCACCACATGTGCAACGGCCTCGTTTTCCCAGTTTTGGGCAGCTACGCCAGCTCCGTCTTCTCCCGCCTTGCATTACGTACACTAACAAAAATGCTCCTGGATATCGTTGCAGTGTAATGAGGTTCATGGGAGTTAAAAATGTGAGCAAGAGGTTACGCCTAACTTTGTCACAGTGGTGCCCAGTTACCTAGGGGTAAAGATTTGTTCCAGAAGTTCTATATAGTAGCATGCTGGTCAGGCCCGCAAGTCGAACCACTGTCCGGAAGTGGAGACGCAGGAACCAGCATCACCTCCAAGCTCAAGCAAGCTTGGAATGGCTTTGAGTACGATTCGGCACTTGCCGATTTTAGAGGACAATGCAGTGACCCCTGAGCATGAAGTGATTTTTGCCGCTCTACACAACACGCCTGGGATGGCTGTTAATACCTGGTTGAAAGGACAGCTGGTTGCAGACTGTTTTCAGGGTTCTTGGCTCTATATATTTAACAATGCTACGAAAGTTAAATAACCATATATGATTATTCGTGTCATAATTATACGTGATTTACTTGTACCGATAAAGCCCGGATCGTTTGCCCATCCCTTTTTAACAGCTATTGTGTCTCGCAGTTTGTAATTATGAACCTATATACAAGTAGATGTACATCGTAATCGGTATGTTAGCCATCACGGCTTAGTTATTCCGTTTCTCTCAATCAATTTTGTACATTTAGTTTTCCTATAGCGAAGTACTCTTGTGTTAGAAAGACGAAAAGCGATTACAAAGCTCTAAAAAAGAAGCATGAACCACGCAATTTCTTTTCATTTAACTCAAAGAAATGTTAGCAGTGTTACAATAATCAAGTGCGTTAATAGAGCTGCAATAAAAAGTATTTCCTCTTTCTCCCTCTCTCTATGTAAATATACTCTAATGACATCAATATTGTACCTCTGCAACCAGTAATATCTGGTTTTGATAGTTTCGGCTTTTATTGTCGCGAGCGAATTGAAATAAATGGGTTTAATGCATGAATCTGTGGCAGGTAGGAACACAGCAGGCCGCGATGCACAGTCACTCGATACCAAGGCAGAACGCCAGCTTCAGTAGCAACAAAAATAGACCGTTTTGTGCGGCGCCGCAGCTACGTATTCGCAGGTATACTCGCACCAGAGAAAAATAATTCATAGAGGGCAGCAAAAAGGAGGGTACAGGTGTATGGCCAACAGCCTATTTCAGTTTAATATAAGGATATTTTCATACTTGGCCCAGAGCACCGCTGTGAGGGTTCAGTAATTCCTCCCCCCAAAAATTATTATGTCTCGAGATGTAGCGAGGTGTCTGCAAGAAGATGTCAGGCCTCGCTGTGTTTCTGACTGCAGAGATGTTTTACGGGGAGCCACCGGCGGAAATTGCCAGAGCGATCCTGTTGAATCAGTCGCGAACAGAGGTGTTGCTAGAGAACTACAGATAATGCTGTCCGACAAAGAACTTTTCACTGTCATGGCAGACGGTGTGCTGCAATAGAAATCGCTCATAAAATTTTGCATTCGCAGACAACGCAGGAATGGGCCCCGGCTGACGTCCTTGAAGCTGCTAACAGGGGTGTGCGCTGCTCTGACTATATATCTATCGAAGCCACGATGCTTTACGTGGCCAAGACGGGGGTAGGCGTTGGGCTGACGTCATTATTTAGTATGCGACGGCCGGGTGTTATACTTAACGTTACGTCATAAGGCGGCACCCAAAGCTTGGCACAAAACGGTAGGTTAATTGTTCACTCATGATGACATAGCCACCAGCAGCTCAAAGCCGATTCACCAGTTCTCATTTGGCTCCATCGTCAACATAGTCACCCAGAAATGCACTCCCAAAACTCAACTAAAAGTGATGCTCAGGCATTCTGAGGTCATGCGAGACTAGTTAGGTGCCCGGGTAACTTTTTTCTTGATACATTTTGCTTCCATCTCGCGTTTCATTTGAAGCACCGAACTTCAATCTATACTGCGACCCCTTCCGAGTTCAGGGTATCGGTGTTCGACAGTATAATTATAGAACGTGGCAACATTCCAAGTTACACACGTTGCTTCCTTTGCCGCAAAAAGTGAAAGATTAAAACAGATTCCGTCCCCTTGCAGTCGTTAAAAATATTATGGTATTCGTCGAAAACATGTTTACTACAGGTGCTCTTACCAGAACCACACGTTCCTCCATTGGATTTCCCCAACTGCATATACCCCCCCCCCCAACTGCCCATACTGTGCCGGGACCCCAAATACAACAACTCATTTGGTATGCATGTGCCCTGCCAACCCTCCACTCCCCCACCTACACACCATTGAGCAGTGGGAGAGCTTGCTGTGCTGTGGCCAGCTCGCGGATTAGGAGTTTCTTGTGACGCGTGCCCCGGGCCGCCGCAGCATAGCGTGGACTACCGGACTAGGATGTCCACCCACCGCTTACGGTAGCACTCGACCGAATAATAAAAAAAACGCTTTCCATTTCATTCCATTCCATTCCATTCCATTGGAAAATGTTTAGTACCGATGTTCTTCATTAATTTTATAGTGGTAAATTACTGAAAATACGGTAATTCATTGTTAAACATTTTATGGGTATCTGAAAACGCAAAATTTAATGCGGTAACTTTGTTGTTGAATAAGCGATACTAAGAGGTTCATGTAAACACGTTTATTACTCTTAATGCCCCTACTTATAAAAATACCTCCTCAGTGAACACTACTTCAGAGAAGAAACGTACCCTACAACTTTCAGGTATCGAGTCCTTGTGGTATGCGCTGAGTGGTTGTCAATCAGCCAGTTGATCGGTCGGTGGGGCACAAAATGTCTTCGTTGGTACAAATGATGATCTATATGCAAGCTCGCTGCGATGCTTAAGCTGAGTGCTGTACTTTCTTTGCAGTAGAGCTAAATTCCTGTTCTCACTTTTTTGCAACTGCTTTGTTTTCAATAGTGATGCTCTAAGTTCTATCACGGCGCCTCACTTCTACGTCCCACCACTTCCACTTAACACATGTTGTCTTTTTCAATTGTCCTCACTTTTGAATCAGATCCAACTGCGGCTCAAGTGGGGCCACAGACAGGCGCACAGCTTCTTCGTAAGGTGCCTATTGATGGGAGCTCTCTATCGCATTTTAGCTTTCGCAAGGTTTTTTAAGCCAAATAAGTTGTGGCAAATGGAGTTTGCCTGGTTATGGTCACATCTATAGGTTTCCTTAAAGGAAAGGTACAGTTGTTTTAACATGAAACTTTGTTTCAGCCTTCATGGAAAGAGTACTATCTTCATTAAACACTATCACGCTGGCGCAGCAAGCGCACACACAACTCCTGGCGGAGCTTGCAAAAAGTGTACAGGCATTGAGCCCATGGTTACAAGGGCTTCCCGATCTGCCGTTCAAAACACTGGCAGATTTGATGGAGTGGGAAGCCCATCTCGACGACAACAAGAATGTAAGGCTTCGGATGGTAAGGAAGCTTTGCTCTCACTTGCAACTTGCTTTAGGCGAAAAGAACCAGGAAGACAAGAAGCCTTTAAAGAAACTCAGATTTCGGTTCTGCACCGCACTTAAAAACTAGATGTTTCATGGAGAAAACAAGGGATGGTAATAAACTAGACGTGTTTGTGCTTTTGCTCGATGATATTGCAGTGCAGCCTAAAGAGTGGCAGGGATATGCATGTTGTTAAGAACTCCAAATGAAAAAAAAAAGTGCAGGATAATACTCTTCCTTCATTAGAGCTAGTAAGGCAAGTGTTCACAAATTCCTGACCGACGAAAACTTTCAAGGTATTTAGGCAATTGGAAACAGCTCTTAATTAAATATTGCCATAACACCACACAGCTTTCTGAAATAGTGTGAGGCCACACTGACCGCTCATTTTTTTCAGCATTGAGCCGTCACTCCAGCATATGCCGAATTCTAGCCTAATGATCACCTAACTAATATAATTCCAATATTTAAAATATTTTGCGTCTAATCTGCTGCCTCTAAGAGCTTGTCTTGGTGTCAGCAGAATAAATTGTAGGCCCCCAGTTTTTATTTCCCAGCTTTACTGAGAGCAGTATATATTTTTAACGCTTCTCATCTGCCTTTTGGTAACCACACATATTTTCAGCTGCATGGCAGCTTACAACGTGCAATTACATTATGCACATTACCATGCCCCACTATAATTAGAATGGTCTGTGACCACCATGATCTGCTTTTTTTATGGTGGCTGCATCACACTACCTCATGTGCGTGGGCATAGGTTCTGTATTTGAAGTGCAGTACTATAACAGTTTTGCATTTTGGTATTATTATATATGAAAGATAGGAACATGTGGCAGAATTATTAAGTATGGCTTAATGACTGAAGGGTGACTGAAAGATGTCCGCGATACTTTTTCCATGCGATGTTAGCTTCGCCTTTCAAAAGCCCAGGTTCGGCAGGTTTGATAATGAAAATTTATCAAACCACCCCAAGGTTCCGCAGTAATGCACTACGTCATTTTGGTAATGTGAATGACTTTATTTCTTTTATTTTTTTTTTTTGCTAGAAAAAACACAAGATTGTGCAAGGTAGCGACACGGTTATCATGCTCGGCCACGGGCTGTACGAATGATTTTTCTTTTCGATTTATCTTGGCAATCACTCGTAAATTGAGTATAACGTTGCCTAGCGCATTTTCGGTTCTGGTTTTTCTCATGTGTAGGCGTACTACACCTTGCTTTGTACCAATGGGCTGTACGAGAAAAAAAATTGGATTTCCACTTCCGCGTGATTCCTGCTGATTGGCAGCTCACTGAGACGCTAGGTTGTTTCAATTCTCAAATACTTATTGCACGCCTCTGTGCTAAATATAAAGACAACGGATTCATTCCTGCTCCACATTGTGGAGCAAAGCACGTCTTTCCTGCAACAGCTTGAACTATAATAAACAAGCTTTCGGGTTTGGTTAGTATCGTCAATTCAGTTACTGCTCTAAAATAGTAACACCACCACTGCGTTATCTTTAGGTTTTTACAATTATTCTTCGTCGCCTTTTTTTATGTTTTTATTTAGCATAAGTGCTTATCAATGATTATATGTCATGCGCAGTGGACGAAGACAACTTGATAGCTCAAAGTAACGAACCAGCCAATTCTTCATACTGTATTATCAAGCGCAAAACCACTTGGCAATTTTTCGGAGAACATCAAGCCGCGCAATTTTTTGGTTTTGAAAAACAATGCATGCTTTTCACGCCATATCATAAAAAATAATATTCCGGGCACACTTACCTGGAATCTTCTGATCCGTAGTCAGACGCATTATTCGTTGCGCCACAGGCCGAAGCAGTTCTATGAGCTTTAGAGAGGTCTATATAAGCGTTTGCTGCCATGGGACGTGCCTTGCTTCAAGTGCTCAAGTTACTTGATGCAGAGACCCGCTAGACAGAGGGCCCTTTTTCGGGGAAATCTCGGACAGATATCCCTGAAAAAGGGGCACTCTGTCTAAAGTGTCTCGCTTTTACATCGTGCCTAGGGTTATATCTAGAAAACCTAAATGGGAATACCCGAATCCTTTGACATTCGCAGATGACGTTGTCTTATTGAGTCAGTACCGACGGAACTTGCGCGAAAGGCTCTGCCAACTGCACTCCAGTAGCTTAATAGCGGGATTAAAAATAAACGCAAAAAAATCGAAGATAATATTGAACAGACGCGCAGAGAGGCTTCCTTTTCAAATACTAGAACGAGTACGCGGTTATAACTATTCTGGGTAAATTGTCAGTGGTAATCTAAATCCCAAGAAGGAAATTAGGTGCAGAATTAACATGCGCAGGGCTGCATGCGTTAAATATTACCAAATTTTCGGCAGTAAGATGATTTGTCACCGAAACGTCTGGTATTGAACCACTGTGTACTTCCGGCGATGACTTGCGGGGCAGAAACTTGGGGTCTCACTGAGTGCCTCTAAAGCAAAACAGCAACCCGGATTAGTGAACAAAACTCGAGTAGAAGATATTCTTACTAAATTAAGCGAAAGAAATGAGGTTGAGCAGGTCATGCAATGCGGATGAGGGACAATTAAAAGGTTAATCATCCGTTTAACGTTGGTTGCCAAGGGCTCACCAAGCCAAGGTTGCCAATTACCCATTCACAACCATTACGGAAGACCAAGGGCTCGAGGGACCAACTAATAAATTCGGGGGTAAAGAATGAACTTGTCAAACTCGCGATAGAAGCGGCTGAAAATCTTTAGGAAGGTCTTCGCCCTGCAGTGAAAACAGGCACGATGACGATGATGATGATGATGATGATGATGATGGTGGTGGTGGTGGTGGTGGTGGTGGTGGTGGTGGTGGTGGTGGTGGTGGTGGTGGTGGTGGTGGTGAGGGGGGGGGTGAAGGCGTGTTGCGAGACATGGACTTTCTCGTGACCAGCCGCTTTGCCAACCGCTTCCGTCCCAAACTTCAAGAAAAATTTAAGAAAGAAAAATAGAGAAGTGATGCGTCAGCTATAACGGTGCTGCTGTTATTGCTTGCTGTAAATCTATTCTGCTGCAGAAATTCTCTGTGGCTCTGCTCAAGACTACAACGACGCAAGTCACGCCAATGATAAAGCGAGTCGCAAACCGGCGCTTCCGAATGCGAGAAGAGAGTGCACCTTGAAGCTAATGCGCAACATTGTAGTGAGAAGGGTGACATACAGTCTATTCTACCAGAGCATGAACCTCTACGAAGAGTAACAGGCAGAAGTAATCATAAGAAAGGCGAACAAGACGGCGCTCAACTAAGCTACCGATGCGCACGTCAGCAGAAAAGCTTATAGACTTGGAAGTCCACAGCACCTTTCAGGAACTCAGAGAAGCCCATCCAAAGGCATGCCGACCACGACGGGTATACGACACTCCTGTCTGGATTACACTGAGCAAATCAGAGAAATGTCCAAAACATCGGACATTCCTGACAAAAAAAAAATGGCGCAGCTTACACAAGTGGTGGAAGGCTGGAGAAACAGCAGATCTGGCGGCCCCTTTCCCCCTTAGTCGGAGACCCAGCTGTTGTACCTCACATAAATTTCCAAACTTGCCGCTGAAAGTTCTCAATGACTGGTAGACCCGTATCGTTTTCGTCCGCAGGCTGGCTTTCACCTCTCTCCCAAAGTGGACTACGTTTGCACGCACTAGAACCCGCGGCAACCATCTTCACAAACTCGGAGTCTGTAGCGCGAACCCGGCGTCTGTGCTCCCCACTTCCGACGCGAACGCACTTGAACTGGCGAGGAGAACAGTACGCGAGCTATCACGCCACGAACGCTGGGCAGAGTGCTCTCGAAGATCGAGCTGGACGACGCAGGGCGCTCCACACGAGGCGCACGCTCACGTGCGCTCGGTACTTTTTTTTGCTTTTTTTTGCAAATGCCACCGGACCAAGCTCAACATTAAACAGCTCTGCTGTTAAAATCCTCCAGGTGACCCCGATACCCAAAAACATGGACCCCAACCTCCACCAGGAAAGACGGGAAGCCTGAGCGGACTACATCTAAGGCACGTTTTCGTAAAAGGACAACGCAGTGCACATGGACGCAGCCACACAAGATATCAATAAAGGACTAAGGTGGCTGTTGTAATCGATTCGGACTACCATGGCGCGCCTGTGGCTCGCTGTGTGTCACAGCACCGTGACATAAGCAGAGTAGCTAGCTGCCGCCCTATAGCAGCGGCGGAAGGATTCAGTGCCGCCGTTCACTATGACTCCCAAGGGTCCCGTCGACATTTTCTGTACAGCAGAGTAAGCCACCACACACACTGCGTATTTGCTCTTCGAGGCGAAAGGCGGCGCGCCACAACACCATGTGCACCCACCTACGACCCAACATAAGATCCTTTGGGCATCGCGGACGCGACGAGAACAGGGAAGATAGAGGCGGTCAGGGTAGCTCGAGGCTATGCAAACCGAGCACCCGAAGATCCCGATCTCGAGTAACCCACGCCAGTCGCCACGGAACACTGTGCTGGCATATTACCGAGGTATGAGAAAATAAATACCCCTCTCCCCCTCCCGTCACATGAATCCCTAACGAGGGCAGATGCCACCGACTGGAGACCGCTGCAGGCAGGCACGTTCCCAAAACTTATACATACTGAGCAAAATGCACCCGACTCGATATGCAGAGCAGACCATGGTGTAATAAAACCCGCCCTCTACCGCACCACACAGGAATGTCAAAACACAACGGCTGCCAGTAAAATACAAAATCCTAACGCGGAGCAATGAGGCACTAAGGTGGTGCCGGGAAAAGAGCGCTTAAAGGAGCATTTTTACAATGTTCATATAACCTTTCATACAGCCATTCACGGCCGAGTCTGTGGTTGTGTGCCTGAATTTGATAAATTTGTCGTGATTTACAAACACCGAGAACAGTGTACCAGTGAGGCTATGGAGCCACACAAGACACAGCTACACGAATGACCTTTTCTTTTGCATCAGCATGCCGTCTATTTCTCTCACCAAAAACGAACTTCAGTATTTGGCTGTCACCTCCGAATACGTCAGGCGCAAGTGAATTCTTTTGTCGCCTCGTCTAGACCTAGGTGGTACTAGGGAGCCTACATCCTAGGTGGTACTGGCACAGTGAGACGTTGGTTTCATTTTGCAGCGCGGACAACGAATGCGGCTTTGTTTCGAATATATACGTCGTAGAAAAATATGATTCGGGGATGTGATTACGTAATACCTGACCATAACTTGTGCCTTTTACGGGAATAGAAGCCACGCGAAAATGTTAAGTATATTACAAGGCTCTGCGTCGTGAAATATGTGTCCATGCACGACCTATAGCAAGAACCAAGGTGGGTTAAAGAAACCACGATAAAATAAATGGTCTGCAACTACAGGAGACGCAAAATAGCTCGTACGGGAATTAAAAAAAAACAGTGTACCTTCGGAAATGCTAAAGAAGTTCGTCTAAACTTAAGCCTGGTACGACTCACCAGACCACTACATGCGAAATGCACTGCTATTTCTCAAGAACTGCGAGGGGGGGGGGGGGGGGGGGGGGGGGGGGGGACGCTTAATGATTGTTGCGTTCAAATGCGAAGCGAAATCAAGGAATCGACGTTTTAGTAATCACACACACACACAAGCTTCGCGTTCACTTTTATTTTGTTGCTTGACTTTAACGAACAGCGAATCACTCGGCGGACGCATTTTTCGAAGTATACAGTAAGTGTATACGTAGTCACGAGCGATAAAGGTGTCTTGGAAGAATATGGTATCTGATAAGGCCCTCTGATTTCACTTTTTTGCTAGATTCTGCAGGCTGCCTATGTCAGATGACGATGTTTCGAGGAAGCGTTTTGTCGCGGTCGCGGATATATAAGCGGAGGATATATGTAGCAGATGATGAATGTTTGCGAGTGCTCACCTCGCGACAAGACAACCCAGCAGTAAATTCTTTGTCGTGTGCTGATTCCCGTATATAATTTTGCATTATCCATCGTATTTATTTTGTCGGATGTCCGTGAAATTGATTCCCCACGGCTTGTTCAGGGTAGTGATCAATATTTGAGATATGAAGCGTAACTGCGAGCTGTGCTCCGCTAGATTATGTAAGCATACGAAACCAATTTACATCGTAGCGTATAGCCGTAGCATGGGCATCTGAAGGAATGCTGCTTGTGGAGGTACAGTTAGTAAATTTCAGGGTGGTGGAATTACGATCAGCTCCATGCATATGCCGTTTTCGCGACGCAGGCCTGTGACACACACCTGGCGCTTATATGGACCGAAATTACTGCACTAAGATCGCGTCAGATACATTTACAGTCTCGTGAATACACCACATTTGCGAAGAGAGTGACTGCTCCTCATAAATATGTATTTCCAACGCATACAAACGGGGAATCTCAGTCGCGAACATGCCGCAAAAGCAGCGGTGATAGTGCAGAGCTGGCCGGAGCCTCTCGCGACTGCTTTCGAAAAGGGCCGCTAGGGAGGTTTAAGTGGCGCCCCTACAGGCAGCGCTCGAGGCGTGTACCCGCTGCTGAATGAGAGAGAGAGAGAGAGAGAGAGAGAGAGAGAGAGAGAGAGAGAGAGAGAGAGAGAGAGAGAGAGAGAGAGAGAGAGAGAGAGAGAGAGAGAGAGAGAGAGAGAGAACACTTTATTTAACCAAGGGTTAGCGTCGGTCGTCTCTCGCGTGAGCACCGAACAGTTTCCAGCTTCTACATTTCCTACATTGAAAATTTATCGTCCATATTAATGTTTCGTTAACGAATTCATTTAGCTTTGACCGTGTGGCTGAATCGAGAGACACAGACAGACAGACAGACAGACAGACAGACAGACAGACAGACAGACAGACAGACAGACAGACAGACAGACAGACAGACAGACAGACAGACAGACAGACAGATAGACAGACAGACAGACAGAAGACATGCGGGCCGGCAGGCAGACCAAAAGTTTCGCGTTTTGTTTCGTCACAGCCACACAGAGTCCAATACAGCAAGTAACGTTCAACGGGCGGGTAAAGCAGGGATAAGAAAAGCCTCGCTGAGGCTGCTGAGAAATTTAGACATCCTTACGTTCCTTGCCCCTAACCCACAGAATTTGCAAAACAACCGTGTATAATAAATATCTTTAGCAAAGCTCTCGGTGTACAGACGCCTCCCAACATCAAGGGCAGCAGTACGCCATTATCGTAGCTACCACCAAAACCAACCTCCTTGCATGTGCTTCACTCAAGACACAAGACATGATGGCAACACAAGAGGCAGCCATCGCCTTGGCTCTAACTCAACCAAGGGTTCGAAAGGCAGTCACCGATTCAAATCAAAGATACCGTAATTGCCAGCCGGGGTGGGTGTTCCGAGCTGCACTGCGTGTGTTAAATGGTCACTCACTAATCGGTTCCATCTAGCAGCTCATCTGGACGCCTGCTACGCTTCCATGGAGGGCAACAACGAATACGCCCACCAACAAGCCTGCGCTTTTACCCGAGGCTATGGAGCTGCACGAGGACAGTCACCCGCTTGTCTCGTTCAGGGACATAACCCAGCATTATCGCCTTCAGAGACAAGCCCTACCTTTGCCTTACCCTGACTGTTACCGAGAAAATCAAACTGACCTACGGCACATACAATCCGGCTCCTTCCCACACCCGACGCGTCTTCACTTAATGCACCCAAATCGCTACGACGCTGAATGTAAATTGTGCTCAGAAGTAGGAACACTCCGCCACATAATCGGGTGTGCGACTTTAGCCCTGTGCTCCCTCCTCTCTTTCCGTCAACTACCAAACAAGAGAAATGGGAGATGCTGCTGTCCAGCCCCGGTCTGCCTACCCAGCTTCAGCTGGTGGACAGAGGACAGGCGGCGACTGGGCTCCGGTGAAGGAACCAGTCCCCTAGGCCGCCCTCTGGACCGTTCAGAAATCGCAATAAAAGTATTTCCTCCTTCCATTACGACAATTTCATCAGGAGCTCATGCCCGTATTTGGCGTTTTCCTCGTCCTTTCCAGCAGCTCTTTCGGCAAATTTTACGCTGCAGTTTGACGCAGGAATTAGCAAACGGTGCATTGTAAGTTTTACTCAACCTTCATTTTTGCAAAGAGACGCTGGCCTCCATATTTTGTAAACGCCGCCATACCATTATTACAGTGAATTAGAACTTTCGTGGGGTTCAAACGAGCCCGATAAAGTGAGGCGAAAAGGATGTCAAACCATTTAGGGGCGCTGCGATCGTTACCCCTGATTGCTGTGGAGGGACATGGACTGAACTCTCGCTCCCCAAATATAGACCTGGGTTGGAAACACGGTGACAGTGCAATTTTTTACCTTCTCTTTATTCTTTTATGCCGCTTATCATTTTTAACCATATTATTTTACAGCGGTCGACGCAAACAACACAAACAAGGGGCGCTCCGAGCACGAGCAGTCGCTTGTCGTGCCCCGAGCACCCACCGCGAGATAGAACCAGCGGCTAGTTTCAGCCGCGATCAAGACAGAATCTTGCGTTATTCTGCGCCGATGTCGAGGCTTTATCATTGTCGGTGCACTAATATCCGACCGGTGCATGACGCGTCACCCACGTCGAAGCGGAGGGGCTGCTTAAGCAACGTGGCTGTGAAATTTCCGAAGAGGCGAGGGCAGTCGAACCAGGGCATCTCGCTCCAGGAGCTGAACGGCCACTTGCCCCGTCTGCCACCTCGCATGAGGACAAAGTGCGGCAACCCCGCCGAGTCCTTCAAGGAGTTCCTGCGGCAGTTCCTCAAAGTGTTTTCATAGGCAAACAGGGCAAGGTGTACGTGCGGTGCAGAAAACGCAGGGCGACTTCGACGCTCAACGGCACAGGCTTCATGGCCACCACGTCGCACAGCTGCAAGGACGAGGATGACGTCCCCTGCCTGACCGACGTCACGGGCAAGGTATACCGCGTATTCAGCGTCTACTGTTTCATCTCCGTCAAGTATCCCATGAGTACGAGCGTTTACTTCGACATGAAGGTCTTTCAGAGTGCCCAGCACAGGAGCCTGCGATCCTCAGGGCTGCGGGTGTGCGACTGCGTTACCCTCGACGCCAAGGTGGGGCCCAACGTGTGCAAAGCCCGCTTCCGAGCCAGCCTCGTCAACCGTACCCCTGTGACCACGCCCTCGTCGTCCCCTTGTCCCTCACTCCACGGTGTCAATTACGGAGGACGGTGCAACACCGTAACGCACACTGTTGACCAGTACGGTGTGGTAGCAACGGTAAAGCCAGCCATGGCTTCATAAAATTCGACCATAATCACAGGGACCAGGCCATCTTCCATGCGGGCACCGTGGACAAGCCACTCGGCCCGTTGATCAAAAATCTCGCAGACGTTTTCACCGTTGGAGATAAGGTCCGCTTTAACGCCAAGCGCACCAATAAGACGTCCGGCAAGGTCAGGTTGGCGGCCACAGCAGTGGACCTCTGCCGCAGCGACGACCGCAGTTGTGCCGGTGACTCTGAAGGCCAGCCGAGTGGCAACGATGTTTTCATGTCCGATAAAGAATGTGACATCCAGGACCTCCGCCCGGCCAAGCTCGAAGAATATGAGAGCCGAGAAGCTGACCTTGAGGAGTCTCCTGCTGGATGCGCAGAATGGGATGCCATCTCAGTTAACGCGGACTCCAGCATCTTCTCGGTAAAGGGAAAGAGGAGTGCGAGGCACGCGTTGTCGGAGTATGAAGGCTGACGGAAGTTGGCCAGAGAGCGGGGATTCTTTTACCCCGTGACCGAATCGGTCGGTACGGTAAAGTTCGGACCCCGCCGTGACTTGGCCGCTACCGCGGCCGTCGAAGTCGCGTACCGCGACATTAAGGTAATCGACAACCTTCTCTGCGAAGTGGCGGATGGCCAGGAAGTACGCTTCGATGCCGTACAAGCGGAGGACGACGAATGTATCGTTGGACGTATGCACACTCAAAGCGATGGACGTATGCACACTCAACGCCGAGAGGCAGCCAGGCTTAGAGCTAACTGAAGAACCTATAGACATAGCTGAGAACGTAAACAAGGGCAATTTAAGTGGAAACAATAGAGCGAACATTTTTTAAGTAACAAAAAGAAACCCGTAAGTGGAAATCGAAAGAAAAACAAAGGCAATAAATATTTAATCAGCTACATAAATATGCAGGGAGGCAGAAAGCCTGATAAGTGGGAGGAAATTGGAAACCAACTTCAATGGAAAGAAATAAACGGGTACGCCTTAGCAGCCCAGAATCACCTTCGAGACCTAGAAGCCCCACTTGTCATAGACAATTGTGTAAGGGATAGATGCAACAGGACCGTAGGAATGAAGAGAGGGGTAGGCGTTGGCATGCTAATTAAACAAGGGACCGGCTGGTAGAGAGTGCATGAAAACTGTAAAGAGCATCTATGGGTTGAAAGGCACGATAGCGGGGGAAAATGCATGGTTAAGAGTTGTGTCTCTGTGGATCGGAAACTGAGCTAGGGAGGAAAATGAGGAAATGGTAAACTGTTTGAGAAGAGTAATAAACGAGTTCAAAGATTCGGGTGAAATAAGCTTAGTTGGAGATAAGAATACCCACATAGAAGATTTGGATGGATACACAGATCACAACGGTTCGCTAGTGATAGATCTATTCCAGGAAAAACGGCTAGTAACAGTGAACACAAAAAACAAGTGTGACGGACGAGTAACGTGGGAAAGCGGTAACAGACAGTCCAGCAAAGACTATAGTCTAGTCTCCGAGACAGTATACGAAAGGTTGCGGGAAATGAGGATAGATAAAAACGGAACAGACAGCTGAGGAAGCGACCACAAATGACTTACCTTGCCCTTTGGAGGCGCAACCAGTACAAATGTAGAAATAGGTACAATAGGAGGAACTAATTTGAATAATGAGCAGTTAAAGATCATCGCTGATAGATTCGAAGATGAAATCAAGAAGTACCCAGGCAAAAATTGGGATTACGATGAAACGATCGCGTTCATGAAGCATAAGATGGATGAAGTCAAGCAATGAAACCGATGGAAAGGGAAGAGAAAGCCGAGAAGCTGGTGGAATAAAGAAAAAAAGAGGCTATTGACCAGCTGGAAAAGGCGTTGAGAGAACATAGAGAGGCAAAAGGGCTGGCATGGGACCGGAGGTTGAGAAGTAAAAATGGGATATCTACCGGGAAAAAAACTAGAAGTGCAGAAAATGGTGCAAGCAAAGATCGAGTAGAAAAGCGAACAATGGATGGCAGAAATACGGAAGAAGGACAAAAGTGCATCCAAGAAGTTTTGGAACGATGTAAAATCACTAAGCTCATAAAACGATATCCATCGAAAATTCTTGGTTGACGAGAACGGGAAACATTTAGAAGGGGAGCAGGCGTTCGCGCATATTCATCGAGTGATTAGTGAGAAGTTTAGGGGAATAGAGGAAGGGAAGCCTGCACCGACAACATCAGCGCCACAGAAGACTGCGGCAAGGAAAAGACGTTTGAGCAACCTTGAATGGAAAAAAACAGAGCAAAAGGTTTGATAAACCTGTGTTATCTATTATTGAGAGCCGTTGGCTTGGCTGAACTGAAACAACTCGTTTTTATTTAACTGATTATCTTTACACGGTGGCTCGCGCGGCCCATCGGGGAGCGCTCTGCTTGCTCTCTGCGGCGGCGGTGCGCGGGCTTCCGCTCGCCTGCTCATCGCACCTGGAGCAGCTCGGTTGGCTCGGTGGCGTCATCCAGCGGAGGCGCCGCGTACACCTGCTTGGACCAGAAAGTAAGGCATCGTTTATGGGGGTAATAGAGAAAGTGATCCAAACCAAGCAAATACTGGAGGATTGGCTGGGAAGTAGGATGAATTTAATATATAAAGGCGGAGGCAACAGAGAAAGTATTGATTCATACGGACCACTCTCAGTAACTTCAGTGGTGTATAGATTCGTATTGCAGGTGATAAAATCAGAAATTCAAGCATGGATGGAAGAAAATGAAATCCTTGGGGAACTGCAGGATGGGTTTAGACAAGACAGGCGCTTGGATGATAATGTTCGTGATAACACAGTGCATTGAAATTGCGAAATCTCAGAATAGGCCATTATGGATTACGTTCTTGGACATTAAAGGGGCATATGACAACATAAGATCAAGAAGTTTGAGGTCAAGAAGTTTGCGGGGAAAAGTTGGTCGCAGTTAGCGCAGGACCGGGATAATTGGAGAATAATGGGAGAGGTCTGTGCCCTGCACTGGGCGTAGATAGGCTGATTATTATTATTATTATTATTATTATTATTATTATTATTATTATTATTATTATTATTATTATTATTATTATTATTATTATTATTATTATTACGGCAACATTTTTGTGCCTGTCTTAACTTCCATTTATAATAACTGTTTACTTTTCGGCAAATTTCCTCGTGCATGGAAGATTGCTCGAATTTTTCCAATATTTAAGTCTGGTGATAAGTCAGCCGTTACCAACTATCGCCCAATCTCACTCCTTTGTGTCGCCTCAAAACTCTTTGAGTCAGCTCTGCACAACGTTCTTGCTGCCTGCGTCAAGAACGTTCTGATACCAAATCAGCACGGCTTTTTCTCGGGTCGATCGACGGTTACAAATCTTGCAAGCTCCATGACTCAGGCTTCCGCTGCAGTTTGTGAAAACGGCCAGTTGGATGTTATCTATTTTGACCTCAGTAAGGCGTTTGATGTAGTGAACCATAAATTATTAATTAACAAGCTTACTATGTCCGGTGTTGATGCAAGCCTTGTTGCCTTGTTGTCCAACTATCTCCTTGACCGGTCCTTTTACGTAGATGAAAACTTCAAAAGGTCTAGTGTTTACACTGCAACGAGTGGTGTACCTCAGGGTTCTGTGCTGGGTCCACTATTGTTTTCTATCTTTATCAATGATGTGTCAACAGTGTTAACAAAATCTTCATTTCTTCTCTATGCTGATGATGTAAAACTATTTAGGCACATTAGCAGTTTTCAGGACTGCTGTGCCTTGCAGAGGGATGTGTCGGAATTATCGGTCTGGTGCAGCAAAAACTGTCTAATTTTAAATCCAGCTAAAACAAAGGTTGTCACGTACAGCCGGAAAACCCATCGTCTACTGTTTTCCTACAGTATAGAGGGAGCTCCTTTGCAAAGGGTTGAGGAGATTAGGGACCTCGGAGTTCTTTTCGACAGTACCCTCTCTTTTTCTTCTCATATTAGGCACATCACCCGGCGAGCGCTCCGAAGTCTTGGAAATGTGTGTCGGATTACAAAGGAATTCTCTTCTCCAGATCCATTTCTAATGCTATACAATGCAATATGTATCCCCCAGTTAGAATATGCTTCTGTTGCCTGGAACGGCATCTCCAAATCTAGTAGTGAATTAATAGAACGTGTGCAGAAGAAGTTTTTATCCATATTTAAGCACCGTCATCACAATCACAGTTTTCATCCTGATTCTGACTTACCCATAGTTACTTCCATCCCTTCGTTGACCTGCAGACGTATGCGTGCAGACCTTACATTTCTTCACAAAATTGTTCATGGTGACCTTTCTTGCTCGGACCTGCTTAACTGTTTAGAGTTTAGTGTTCCACAGAGGCCCACCAGGTCGCATCGCCCTTTCTTGACCGCTGCACGCAACTCCAATCATTCTCCAGTGCGCAGAATACAGAATTGCTACAACCGCTTCTCTGAACGCCTTGACATCTTTCAAAGCTCCTTTACAATTTACTGTACTGCGCTGTTGAACACAGTATGTTAAACATCTATGATATCTCTGTCGTTCGTTTTTCTTTTTTTTTATTGCTGAAATTTGGTTTCTCTGCGGTTCTGTTTAACCAATATAGCTGCCTGTTTTTGAAACTGTTTACTTATCATGCTTGTCTTATCATTTGTCTCTATACTCTTGTCATTGTTTTTGTCGTCTTACTGTCAAACTTTGTTCTCTGCTTGTTGTGTATTCATTACAATAAGCTGAGCCACAAAGGCATCTTCTTTTTTCTTTTTTACCTGTACCCAGGCTCCGCCTGTGCTTTATTTTTGTAATTTTCGCTACTTCAATATGTGTGTGTCTTGTCGCTTGTTTGTTTCTTGCAATATGTTTCTTGTATTTTGTTTTCATGTAACTATCCGTGCGCCAGCACTCAGGCCTCTGGCTGTTCCTGGGCACGTAAATAAACATGATTGATTGATTGATTATTATTATTATTATTATTATTATTATTATTATTGTTAAACATCTATGATATCTCTGTCGTTCGTTTTTCTTTTTTTTATTGCTGAAATTTCGTTTCTCTGTGGTTCTGTTTAACCAATATAGTTGCCTGTTTTTGAAACTGTTTACTTATCATGCTTGTCTTATCATTTGTCTCTATACTTTGTCATTGTTTTTGTCGTCTTACTGTTAAACTTTGTTCTCTGCTTGTTGTGTATTCATTACAATAAGCTGAGCCACAAAGGCATCTTCTTTTTCTTTTTTACCTGTACCCAGGCTCCGCCTGTGCTTTATTTCTGTAATTTTCGCTACTTCAATTTGTGTGTGTGTTGCCGCTTGTTTGTTTCTTTCAATATGTTTCTTGTATTTTGTTTTCATGTAACTATCCGTGCGCCAGCACCCAGGCCTCTGGCTGTTCCTGGGCACGTAAATAAACATGATTGATTGATTGATTGATTGATTGATTGATTATTATTATTATTATTATTATTATTATTGTTGTTGTTGTTGTTGTTGTTGTTGTTGTTGTTATTATTATTATTATTATTATTATTATTATTATTATTATTATTATTATTATTATTGTTTTGCTTTCTGGGATCTCTGTAACTATTTTTATCTTATTGTTTCTTTCATATATACGGTTTTCTGTGTTGTGTTGTCTTGATTTTAGTTTGTTTTTATGAATGCTTGTATATGGTGTACCAGTACCAAGACCCTAGGGTTGTTCCTGGGCACCGAAAATAAAGGTTGATTGATTGATTGATTGATTGATTGATTATTATTATTATTATTATTAACAATTGAAATCGCCATTTTCATGCGGCCCTGACGGCATTCCTTCTGCCGTACTGAAAGCGTTTGGTGATATCCTAGTTCCAGTATTGACGTGTATATTTCAAACTTCTCTCAAGTCTGGCAAGTTCCCCGCTAGATGGAAGAATGCAAGGGTTGTTCCTGTATTTAAGACAGGTTCAAAATTGGACCCCACGAACTACCGACCGATATCTATTCTATGTGCTGCTTCTAAATTGTTTGAGTCAATACTGCGTAAACTACTCACATTCAGTATAAATACCACATTAATACCTGAACAGCATGGTTTTTTCGCGGGCCGATCGACCACTACCAATCTCGTCAACTTCATGCTGCATACTTCGGAAGCTGTGCAAGGGAGAGGTCAACTTGATGTAGTCTACTTTGATTTAAGCAAGGCTTTTGATGTCGTCTGCCACGAGCTCTTAGCCAAAAAACTATCTGAGCTTGATATACAACCATCCCTGATATCTCTTATATGCAATTATCTATGTGATAGGTCATGTTTCGTGCATGTAAATGGACAGTCTTCTCTTTCCTGAGGTCACCAGTGGTGTCCCTCAGGGCTCAGTGCTCGGGCCACTTCTCTTCTCAATCTTTATAAATGATGTCGCGACAACATTTAATGATTGTAATTTTCTTTTATATGCCGATGATGTAAAAATATTTAAATCTGTTTCCAACTCTTCCAGCTGTTCCGCTCTCCAGAGAGCAATCTCGTCCTTCTCGCATTGGTGCTCATGCAACAAACTCCTCATTAATACATCTAAAACTAAGGTAATGACATACACAAGAAAGACTGACAACATCTTGTTTCCCTATAACATCAACGGTGAATTACTCCCACGTATGGCAGAGGTTAATGACCTAGGCGTCACTTTCGACAGTAAACTGAGCTTCTCTCCACATATTCAGGTAATTACTCGTAGAGCTCTTCGATCGCTTGGCGTTGTCTGTCGCGTGTCCAAGGAGTTCAAGGAGCCGCTTTCTCTTCTCAAGCTCTACACAACTATATGTCGTCCTCAGCTTGAATATGCATCTGTTGTCTGGAACAGCACGAGCAAAACAAACCGTAAGCTTGTAGAAAGGGTCCAAAATAAGTTCATATCTATCTTCAACAATCGCTTTGGCGATAGTAGTAATTATAACCCTGGATCGCCCTCTTCATTGACGCTATCATGCTTAACTTCCAGGCGGAACAAGGCTGATATTCTCTTCCTCTTTAAAATTATGCACGGCATAGTGTCTTGTGGTGAGCTGCTGCAACATGTTCGTCTTTATGTGCCGCAAAAGTGGACCAGGAAACATGATACCTTTTGCAACCCCAATTGTCTGCGTGTCTTGTGCCCTGTGTGCCGACTGCAATGCACGTACAATCGGTACTCGGATTACCTTGATATATTTAATGATTGCCCTACTCTGTTTCGCAAACACGTCTGTGAGTTTGTATTGGCGTAACTGCCAACTTTTCTTATTCTGCATTTGTCTTTTATCCTTGAGTTCATGCACTTAAATGACTTTCATTCCGTAACTTCAACATAAGCTATACTTCCGTTTTTTTCCCTTTGTATTTTGTATTTTATTTTGTATTTGAGAGATGTGTACATTTTGTTTCGTGTGTTTCTGTTTCCGTGCGCCAGCACTAAGGCCCCCCCGGCTGTTCCTGGGCACGCAAATAAATGATTGATTGATTGATTGATTGATTATTATTATTATTATTATTATTATTATTATTATTATTATTATTATTATTATTATTATTATTATTATTATTATTATTATTATTATTATTATTATTATTATTATTATTATTACTATTATTATTCAAGTTCCCACACTGGTTTTCTTCTGAATTGCGGGATGCCCTGAAACTCAAAGAACGCGCGCACAGAAAGATGAAGCGCTCTGGTGCGAATCAGTTCGTTCAGGAGTTCCGGCGCCTACGTGCCCTATGCAAAATATTGCACAAACGTGATCATGCTTTGTACCTGGCGTCAGTTGAAGCTAAAGCAACTCATCAGCCGGGAGCCTTCTGGAAGTACATTCATTCTAGATCTAGTACAACGAAAGAATCTATTCGTCTACTGGATTCCAACGGCGATGAGGTTGCAGATGCGGCCGACTGCTTTGCTCGTCAGTTTTCTTCTTTGTTTGGGCTTAGCGGTGGTAGTGATGACGGCAGCGTCTCTTGTCACCAGGACGGTTACTCCGCTTGTTTCCAATTGGATGAGAACATCGTGCGGGCCAGCATCAAGCGGCTAAAGCCCTCGTTTTCTTCTGGGCCAGATGGTATTCCTGCTGCAATTCTAAAAACGTATGCAAATATATTTGTTCCTGTGTTCACCTCAATATTTAATAACTGTCTCCGGTCTGGCACGTACCCTCGATCATGGAAAATCTGTCGTGTATTCCCTGTTTTCAAGTCAGGCCCAAAAACCGACCCCATGAACTATAGGCCAGTGTCGCTTCTTTGTTCTGCCTCTAAAATATTCGAGTTATCTCTTCATAAGGTCTTGTCTTTCTCACTTAAACACGTCCTCATTCCTAATCAACATGGCTTCATGCGTGGTCGCTCAACTTCCACAAACCTCGCATGCTTCATGGAGCAGGCTGTCCCAGCAGTCATTGGTAGAAGCCAGCTTGATGCGGTCTACTGTGACATGAGCAAGGCCTTTGATGTAGTCAACCACTCGTTATTGCTTGCCAAGCTCATTCTGTTAGATGTTCACGCTTCCTTAGTGGGTCTTATACGTTGCTATCTCCAGGAGCGATATTGCTATGTAAGTGTTAATGATCAAACATCATTTAGGTACAAAGCAACCAGTGGTGTACCCCAGGGCTCCGTTCTGGGCCCCCTTCTTTTTTCCATTTTCATTAACGATGTTGCTTATGCCATTAAAAATTCTTCTTTTTTGTTGTATGCTGATGATGTGAAAATCTTCAGAGAAGTGCGTAATGTTCAGGACTGTAATTCTCTTCAGGCTGATATCGTGTCATTCCATCGTTGGTGCACCAAAAACGACTTAATTTTGAACCCCTCAAAAACGAAAGTTGTTTCCTATAGTAGGAAAACTCAACAGCTGCAATACTCCTATAAAATAGCAAGCACTGCACTGCCGAGGGTGACCGAAATTCGGGACTTGGGAGTACTATTTGATTCTTCACTGACTTTCTCTTCCCACGTTACACAAATTACCGGACGCTCTCTTCGATGTCTGGGTGCTGTCTGCAGGTATTCTAGAGAGTTTAAAAGTCCTCTTCCTTTCTTAAAGTTGTATTCGGCTCTGTGCTTACCTCTTCTCGAATACGGTTCTGTTGTTTGGAATGGAATTTGCAAGTCCAATAGTGACCGCATCGAAAGGGTTCAAAATAAGTTCCTTTCTATCTTTAGGCACCGTTTCCGTCATGTACAAGAAGACGCAAACGGCAGCACGTCTTGTCTCAAAAGTATTCCTTCCCTTTGGTGTCGACGAATGAGAGCTGACATTATCTTTCTTTATAAACTTCTTCATGGTGATATTTTGTGTGATGACTTGGTTGCACTTATCAATGTCAACTTGCCGAACAAACTTTTCCGAAGATTTCGAACTTTCAGAACAGATGCTTTAAGTAAACGATGCTCGTCCATCTGCAGAATACAATGTGCATATAATGAATATTCCGATCGTCTCGATATATTCCAGAGCTCTTTGTCTTTGTTCTCTAATGAATTGAAAACTGTTGTAACTTAAGTGCCTTTATGTCATTTATGTGCCGTATTTCTGTTCCGTATTTATTTTATGCAAATCATCATCTTGCTTGTTTGTTTTTCACTTTTCCTGATTTTGTGTTGCTTGAATTTCTGTCGGTTTAAGTGTCAGTGCTTGTAACGCTGAACTTCGTTTTTCCATTTTGAAACTTCCTGACATTTTGTTACAAAACCTTTGTTTTATGTGTATAATCTATCTCCGTCATGTGCATTGAGTATTTGCTTGTGTATTTTCAATTTTTCACGTGCCTTCAACGTTTTGCTGGCCGGGTGTCATGACTTCTAACACTAGGCTTCCTTTTTTTTTTTTTTTTTTGCTGTTTTGCTTTCTGGGATCTCTGTAACTATTTTTATCTTATTGTTTCTTTCATATATACGGTTTTCTGTGTTGTGTTGTCTTGATTTTAGTTTGTTTTTATGAATGCTTGTATATGGTGTACCAGTACCAAGACCCTAGGGTTGTTCCTGGGCACCAAAAATAAAGGTTGATTGATTGATTGATTGATTGATTGATTGATTATTATTATTATTATTATTATTATTATTATTATTATTATTATTATTATTATTATTATTATTATTATTATTACAACGTCAACAGAGAACTTCCGTTGAGAATGCTGGGACTCCAGGAATTAGATGACGAGTTAATACAGTTCCTTATAGTAATATATAGAGATAATAAAGCGCATCTGACATGGTGAGGGTAGAAATGCGCCCAGCAGGTCAACCCCCATAGGGACTGAAACAGGGATGCCCTTTGAGCCCAATACTGTTTATGCTTTACATGGCAGAGTTAGAAAAGAAACTGGAAGAAAGTCAAGTAGGGTTTAGCCTAACTCATATGCTGCAGGGCGAAGTGGTACAACAGCATATTCCGGGAATATTACACGCCGACGACATTGTTCTTTTAGCCGATAACCAGACCGATATACAAGGGCTAATAAATATTTGTTCAGGAAACCACCGACCTCGGGCTAAATTTTAGCACATAAAAATCAGGAATAATTGTTTTCAATGACACTAGCACTGACGCAGTGTCAATCCCGCATGACAAATTACCCAGCGTCAAAGAATATAAATATTTGGGAGTGTGGATAAACGAAGGGGACAACTACTTAAGAACTCACGAGGAGCAACTTAATGGTAAAGG
The DNA here is from genome assembly GCF_048455015.1 of Haemaphysalis longicornis. Lineage (NCBI taxonomy): Eukaryota > Metazoa > Arthropoda > Arachnida > Ixodida > Ixodidae > Haemaphysalis > Haemaphysalis longicornis. The sequence goes on along the minus strand of NW_027526203.1, from coordinate 249,635,803 downwards.
AAAGCTAAACGCAGCTATAATGAAGCATTCAGCGAAGCATACAGCTCTGTGGGGGTATAACAAATATGAAGTAGTGAGACGAATGTGGAAAGGAGTTATGGTTCCGGGTCTCACATTTGCGAATGCAGTACTCCGCTTAAAATCAGACACTCTAGTATGTCTTGAAGTGAACCAGCGAACGGTAGGCCGTTGGGCCTTAGGAGCGCATGGTAAAACAACTAACGGAGCAGTGCAGGGAGATATGGGCTGGGCGTTGTTTGAAGTTCGAGAAGCTCAGAGTAAAATATGTTTTGGTGGGGAGGTTGAGAGCAGTGGATTAACGTATGTGGGTAGCTAAAGTTTTTAGGCACCTATGCATGAAAAGCGTGGACACGCAGTGGCTAAGGAAGAGCAACGATGAAATACGGAAAGAACAGTGGGGAATCAAAGACAGCCAAGGTAACCAAAAAAGAGGCAAGGCAGATATAAACGAATAAATAGAGAGAAAAATGGGAGCGAAAACATCATTAGATATGCAGGACTGAGAAATTGGACATCAGAAAAGAAAATTTCTAAGATAATTCCCAGGGCAGTGCTTTGCTTTTTGAGGCTATAGCGCAGGCTGCTAGCGAACTAGGAGCTTTATGGGGAAGTACACACAAAATGATGGGGTATGCGTAGTGTGCGGAAAAGAAACAAACTATGCGGCACATAGTGTTAGAATGCAAGTGTATCCATCCAAATCTACTTGAGGGAAATATTCGGCTTCCAGAAGCCCTAGGATTTAAGGGTAACACATGAGGAGTTAACTTTAGGGCTGTCGAGGCGACGAAAAGAAGATTAGAATGCTGGTGGATGAAAAGCCGAGAGGGGAATATTGCCTAGGGCAGCTACCATTTGTAACAGAAAAAATAAGTATTTTGTGCCTAATTAATAATTTGTGCCTGCTCTAAGAGCAGCGCTATTATGAAATGAAGAGTATAAAACCTAGGTATATTAGTTTTTTTGGTAAGATGACACGTCAGTCACCCCGCTGCAAACACCCCGCTGCAAAGGAGATACCACTAGAACTCGTCATCATAATCATCAGTGCCAGTGTTCGCAGTTTGCTTCTGGCCGGACTTGTATTGCTACCGTATTTTTATCAGGGTTCATACTAATCGTTTCCTAAAACGTAAGCTATGACATGACAAACATGTTCACGTAAGTGATCGTGCCGCTTATGTCAGTTGGTCAGTGTTGCGTCGGACAAGTCTAGCGCGTCCAACAGCTGTGTTAGGCAGTGTCAGCCGGCGAAGTGGTGTACTAACTGCTTCGACGTTTACGTATTCGTGCGTAACTTTAGTTGTTCACCCCACCATTCGTACTGCTATAAAAAGAATGTGCCCTAAATTTAAGCGCAAATAGCTCGTTCGGCAAGCTTATAAGCCCTGCCTTATTTGCGTTTGCTTCCGCCAGCCTCAGCCAATCGCACAGCCGGGCGTATGACACCATAGGTTCTGCTGCGGGAAATGAGCTAGTGGGTCGCGTGGCCATTCCCGTTTTTCCCAATTATATGTAGGGTTGTTCGCTTTCGCGTTTTATATATTTTTTCACATCGGGCGTTAAAGATCGGGTGCCATTTTTCAAACTGGTAATCGGGGAGAAATGAGATTTTTTTGTAAAACCATTCAGAAATTCGTTTTTTTTTTCGGGTTAATAAATCTACAGATGTACTAATACACTCAGATTATTTTATTTATTTTTTATTTATTTATCATGACACCCACCATCAAAAGGAATTACTAGCTTCTTAACTCTAACGCGTTAAAATTGGTGTTTGTTTCAATACAGTAATCGGGGGAAAATCACGGTTTTCTAGCAAATACTCTCCATAATTTTGCATTTTTTTGGAAATGAATCAATAATGATGACAGTAAAGAGTACTGATAACTTCTAAGAAATGAAACATTTTGTTCACAAAAAGCTGGTCATCGATTTTTTACACATCCTTGTTTACATATATCATCATCTGCATGCGCAACGTGTCAGTCTCTGTTCCAGACCTGTCCGATCGTTGAACATATCTCAGCAGGGAGAAAGTTCTCTGGACTTCACAGCTTCCATTGGCCAGGCACAACAATGTGAGTGCAGCATTTGCCATCCTGGGGTAGCGAGCGGTAGAGTCATGCCAATGCTCAGTGAGTTCGAAAGCTGTGTTTGTGGGGCTTGCTTCTGGCAAATATACTGGTTGAGAACGACGGACCATCAGCGCACGATTGCGCAGATCGCTATTTTGAAAAGGTGCATTTGGGGAGAAATCGGTTCGAACCCGATCCTCCTGAAACATTTTCTGGGTGTAGAAATTGGGTAAAATCGGCCGGGATTTATCCGAAAACGAACAACCCTAATTATAGAGCTTATTTCAGCAATGTTTACGTGAAAAGTGGTGTCAGCATGATTCTACCGAAGCAATCTTTCGATGAAGTCGAGGGTTTGACGGAAACCCGTCTGGTCGGGAAACATGTTGGAGTAGAAGCGGAGACACCGAACAAAAGAAACTTAAGAACTTTAAAACAACAAGACGTTTCGGCTTCGTTACTGAAGCCTTGTTCACAATGAGGCGAATAAAAGTTCATGCACGCTTATTTTTCTTGAGCACGTGACGTCTCGTGACGTCTTGAGCACGTGACGTGACAATTGAAAAAAAATCACGCCATATCCACGGAATGAATAATGATAAGTGGGACGAAGCTCGAGAGGGGGAGATCATCGGTAACCGTAACTCTCCCGTGAAAGTTCGCCCATTACATCATTAAGAAAGACGTAAGACTGTGTGCCTACATTGTACAAATCAACTTTTATTTTGTTCTTTTATTTTGTTCTTGTTCGTTTGTTGTTGTTGTTGTAGGGTTCGTGAGGCTGCAAGCAAGCGCTCGTATCGGCAGGCAAACCCCGATGCAGTGAGAGCTCGCGAGGCGGCTGCAAAACGCATCAAGCGCGCTCAGCCCGAAGCTGCCGACGCGCGGTTTAAGCGCGACTTTCTAGACGAGATGCTTCGGCCTCTCTTTCGCGCACGGCGGGATCCTATCGGCGAGCGCGCGCTGCCGCCGCCCTGCGCGCCCTCCGCTCCGCAGCCTTGTCAACAACCACCTCCTCCATCCGGTGACTCGTTGCGAAAGAGGAAGCGCGTCAACAGCGATTGCCTTTTATAGTGTCAGTCACGTGCGAGTGACGTCATCATGACGTCACTCACACCAGCGCCACCTGCGAGTGAGTCATCGAACTAGGCGGTCACGTACCACGAGACACAAGGGATGGACAGACCCACGACTTTAGGAGCTTCGCCCCTAAAATAAGCGTGCATGAACTTTTATTCGCCTCATTGTGAACAAGGCTTCAGTAACGAAGCCGAAACGTCTTGTTGTTGTTTTAAAGTTTTTAAGTTTCTTTTGGTCGGTGTCTCGCTTCTACTCCAATCTTTCGATGGAACGAAACTTGTTTTCTTCTCAGCATGGCCCCTTTAAATGTCTGACTTCTTATACAGGCCTGAATACCTCAGAATGGGCACCCGCCGCGGTGGCTCAGTGGCTAAGGCGTCGTGCTGCTGAGCCCAAGGACGCGGGTTCGGTTCCCGGCCATGGCATCCGCTTTTCTGATGGAGGCGAAAAGTGAAAACGCCCGTGTTTTCGAGATTTTGGCGAACATTAAAGATCCCCAGGTGATCCAAATTAATCCGGAGCCCTCCGCTACGGCGCGCCTCATCGCCAGTGCAGCGTCGGCGCGTTAAACATCATAATAACCACTCAACTTCATGATGGACATCAGACTACGTGCCAATTGGAATTTTGCGGCCCCTGCAACCGGTTGCTGCTCAGCTGCTGGGCTCCGACTGTCGGAGCAGAGAAAAGCTATACAACGGGTGGCGACACTAGCCCCTACTTACTCTCGATCGGTACAACCACCAGTGCCTTCAGCAATCCTCAACCCAGTGAATACTAATGAGCACAGGAAAAAGGTTTCCGCCAGCTACTAACCCTCCGTGCCTTTCTCGGTTTTCGGGTGCTCGTATGTGCGACAATCAAAGGTTCATGGACCCTCACGATCGTCGCATTATTATTTCCCCCTGAGCCCACTCCTTGCCCACTAGGCATCCCCCCATTCGGACAGAAGTGCTTGGCCTTTAGCAGTTACAAAAACCAGGCCCTACCAGCAGGTACTCAGCTCAGAGGACTTTCACCATTTGACGTAATCCCTCCTTCTTTCGTCGTTTTTTTTTTTTCACCAGGCCAAGAGAGAGACGAGGAAGAAGAAGAAGAAGAGCGCTGGAGTCTGTTCCGTCTCCGTTTTTTCTGTCAATTTTCGCAGTGTTAATTAGCAGTTACCGCGCTATAATTGGTACCGATGTGCGCGTGAAGGTACGGGGGCGTCGACCGGTACCAGTTTCGAGCAAACGGTACGATTTCTGGTGATTTACGCGGACTTCGTATTCGTGGTGGTGGCGGCCTGCCGATAAGCCTACCCAACCTGCCGAGGACAACGGCCGAGGACTTCGGCCCGCTAGGCCGTTTGGGCCTAACCCCGGCGTGGTGAAAAAGTACGGCATCATGGCTTCCGAGATGGAGACGACCACGTCTCCGGAGGAGTTAACGACCCCAGGCCCCAGCAACAGCGGCGGACCGATGTGCGTTGAGGTTCCAGGTGAGGAAATTTCCTCGGAAGATTTTAATGAGAGTTCCGGTTGGTCGTACGTGGGCCGGCGTATCAGAGCCCCGGCCGGCGGTCAGGGCGCCTCCGCCATTACCCACCAGTCTAGGCCTAAAACAAGGTACCACTTCGCCAGAAAAGTGATCGCATCGACAACGAGGGCAGCGAGGATGCCAGACGTGCTGCCGAGAGAGGACATCAAAGTGATCGTGAGGCCGCGGGGAGGCCTAAACATTGCAAGAACGCAGACAGCGATCGTTGCCTCGGCCATCATGGCGGCGGCGAGGGTTTCGAGAGAAGACAGTGCGGCGGATACCTTCTGCTCTAACCTACACCAGAACATCATGGTTGTGAGTACCCCTGATGAGGGGCGGGCTTTGTCCTGTGCCAAGATCCAGGCAATCCGTATCGGGGACAAGATACACGAGGTGGGCGCATACCAAACCACACCATATGGTACGGTCAAGGGGATCATTCGAGGCATTCCCACCGAAGATACTCAGGTGGAGATTGACCGCAACGTCGTTAACTCAAGAAATCCGTTAGCAAGAGGAGCGCAACGAATTGGCAACACGACTACCGTAATTGTGGTCTTTGAGGGCGAAAAGGTTCCAAATTATGTATGTTACGGCCCTGTATTAACAAGGTGTAGTCTGTATCGCAAGCATTTCGATGTCTGCAAACACTGCGGCAAAGTGGGCCACAGAAAAGACGTTTGCCCTAACCCTGATGTGAAAGTGTGTTTCGACTGTGGGGCCAACAACCCTGCTAAGGGCCACGAACACGAGTGTAACCCGAAATGCAAGCTTTGTGGGGGACAACACCCAACGGGCAGCAGAGAATGCAAAAACAGATACAAGACTCCCTACGTAGTAACCAGAAGGCAGTGGGAGCGCAAGATTGCGGAGCAGTGCGTAAAGCAACAACTGGCGCCCGGAGAGTTTCCACCGTTGCTGCCGTCAGCAGGAGAGAGCGGCACAGCTGGTCACCGTGAGTCACGCTCGGTCGGGGACAAAAGCAAAAGCAGACACCGAAACCGAAGCACGAGCCACCGCCGCCAATCGCAATCCAAAGACAGAGTCGGCTGGGCAGACACGGCAAAGTCCGGGATAGCCAAGAGGGGGCAACAGCAACGACAGCAGCAACAGTCATTGCCATTGCAAAGTGGTAGAAGGAAATTTGAAGGTGAAAGTGGGGCGATGAAAGCGCTTAGAGACGCAAACGAGGCGTTGCGGAAGAACACTGAACTAGAGGCGACAGTCAATAAGAGTAAGGAAATGGCAGAGCTGAAGAGAATGATGGCGGCACAGTTACAGCGACTGCAGGCACAGCAGCAGCAGCAGTTATCGCCACCACCACAGCAAATGGCAATGACCGAGGATGAACCAGAAGTAGAGGTGGACCCGAGGGAAGCGAACGGGGCAGCGGCGGCTCCGGCACCCAAGAGAAGGGCAATTGAAAATCTTAAAGAGCGTAGACTCACCGATAGGGTCGACAACCTTGAAGATAGGCTCGACCGCATTGAAGAGTATATTCGCACGACGTTCACCACGACCATCACCGACCGTTTCACAGCAATTGAACAGACATGCCAGCAATTGGCTACGACAGTGCAGAATTTGGCGACGCAAATGTCTAACTTTCAGCAAACAAGGATAGGGCATCAACCACCGCAACCACAACAGCAGTGAAAAGCCTCCTGGTCTGGCATTGGAATTGCAACGGTTTTGCTGGGAAGAAGCCTGTACTCCAGCAACACTTACAATACGTATCAAGGAAGCCAGATATCATCATGTTGCAAGAGACCCGCATTGAAGAGGTCAAGCTCTCGGGTTACCGGTCCCACGCTAGCCCGCCAAGCCTCCGGGCGGTGGCTGGCAGTAGTGACAGGGGAGTTTGCACTTTGGTGAGGAAAAACCTCCCGTACGTCGAGCACGAGTTGTTGGGCAAGAGCACAATTGAGCACACCATGGTAGAAGTGCTTACGGGGAAAAAGGGGAAGGAAAGCACTTTTCTGGTAAACTTGTACAGTAGCCCGTCACACGGAAAGCAGAAATTCAAAGCACTGTTACACAAGGCGTGCAACGTCGCGGGGCCCGACAGCAGGCTGGTAATCTGCGGGGACTTTAACGCGCCCAATCAAGCCTGGGGTTACCACAAAACATTGGCAAAGGGCAGGGACTTAATGCAAGATGCTACTGACTTGGGTCTAAATCTAATAACCGACCCAGCATACCCTACCAGAATCGGCAACTCGATCACCCGAGACACAACGCCCGATCTCACTTTCGTCAGGGGTATCGGCGGCGGTACGGGGGACTTTGAATGGCGAAACACGGGGCACGAGTTGGGCAGTGACCACTACATTGTGGAGGTAACTGTCCCGCTCGGTGGCGACGAAGAAGTCGGCAGAAGCTTTCGGAAACATCGACTTACGGATTGGGAAGCCTTTCGGAGGTTGTTACCCGAGGAGAAGACCGAAATTACAGACATTGAGGAGTGGTCGACCGAGATTGTAAAGAAGGCAGAAGAGGCCACTAAGGAAGTCGAGACGGACGAGCGTATCGAAAGGTTCGACAACCGCCTGGCTCACCTCATCGCGGCCAAGCAGTCCATCCTGGCGAGATGGAAGAAGCAGCGGACAAACAGAAAGCTACACAAGGAGGTCGCCGAACTCGATGGCGAGATCGAGTCCCACAGCAGAGTGCTTTGCACTCAGCAGTGGAATGAGGCTTGTAACGCGGCGGACGGCCAGATGCACTGCGGCAAGACGTGGAGTATGCTGAGACATCTTTTGGATGAGACCACGACCAAGACGCACCAGCACAACAACGTGGCCAAGATCGTCCACAGGGCGCTGACCGAGCACGGGGAAGATGGGGTGAAGAAACGCCTTGACGATAAGTACCTGCCGGTCACTCCCACAGAGACGCACCCGGACTACCAAGGCGAAGCAAACGAGTGGCTAGATCGAGACATTGAAGTATGGGAAGTGAGGGTTGCTCTGCACAATCTCAACAGCAAATCCGCCGCTGGTCCCGATCAGGTTACGAATAGAGCGCTGAAAAATCTTAACGAAGCGGTCATCGAGAACCTCACGGTATACTTCAAAAAATGCTGGCGAGCCGGGTCACTGCCCCGGCAATGGAAAGCTGCCAAGACCATCTTGATTCCCAAACCGGGCAAGCCACCCAACATTGAGAACCTCCGGCCGATCTCGCTTACATCCTGTGTGGGCAAAGCGCTGGAGCATATGTTCTCATGAACAGGTGGCAGAGGTACCTGGAAGATTCGGGGCTTTACCCAAACACCGTCATCGGGTTCCGAAACAAGCTCGGAACTCAGGACGCCATGATACAATTAAAAAATGAAATCCTCGATGACACTACCAACACGCAAGACAACAGAGCCATCTTGGGTTTAGACCTGCAGGGTGCTTTCGACAAAGTGAGGCACTCTGCAATCGTGGCCCGGGTGTCGCGGCTAAACATGGGCAACAGAACCTATGCGTACATCAAGGATTTCTTGACGGGGCGGACCACCGAGATCAACGCCGGGGACCTGCGACTCAAAGAGAAGAAGCTCGGCAGTGTCGGGACCCCCCATGGCTCGGTCATCTCGCCATTACTTTTCAACCTTGTAATGATTGGGGTGGCCGAGCGGCTCACGCGAGTCGCGGGGGTCCGACACACCATCTATGCCGATGACATAACGCTATGGGTCCCACGTGGAAGCGACGGACACATCGAGGGTGCATTGCAAGAGGCGGTTGATGCTATCGAAAAGCAGCTGGGCGGATCCGGGCTCGTCTGCTCTCCAAGCAAGTCCGAGCTGTTGGTGATTCCACCGAAAGGGGCAGCTAGGAAGGCGAAAGGCAACGATCCTGCGAGAGAGCAAGAGAAAATCATGATCAGGACGAGCGGCAGTCACACTATCCCGGAGGTAGAGAAGATCCGAGTGCTGGGTATGCTGATTGAGCGCAAACGAGTGAACGGCAAGACGGTGAACCGTCTCGCGGCCAAAGTCACTACGGCAATTCGCCTCATAAAGAGGGTGTCAAACAGAAAAGCATTCATGACGGAAGAAAGCCTCACCCGGCTAGTGCAGTCCTTCGCTATAAGCCACATTACGTACGTTGCTGCTTTCCACAACTGGAGGCAGTGCGAGCGTACTAAGATCAACGCGCTCATACGCAAAGCGTACAAGGCAGCACTCGGACTTCTCGACTGCACAAGCACCGAAAAGTTCCTGGCCCTGGGAGTGCATAACACCTTGGAAGAACTCGCCGAGGCGCAGAGGACCGCCCAGCTCGTGCGGCTATCGGAAACAAGAACGGGCAGACAAGGGCTGCGTGACCTAGGCCTGGATCCAAAGGAAGGGGGGCCCGAGAATACAGACGTGCATGTACCAGAAGCAATTAGCAGACGGTTGCGGGTATGTCCTGTGCCAAGAAATATGAACCCCGAGTTCAACAAGGAGCGGCGGGTGGCGAGGGCCAAGGCGCTCATAGATCTCCATGCCAAAGACAGGGGTGCTGTGTTTGTGGATGCGGCAGAGTATCCAGATGGCAGAAAAGCATTCGCCGCAGCAGTTTTAGGGGCAGCGACCGGTGCAACACGGACGGCGGCGAGTGTGCGGACTCGAGCGGCGCATCGAGCAGAGGAAGTGGCCATTGCCCTAGCCATCGCCGACCGCGAGTGCACGACTGTCCTCTGTGATTCTAGGACGGCAGTGAAACACTACGCCAGAGGAAGAGTATGTGGTGCAGCCGCACGTGTGTTGCGTGCGGTCGATCTCGCGAGTGAAAGTAGGTGTGTTGTGATTAAGTGGTTTCCGGCGCACATGGGCAGTGATGTCTCGGATCGCGGCAACGCAAACCACAACGAGACTGCGAACGCGGCGGCGCGAGGACTAACCAACCGTGCCGCAGCTACTGCGGTCGACCCGACGTGGTGGTGGGAAACCAAGGACAGGATGACCTCTTACAATGAAATCGTGAACTGGTACAGACTAGATAGAAGGACTATGCCACCACCTCATCCGGGCTTGACCCGTGAGGAAGCAGTAATATATCGAACAGACAGGGTCGTTACTCACCCCGGTGCTGATGAAGCACATATGTCCTAGTGTTTACGTAAGTGACCTTTTGTTGTGTGTGCCGAAAGGAGAGAGCCACTGCGGCTCACATCCTTTGGGACTGTGCCAAGAACCCGCACCAAGCTACAACGATAACAACGATCCCGCCGCGGCTCGAGGCCGCAATGCGTTGCTACGATCAAGAAGTCCAAGCCCAGGCCGTCCAGCAGATCTCGGCGGCCCTCGAAAGGCAACGACCGAGCGAAACCGGAGGGAGGCTGCCACCCCAAAACAGGGGCAGGCGCAGTCGACCAAAGGGAGTAGTTAGGCCGCGGCCGGAGTAGAGGCGCCAACAGCCGGGAAGACGTCATGGCCGCGTCACGGTGACGTCTTCCTTACATGGGATGGCTAATCGTTCTGCAGGCATTTTTAATAAAGTTGCTTCGCTCGCTCGCACCAGGCCAAGGCGTTCCTCTAGCGGAGGCTGTTCCTTTTAGTGGTTTCGAGGCATTGGCCACCATGAGCCACTTGCGAAGGAACTGATTCTCAGGACCAGGAACCTCCACGTCGGCCGCTAGCTGGTATGTCCCATGCAGATAGGTCTGCGGCGTCTTGTATGAAAAAGGACATTTTCGCCGCTTTTTGTTGTAATTTCAAGAGCCAACCTCGGTGGCCACCTAGGCCTGCCTCCGCATCAGGCATCGGTCCCTTGGGCAGGGACTGACCCATAAGTTCTAGGAAGTTCCTGGAGCTCCCTTGGAGTTTTGACATCCCCGAGTAAGTCCTCGCACCCACCAACCACTGCCGTTGCAACCGACAAAAGACAGACAGACAGACAGACAGACAGACAGACAGACAGACAGACAGACAGACAGACAGACAGACAGACCAGAACTTTCACGTTTAATAAACCCAAGAATAAAGAGACATGATCAAGCTTCTCGTACGGAGAGACATCACTTCCTGTCGATTAAGGCCATCAATCAAGGCCACCACTGCCACCGAAGCAAATCACCGTCTAATTGTAATAAAATAGCTCAGAAAATAGCTCAGTCCTAGCCTGCGGCATGCAGCAACATCCTCGGTAGAACCAACGATGATGCCAGCAGGCGTGCAAGGAGCCACGTTCCCGCCCGTCTTCACTCCAGTCGTAGGCGGAGGTGGGAGCATGCAACTTTTTCAGTCCCTCCAGTGCACCCGGTGATTCCCAGCCCTCACACCCCCCAACCGCCAACTGCAACGGAGGGAGCGTCCACGTCTCCAGCTCACTCGGACGGCTGCCTCTGCCGTCCCCCGGCCCACCGGCTCAGTCTATCACGCTGCTCCTGATCTTGCGCCGCTTTCCATAGCATCAGCTCCATGCAGGCCTTAGCGTCCTCTACGCTGTCGTGGCCCAGAGGTCCATCCGGCACCCCGCGGTTCAAGTAGTCGCCGACCAGCGACCGCAGCGAGCGTCGATAGGGCAGGCCCCGGTGGTGAGGGAACACCACGGCCGTGTCCACTACCGTGCCGTGGACCATCCTGAGCACGCGCAGGTCGTTCTCCAGCCCGTGTCCAACTAACACCGTGGAGGCGTTAAAGAGTCGCAGAAGCGCCGCCTGTACGTCTTGCAGCGTGGTGTGCACGTTGCGTAGGTGCGCTGCAGTAATGCCGCTGAAAGCCGTGTTGTAGTCGAGCACTGAGCTTCCGGGCCTCACGTACGAGTCGTACACAGTGGTACCATTGCAGTCCACCACGCTCACCCTTGCCACCTCGAAGCCGCGGATGGTGAAGCACATCTCGCAGTCCAGTGCGAACACTTCGCGGGTGACGCCGTGCCGCCGACTTGAGCAAACGAAGGCCAACGCCGCAGTGTCCCACTTGTCTCGAGCCCCGAGTGGGCACACGTGGTAGTAGGAACTGTTGCATCCCGGGTGGTTGGCCGGCGCCCCACAGCAGCTGAAGCCGATTGCGCTGCACCGTCCGGTGTGGAAGAAGCAGGCGCTGTTGGCATAGTACTCGCCGCTTTGCGTGATCACGAAGGACGCACGGCAGCGGCTGCACGTCTTGCGGCTTGAGTACGCATTTTCGCCCACCTGCATAAATAAGACGCGGCCGGGCTGATCAGGGCATAGCCGGGGATAGCCACAGCGACCCAATTCCCGAGGGCTGAGCACGTAGCGGAGTAGCTGGTCGTATAGATCATGTGTGCGAGGCGGGAGGGGCGAGGTGTCTGCGATTTGGCTCGCACTGCGCCGTCTAGCCGAGCAGATGGCGTCTGTAGAAGGCTTGTGCAAGTCATCCTCGGCGCTGGAAGTATACTGCAGAAAGAGACCATCACGCGCAGCTACAGGGTGCTTTCTGATGCTATGGGCGTCCACGTCACGAGCAGGGGCCCTCTCTCCTTGCAGGGTGGCGGTCTCGCGTGAGGACGGGTGCTGGCCCTTCATGTCCCGGTCCTCCTGCCGTTCTTCAGGCGCCGTTTCTTCTTCCCTGCCTGTTTCCGACGGTTTCTGCTTGGCATCGTCTTCCTTCTTGCGAGGCACGAAGGAGAGTAAGAGGATCAGAGCGCCGATGAGAACAGAAAGAATTTCCACTGACATACTGCCAGTCAAGAGCCCGAGTTCCTCAGCCATGCTGCAGTTCGTCTGAGCAACTAGCAACGTTGCTCTTCCTAAACGGCACAGAACTGCAGTTGATGGTGATGATGATGCTTGTGCGGTTACATGCCTTTGCAACACGACGGTAAAGATTTTCTAGCCTACCGGTTGTGGAAGCCCCTAGCGCGTCTACTGGTTCGCTTTCAACACTAGCTGCATCCTTTGACTGACTGCTTAAAGAAGTCGCCGTTCCACTTCCGTTGGTTTGAGGAACAGTCTTTAGTTGGAATTGTAACAGCCTGGGTTCGAGCCCAAGCGATCTCGAATCGTTTTTAACTCAAGTTATACTTAGGTAAAAATGTTTCATATTTACTGTGTACATTGTTTTCCTAAATAACGGTGTTTCGATCTCTTTTAGGGTGCTTTAATTAAGGTGCAGTGCGCACACTACTATCGAAATCAATTCAAGCTTTGTACAGTGCAGGAAGTTGCGGAACTGTACTGCTGGGAAAACGGAATATCCCTGAATCATGCTTGGTTTATTTTTGTTATGGTCACAACACCCCCTCCCATCAATTGCTGAGGAGGTTGTTGGGAAATCCCTCTCAGAGAAGAGGAAAAAGGAAATGGAATTAAGATGGCGACGACGAGTGAAAGAAAAGAGTGACAGCAGAGAAGGAAGAAAAATACGCGCGAACCCGCCACCAATGAAAGATTCTCTACTGTCACTCTCTTCTTTCACTCGTCGTCGCTATCTTAATTCCATTTCCTTTTTCCTCTTCTCTGAGAGGGATTTCCCAACAACCTCCTCAGCAATTGATGGGAGGGGGTGTTGTGACCATAACAAAAATAAACCAAGCATGATTCAGGGATATACCGTTTTCCCAGCAGTACAGTACCGCAACTTCCTGCACTGTACAAAGCTTGAATTGATTTCGATAGTAGTGTGCGCACTGCACCTTAATTAAAGCACCCTAAAAGAGATCGAAACACCGTTATTTAGGAAAACAATGTACACAGTAAATATGAAACATTTTTACCTAAGTATAACTTGAGTTAAAAACGATTCGAGATCGCTTGGGCTCGAACCCAGGCTGTTACAATTCCAACTAAAGACTGTTCCTCCAACCAACGGAAGTGGAACGGCGACTTCTTTAAGCAGTCAGTCAAAGGATGCAGCTAGTGTTGAAAGCGAACCAGTAGACGCGCTAGGGGCTTCCACAACCGGTAGGCTAGAAAATCTTTACCGTCGTGTTGCAAAGGCATGTAACCGCACAAGCATCATCATCACCATCAACTGCAGTTCTGTGCCGTTTAGGAAGAGCAACGTTGCTAGTTGCTCAGACGAACTGCAGCATGGCTGAGGAACTCGGGCTCTTGACTGGCAGTATGTCAGTGGAAATTCTTTCTGTTCTCATCGGCGCTCTGATCCTCTTACTCTTCTTCGTGCCTCACAAGAAGGAAGACGATGCCAAGCAGAAACCGTCGGAAACAGGCAGGGAAGAAGAAACGGCGCCTGAAGAACGGAAGGAGGACCGGGACATGAAGGGCCAGCACCCGTCCTCACGCGAGACCGCCACCCTGCAAGGAGAGAGGGCCCCTGCTCGTGACGTGGACGCCCATAGCATCAGAAAGCACCCTGTAGCTGCGCGTGATGGTCTCTTTCTGCAGTACGCTTCCAGCGCCGAGGATGACTTGCACAAGCCTTCTACATACGCCATGTGCTCGGCTAGACGGCGCAGTGCGAGCCAAATCGCAGACACCTCGCCCCTCCCGCCTCGCACACATGATCTATACGACCAGCTACTCCGCTACGTGCTCAGCCCTCGGGAATTGGGTCGCTGTGGCTATCCCCGGCTATGCCCTGATCAGCCCGGCCGCGTCTTATTTATGCAGGTGGGCGAAAATGCGTACTCAAGCCGCAAGACGTGCAGCCGCTGCCGTGCGTCCTTCGTGATCACGCAAAGCGGCGAGTACTATGCCAACAGCGCCTGCTTCTTCCACACCGGACGGTGCAGCGCAATCGGCTTCAGCTGCTGTGGGGCGCCGGCCAACCACCCGGGATGCAACAGTTCCTACTACCACGTGTGCCCACTCGGGGCTCGAGACAAGTGGGACACAGCGGCGTTGGCCTTCGTTTGCTCACGTCGGCGGCACGGCGTCACCCGCGAAGTGTTCGCACTGGACTGCGAGATGTGCTTCACCATCCGCGGCTTCGAGGTGGCAAGGGTGAGCGTGGTGGACTGCAATGGTACCACTGTGTACGACTCGTACGTGAGGCCCGGAAGCCCAGTGCTCGACTACAACACGGCTTTCAGCGGCATTACTGCAGCGCACCTACGCAACGTGCACACCACGCTGCAAGACGTACAGGCGGCGCTCCTGCGACTCTTTAACGCCTCCACGGTGTTAGTTGGACACGGGCTGGAGAACGACCTGCGCGTGCTCAGGATGGTCCACGGCACGGTAGTGGACACGGCCGTGGTGTTCCCTCACCACCGGGGCCTGCCCTATCGACGCTCGCTGCGGTCGCTGGTCGGCGACTACTTGAACCGCGGGGTGCCGGATGGACCTCTGGGCCACGACAGCGTAGAGGACGCTAAGGCCTGCATGGAGCTGATGCTATGGAAAGCGGCGCAAGATCAGGAGCAGCGTGATGGACTGAGCCGGTGGGCCGGGGGACGGCAGAGGCAGCCGTCCGAGTGAGCTGGAGACGTGGACGCCCTCTACGTTGCAGTTGGCGGTTGGGGGGTGTGAGGGCTGGGAATCACCGGGTGCACGGGAGGGACTGAAAAAGTTGCATGCTCCCACCTCCACCTACGACTGGAGTGAAGACGGGCGGGAACGTGGCTCCTTGCACGCCTGCTGGCATCATCGTTGGTTCTACCGAGGATGTTGCTGCATGCCGCAGGCTAGGACTGAGCTATTCTCTGAGCTATTTTATTACAACTAGACCGTGATTTGCTTCGGTGGCAGTCGTGGCCCAAGAAGACACCGTAGGTGTAACCAAACGAGCCCGATTAAACAGCGTGTCCTTCACCCCTTGCAGTGTTTTGATTCCGTCACATACCCATCGTCAGCCGTCTGTCATTCCTTTATGCTGCTGAGAGATGTCTACTGAATGCTGTCTCTCGTTTAGTGCGCCAGCACGGGAGTCCCAAACCCGCCGGATCCGTTGTCGTGATGGGCGAAGCCGACGGAGGGCGCCTGCACTCTGGGAGCACCGTGACGACAGCGGCGCGCAGCACGTTCAAGCGGACGCAAAGACCTCGTGGCAGGTGCGTCGTGCACAAAAACGGGGTGACGTCAACGTGGCGTGAAACGTCTTTCGCAGCGGAGATTTATTAGATGCTTGAGAAATAAAAATTGTTTTGTATTTTTGACTAACATAAAATACATAGTTTTTGGTATATTATATTCACCGTTACTGGATCACGGCCGCTCACTGAGAAGGACGTCCGGCACTGCCGAATCACGCGTGGGCAACGGGCGGGCGTGTGACAGCGGAGTTGTCAGTTGCCGCCGCAACTTTCGGCCGGGGCGCCACACATCGGTGACGGGGGAGGTAAACAGGGGTGCAAGGGCAGGAAGTGGGGGGGGGGGGGGGAAGCGATGGGAGATTGAAACCGGGAAGGGGGATGAAAAATTGGGTTTGTGAAGTGTAGGGCAAACAAGTAGAATAACACAGGCAAGTCGGTTGGTGACAACCAACGTCCCGATACAAAGGAAGGGCCTGTAATCATCATCATCATCACCGGTTGCCCCGGCTCCAGCTTCGGAGCGCCTTCGGAGTAGCGGCGATCATCGCCCATGAAAGCGGCCTTAACTAGCGTCATATCTCACGTATATGGAAACTAATACTTCTACAAGTGACCGGAAAGATGTATCTGCAGTCTCTAAAAATTTTATCTCGAGGAATGCAGTCAAGAATTAGTAATCGTGGTTTAAGACCGGTGTGATGACGCAGCCGCTTCAGCCGTCGTTCAGCAGCCACACGGTGATTGGGAAAACGGCTCTACAGCCTGTTGCAATGCGAATTTGGTTTAAAAATTTCATCGGGTTATACTTTAACATGAAGCTGTATGACTACTGACATTTATTACCCTAACGTATTCGACGCTATCTTCAAGCGCAATTGAAAAACGGGCATATTTTAAACTGTCCAACGTAGATTCAGCTGCCTACGAGCTCAAGCTGTCACGCTCAGCGACTATGGCTCAGAAATTCGAAAATTATGTGTGAACAATTGCACTTAAAAAAAGCGTTACCATATGGTACAAGCTTTACGACATGGCTGTGTGGAAAACCAGGGACTGTATTTTGTTTCAAGTGACGACAAGACGCTCGCCTGGTTCGAGGTTGACTTTTTCACATAAACTGAAGACATAAAACACAAAAACCAGGGCTCGCACGGAGTCCCCCACCGAGAAGACCCACGAAACAATCGGCATCATAACGTTGACGGTCGCTGGCGCATACGTAGTTTCTTCTTAAAGTCGGGCAGGTGCCAAATTTCCACAACGTTTATTTGCTCACATAGACAGTTACCAAGATGACAAACACTTGAAAAATCCTCAAAAAAGACAAACCGAATTTCCTGCTATGTATAGAAATTGATTTGCAAATATAAGGTACCTGTTAAGGCGACTTTAGACCGCGATCCGTTGGAGTTGGCCTTCAGCTGCTTCCGGTATTTAATTGCGCGATACTTACGTATTAACACCACAGCACCAGTCGTGCAAAGCGCGAGGTTGCTCAGGGTCCGTAAAAACAGTGAATTTAAGTAGGGGTGCAGTGCCTTCGGCAAACCTTGTGCGATTGACCACGTGTTCTACAGGGGGATTGATGCGTCGCTAGACGTTAATAAATACGTCTCTTATTGGTCGAAGCTCTCGCTACTGCTTCACTTTTCGTCGACTCCCATCAAAGTAAGCGTGCGATCCGTGCAGTTTCATATTTGAGCATATTACTGGGATCGATGATACCGACTAGGAACAAATTGATTGATTGATTGATTGATTGATTGATTGATTGATTGATTGATTGATTGATTGATTGATTGATTGATTGATTGATTGATTGATTGATTGATTGATTGATTGTGAGGTTTAACGCCCTGACGCTACACAGGTGATGAGGCGCGTCGTATTGGAGGGATCCGGATTAATCTCGACCACCTGAATATCTTTTACGTGCCCCGAAATTTCTAACACACGGCGTTTTCGCTTTTCGCCTCCATCAGAAAAGCGGCCGCCGCGGCAGGGAATAGAACCCGCGTCCTTGGGCTCAGCTGCACAACGCCTTAGCCACTGAGCCATCGCGGAAGGTTAGGAACGAAAGTATTAGTTTGAAAAACATAATTTTCTATCAAAGTTTGTTAATTACGTGCACTAAATGCACGCTGCGGTTCGAAGCAACCATCTACTGGCGGGGTGTGTCAGTTCATGTGCCCTACACGAAGGCGGATTTAGCTAGCCGCATTCGCTAGCTGTCCAGCTGTGCAAAGTAGTGCGCACATTTGTGGACAAATTTCTAGAATCCCCGCACATCCACTTCCAAGGGAAAAAGTTGCGGGCTTTTTTGTGACGCCGTTTTTGCACGCCTAACAGTGTTCCAACAGCAGGAACCCACACCCCAGTCATGAAATACGTGAGGTATGCGTACCAACGCGACAAAGCTGCTTGCAAAATGGACTGGTGATGTCAACAGGTCTCTGGTGAACATACTGAAGATGTCGCAAAAGCCTCCTTACGAGCCCGCCCACTAACCAGCTCTTCTGTTGAATAAAGTTTTTCTTCCTCGTCCCCCTTTTCTCCTTCTCCTCGTCTTTCTACTGCTTCTCCTCTTTCCATCAAAGGTTTCTGATTGTAAGACCCGACTAGTGAACTGTCTTGGGAAAAGATTTATACTTGAACGAACGAACGAAGAACGTTTATTGGGACATCAGAATAATTGTACCTGTGCTACACGGAAACTTTCATTTGACAGTTGTCTACATAATCACAAGTGCGCCCGGTTTAAATACAACGCACCACGCGACAAACAATCCGTTCGAAACCCTCCAGAATGCATTTGAAGAGACAATACTGTATTTAAATTTTTTTAGCAACAACGAGGATCTGTTTGAATGTTACCTAATTTTTAACCGTTAATGTTTTGCAGCAATTTAACTCTGGTAAATTCCTTGCGTAATAATTTCGGGAAGTCAACCAGAGATATTACAAGGAAAGAATCCGAGGGGTCGTTAGTGGAATTTAAAAAAACGCGAATAAATGAAGAAGAGGAATAATCGAGTCACAGTTGTAAAACGCGCAGTAAAGAGTGGGCGATACGTCGCAGCATCTAATTTTTTTTTTTTTTTGCATTCCGCAAATAACAAAGAGGCTGTGGCCCTCCCTGTTCATTTTCTGATAATCGCGCTGTTTGTGACATATTATCAAAAAACGGTTCGCGAGGGCTCTCATAATCATAACACCATCACGCGCCTAACATCACACGCAATAGTCCTTGGAAAAATGTTAAATATATGAACCGCCAAGTTCGGGTCGTTTTAAATGTCGCGCTAAGCGGATAAGCAATGCAGCGCTGTGTCTACTATGAAACGCGCCTAACATCACACGAATAGTCCTTGGAAAAATGTTAAATATATGAACCGCCAATTGAGTTCGGGTCGTTTTTAATGTCGCGTTAAGCGGATAAGCAATGCAGCGCTGTGTCTGCTATGAAATTCCGATTATTCCGCGACGCTCAGGAGCCGTCGCATAATTTTAAAAATTACGATGTTGCCAACTGCTGCCATTCGTCTAAGCGTGTACCTCAGAGCGCATCGAAGCAGTTTCCGCAGCCGGCAGCCGCCGCGGTTATGATGATGATGACGACGACGACGACGATGATTATGATGGTGATGGTGATGATGATGATGATGATGACGGCGATGATGACGACGATGACGACTATGATGATGATGATGATGATGCTTAGCGTCTTCCTCTTTGTAACGGGGTGGCGTTGCACAGCGACCTTAGTCGTAACGCCACTATACGATCACCTCGCCAAAAAAAAAAACTTTATGAAATTTTTGTGCTAGTATGACTTTTTTTGTTCGCATGTTATCCCAGATTGTTCCTTGCTCTTATCTCACCAACATTTTAACCTTCTTTTACTGATTGATTGTAGGGTTTAACGCGCCGACGCAACGCAGGCGATGAGGCGCGCCGTAGTGGAGGGCTACGGATTAATTTTGACCACCTGGGTGCGCCGAAATCTCGTACACACGGGCGTTTTTTGCTTTTCGCCTCCATCAGAAAAGCTTCCACCGCGGCCGGAAATCGAACCCGCGACCTGTGCTCAGCAGCGCAAACCTTCTTTTACTAACATCTACTGCGGTCCAATTCACTTTTCCGTTAACCTTAAAGCCAAGGCCGAGGGCTTCCGGAAGCTGGATGGCTCCCTCATTGAGGAATGGACGGATACCTTTCACCGATCTTTCACTAGAGTTCCTGTATATAGCTCCCGCAGGGAGCTAAGAGTTGCGCGACCACGCGCAATCTTGTTATCCGGATTGCTGCGGGAAAGCCGCTCGTCGCGAGTGTAGGAGCTTCGCCGCCCTGCTTCCGACGGCGGCCGACGCGCGGTGGGGGCGCTTCGGTCGGCGGCGCCTTACGGCGGCTACGCTGGATTCCTGCGATGTCGCTCACGCTGCTGCTGCTGCTGTTCCTGGGCGGGGCGCGGTGCCGCCCGCGTCGGCGGCTGCGGCGCAGCCGTAGTGGGGGCTTCTCTGCGCGGCATGGATAACCGGAGTGTCGCAATCACGGCGGCGCGTGGAAAAGGGTCGCGCAACTCTTAGCTCCCTGCGGGAGCTACATACAGGAACTCTATCTTTCACCGATGATCAGCGCCACGGCCGATGCTGTGGCGGAAGGAGAAACTAACGCCGTCACCGGCGTAGAGGCGCATTCGGTAGGCTGGACCACTTTTCCATCGAGCGTCCGTGAGTCGATATGAGGATATTTATTATCGTAAAAACTCACGCATTTAAAGTAATCCGTGAAAATCCGATATCAATAATTAGTTAAGTGCTAACAATTGGTTATTTACATCCAACAGCATAAATAAACAAGCGTACCTGTTCCCCAGTACACATTGGGCATTGTTGTTGGTACAGTCTTACCTCGCTATAACAAAGTAGTGTCGGGACAGTAATTTGGTTCGTTACGTCCGATACTCGTTATAGCAGTAGAGCTAAAAATCGGTCCAAGCCAATCGATAATCTGGCTCCCGCAAATATCTTTGGTACAAAAACGCATTATTTTAATCTTCGAACCTACTATAAACAAGGTAACTCTTATCTTTCTCCTTGTGGCATTTAAAGCTCAAAGGACCAGAACATGAAATGGGAAATTACAACAGAACAAAGTTCATTTGACAAAACAGGCCTGCGTTCCTATTTTTTCGAGGAAGGATGTTATTTTTGTCTGGTGGCCATTCACAGCACCGAGCAAAATGAAGTTTTCTACAGTGTCCACGAACAAAGGGGCCTTTTCTACTTATGCAGTTTCGGACGCCGGGAATTTTTCCAGGCAGGCTCTCAGCCTACTGGTCAAATATCTCTTTGTTATCACCTCGCGCGGCTCTCACAGTTTCACTTTTGTTGTAAAAGAATAAGTGCAATTGAAATGAAGCGTGACCAACCAAAGATAGTGTTTAGTTCACTATATCCGATAATTCGCCATATCAGCGTTCGTTATAACGAGGTTCAACTCTATTATATTTTTTTAGTTATTCGAGTGCCCTAAACAATTAGCTACGAATTGGAACTGCACAAAAATGAAAAAAAGTTAATGTAAATTTATAAACCTGTTGCTATTGTTTCGAAATACGTCCTGCATTCAAAATAACCTTGCAACGATACAGTGTTTACGAATGACCAGTTCAATCTCCTTAATGCATGGTACCGGATCGTTGATTTGACGGAGTTGCTTCGACTAAAAGCTATTGCCCTGTAATTATGTAACCTCTGTATCGTCCGTTTCGGAATTCAGAGCCCTTGCTCAGTCATTCGACATTTTGTCTGGGCAGTGGTTCTGCTTTCTATAATTACTGAAGGTATTAGGGAGTTTTAGTATAGTGTTTTAGCTGTGGCGTTAACGTTTGCGCGCCGCAATCGCAAACGGATAGCGCCTCGTTACGCGACGGTTAGCGTTCCCGCTAACTCTATGGACGCGCTACCCGCCGCGGTGGCTCAGTGGCTAAGGCGTTGCGCTGTTGAGCACGAGGTCGCGGGTTCGATTCCCGGCCGCAGCGGCCACTTTTCTGATGGAGGCGAAAAGCAAAAACGCCCGTGAGTACGAGATTTCGGCGCACGTTAAAGATCCCCAGGTGGTCAAAATTAATCCGGAGCCCTCCACTACGGCGCGCCTCATCGCCTGCGTTGCGTCGGCGCGTTAAACCCCACAATCAATCAATCTATGGACGCGCTAAAGTGGTGCTTTCCGCTATACTAAAAGTCTCTATTTACATTGCAAAGTTGCATCATAGGCATTTCGGAGTCATAGTGGTAGTGCATAGAAGCTCAAGTTGTAATAAGTGGCAAAAACTGCGAATGTAGTGTGATATAAATTCATAAAGGTGAGGAAAATGAACAAATACGACGAGGAAACAAATTGTGTTGCATCGAATTGCTGGCATACGCAGCCCCGGCCCTTAACACAGACTAGGTTTGAGCACTTGCTTTGCCGCAACATGAAGCACGCGAGAAAGTTCGCGGATGGATTTGGCGCCACTGCAAAGAATGTACAGCGCTCAGCTTAAGCATCGCAGCGAGCTTGCTTATACATCATCATTTGTACCAACGAAGACATTTCTGGCCCCACCGACCGATCGACTGGCTGATAATCACTCAGCTCATACCACAAGGACTACATACCTGAAAGTTGTAGCACGGCCACTCAATGGTTTGTTTCTTCTCTGGCGTAGCTGTTCACTGAGGAGGTATTTTTCTAAATGTCGGCATTAAGAGTACGAAACAGGTACGAAACGTGTTTACACAAACCTCTTAGTATAACCAGAGTCCTTCAACGCTTTACTGGTCACGAAACTCCGGCGCTCGCTTCATATAGGGACCGCGCGCGCCACTACAGGCGCCACCGCCGCACGAAGGGCATCCAGCCGCAGCGCGTGCGGCGTATTTGCCAGCTCTTGGCGTGCAAACGCTCGCTGCTTTTGGTGTCTGCGCGCTGATTAAGTGTTTTTTTTTTCGTAGTAGTTAGCGATAGTCCAGTAATTGTGTTTATCACCTGCCTTCAATTGGGTTTTATTTTTCGAAGTAAGTTACCGTAGACTTCGGCCGCGAACGGCAACGGCTTCTGTGTGCTCTGGCACAAGCGCTGCGCCGTCGTGTTTACGGATTTTTAAATCTATATTGCTTCGTTTCTTAAAGCAAAGTTGTAAATACCACACATACGGTAACTGTGTAGTGACGGACTGCTGCGGGCCTATCGATAATACAATAAAAAACTGAAAGAAACCAAGTACGCGTCGTTCAGACTACGCTTAATGAATCCGTTGATTGCTCTGTAATGCACAGAACGCTAAAAGAGATAGCCCAATAGTATTGTCGTTTCGATGAGTGGGTACATACTTGAGAACATCTAAAAACGCTGCAGAAACGCGAAGGATCAAAACACGAAGAGATATATGTTACTCCATGTGTCTTTCTGCTTCCATGGCACGCTTTGCAATCCTTGCAAAAACAGGAAGCGAAAAAAGAACAATGAAACTGATTTTATCACACGCAACAAAAAAATTCTATGTTACGAAGGGAGACAAAAGAGCATGGTCCAGCGTACAAAAATTTATTTTTTCGTGCTGCGATGTGCAGCACACGGAGGAAACAGAATATTGCCACGTAGCCAAGAACGACGCAAAGCTTTTCTGAACGCAGCGAGCTAGCGATCTCCTGCTATACAAAAGACTAGAATGAAACACAAACGTCTAAGAAGCAGTCCGCAGTGTGACGTGAACAGATGAACGTCGATAAAGTGAGTTGCGCGGCGTCTGCTATGCATGCATTACTCTTGGAACGTTATTAGTTTCAGAACCATGGAAATAGGATGGAGAACATTGTCGAAGAAACAAAAATTCAAGTTAGCGACAAGGTGGCACCCTTTACATATCAAACAATATTGCCCGATGGGACGTACGACAAAAAGAGCAAACGGGCGCTCCGGTTGAAACGCCAGATAAGAAACCGGAATCGGCCACGCGCGGTTACAAAACAAACAAAACGAACCCTAAGGGATAATTCGCGGAAATATGAAAAGTAAAAGCACAAGGATGTCCCAAAGCTTTTTTTTACACGCGAGCCTGAGCGCAAGGTAATACAAGTTTGCAAACAGGTAATGAAGCACCGTTACAACCTGACTGATATGACAAAAATCCGGCTTTAAGTTAGCCTTGTACAATTCTAGGCCCACGATGCTCTCAAAAAGGTACATTGCTTTTTCCATTCTCACACACAGTGCATTTCCACACACTGTCGCACACTTATAATCGAAACTGAAATCTCCCGTTGCTTGCCTTGGAATGGCACCCCTCCATTTCTCACACAGCTGCCCGTCGCTCGGTCAACAGAACAAGGAAACATTTTCTGTGGTATCGTTGTACAAGGAACGACATCCCGGGACGCAACACATGTTCGGCATCGTCGTTGCACTACTTAAGTCGCATCACAAGAGCGCGATATGCACGTTACATTTTTTTCCCGCACAAAACAAACACAACTCGCCGCGGCTCCGTCGTTCGAGCCAGAGCGAACGCCGCCCGAGGAGTGACCTCAGTGAGAGGGCGGCGCCACCGCGCGGCGGCCAAATGCAGCATATGAAGCTCTCCCATTGAGTTACGGAGCAGTTTCGTGACCAGTAAAGCATTGAAGGACTCTGGTATAACTTATTCAACCGCAATGTTACCGCATTAAATTTTGCGTCTTCAGATACCCATAAAATGTTTAAATGAATTCATGTGCAGCTTTCCCGCTCATGGCAGTCCTTTCAACAGTGATTACTCTGCAATTTTTTAGCGAAATGAAAAGTTCTTTTGCACAGCTAATATTTGGGGTGAATACTTGCTTTGCGCACAGTTTCAAGTCGCGCACGTTGCGCGATTGGGTTCCTGAGTCATGGAAACTATCCCATAGAAATGCATGGGGAGTTAGATTTGACAGCTAATTACACAAAAAAAAATATTCCGAAACCTGAAATATTCTTTTAGCGTTTTAATCTTCACGTTGACTTCTAGCTTTATGCCAAATATCATTTTCCTAAAGTGGTTTTTCTAGGTTCCCGAGAGGTTGTAATTTTGAGCGAGAAAGCTGGGTATGTGCGTATTTTTTGTAATTGTAGTTCCGTAATTTGTAATTCCGTAATTTTGTAATGTAACATTAATGAAGAGCATCTGTAGTAAACATGTTTTGGACAAATACCAGAATATTTTTAACGACTGCAAGTTGACGGAATCTGTTTAATCTTTCATTTTTTGTGGCAAAGGAACAAACGTGTGGCACTTAGAATGTTACGACATTCTATAATTATACTGTCGTACACCGATACCCAGAACTCGACAGGTATCTCAGTATAGTTTGAAGTTCGGTACTTCAAATGGAACGGGAGATGGAAGCAGAATATTCGCCGCGAGCTCGACATGTAGGTGGCGACAGCGTCGCGCTGCTAGTGTGGATACTCCGCTGAGCGGCCCATAAGAATGCACACTGTGGGCGCGCTTCGTGCCTTTTTCCCGGCGTATGTGCGCACGAAAGGTGCAAACAAGGGTGGTATGCTGTAGTTCGGTTACTCAACGTTCAATGTATAACATGGAAGCGGCAGTCAGTTTTCATTATTACGCCAAAAAACGCGACGACTCATCGGGAATCTCAGAATGGCCGTAATTGTGACAATGAACTTGTACGCTGTGGCACGTAGCAAGCTCGATCTTTCCAGACTATGGCTTTGAGCCTTCAATAAAATCATAAATAGAAACAAATCAGGAAGCATCGATCTCTGAAATTCAGTTTACAACGGCAATCTCAATCGATTTCACTGGTAGCATGACGCATTCTTGCATTTGTGGGATGCCCTGAAATGGTAATACTACTTAACTGCCCGGAAATTCCTTCTAAGAGCTTAAGATATTTTTTGTGTGTTGAAAAGGCAACATAAAATTACTGAATTTTGATCAGCGCAGATATATAAATGTAACCGCTCTAACGGGTCTTTTAAATGAAATTTTAGCGACTCTGAAGGAAGGAATAACGGTTTCGGATCACTTATTTACGGCTTTCGTCGCAAGTGAACTTGCGAATTGAATTGTCAACGCACGCAGTACAATCAACATCTCATGTTTAGCTAGGCTTTCGCAAAGTGACAAGCAGCTAGGCTTACAGTGTGCAAACCAAGCTTCTGGGACCTCACAGTGAGCACAAATTTTCTGTGACGGCTGCTCTGTTGACGATTTGTGTTCCTTTTAAAATCTAACAGGTGCCTGCAACAGCGAGATGTGTTTGCATTCTTGCGTATAAGGTCGCTTACGAACCATAAAGACGGCAATAAATGAAGTTGCGCTGTTGCAGATGTAGTAATTAAAACATTTTTTTTATTTCTCGTTGCAAATCAGCGTAACGGGCTCCCGGTAACTACTTTGTTTTGTAAACTGAATATCGCCTTCGTCTTGGCATTTAATTCTTGAGGATTGGTTAAAAAATGAAATTCTGCGCATTTCATTTTTTTTCGGGAAGGGGGAGGGGGGGGGGGGGGTCCTGCCAACGTTGCAAGAGCAGCGAGAAGAGAACGCATGTAACGCGCGCGAAAACCCAAACTATGGTTATCAGTATTATTTACAATCGAAACTACACTAGGCGTCGTGTTCTGTAGCGGTGAAAAAGCAGTACCCGTATTTTCCAAAATGATTAACCCCCCTTTGGTCCGAGATTGTCCAGGAATTGTGGGACGCTTTTTTCAAAATTGTATTGAAAGCAAGCATTGTGGGAAAAAATTTAAAAAAAAAAACCAGCGAGTCATGGCACACACCCCACACACATGTGGGCAACAACGTGCATTATATATTACGCGTTTTCTCCTCTTTCTTTAAACTTAGGTCCACCTTAAGAAGTTAAGACGTGACCAAATTAGGCATTTGGTTATGCTGAGTGAGACACGTTTCTGGACAAGGTGATTCATGTCGGATTTGAAAATGATATATATGAAAATGACACACAAAATGCCACATGACTGACGCAAACTCACAACTGCTTAATTTTACCGAAACATTCCCCCTAAATACTCTTGCGCATCCATAGAAACGTATTTTAAATAATACGTAAAATTAGCAACTCGATACAGTTGAATAAATGCTTATCCCTCCTCCTGAGTATAACCAGAGTCTTTCAATGTCTGGGCGATAGCGCCCGGGTCGTGTGAGGTGTAAATGTTTTTGTTTGTTTCTTCTTTCTATAAGGACACAGCGCAATTTTACAAGGGTGTGGAATTTGCACGCGTATGCACAGGTCTTGTCGCTTCTTACCCGTTTCGCGTACTAAACTTTTATCCTTTAAATAATCGCCACGCCACCTTCAAAAAGCACCCTTCGACGTTCCCGAAACGGCAGACGACTGCACTCAACAATAACAAAAGTGCAATGTGTGGAAGCAATGTTTATAACACGTTTCACACTCAAGCGGTGACCACAGCGAAGATGTTTCGTGGAATTAAACCAGCGCATTAACCCGCAACGGCCGCTGATTATTGCGTTTCTAGAGGAAACGAGCACGCAGAGGTTACTATGTCATTGCTTACTGTCAAACGAGCACACATATTGTTTGTTTTGTCGTGTGCAGCACGCGTCCTGCGCCGCACGCAACGTGAAAAAGCAGACGACGCGAGAGCGCCATCCACACTAGGAGCGGTTCGTCCCGCCGCCGCCAGGGGCCGACTGTGTTCGCGCTCGGGGCGAATACTGAGAAAAAAGTTACCGGGACACGTAACTAGTATCGCATGACCTCAGAATAACTGTGCACCACTTCTTGTTGAGTTTTGAGAGTGCATTTGTGGGTGACTATTGTATACACACGATGATGATGATAATGATTGGTACATTTCATTATAACTATCATATTACCATCATCATGGAGGGCAAGTGATTTATATATATATATATATATATATATATATATATATATATATATATATATATATATATATATATATATATATATATATATATGTATATATATATATATATATATATATTATATATATGTAAATCAAAGATGCAGTCCTTATTGCCAGTGCTATTCGGCTACTTGAACGTGCTTTATAGTGCCGAATGAGTTGATTGTCGTTTTTGTATAATACAGGAATAAAGAAATCAAAAGTCGAGAAAAATTCGCTGTGATCGGAAGCGGGAATCGAACCCACGGCCTTCGCATAACGCGTGCGGTGCGCTACCGACTGCGCTATCCCGGTGGCGGATATCCTTTCGACTTCAGCGGGCACTTAATTTAGGGAGGTTCAGAGACCGGTGAACTAGCGCCGCCCCGATTCCCGATTCTATCTTCAACATACCCGAGTCTGCGCACGTCACTTTGTTGACTGCTGTTTCGTCGCCTATGTATTTTTTGAGTCGTTAAGGGAGCACAATTAAGTTTGCTCCAATAAACTTGTTTTCCCTTCAGCGCTGCGTCGTCTTTGGTGTGGGGGGTGGGGGGGTGTTGTCGCGAACTATGCATTGGGTTTGTTTATTGATGTTTTGTTTTTACTGCCCGGCCGCGCCCGGCTCTGTTTCCTCCTTCCCCCACCCCCCCAACACGTACCCCAGGGCCCGGCCTATCAGCATTCACTGATCATCCGGTTCGCAGCTGGATGGCCTAGCCAGAGCATATGTGTCTTGTGTTACTTGGGGTGGTGGAAGGCCATATGAAGGGGCGCTCCCATGTTGCGAGGTATAATGTTGGGGTAGCTCCGCAAGCTGGTCATGTGGTCAGTGGGCACTTTTGTGGATACATTATGGGATAACTGAGGCACGTTTCCTGGTGCAAAACAGATGTGAGCATTAGAGAAGGATGTGGATGGGACAGATGCTAGACAAAGTGAACATTACGATACATAAGACTATAAACTCGCCGCACCCCAAAAACCCATGCTTCTGCGCACATCACATTACCATGCACAACCCTCTTTAGATAACAGAATTATTTTGTTGACAGTGCCACTGAAGGGGTGCTTACACATCTCTCCGCCTCATTGTTACTTTGGTATGCCTCGATTATTTCGCTATCTGTTTGCGCACGGAAGTTGCGCAAGATGATTGTGTTTGAGAACTTTGGAGACTGCAAGGTTGGTGTAGTGTACAAGATACCATTACCTTGTGGCAAATGCTACATCAGTCAAACAGGGTGATGCGTCAATGACCGACTGCGACAGCGCCGAGCAGCAATACAATCGGTTGGGAGGGGCTGGACATTTGGCCGATCCCTGCCGCTGCTGCAAGTGTACTCCAAAATCCTAAGACAACACAGGACGAAGTGCGCTTTGTCCCATGTTGTTGTCTTTCTAGTCCCTGTTCCCGCTGTTCAAAGTTTAAGCATGTTCCACTCCAGCATCAGTGAAGGTGTGTCACCAACATATATGATAAAAGGGAGCTGTGCTTTAAGCAAGGATTAAGGGTACAGATCTCACAGACACAATAAACATCGAAAGATGGGCACGCAGAACACTTGCGTGCCAAAGTTAAAAGTGTGTGACTAGGTGACAGGAAGTGTGACTAGTCCCAGCTGGTGTGGAGATGCCTAATAATTTTTTTCCAGCTGTTTCGGTGGTTCTCTTCAAGTGGCTTAAGTGTAACGCACTTCAAAGCAAGTTTTCATATGCATGCATGATATAAAAATAATTTTATGATAATCCGACCATTGTACAGTAACATTTTAATCCAGACTTAGATTCACTCCCCAAATTTATGTACTGAGCATACTTTGATTTGCCGCAAAAGTAACATGTCAGGCTACAGCCTAGTACAGAGTTCTGTCGACAGCGAATTTGTAGAGATCATGATTAACCTACCAGATTCAACTTGAGCCGTGCCAATATCATTTGGGTGAAAATCAGTACCGAACGACATAGGCCCCTCCCCAAAAAATGCAACTCTATATTACAACCCTGCAAACCGTGAAAGTTCCCTTTAAATCATATCCAAATGAAATAAAAATAGCCGAAATATTACTTCACATTCCAATTTATGGGGAAAAAAAATCTAGAACAAAGATTGTGGCTGCACATCTACCCTTTCCAACCTAATGTTACCAAAATCTGTGTCGGTTTTGTGGTTAAAAGTCAGAGCACTCACATACATACTTATAAGAACAACTCCGAGATGCGTCGTGTGCCCAAGCAGAGAGCAGAAAATTAAGAAACCACGAGGGAACAGCTCCAAGCTTGTGGCCTCATGAGCTCTCCTTTTAAACTCTCAAAGCTTTACACATTTATTGCAAAAAAATAAAGTAGCAAGATTGTGAAAGGCTAGGCCCCTAGGCTGCAATCCAATGCCAATATGCCTTGGCTGCTACAACAGGAAGCAAATCATATAACACTTAGCAAGAGGAATCTACACTACATAACAAATCCCAGCACATTTGAACAGGCACGGCCCGCTTATTAACTTTTTGATTCTCAGTATCATGTCTAAGAGAAGCACAGCAACAATTATAGATCAATGAAACAGACCACCCATATCAATGCAAAAACAAAGATGCATTTATTTTGTAGAACATAAAAGGTACACATTTTTGTGTTATTCACCAGCTTAAAACATTTCATATCACACGGAATGACAGCATACCTTTGCTGCGCCAACTGTGGGCAACGGATAAGTTATAGAAGCACATAAAAGCACTTTTGAATGTGCGCAAATTTGCACAGTGTCCAACGAATTGGGCACTAAAAAAATAAAAGCTGTCACAAATAGTAGCATCTATGCACAACCAAAACAAAAATATTACAGTACCATAGTTCACAAAGTAGTGGAAAGCATACTCGCTCATTAAAAACAAACAGATTTTGATGCAACAGTAATGACAGCATGACTAGAATGCGAGACAAAACAATGCAGACAGGAAAGAAAACAAAAATAGTTGGATATACCAAATGAACCCATCAATGGTAAAGAATAAGGCCAACAGTACTTAACGAAAATTAGTACAAAGTGCTTAAAATGGCCGCAGAGAGATCACGCAAACTAAAAATTTTGGTGAAAATCAATAAGGCAACGAAATGAACAAAAACAGTCAGCAATTTTTCGCGTTTAGGGGAAAAAAATTTGGATGCAACCTGCAAGGCCTTTTGTAGCATTACAATGAAGCTCAGTGGCACACGACGCACCATGTGCGACTTCTTGTATACTTTGGGCACAGCAAATAGCACGGCCCTAAAGGAAGCTAAAATATGAGTAGTAATCACCTGGTTAACTTAAGAAATACAGGTATGCTCTTTTTATATTTAACGACTTACACGCCAAACCTAATGAGAACTGCAAGGATGCAGTGGTTGACACGGATTAGAGAAGCAAAGTATGCAGCCGCACTGATGTTAACAAAATAAACTCGGCAATGTCATTCACAGCAATCAAGCCTACATTTTGCTAACCACCGCCTAGACAGCCCTGTAACTGCCAATGAACAGGTGCCATTGTTTTTGGATAGCCAGCAGTTCATGCTGTTTTACAAATTAAACGAAAGCTAAACACTTTCTATAGTTTTAGAAAAACATTTCTACAGAGTTGTTCTTGTGCCCCAGGGCAGAATTCTGTGTTTATTCTAAGCCTGAACCCCTTGCTCACAGGTGCAATTTAGTTGATCAAAACATGAAGGCTTCTGCTGTGCACGTCACCCAGAGACATTTTGAGCATCTTTGATGCCATGGTGTTAGCATAGCAGCTGGTGTTAAGATCCTGGTAGCACTTGATAAGGTCCATGTTCTGTTTAGGGCGTGGTTCGGTATATTCGTCAAAAGCATGTAGGCGGTGACTGGCAAGCAGGCTTGACATTTCAGAATGGCTCCTCTGAGAGAGTGCATGCCCACTTTGGCATGTACTAACTCGGGCACGAGAAATGCACTCAGAAGTCCAACAAAAGCGTGAAACGTACACACCCATAAACAGCCAGACGCCACACAGAGAGACGCTTGAAATTGCAATGGGGCACATAAAACATACGAGGATCTCCTAAGGGTGCAGTGACAAAAAGCTCTGTACACAGTCCCAACTCTCGTAGAAGTGGAGACGCACAAAACCCAAGGCACAGATGCTCAGCCAACACAAACACTCGTAACCAGTTACAACTGTCAAAATTTTGTTGCTGATAAGGCACTGTTCTTTGCACAAGCAAGTCACTCAAGCAGAAGCACAACATCACGCCTGTCATCACGCCATGAGGTCATTGCTACGAGTGCACATTTCCCTTCTGTTTGCTTTCAGGAGTGAACAATATTTTGGGAGGGAGAGGAGCTTTATGCGATGTTGGCGTGCACTGTTCTCCAGGCACTGCAACAACAAGGTTCTCAATGCCCGCGTAAATACTAATCAGTTTCATTCAGAAAGCAGTAGATGAGGATTTAAAAATTATAGGTTAGGGTTCAGAACAAAATACAGAGTCATTGCAGAACTACTGAACTGTGACAACCAAGTCATCAACCATATAGTTTAGAATGCTAGGAAGCACCTGCTGCATTGTGTACTGTTCCATCTGCAAGCGCCACTTAAATTAAAGCAGTTTACGCTAAGATTACAAAAACATAACAGCCAAGATAATGCTATTTTGGTCCCGCCCAGCTACAATAAGCTCAGCAAGAGATGTTTTGAGGGAAAATAAAAATGTTCCCCCATGCACTGCCCACACTGCATAGTTAATGACAATTTAAAATTGATAAACACAGGATTTTCTTTTAATAAGTGTTCTTCTGCTGCAAGCTAGGGAAAAAAAAAAAAAAAAAGAAGGGCCCATTTTAGTACTATCTTTAGC
Source organism: Haemaphysalis longicornis (assembly GCF_048455015.1). Lineage (NCBI taxonomy): Eukaryota > Metazoa > Arthropoda > Arachnida > Ixodida > Ixodidae > Haemaphysalis > Haemaphysalis longicornis. The sequence continues at coordinate 249,603,427 of NW_027526203.1, read as the reverse complement.
GCAAATGGGTACCTTTCTTTAAAGCTGCAAATAATTCTAAATAAAATTTTATTTCCACACGTACAAACAAATTCTGCTTAACAAATATGTCACCGGGGTTGTTATTATTGCTGCATATTACCCAAATACTCCTTGCAGCCTTTGTAACCTTTTAGCAGAGGAATGGAAAGACCTCAAGCAGCCGTTTCACAGTTTTTACAACAGAAAATGGCCAGGAACAATTTACAACCAGGGTTGTCAATGCGTTGAACTGTTGTTGAAATCGGAAAACGGCCACCCCCGCTACTTCTCTGCCTCTTTCAGGATGCCCTGCCATATTAAAACGAATTTCGATACAAAATGTTTTTGCTGTGGTTCCTCAGTTTGAGCCCACCAAAAGCAAAGTTCCCTTTGGCAAGTATTTAACTGGAGCATGCTTTATTCGAACAGATTCACTGTCATAAAATTTACTCCTACAGGCCTTCCATGCAAACTCTTCTTGGTCATTACAATTCAACCCCTGCTGCTGCTGTTGCTCAAGCTTAAATAAGGTGTGCCTAAGGGCGATTTCCAGGGAAAAGAAAAAATAAGAAACATTACACAAACAAAAATAAATAAAGGAAGAAACAAAGAGAGAGAGAGAGAGAGAGAGAGAGAGAGAGAGAGAGAGAGAGAGAGAGAGAACACAGTGCACACTAGCAAAACACACGTTAAAATGACAGAGCTCTCACAAAATGGCTGAGGAGCATCTGGACAGAAAGTAGTAAGAGGGATGTTGCATAGTTGTGCTTTTCCCAGTTGAGTAACCACCGGAAGCAAACGTGTGTGTTGTCTATCACAGCTGAGAAAGCTTGCTAGGAACTAGCAGCCATGACACAGCACTAATCACTATGTGGCCTCAAACATACTTGCAACGGGGTCCTTTGACACTTTTACTGAAGTTGCTCACAACAGAGAAAGATTTTTTTTTTTTTTACATCAAAGGCTCTTCAATAGGGTGCTCAACTTTAACAGAACACTACACCCAGCTTTACAAGATAAAAATTGAAACGCAAAATTTGATTCAACATTACAATCGCAGCACAGTACCAGATCATCAGATGCTTTTTGTGCGCGCTGAAACAAACTTTTTTTTATTTTTTATTTTTTTAGCCGGCTAACCCCTTGCTTCCACTCCATGCTGATCAACCCCAAAGCTCGAACTTTGAGTTTGGGGCTTCAAATTGCCAAATAGGAGAAGGGGGGGGGGAGGGGGGGGGGGGGAGCGTCAGCATACACAAAGACTGTGGAGTGGTTCTGTTGCATAGTAGAAGCCACTAAATGCACAACTCTGGGGAATGTCACTGGTGAGAACTTGACGGTATTTTGCCTCAAACTGGCCCACCGCTCACCTTTAAAAGTGCGGACACCATCAAGACATTTCTGCAGTAGTTCCGCCTAAACCGAAAGGAATTCGGTAGTGTCAGACATTCTCTAAACTGCCGCTAAAAAAAGAGGAATTTGGAACATTTCCTCTTGGAATACCCCACTCACAGGTAGCAGAATGTCGGCAAAAATTTAATGCTGAGTGGTGCCCAAAAAAGTTTTATGGTGCCTTCGAATATTATCAGGAGTTTCAAGTTTGTGCCCATTTTCTACAGCGACATGCTACAGTGACACCCTAAAACATTTACTGCTGCACTTAAAACTTTTTTTCCCCCAAGTAAGAAATCTTTTCTCCAGCTTGTTAACACGCAAATTCATTTTTAAACAAAACAGAAAAAGTCTTGTGCAACCTTCCTTTTCCACAGAGTGACCAGTATCTCGTTTCCAACTGTATCCGCCAAGTCTTGTGTAACCTTTTTCACTGAGTCAGCATATCTTGCTTACCCCAAGTTCGACTGTAACTGTATACCCCAAGTTCGGCCAAGTCACACCTGAACTTACAAACTATTGTCCTCCTGCATGGGAATGCTTTAAAAGTATTCCACAGAACTGGGATCACTTAATGACCTCTCAGGGTGCGCAGACACCACATTTTTCTATGGAGGACAACTCGGAGGATTATTTGGAAGAAATAGAGCCACACCACTGTCTACAGCTACCTCCAAGGAAGTTGTGACAGTATGCGAGGCACAAGAGAAAGCAAACGACTCCTCAGCTGCTGTTTCTGCACTGTAGCTTAAGCGCAGGAAAAACTTAAAAAAAAAAAAAGAGAAAGTGATGGAGACTGCACATGAAAGCACGCATATTTCCACATGCACACAAGAAAGGCACGTCTTCTGGCACTGTATTTGTATTTGACAAAAAGGGCACAGCACAATAAATAAATAAAAAAAAGGCTCCTTTCTGCCTATCCCTGGAACAACCCTGCTTCTATGCTAGCAGCCGACGTAGAGAAAGCCTGCTTGAGTGTCTTCAGTGAGTACAGCCACTGCTTTAAGCAGTTCAACCTTCCCTCGACAAAGGGCACTTCTGAAAGTCTTGCACCCTCGACAGCAGTCTACCAGCTTTCTTTTTTTTTTTTTATCCACCAATTGTGGGTGTTTCATTGAATTTTGTTCAGCTGCGTCAGAAGGGGGGGGGGGGGGGGGGGTAAAGACAGAAGAAAGAGGGAAAGAACGCAGGCCATTCCGGCTGCAACCAGGCTCGGGCAGCGGGAACAGCTGGGGCCGTCTGACCCACTGGGGAGGGGCGAGTTAGCTTTGGGCAGCTTCGGGAGTGTCGTCGGACAGCGGTGTGGTCACCAGGAAGCTGGCGCTGATGATGATCGGCAGTTTGAGCTCCTTCTCAATGGTCAGCACTTTGGCCTCCTGGCAAAGGCCCAAACAGACACAGTAGTGAACGCCAGCTCTTACACACTCAGCTCTGGTCCCACAGACTATCGAATCAGGTCAGCATCCAGTTAAAGGGGCCAGGAAGACAAAATACCAGCTTGGTTCACATTAAGAAGACTGCTTTGCCCCAATAGCAATAATGCCAATTTTAACACAAACATCAAACGATTAATCCAGATACAGCTGAGCCCCCTTTTAATCACTTGATCGCCACAATGAATTCATACATCATATCTGCCGCTCATAATAAGATTAACCTTAATAATCCAATTATAAAATGCTGCATCAAACCACAAAAATTTGTGCTCTAAGAACAGTGTAAGCAAAATGCCACAAACCAAGATAACAGACAGGCACAACCTACCCTTCAAGCATTCTTCCTTTACCATCACTGAAATGCACACAACCTCTAAACACTCCCAGAAATTATTTTAAGCCTTTTTCCCCAAAAATGTTGTTGCATGACGCTTCCAAATTGGTGGCAGTTTTAATTGTACTTTCGTTTTGAGGAAGACAGCATGTTATATCTCAGCGATGGTTTGGTCAAATGCCACAGCGGCTGAAGCCCAGTTAATACCGCCGGTGCAACAGAATCTGTACCTTTTTGCACGCAACCTCACTCACTGGCGAGGCGGGAGGCAGTTGCTTATCAGCACTATGTTCTGGTAAGGCTAACTAATGGCACAGTGGCTCGACACCTCCAGATGTGCACCACGGTGAAGGGCAGTTGTGGTTATCACGTGACTTCAACACCTCAAAAGGGCGCAGCCAAGTTAGAGAGGACAGAGAAGCACGCACCGGATTGAATGGCTAAAGAATTTTTTTGTGACCCTGAAATGGCGGCTTTCGTTTACATGTTCTTTTATTCTTGCTTTATTTTGATGGCTGCTATCAGTACACTTGGGAAATAGAAGAAAGTGCAATTCTGTGCAATACATCTTGCACTTCGCGCATGCGGAAAGCCATCCAAATTGGCGACTATGAACGCAAGCCATTGCAGGCACTCACTGTACCCGAGCTGCACTCAAGCGCTTCTTCATTCTATCTGAAACATACAGCTATTGCCCCAGTATATACTGTGCAGTCATGCTGTGCTTGGTTTGTTATGCAGTCAAACCTCGATGTAACGAAGTCGGCAAAATTCGTAATTTACTTCGTTGCATTGAAACTTTGCCACATTGAGACTCGCGGTGAAACTGAAGTGTTAATCGCGTGAAGTGGATCCTGCAAACAAAAACGTGGTGCGCATACATGGCTGGCACACTGTTTCTGTTTGCCAGAGCGTAATCGTCTAAGCGAGCATCAGCGTGAACCGCAAGGAGCGTTTTCTGCATGCGAAAACACGTCTCGTGAGCCACAGGCGCGCTGATGCAGCCGCCGAGACCACCCGCACCATGTGGGTAGCTCCTAACCACTCGCTGAAACGCAACACAAGGGCAAACGAAGTTGTTCATGCGGGAAAAAAGCTGATAATATGGGCGAAATTTGCACTGTAACACGTCATATGTGCCGCTTAGGAAAGCTCCCATCAAATGTCCTACACAGTGGTAAGCCTAAACATCTCTGGCAGGGCCAGCCGGCATACCCGACCACTTTGAAGCTCCCGCCATAGGGGCGCGCCTCCCCATTGGCGAAGGTCGTCAGGCTCCTCCCACTGCTGCCTCAGGCGCGAGTCGCTTCCTGGCTAGGGCAGAAATCGCAGCCGGCGCGCAATTGCGGACATGGGTGTGAAAAAAAATGTGCACAAGGCTCATCAAGACCCACAAATGCTTTGTCGTGCACTTGCTGGAATGATGAAACCCAACAAGCCTGAGCGAACTCAAACCAAGGGCAAAGCGGCGGCATGGGGTGGCGGCGGTGCCATACGCAGTTTGTAGGCAAGGAGCTTGTAGCAACGCCCATAGACTACATGGCTCGCTGCTCCGAGGCATTGGGTGGCCCGAGTTGCTGTTCGCATTTTATCGAGACCTTGCTTCAGCACTTGCATCTCCAAAAATCTACTTCTACAACAAAAATTTCGTGCCTAGTTGTCCATGAAACTTTGTTACATTGAAATTTCGGAAAACGGGACTTTGTTACACAGACGGTGAAAATACATGGTGTGCATACACTTGAAGTTAAAAAACATTATGTGGTTTGTTACATCGAGGGCTTTGTTACATTAAAGTTCGTTACATCAAGGTTTGGCTGTATAGATTGATTGTAGGGTTTAAGGCGCCAATGTAACGCAGGCGATGAGGCGCGCTGTAGTGGAGGGCTCCAGATTAAAGGAGCACTGACACGAAAATTTCATGTTACACTTTTATTGCTTTTATCGATGCTTAATGGTCTGGCGAACCTGAAACAGCACTTCAAATACTTCAGCGCGCGATAGTTAATTACATTGAACGGCCTGAAAACCGTTTGTTTCAAATTCCCGCGCTTTCATCCCGAACGGCGCATATGACAGCCTCCCGGTTTGACATCACCGCTTTGTGCGGACGTCACCGGCGCCCGCTTGAGAGGGTGTTGCGTCCGCTCGCCGCTCGTGGGGCCGCGCGCGTGAAGTGATGTCACGAGTTTTTGGCGAGCGCTGTCGCGTCACTTCTTTTTCCTCTCCTGAAGTGATGTCACGCTGATGTCCATTTGCTGAGTGCCGCTCCGCGCGCTGCTCCGTCGGCGCGATAAATGCGATCCAATTGAACTATGTTCTTCGCGTCGCAGGCCGCTCATATTTCAGCCAGGGTATTCTGTTGAGTGAAGGAAGCGAACTGTGCAATAATATTAACGCCGAAAATTGGTGTCAGTGCTCCTTTAAGTTTGACCACATGGGGATCTTTAACGTGCACCGGAATATTGTAAGCATGGGTGTTTTTGCTTTTTGCTTCCATCAGAAAAGCAGGCGCTGCAGCCGGGCATGAACCCGCGTCCTCATGGAACCCGCGTCCTCATGCTCAGGAGCACCACGCCTTAGCCACTCAGCCACCATGGCGGGTGGTTTGATTGTATAGCAGAGCGTTCATTATAACTGCAGCTATTAGGAGTGGGCACAACTGTACTAACAAAAACAGGTGAAGCAGTAGCGACGCACTAGCCACTCTCACACAGTTTTAATGAAATTACTGGGGCTTGTTTGGTTGATTAGTTACCGCCGACCAAGTCCAACACCAAGAAACATGACCATGCGATTGCAGCGGTTCCTCTAGTTCTGTTTGATTGTAACACTTGAAGGCTAATGCGAAGTTAACAGAAGTTAATATACTGATAACTGTTTTTATTATTTCCCTACTATGTTACTGCTGACATGCACGTGAAATTGCAGTTTTTTTAATGCTTATTAGTGTTTCTTAGTTAAAAAACATGTTTTCAGACTGGAATGGAGTTGAGTGAGCTACCAAAGGCTAGTTATTTCAAATTAAACAGTGTCTGTGTTTTCTCCTCACAGTCTTATAATTAAGGATACATGCAGGTAAAAAAATCGCTTTTTCGAAATCAGCCAAGTTTTTGTTCTCACGACATCTATCATCTATGCCCACTTTACTTTACAAAAAATCAAAACAAAACGTTGACAAGTTAAGAAATGTGTCTGAATGACTCATGGCGACTCAGGAAATCGCGCGTTCGGTAGAGTTTCAGCCATCTTCTTTTGAGAGTGCCTACTGGACCTCCAAATCTTGTGATGCGAATGGGGAGCCGCCATTGGCTGTTGCAATGGCACTTAATGTTGCCCTATTTTCTATCGCAGTCCACATTTTCTATTTGTCTGAGGGAAGTTCTCTTAATGAACAGTGAGAAGCATGATTTCTGTCTCTACAAGTGTTGGCCTTCATGCCCGTGCAAGGGGCTAAGCAAACAGGAACGAAGGAATCCGGAAAACACAGTGGTGAGCTCTCTGGGACAGCGGAATGGTGCCTTCCTAGCACTGCAAGTGCTGCGCAATCAATTGCAGCTGATATTATCAGCAACAATTTCAACTTCTGAAATGTGCTGAAGGATTCGACACACTTCCGAGGTGAGGAGACAGCCAGCAATGGAAGCAGTGCTAGCGCATTGTCGCTGAAATCGACATTGATCCAACCTATAACCGGTTGCAAGTGTACGGGATGCAGGAAATGAAGACCTGCCGTTGTTAAGGTTGTAAAAAGCGCAAGAGCCTCACATCGCTACTGAAATGCAAGTGTCCAAATGGTGGCGGCCCTGGAGCAGTGATTTCTGTTGTGTACAAGTCACAGCAGGCTGATGGCAGAGAAGGCTCCTACTCAGAACGCTGCTATGAAAGTTTGATTGATTGTGGGGTTTAACGCGCCGACGCAACGCAGGCGATGAGGTGCGCCGTAGTGGAGGGCTCCGGAATAATTTTGACCACCTGGGGATCTTTAACGTGCATCTAAATCTCGTACACACAGGCGTTTTTGCTTTTCGCCTCCATAAAAGCGGCCACCGCGGCCGGGAATTGAACCTGCAACCTCGTGCTCAGCAGCGCAACGGCTTAGCCACTGAGCCACCGCGGCGGGTGCTGCTATGAAAGTCTGCATGATGGCTTTTTTGTATTAGACATGATCAGTTGTCGAGATTTTTGAGTCAGACTCAAGCCATCTCACCATTAAACTTACACAATCTCACCTTACCTCCCCCTCATTAAGAAGCCACGGCCACTAAAGCCATCACTAACAGCCTTGCAGAAGCAATGCTATCGAGTGCTTTGGAAGCGGGCCAGACTGACACTGGTTTGATGTTTAATGGGACTGGGAGGTCGCAACTTGCACAGTAGGTTAGTCTGGAGGCCTACATGTGAGCATTTCAAGTAATATCACCCCCAACTTCCACGTTTTTTGCATGGGAATTTGAATATCTGACAGAAATAAATTGATTTTCATTTTGCTCAAATTGGTGTTTCTGTCAATTTTATGAGTTTTTGTACTATTTTGCCCGCTTAAGGGGGGACGTGGCTTTCAAAATCAACTTTTTTATTTCTTTGTGGATTTTGATGAAAATTGGCACAGCAACTGGAAATGCTTCTGTGATATCACCATTATAATTTCAAAGTAATATTTTGAAAACTTTTTTATGTATGAAATTTTCTTTCTGTTCCGCTTGTACCGAGCTTGAGCGGCTTATAAAACACGATAGAAAACTTGTTCGAAGTGCTTTGCATTCCCAAATGAATGGACGAGGTCGTGACAGTTTTAGAATTTTTTTTTTACAACACAATGTTTTTTAGTTTTCATTTTTTTAGAGGTTTATGTGCAACAGGCATGTCAACTGTGAATGATTATTTGAATAAAAAAATCACAAAAAACAAATCTGGAAAACCAAAAGTGTCACGACCTGAACAGTTCATCAAGGAATGTAATGCAAGAAACGGAATCAAAATAGACCCAGCGGTCACGAAGAAATCCCTGGGACAAGCGACACAGGTGGCAAAAAAAACTGTTTCGAGAAAACGGCTTCCGAAGTTGCAACATAGGTTTCACATATCAAAAGTCGTCATAGTTGTAGCCTTTCATGTCCTTTTGAACATGGGGCTTCTGGAAGGCCTTGCCTTGAAATTGGAGTGTCTTTTACAGCCTTTCTCTTTCCAGAAAACATCATTTTCAGCTCCTCCGTGAAGAGTACATACCCCCCTTTGCAAACCACACGGAGGGGAGATGGGTTTCAATGGGCTTTCAATGCAAAGTAGGTTAGTTGGTTGGCTGTATCGCACTGGACAACCTCCTTTTGCAGTGTTGTCACCATGGCAACAAGTTAAGCATTTTTTTACTTAAATTTTAACATTTTTGGCTTTTTTTTATGTTTTATCTTGCCTGGCACAGCAACTTAGTACTCATACGTGCAGGTGTTCATTGCCAAAAGTTTGCATACCACAAGGATGAAAATGAGCTACTTTGAAGCTTGGTAGAGTATTCTGCATAACTCCCAACTTCAATGCAAGAGCATATTTTTTTACTACTTTTGACATTCAAGGCATCCAATATTTCTCGCAGCACAGCCAGTATGCCCTGAGTAGAGTGTACTAGTACACTCTACCCTGAGCAATGGTATCAATAATTTCCCTAAAAAAATCACTGTTAAATGCTGCCACAGTAACGTACATTTTTAACGCAGAGATCATATTTTTATTCCTATATTACTAACTCAAACCTGTTTGCATGAAAATTACAAGTGCACGGGAAACGTTGCGCAAGAAAGGCGATATGGCTCGCGCGCATCGCAGCGCACGCTTACCGCGACATATCGAACTTTGATTATACCTGATATGGCTGGTCAGGTCGCTTTTAAGATTAAATCTAACGTCGCAGGCATTAATTACAACTACTGGCGTTCAATCGTAACCGGTTGCCCAGTCATGTGATGCTCCAATGCGCGTCGGCTATGCCGTGTGCGCCGCAGCGTTTGACGCGTCGACCGTTTCTTTCTCAAGGCTAGCGAGCCCACAGTCAAAACACAGCAATAGCTAAGCGTGTAAACATCGCAAATCCGACTAAAAGTTCACTTCACGAACCGCTATCGCAAGCGCGCACACCGCGTCACCCTCCGGGGTCTGGCGACGGTAGAGTCACGCGCACCACGAAGCGTTCGATGACCTCCGCCTTTCGAGCCACACAACTTCCCGTAATCTGGCTCGTTATCTCTGGCCTTCCCATCGCGATAACGTCCGTGTTGAATACCACAGATTGAACAGAAACTCGGCCGAGCGAAGCGGCGAAAATGAACTCAATCCGCTCGCTACGCAGTTCAGGCGGCCGCCATCTTGCGTTGCGCCCGCGACATCCAATCAGGAGGGTCGCTGGACCGGAGGACCAATAGCGCTTCCGCATCTATTTCTAGCTTCGTTTGTGCGTCGTTTCCTTTCTGCCGTTTGTGCGTTTGTGAATGAACGAAGATAAAAGAGACGAGCGGAACCGGAAAGACGATCGCTCGGCCGATCTAACCATATCAAAATGGCCGCGCACGGTGGCACCGTTGCGGAGATAGAGCGCTCCGAAAATTGCCGTTTTTTCGCCCTTTTGCGCTGATAGTTTGCCACCGCGCCTGACAAAAGTATTTTTTTATGCCACTTTGCGACGCTTTTCAGCGTAAAAACTTTGCAGACGCACAGAATAGGAAACATAGAAGCCGAATATGCGGGTTTCAAAAAAACGATGTTTTGGTCATTTTTCCGAAGTTGAAAGCCGCGTCCCCCCTTAAGGGGGGACACTGCTCTTAAAACAGCCTCTCTTAATTTTCTAGTGAACTTTGTAAAACTTGTCAGTCTTGCTGCTTTTCTCCCACTGATTTCAGATATGCCATTATTTTCTCAGTAGGTCAATTAGTTCCCAAGATAATTAGCACTAATTAGTAGGGGTGTGCGAATATCAATTTTTTAATTTCGAATCGAATTCGAATAATAAAAACAAAGTTCGAATCGAATCGAATATTTTTCGAATATTTTTCGAATACGAATAGTTATTGTTTTTTGTAAAATTAAAGTTTTCACCATCTAGAGACACAAAAACTGCAACTTTATTGCACAACAAATCACGCAAAGTAAAATTAGGAATTACACAATGCCACTGCACTCAACAGGTTAAGGTCTGCACTCACCTAAATGTTAATATGGTGAAAGGTTAACTGCTCGACATGTTCGGGGAGCAGTGTACGGCCACCCCAGTTACTTTCCCCTCTTCCCCAACTAGGCTAACAAGCCCCCCGTATCATTAATAAAGTGTCATTCATTCATTGTTATGCTCGCATTCATCGACGCGCAGCGAGGCATGCCCGAGCCCGTGCACATTGCCGCGCGCTGATACAGTGAAATCTCGATGATACTAATCTCGCGGGACCGCGAAAAATATTCGTATCATCTGAAATTCGTATGAACCAACGTTAACACAGACCAAAAAATTGGGCGCTGAAAAAAGTTTTCGTCTATTTCTTTTCTTACTTTCGCGTGAAGAAATTCGTGATTTTTTTCTGCTTTTTTTAACCTCCATGTCACAAAGCAGCCCTTTCTGGAGTGGATTCGTGCTCGTCTCCTCACTCGCTGTACCCAAGCTGGCTACACGTGCAACAGTCAAGCGTGAACCGCATGGTGCGTTTATGCACGCGATTCGCTCGCCTCGGCTTGGCAAGCGCTGTATTTTCACGCCCGCATCGACGATTTCGCGCCCGCGGTAGCGCCTACCTCGGTCAGAAAATGACGCACGACGCGCGGCAGAATGGAGGAGCCTGACTACTTGCGATGAGATCGAGACAGCCGGCTTGGCTCCGCCGGAGATGGTTAGGCTTAGCACCCCGGCAAATATTTTATGGGCGCTTTCACTAGCGGCGCGGATGATGTTTTATAGTACCGTTTTCGCATGCATTATCAGCTCCTTTACCGCACAATCAACTTCGTGTCTCCATTGAGCCGCATTTTAAAGATCGGTTAGAAGCGGTCGCTCGAGCGCCCGCGCCACTTCGCGGCTGGAGCCGACGCCATGTTGACGCCGCCGGCCGCGCCGCGCGCAGCGTGAGAGACTGGAGTGGTTTCGCGGCGGTGTCAGCGCGCGTTGGGCGTGCGCAGAGCGTTTTCGCGAGCAGAAAACAACAGCCCGGCCGTTTCTGGAGAAAGAGTGACAAACAGGGGAGCGAGAGCCGTCACTTGCTCGTTCGGCAGTCGGGTGCCTCGCCGGCTCGTTCGCATCTTCCGCCGGGCCGCGCAGGTCCGTTCGTAACAGCCGAAATTTTTCCCATTGCAAACAATGCAATTTCGCCGGGACTTTTCGGAAATTCGTATCACCCCGAAATTCGCACCCCCAGAATTGTATCATCGAGAGTCCACTGTAACTACGAATAAACACCGATACAGTCTGCGAAAACACGTACCGTTCGCCGGGTATATGCTTCGCGACTTTGCTGCTGAGACACGCTCTGAATTTTTTTTTTTTTTTAGTTTTGGGTGGTTCGAATATTTCGAACAATAAAAGTGCCGTTCGAATCGAATCGAATACCAAAAAATTCGAATCGAATATTCGAAGTTTCGAATATTCGCACACCCCTACTAGTAATTAGCCATTTTTAGTCAAGCAATAGACAAAACAGTGTTGGTCATAAAACTGTAATCTTTATATTTTCCAATACTACGAACCCTGGTGAGCGCAATAATCGAAGCAGTTTTTTTATGCATCGCTTGGAAGTAATTTTAAAGCTCATTAAACTTTGGTAGCACCAGTGGCAAGGAGCCATTTTGAGTGCCCATTTCAAACACCAAAGTTTAACGAGCTTTAAAATTAGTTCCAAGCGATGCATCAAAAAACTGCTTCGATTATTGCGCTCACCAGGGTTCATAGTATTGGAAAATATAAAGATTACAGTTTTATGACCAACACTGTTTTGTCTATTGCTTGACTAAAAATGGCTAATTAGTGATAATTATCTTGGGAACTAATTGACCTACTGAGAAAATAATGGCATATCTGAAATCAGTGGGAGAAAAGCAGCAAGACTGACAAGTTTCACGAAGGTTGCTTGAAAATTAAAAGAAATTGTTTTAAGACCAGTGTCCCCCCTTAAAGTGGTTGTTATTGCAATGAAATTTTGTACAGATTTTACTTCCGATGCATAGACAAAACTAGTAAACTATGAAATTGATACCACTAAATATTCTTGATGATCATAACAAGAAAACATCAGCACACTATTTGTCAATTTTTCTGGCTAAAGAAAACAGAGATACATATTTTTTCCCAATGATTTTCCCAGTCAGAAGTTCACAAGGAACTGCCTAATGGCTCAGAGTTCTTAGTACAAATTTTTGGCGAGAAAAATCATGTGCACAAAAAAAACACAAAGGGATAGGTGGGAGCATTCTTCTGCTGCAGCGTAAAAATTTAACCGCAGCAGCTATACAAAAAACTAACTGCATATATTACAAGAGGAGCTGAATCTTCATAAACTTAGAAAAAGTTGTACTGAGGAACACCTCCCCTTAAACGTACACTAAAGGCTGAATAGCTTTTTGTTGTAAACTGAAAGATCGCGCATTTCGTAGCTTCCTAGGCTTTTGTTAGATGGGCAACGGTGCCTTGTTTGTAAAGAAATAAACAATTATAGATTGTATTTTTCTCAGTCATTTCCCTTTCACTTTTTTGCAACGTTTCGGAGCCCATCACATCAGAGCCGAGCCTGACTTTCCTCGGCCGTTGCCATCTGCCTGTAAGCTTGTACTCATTGGCTTCCACTTTTGTCACTACTTTTCAAGAAAGAGTCTTTTTAATGATATTTTGATGTGGCAGCATACAGCAAAATCAGCCACCAAACCATAACTTTTTGTTGGCAGGGCATGACAATGCCAGTGAAGCTTTTCCAGGAGATTTGATTGATTGATTGCAGGGTTTAACGCGCCGACGCAACGCAGGCGATGAGGCGTGCCGTAGTGGAGGGCTCCGGATTAATTTCGACCACCTGGGGATCTTAACGTGCGCTGAAATATCGAACACTCGGGCGTTTTTGCTTTTCACCTCCATCAGAAAAGCGGCCGCCGCGGCCGGGAATCGAACCCGCGACCTCGTGCTCAGCAGCGCAACGGCTTAGCCACTGAGCCACCACGGCGGGTTTTCCCAGGAAGAATGCCCAGGAGATGCTATGACCAAGGAGCAGGTGCTGAAAGTACCCCTGCCTTAAATCAAATCAGTCGGCAGCCACCTCATTTCGAGTCAACTGCACTACTGAATTGTCTATTGCACATGCTGTACTTATGCAGTACATAATTATTGACATTGTGCATCTACTGAGACCATGCAGGAGGGCTCACTACTGGCATTTTGTGTGCTGTACCGCTAGCTGGAACACCAGTTAATTCACGCGTGCATGCGTGCGTATGTGTACATGCCAGTGTGCAAGGGTGCAAGCATTCGCGCGAGGGTGAGTGTGCATATGAGTGTGGGTGTGCCCATGCGGGTCGGTGCATGCGATTGAGAGTCGGTGTGCATTGCTGAAAAACGACACCTTTTTCTTTATATACACATTAAGAGCTGAAAATTACCTCCCAAGAACCCAAACCTCACGTAAATAACTAAGAAAAAAATTTAAAATGGAAAAAGAAAGTAAAAAAGCTGTTCGGGTTGACAAATTCTACCAAGGATCATTCTAAACAGCGCGAAAGAAGCAGTGCTGACTAACAACTGCTTGATTTAATCAGATAAGAAAAGAACCCATTTGGACATGCATTCAAGAAGAGGAAATAATGATGATAAATACATACTGCCAAAATCACACTTTCTCAAGAAATGCCACCCCACAATCAAGCAGCGCTTATGCAATTTCCACCATTTTTTACGGATCACGAAGACTTCTGCTAGTTCCCTTGTGCGTGTATTGGCATGCGCGAACTTGAAAGTTGTGCGACAAAATTCAGGGGAGCAGTTATGCCTGCGACAATGGTCAGACAAACGGGAACAGGGTGTACCCTTTGTGGAGCTTTTGTGCACCCACAAACTGTACCGCAGCGCCCTGTCTGCCCCACATAAGCTTTGCCACACGTAAAAGGGAGCAAATAAACAACGTTGATTTTGCACCGAACGAACTGGTTCTGGTGTTTTACACCACACACAGCACTATTCGCTTCGCCCGCACACAGCACTATTCGCTTTGCCCGCCCGCACCCCCCAACTTCTTACCAATTCTGGCACGGAGGTTTAGCAGCTTATTTTATGCAGAAAAACACACATTGACGCTGAACTTATTCGCTACCTTTTTATACGATGCAGAATTTCATGGATACATGGAATTACCCCACTTTTGCGCTTGCTCTCTTTTTCTTTCAGCGGTTTTCCTTGCATTTTTAGCTAGCGCATAACTTTTTGTGACGCAGATCGAGGGCATCATCAGGAAGGGCATCATCAGGAAAACTCGTATGTCTGAGCCTTTGAACTTGACAGTGGAAGCTGGAGGCCATCATGTGCTTGCAGGACTTCGCAAGAGCTTAGGAAAGAATATTAACGACACTGCCTGATTTTACTATTTTTGAATGGCCCGAAGAGAGGCTGAGCAGGGGCTTTTCTGACCTGGGCGCAAACGCCCAACATACACGGCTCTCATGAAATAAGAGAGGAAGGGAAGCCTTCGCTATCCAGAAAAATGGTGACAATTGCATTAGCCCACCGTCAATAGCGCTGCTTGATTGTGGGGTGGCATTTCTTGAGAAAGTGTGATTTTGGCAGCATGTACAGTCGAACCTCGATGTAACAAACTTCAATGTAATGAAACCCCCGATGTAACGACCACGTAATTTTTTCTAAGTTCAAGTGTATGCACACTATGTATTTTTAACCACTGTGGAACGAAGTTGATTGATTGTAGGGTTTAACGTGCCGACGCAATGCAGGCGATAAGGCGCCTGCAGGGCTCCGGATTAATTTTTACAACCTGGGGATCTTCAACGTGCGCCGAAATCTCGTACACACGTGTGTTTTTGCTTTTTGCCTCCATCAGAGAAGCGGCCGCCGTGACTGTGTAACGCAGTCCTGTTTGCCGAAATTTCAATGTAATGAAGTTTCAGGGACAATTAGGCACAATATTTTGGTTGTAGAAGTATATTTTGGAGACGCAAGCACCGGAACGCAGTCTCAATAACCACCGAACGGCAACACGGGCCGCCCAATGCCGCCGTGGGCGAGCGCAGTGCCTACAAACTGCGTAAGGTGCCGCTGCCGCTATGGCCTTCGTTCGTGTTGGTTCGTGCTTGTTGGGTTTTGTCGTTCTAGCAACTTTACGGTGAAGCTTTGTGGGTCGCTACGAGCCTTGTGCAGGCGTTTCTTTCACGGCCGTGGCCGTGATTGCGCGCCGATGGCGGCTTCTGCCTCGGCCGAAAAAACGACTCGTACCTTGTGGCAGTGGGAGGAGCCTGGCGACTTGCGCCAATGGGGAGGCACAGACCGCATGGCGGAAGCTTCGAAGCACTCGGGCACGGCCGGCTCGGGGATGCCAGAGACGATTAGGCCTAGCACTGTTGGAGGATCTTTGATAGGTGCTTTCCTAAACGGCGCGGATGGCATTTTACAGTGCAGTTTTCGCCCACATTATCATTCTTTCCCGCATGAACAACTTCATTTTCCCCTCTTATTACACTTTAGTGAGCGGTTAGAAGCAGTCGCTGGAACTACCCGCACCGCGCAGGTAGTTGATGCGGCTATATCGGCGCGCCTGTGGCTTACGCGGTGCGTTTTTGTGTGCAGAAAACGCAACATGTGTTTCACGCTGATGCGCGCGTACACGATTAAGCTTCGACCGCGCGTTGCCCTTCTTTTTAAGCGAAGAGTTCTATTCTGGCAATCGTAACTAGTTTGAGCTACCTGCACCTGTTTCGCTTCACGGCTGCCGCATCGTGCGGGTGGTACCCACAGCAATGTCGGTGCGCCAGCCGTGTATGCACGTCCCGTTTTTGCTTACAGGTACCGCTTCCAGCGGTTAATCCTTCATTTTAACTGCGAATTTCAGTGTAGCGAAATTTCAATGTAACGAAGTCAATTACGAATTTTACCGACTTCGTTACATCAAGGTTTAACTGTATTTATTATCACTATTTCTTTTGTGACTTGCGTGTGCATTTTTGTGTGTTCTTTTCCTGTCTGATTAAATCATTCAGTCTCGTCCTTTTGCGCTGTTGAAAAGGATGCTGAACCAACTGGCAAAGATTTCCCTCCTGTTGCCATGAGGGAAACTTAAGGCTGGCGAAATGGAGAAGTGTCAGAAGAGTGCTTTTGCATTCGAAAGACAATTTTCTGTTTTCTGTCTGGAAGTACTAGGCTGACGAACACCTCCACCAGAAAAAAAAAAGAGAAAGGATTGGGTAAACTCATAAATGGCTGCAATGGCTGGCTGAAAACCTGCCGCGGAATAAAGAATCTCAAAGATAGCCGAATTTCGACAGGATGCGCAGTTTTTTGTCAACGCTAGCCATTCATACACATTTTTTCCAAACATCTCCGTCACAGCTCACTTTCATTCCTATTTTTCATGAAAGAAGGATATTCAAAGACTATAATAACACAAGTGAAAACAAAAGATTGACCAATTTTGAGGTGGCCCTTGGCTTAGCAGAAGAAGGTCCTGCGCACGCGAGACTCACAGCATTGCGGGCCATGGTGACTGAGCGGAGTCCCGTAGAGGCCAGCAGCTGGGCATCCCCCAGCGGCCCCACCGAATAGACCGACAGCCGGTACAGAAGGTGCCGCCGACCCACGCCCGAGGTGGAGCGCAGCACTTCCTGCTCGGAACGTTCATTGCGCCGGAACTTGATGGTCCTGCAGGAGATACGGTGGTTCCACCAGGGACACTGAGCCAACGGCACTGGTTCCATGCTTGTGCAACAGGTGCCAGCAAATGCCATGCACGTACAGCCTCTGCTCTGTACCACCCCCCGCACAGGCCTTTTGGACACCCTCAAAGTGGTACGAACTGCTTCATTTTTGCTCTCGTCTAGTTATTAAAAGCACATCGCATGCTCAAGCTATGCAACGTCCACGCTTGCACATGGACAGATTCGTGGATCATGCGCGAGTATTTTGACCGCAGAAATTCAGGTTAATGCTGCGATCTTTATTGCTTTAAGAACAAACGGAAAGTAAACATTGTGTTTGAGCTACATTTTGTCAGCTTAGATCAGAGGACAATAACGTACACTTCAGAAATGAAAGTACATTCTGGAAAAAAAGATGCTTCATCAAAATCCTCAATTATCCATACATACAATATGAGCTCAATGATATGACCCGAATGGTATGAATTTCCGTATGGACACAGCAACCAAATCCCCCAGTCAAACTACATTATATACAATGGGCTGAATAGTTAAGTTTCTAAACACTGTCACACACTGTGATGGATACATGAATCAACAAGCTGCTAGACGAGTGCCAGATGCCCCAGTCATAGTAAGTGGAAAATAAAAACAGGCTGTTTTAAAACTAAAGAAAAAGGAAGTAAAGCGTATTTTTGCCGGAACGGTTGTGCCTGCTATTCCGCAGGCCAAGGTTGTAGTCACGAACAAGGTTAATATTTGGGGGGGAAAACTCATTAGAGACTCTGATTTGATTAATTTTACCATTATTGCAAATAATAAGTTGCTTGAAGAGTTTGGAAAGTTTTTTGAGCATGCCTATTAAAACGTTGCCATCGGGGTGAACCGGTGCACTGACCGCCAACTAGTTTAACAAGAAAAAAGAAAACGTGGCGTTAAACAGTCATGCACGATGACAAGATAGGATGCATACAAGCACCCGTATCTGTCGTATCCCCGTGGTCGTATCTTGTCTTCGTCGAAGTAAGTTTTGTTTCGTCTTTTCGTCGGCTACAAATTTCACGGCGGCATATTATCCGCTCAGTCATGCGCCCTTCGACTGCGGCATGAGCAACGTCAGGTGCGATCACGCACTGCCTGCTGTTTCACCGAACACGGCTACCACAGAACAGGGAGGATTTCGGCTTCCTTGTATCTCGTAAACGTGTTAATGCATAGTGAAGAAAGCAAATCCCGAAAACCACTTAAGTATCCAATTGTCATGCCAAGCCCAAGCCAAAAAGGGGGTCTTCCCACAAACCCCCACGACGACATGGCTTACAAGGCACAGTTTCCTCTCTAGTATACTTACTAAGAAACTCTATGGCCCCAGTAGCCCGAAGTCCCTTCGTGCCACTTGCAGCCATGTGTAAAATTTTAAGGGGGAAAACGGCCTTTGAAAAAAAAAAAAAAAACCCGAAATGCTTTTTGGAAAACCATATATAGTGGAACCCTGAAAATACGACTTTCAAGGGACCGGGAGAAAGCATCATATGAGCGGGGTGTCCCATGACTGGGGTGCGTGTAAATGCCACCCTAGTAGACAGTCTCACGCGACAGGTGGGCTAAGAACTTATTTAAACTACTATATTTGGTGCGTTCTCGCGTGAATTGTGAACCTTTAGCTCAAATCTCAAGTTTATAAAAGGACGCACGTTTGTGTTGTGCCCCCCTCCCCTCCATGGCGTCAAGTTAGCCCACCAGCCCTGTGCCTTGCGCACGCGAGACAAGGCCGACGTCGTCGAGCGAACTGAGAAAAAGGCGAGTGTGAAACTGCCAAGGCCAAGCAAAACGAACGATAGTACAAGGCGGAGATGAAAAAAAAGGCATTGCCATACATGGTGGAGACACCCTTTGCACAGTCCCGTCCCGCTGCTATTCGGTTAAAGCGCTCAACACATAGCTGTTTCTGTTTCCCACAAGACCCAGCAACCCGAAATAGATAAGATGATTCAAACTTGGCGAGCAAACCGTGTTGGGGTGAAAATTATAACGCGGTCTTGCTACAGATGCTACGGCTGCTGCGGCGGCCAGCGAGTGACCCAAAATGGCAGTGCCAACGGGTACGTACGTGTCTCCACCCTTGTGGCGGACGCGCGTGAATTGAGGCACTCTAGCAAAGAAAAGAGCGGAGTGACAACGCGGCTTTGAAAGACACTGATAAGCAGAGAGAAGAGATATAGGGAGAGAGCGTTGTGAAAGGAAGAAACTTGGATCGAGCGGGCGGGGAAAGTGGCAATTCGGTCATCGCGGTGGGGTTGCGTCGTATGTGTTTTCACGTTCATCGGCAGCTCGACAGGAGCTTCAAATTCACGGTCCACCTGCCACTTGAACTTTGAATTCTCGCGGTTGGCGCATTGGCATACTGGTGCCACGTGGGGCCGTCGCAGGTTACCTCCCAATCACGAGACGCTAGCCTGCTTGCTAGCGTCTGTTCAGCCAGTGGTCCGGCCTGCCTGCGGACATTTGCACATCAAGCAGCGTCAAACAGGGGTTAAGAATAAAGAAGGTCAGGACGAGGCAGCGAAGCGGTTTAAAATGGGGGAAAAACTCCAGTTTCTCCGTGCCAGGGTCTGTCATATGAAGCAGACCGCGTGTACCCGAGTGTCACATCACCGGGGGGGTTTTTAATGCATTGTTTCTATGGGAAGTTTACAGGTTTCCTGTGAACCTGTAAAGAGGCGCTGAACATTTTCACAATTTCATCCACATTTAGAAAAATTTGAAATTAAGCTTATTCTTTTTCTTCAAGGCTTATTTTATAAAAACCCGTTAGAGACTGGCATCACTGGAAAAGGCACTCAATCATGTATGTTTCAGGTCAATGCAACATGTGCCCAGCCAATATATTTAGCAAATGAAAGTTTTCTTAGACACCTAAGAATCGGCTAATTTCCTGGCAGTAGCATGAAAGTTATAATCCCTAGACTCCTAATTATATATGAATGAAATTAAACTCAGCAGGATTATTGAGTTACCTTAAAGGTCAAACACGGTACAATTTGCTTTCATACATAGTACAGTAAAAGCGCGTTAATTCGACTCTCGTTAATTCGGACACGTCATCTGGTCCCTGTAAATATACGCATCACTCTATGAGACAGGGCGCTCGTTATTTCGGACAGATTTGACCGCAAATCGGATAATTCGGCGACTTTCAGGCCGCTGGCGAGGCTCAAAAACGAAAAAAGCACAATTCGGAACAAAAGTGAAGCTCAAACGCAGCATCGCCATGGACATCAATTATCGACTTGGCTTGACTTGAGACTGGTTGAATGTCTTTTCTTCGCGTGTAGGTTTGGCGGTGCCATCGGTGCCATTTTGTGGCTTTGTTTTGACACTGAAGATAGCATGCGAGCTGCTGAGCACCTTGAAGGGCTCAGAAAAATTGTGTCCGCGCGAATTTCTGCTCGAAAGCAGACAAGCATACGTGATTACTTCGTAAAATAAAGGTATGTAGAAAAAAAACTTGCATTATTGTGTTTATTTCGACCATTCGATAATACGGACATTTGGTTAATTCGGACATTTTTTCCGGTCCTCAGAAATCCGAATTAACGAGCTTTTACTGTATAAGGTGAGGTGAAGCCCTTTTCGGAGGCAATATTTCCATAGAAGCCCTCAC
Source organism: Haemaphysalis longicornis (assembly GCF_048455015.1). Lineage (NCBI taxonomy): Eukaryota > Metazoa > Arthropoda > Arachnida > Ixodida > Ixodidae > Haemaphysalis > Haemaphysalis longicornis. Next base: position 249,582,729 of record NW_027526203.1, on the reverse strand, counting down.
CAATCCGCTTCCTCCATCCCAGCGCAAGAATACATCTGTAACATACGATATTCAGCCCATTGTACACGATTCACTTCAGCTGAGAAACTCTTTTAAATTTGTAGCATCCTGAAACTTGAACCAGCTGTAATTGTATCGTTAAGACAGCACTGTAACTACAATGTAGCCACTGCAACATTTTCGGGCCTCGTGAACCTTGTAGAATACGCATAAAGAAAACAAGCGCAGTTAAATCTTTTAAGATATGTCTGGCCTTTGCAACTAACCTTCCATGGTAAGTGACAATGAGGTCCACTCCAAAGTTGTAGCCGGTCCACCGCCAAATGTGCTGCACAGAGTAGATACACCAGTTACATCAGGGGCTGAAAGAGATATTTAGAGACTACAAACCAGCAAGCACAACAATCGTATGGGTGCAGGATTACCACACTAACAAAATGAAACAATACCCGCTGCACTGTTTTTTACCTTATTCACGAATGGGAAGGGAGGGGGGGGGGATACATGTAAAAAAAAAATTCCCCCGCATTTCCCCGAGGGGGAGAATGTGAAAGTGCGAATGCACGGTTGTCGGCCCGCTTGCGGCGCTTGCGCTCGGCCCCCGCAGCCCACCGCCTCGCCGCCTTCTCTTCCATCTCTTCCATCGGGTTTGTAGTATCACGTGTACACCACGCAGTTATCAAGCCGCTATAACGCCGCTGAGTCGCCAACGCACGCCGCTGACGACGTAGTTTGAATGCGTTAAAGATATAAGGCGCGTCACTGACACTGATATCAGCGTCGCGTCCGTGGCTTCGTCGGTAGAGCGTCGCGCTGCGGCCGCAAAGTCCTCGGATCGAAACCTGGCGCCGGATGCTGTTTCTTTTTTAAATATAGAGGAGCACTGCGGACGCCGCCGCCGCCGCCGCCGGTGGATGGTTTGGGGTCGCTTATAAAGTGCATTCGCACTTAAAAATCACCTGTGCCACAAGTCCTTGGTGTGGCTTCACTGCATGACACTATAGCTATGCCAAGAAGCTCTACACTTCTGTTGCACTTCTACTGATGGCTTAATCCGAGCCCCCAAGTGTAACGTCCCCACCACCGCGGCGGTATCACTGTGAGTAGAGCAATAGCAATCAGAAATAACGAAAGGATTTTGCGACATGCAGATTCTTTCTTTAAGTGAAGCTTATACAGATAGGGTTCTGTATATTTTTGATTTTGATGTCTGAGAACAAAAACTTTAAAGGCTGCAGGTGTCTTTGAAGCACAAGTCATTCATAGTGCAAGGTGTTGGAAAACGAAGATCACAGTGTGTGTCCAATCAGCACGTGCTCACCACCAAAGTCACACACCATTGAAATTTCAAAACATGATTTACACTTGAAAGCTTATACGTCTCATTACTTGGATATGCATCTATGGTAGATTAGTCTATAATAAACATCAGTTTCGAAATAATAAAAAAAGTGATGATCTCATCACACGGACATGCACTTGGAGTGGTTTAGTCATCATTAACAGGCACCACTATCAAGATCAGTAGAGTGAAAATAAAAGTGTGTGCGTGTATGTATGCGTCTCTCAGCGGTGACCACCGTCAACACTCGAGAGAAATAAAATTTTCTTATACCTTTCACCTAAATACTGTGCTACCTCTATGTAATGAGCTAAGAAGGTTTCCTGGTCACCCACCTCCACAGGGTGGAATGGCTCGTGTTTTTTTCACGCCCGCACACGCGGGCCTGGAGGGCAACGAACGGGCCAACGAGGCTGCTCGAGCATTCACCTACCGAGAGCCCCTGCAATCCGCTCTACACCCTGCTGACAACACCAAGGATCGCCTATGCACCTACCGGGACGTGCTCGACCAATACAGGGGCGAAAGACGGAAGTACCCTGCAGCCAACCCCTCACTGACCAAAAAGCAAGAAGTTGCACGGAGAGAGAGAGAGATAAAACATCTTTATTACCCGGCAAAATTGACGCTGCCTAACGTCGTGTCAGTCGGTCCCTCGGCATCGGCTACCTACATGCACCCAGCCCCCGAGGGGACAGTGCTTTCGGCCGCTGACGCTCGAGAGCCTCCAACACTTGCTGGACGGCCCTGTATTGCACGTCGTAATCCTTGCTTGCCACCGCATCCGCTAGGTGCGGCGGAGCACCGTCGTTCACTTTGCAGTTCCACAGGATATGAGCCATCGTGGCCCTGTCCTTCCTACACACCGCGCACACATCGCTCGGATACACGTCCGGGCACATGTGCTTGGCTATCACCGGAGTCCACATCGCGCACGTTTGTAGTTGTCGCAGCGTCACCGCTTCCCTCCTCGTAAGCTTGTGGTGGGGCGGCGGGAACACCTGCCTGTTGCCCCTGTACCACTCCAGAGTGTCCTTATACGAGGTGAGCGGCGTCGCCTCGTCGTCTTCCGTTTCCATTGGCGGGGGGCGTCTTCAGACTAATACATATCCCAACCCAGGCCTCTACAGGCACTTCCACCCAGAAATTCGTGACGGTAAATGTAAGCACTGCCCCCAGCTTGCAAGTTTGGCACACATTCTTTGGGAATGCCCTGTTATACAAAGAACACTTCAGCATTACAGAGGGAACATTTATTATCAACACCAAAGAGCAGTGGGAGACTGTGCTGCTTAGCGAGGACCCTGCCATCCAGCGTTGGGCCGTCCAGAGGGCCGAAGACGCCGCTAGGAGCCAAGACATACTGGCCGTCGTCTGAAGCACACCGGCCATAACTAGGCCTTTCCTCTGGACACAATAAAGTTACTTCCTCCTCCTCCTCCCCGGGAGCCAAGCCAGCCAAAACGTCCGAGGCCCCGAGCCTTGACAGGCCAGGTTCCTCCTTCCCCTTAAAGGGGCCCTAAATAGGTTTCTGAAGGTCGCCATTTCAATCGCGCAATCACTAGAGTACCCCTTCACGACAATGTATACCAAATATTAAACCTCTGCGTAAAGCAGGGGCCGCACAAACACGCAACAAAGATGCTTTCTTTCTTCCTTGCTCACCTACCGCTTCCTTGCCGCCACACTTGCGCGCTGTGACGTGCGACAGAGCGCTTGTGACGCACCCGTGTGACGCTTGAAGCTCTCAACAGTACAGCTGCGCTATTGGTGGGCCCCGTTAAGTGCTGTAGCCAGTCAGCGTTCCCGGCTCTGGGAGAAACGCGGTTGCGCGCAGCACTCCTGCACCGGCGGCACGGCATATTCGTCCTGCACGGGTGGCACGGACGAATGTTTATCGTCGCCATCCGTTACACGAGCGTAGCTGAGTTTGTAGTCGTTTACAAGGTATTAATAACGCTGAAAAACACGGAAAATCTCTGCGGGCACAAACGGCCGCTACACGCGCGACTGCGGCAAGCATCTGCCTGCTCGGTCGGCAAGCAGCCCACTGTGCGGTGTACGCACGATAACGCATACACCGCAGCAGCTAAAACTTGTCACCGCCCGCCAGTGCGGGACTATTGCTGAAAATCAGTTTGCTAATACGCGAAAGGGGGTGATAGTGCAGTGAAAGATTGCGCAGGGGGTCGTCGTCGCGGTCTCGCAAAGCAGTCTGGATAACTGCGGCGATGCTAAGCCTTTTCACCGACCTCGGTGGGACGAGTTCACCGCGAAACGCTAACGCTAGCGAGCCGCTAGCGAGCCGCTATAGTTGTCGGTGGCAATCTTCAATTATTGTCGTTAGCGAGCATGTTGAGTTAGAAAGCCCCCTATCTTGCCTTCAAATGCTCGTTTGCGCTCGTTTCCGCCGACGCAAGCACGGCCGGCGCGAGGAGCCGTTCGATGCGGGCCGGCCACCGACCGACCCCGCTGAGCGGTAGTAGGCGATGCTTGGCCGTCGTCTGCTACAAGCGTGACGTACCGCCGAGCGGAGCCAATGGCTGCGCGCTTCTCGACACAACCCTGTTTCTCTAGGTGTCAACGATTAGGTCTTGCGCCTGGTCGGTGGCGTCTCCGCTTCCACAGTGCTTTGGAGGAGCGGTTAAAGGGGTATTCACACGACGGAGCGTTTCAGCGGAGAAATCCGAGGGAGGTCGTGACGTCACCGCAGGCGGACCTCCGCTCGGCTAGCTCCTTCGCTCACACGGAGGATGCGACTTTCGGACGGACATCACTGTTTGCAGCCGCCTATCTCGAAAGCATAGCTGCCGTAGCACCGCCGATTCCGCGACGGCGGCAGTTTCTGTTAAGCGCATACGTACTGATCTTGTCAACCGACCAAAAATTGGTCGTCGACGCGATGCAGGTGCTGCCGCGCGGAGAGAACGGCGCGCGACGTAGTAGCAGCCGACCGGCCAACCTACAGGCCCGCATACTGATGTTAGGCTTAACACTGCGGCGAATATTCGATCGCCGCTCTGGCAAGCGGCTCAGGTGACGATTTTTAAAGCAACTTTCCATCACATCATTACCCCATTTCTCGTATACGCAGCTTTGTTTGCGCCTTGGGGAGCAATAACAAGTTGTCGCTCGAGCTACCGGCGCCGGCCTGCGCCACTTCGCAGCCGCGGCCGCCGCTCGCCAAGCGCCCGTGCTGGTGGTATACGCGGCTCCCTCAGTGCGCCTGTCATGTGCGCCACGAATTTTCGCGTCCAATGTAATAAGAAGCGATAAAAATAAAGTGCCTGCAACCGCTCTAGAACTTCAGTCGCGGCCAGCTGCCCGACGAGCAGACGAAATCCCGCCTCCTCCGCCGCGGAGCGTCGGAGGGTTTGTAGCTCGCGAGCAGAAGCTCCGATCTCCCATCGGAGGCGGTGCGCCGGAGAGAAACCGTGACGTAGGGGTCACGTGGTGCGCACTCCTAGGAGCGAAACGGCGGATTTCTCTCTCGTGTGAATACCCCTTAAAGAGGGAATGCGCCAGGCCTTGTTGCGGGCCCTTTTTAATGAACGATAGCTCGGCTAATACTGGACGCTTTTAAATCATTTTTGCGACAGGATGTTCTTTGGATAGTACTCCAATGATTGCGCACGTAAAATCTCAACCTTTGGAACCCTGTTTAGGGCCCCTTTAAGTACTGCGCCAAAGATGGAAAACCTCAAAAGGCATGTGAGCAGCCAAAAGTTACGGCTGGCCAGCTATGCTTGCAGCATTCCACCTAGTCTCCACCAGTTGTTTGTGTGTCCAGTAAGCATCCCTCTGGTGAATGGCGAGATTTTTGGCACTCTGAAAGCCTTTCTGCATTTAAAACATGTCAATAAACTCGAATGCTATATATAATAATGAGGTTCGCTGGGACGCTTCCTTTTTTTTTAGTGTTTTGCCCTGGTCTAATTGTAATTTCTCTTTGCAAAGCCCACTGTTTAAAGCTCAAGCACATTTTCCGAACGTATTTCGACTATGAGCAGCAAAGTCTGATAACAGTGCAAACTGTGTACTCGGAAACTGTACGTGTACACACACACCAGCTTAAATAAAAGACAGTGAAGTGCTTCAGCAGTAACAAGGCTCCTGGCAGAGCAAGCTTTGTGTCGGGTTGTGACATGTGCACAATAATGAAGGTGCCCATTAGCACCTTCCAACCAGGGGATAGCAGCAACATCACCGTTACACGAAGTGGCCCCAAACTACCGTATTTACCCGATTCTAACGCGCACTTTTTTTCCGGAAAAATAGGTCGAAAAATCGCATGCGCGTTAGAATCGGATACGAAACCAAAACTGCCGAAACAGAGGAAATTTCGTCCCACCCATCGCCATCGCCATCTCAAGATGGCGCCAAAGCTTTTAGCGACGATTTTTCGGACGCAGGAAGCATAGGCGCCTAGGCTTTTCTGTCGGCGTTCACACAAATCGTCAAATCGTTCCACTTGCGTGCTTGATAACAGCAATGGCAGCAGCGGCTCTCACGCGTTCAAAACGAGCGGTCGGCTGAAGCGTGCGCCTCTGGAGAAGCTCGCCGGATGGGCGTGCGAGGCGTGGGCCACGATCCCATCGACCATGATTGAACGTTCGTTCAGAAGTGTGGCATCGCGAACGCGCTTGACGGCACTGAGGACGAGATGTTGTGGTCAGCGAAGAGCGACGAGGAGTCAGATGAGTGAGATTACTTCGGGAAATATATCGCCCGTTTCTCTCGCATTCGTTTTTCTTGCTCACAAAGTTCCGTGCACGTTACAATCGGAAGTGCAAGTTTTTTCGTTTTTTCCCCCTGGAAAATCGGGTGCGCGTTAGAATCGGGGGCACGTTAGAATCGGGTAATTACGGTAACTGCAAGGTTTGGGGGAAAAAAAGCCCACAAGTAAGCCAGCAAAAAGACAATCTTCGAAACATGGCCGTTTTCCTAACAAAGGTGTCATTACAGGAGCAGCTGTGGCACTCGCAAGGTGCCCTTGAAGTAATTCATTGCAACTTTCCTCGAATGGCTCTTAACTCATTCGTGACCACGTCTATTCAAAATTGTTCAATTTGAACGATACCTTGAGAGCCCCTTTTCATACCGTTCCAGGTGTTGCTGGAACATGTAAAGCTATTTGGAGTTAGCTCCGAAAATGCCCTTTCAAAATCAGTTTTGTTTTCATTTTTTGCAACAAAAACGGGATTTTTGATATGCGTTTGCATCACCTGGGTGTGGAAAAGGGACGTGGTCATCGCACGTCACAGCTACCAACGAAGATTGCGTGCCACTGATAATTACTCTGCATCAGCGTTTAGTTGTCATTATCACGATATGAATGGTGAATCAGCAAACGATTTGCAATCATCAGGTTTGCACTCTGACAGTAATAATCCCTGAAATCGGCTGAAAATGTCAAGCAGTGCCTGTTTGCAAAGCTACTTTATGATTTTAGGCATTTTTATTGCCTTTGAGAACATTGTTCTAAGTTGTTTTGTAGAGTTCTACTTACCACAGGACCATTCGCAAACAGTTTACAACAGTTTCTGTTTCACTTTTGCATCGCGAAATTCATATTTGGCGCTACTACGCAGTTACCCAACTTCAAGCCTACCTGCCATGGTGCCTTGGGCGTCCCTGACTGATCCTCGAAAAAAGCGTGCCGCTCCTGATTTCACCCTACCCTAACCCGATTTCTGCAATAAAAACTTCCGATGCAAGTCAAAAGATAACACCCAGTCACCAGATATCCGTTCTGACCAGAAGAGCGCTTCAAACCGGCCTAACACACCACCAGCTGTTCACCTGCCAGTTTCGTTTCCATACGAGGGTATCTCCAGAGGTCTAGTGTTGCACCTTAGTTGAACTGTCTATTCCGATAGAGTCTCCAATAAGTTTTGTACTGTTTCATTTCAGAAATGTTAGGTGGCGCTGCAATGCGGGAGGCTCGTTGTGCTCATCTTTTTTATCGCGCAACACCTACTCGGCCAAAGTTTGTAGGGCACAATTCTAGCGCATCGCACCTCGTTCCTGCAAGCAAGGCTACAATTGCGAGTCAGAAGATGATAAAGCTTAACTTTATGTTTTGAGAGATAACTGACCATGAACATCAACAAGCATCAACCACGAAGTTCCGTTTTCAACTTCATGCATGTTTTTCCGCATCGAGTGCTTGTCCCAAATATTGTTGCGGCTGTAAATGCAAATTCAGTCATTGAAAAGATGTTTTTAAGTTATGTGGGGGCAAATTGCTGCCTCTAATAATGTCAAACCCCCACAGTTCTTCCAGGGAACCCCCCAAAATTGCACATTTTGAAATGGAGGTTGGGCTTCACCGCATGGCACGAGCACCACACGTGCTAGCATATTTTATTTATATCTGACAAACTGTTACGCGCAAGTCGACATTTTTTCTAGGACCCGCCGCGGTGGCTCAGTGGCTAAGGTGTTGCGCTGCTGAGCACGAGATCGCGGGTTCGATTCCCGGCCGCGGCAGCCGCTTTTCTGATGGAGGCGAAAAGCAAAAACGCCCGTGTGTACGAGATTTCGGCGCACGTTAAAGATCCCCAGGTGGTCAAGATTAATCCGGAGCCCTCCACTATGGCGCGCCTCATCGCCTGCGTTGCGTCGGCGCGTTAAACCCTACAATCAATCAATCAATCAATCAATCAATCAATCAATCAATCAATCAATCAATCAATTTTTTCTAGGGTGTGTTTTTGAAATGTCTCCCTACAAAATGTATATTCTAATTTTTTTCTACTACCGGTGGTTTGTTATACACAACTCCTTTTTTATCATTTTTTTTCGACAACTTGACAATGATTTTGATCTTTTTTTCGCAATTATGATATATAAAAACATTTTAAAAACTGGTGTTATTGGAAAGGCTGTTAAATAATCTGCCTTTTGTGTTCCTGTAATTAGTGCCTAACCAATTTTTTTAGCTGAAAGAAATGTTTCCTTGGGCCCCTACAAATCGGTAATTTTCCCGCGGTTCCGAGAGTTAAATTCTTAAGCTCAATTCCCATCAATCTGTGCAGTACTGACCTAGCCATAAAAAGTGCATATGCAGCTCAGCCTTTATGCCCACACATTGCGGGCCCCAACAGTGCCTCCTTTCTTCTCACAGACGTGATGCCCGTCTTACAGGAGGGCCCCGATAGGACGCACACCCACCTGAACGTCTGTGGTGAGGACTCGGCCACAACGCAGGCAGCACTTGTTGAACTCTTCCTCGGGTATGTTCTTGGGGCTGCACCAGGTGCAAGGAAAAGGGAGAGGGGGGAGGAGGGCATTGAAGGAACAGCACTAGCAAAGCACTGAGGTAAGGCACTGCTTCAATGAGAACTAGAACAAAAAAAAAGTGAAAATCTGGCTAACAAACACAAACAAACCAAACACTAAAATCCCGGAATTCAAAGCACAATGTGGTCCACATTCTGCGTGAGGTACACTGCACATCTAATACCCTTGCTACATGCGCTTTGAGAGAGACCGAGAATAAACAATTATTTGGAGCAGAGCAATGACTTTCTGATACAATGGCATTCGGACTGGAAAACGTTTCAGTGATTTACACGAGAATACTCAAAGGAAGTTAGTTGAAAGCTTCCATATTCACCCCCCATGTTTTGTTCTCATACTTTACAAAAAAAAAGCATTGTTTTGAGTAATAAAAATTGATTTTAACCTACAAACCCACAAAACAGAATGGGTAAGAAGGCTTCTGTAGGAGGTCGTTTCCTTTTGTGCTGCCAGTTTAGAGAGTACAAAGTTACCTTGAAATTGCACACTGAGTGACAGAAAACTAAAACAAATGAAAGATTATTAAAAACTTGCTCTTTGAACTTCAGTTTACTCCCAAATAACAATTTTAATGTTTTATTCCCAGATACACCAAGATTTCACTGACGTCATATCCGCCACGGAAATGACGCCAGTACAACGAAGCAAGCGGCCTGTAAAGAATGCACCCCTGCACACAGGGTGTTCTTGCGGGGAAGCAACCTTTAGTACTAAAGAGTATGTTATATGTACTTCGGTTTTTCATTTTCGGGTTTTATATTTTAACACGAAAGTGTTTTATGCCGGGATACGCCAGGATTTCACTGACGCCATATCCGTCACAGAAATGCTGCCAGTACACCTTTGCCGAAGCGACCACCAAGCAGAACTTCGCTCGCCAAGCACACCCACAAGACAGCTGCCAACCCGCAAATCATGCTCAGCTGCAAATTTCACTGCACATTTCACTTCCGTGTTTTACCAATTCCTATGACAGAGGAATCAACCCCAGTTTTTTGTAATTGTAGCATACAGAAACTGTGTGCAAGAACACAAACCCTTGCATTTCAAACTTTTGGAGAGACTGTCTGTTGGTATGATGGAAGGAAATAAACAATGAACTTTCACATATGCAGCACCACTTTGCAGCTATGTAATACATGTAGAGTTAAACCTCATTATAACGAAATCGAAGGGGCTCATTTGTTCCTTATAACTATTATTTCGTTATAGCCGTAGTGGGCATTTGCTGCAAACGTTGTGCACAGTACTTACCCTAAACGAATAGCGGGAGCAATTAGACTTTGCCACATGGCAGTACACAACATTCCGGAGATAAAACAGGAAAAGTCATGCACCTCCTTTATTTCAATATCATATTTCAAACAAACTTGCAGCAAAGAAGTCCGTAATTGGCCACTGATGCATCTTTCTGATGGGCACAATGGCTTGCTCAGCTTCATGTCAAAAAGACGGCTTTTATCATACATAGCATTATAGTCTTTCACTTTAGCTTCCCACCTGGCACATTCATGCTGCTCGACTTACGCGTGCAAGCCTTAAACAATGCACACAACTTCAGCAGCGCAGCTCTCTTGATGCACAATGGTCGCTAGGGTTGCCCCCTTTCCCCGAAAAGAAAAGAAAATTGTGGTTGATCCCTCTTTCATAGGAATCGGCCAAACACGAAAGTGAAAGGGGCCTTCACAGGAGCAGTTGAATGTTAAAGCAAGCAACCTCCTTCATGTGCGAAGGGTTCGCAAGCCTGATCCCACCAGACGAAGTGACGCCGACACGCAAGAAACAAAAAACAGCGGAGGGTACCTCAATTCACGTGCATCCCCCGTACACGAAGGCGCTTGCATCAAGGCGCCAACTGTCAGCACTAATAGAGTCATGATGCACTACTTCGCTTCGCTTCTCCTAAATGGCAGCATTATCTGAATGAGCCATAGGGAAGGACATAAGGCGCGTTCGTACAGCTCCTCACGTCTCCATTCATAGCGGTGTGGTCAGAGCACCACGTACCTCCCGTTGTGGCGAGAGTTGTAGGCTCGAAACCAGGCGCCTGCCTTGTCAACGGCACTTTTTCTGGGGACGTCACTTTCGTGACGGATATAACTTCACTGAGATCTTGGTGTACCCTGGCATAAAACACTTTCGTGTTAAAAAAAAAACCCAACAGCAGCAGCCCTTTCAGGAGGGGGGTGGAAGTGGGGGGGAAGGGGGGGTGCGTGGTATACGCCTCGAGCTTCACTATTGCTGCGCCGCGCCTTTCGCTGATTCTCCGCGGCGTTTACAGGATGAACACTGCATGGCTGATGGGGGCTCATACAGTGTTCTGGTTCTCTTTCGCTTCTTTTTGCCTTCCCGCACCCTCAACAACTTGTTATAGTGACGTCTGTAAGCAAATAGTACGTTCAGGGCCCTTCAAAAAACAGCTGCGTCTTGGTAGAGTGCTCGAACGCCAACAAGAGCTATCTGGGGACACAGTTCTGTGTGCTTCTTGGCTGCTCTTACGGGCATCAGTGACGGCAGCAGCATATAACCACTGTCCCCACAGAACACGTCAAGCACTAGTGAAATGTATTCTCGCCTCGCTTGGACGTGATAGAGGCAGAGTGAGAGGTTGGTTTCGTTTTGCAGCGCGGTCAACGAATGTGGCTTTGTTTTGAATATATACGTCATCGAAAAATATGATTCGGGGATGTGATTACCAAATTCCTGACAATAACAAGCCTTTTATGAGAATATAAGCCATGCAAACAAGTTAAGTATATTCCAAGGCAGTGCGTCGTTAAATCTGTGCCCACCCATGACTTACAGCCAGAACCAAGGACAGTTAATGTAACCACGAAAAAATAAATGGTCTGCAAGTCCAGAAGAAACAGAACAGCTCGTACAGGAATGAAACAACCCAGTGCAGCTTCGGGAATGCTAAGGACCTTCGTATGGTAGGGCTCACCAGATCAACTAGAAGCAAAATGCCCTTTTATTTCGCAATAAAAGTGGAGGGGGGGAGGGGGATGTTCAACTATCTGTGTAGAAATGCGGAGTGAAATCAAGGAATGAACTTTTTAGTAATCACACACACAAGCTGTGCGTTCACTTTCTTTTTGTTTTTGGACTTCAACGAACAGCTGACCATTCGGCAGACGCATTTTGTGAAGTATACAGGGTAGGCAGTTCACCAGCGATAAAAGGTGTCGTTGGAAGAGTGCGGTATCTGATAAGGCCCTCTAATTCCAGTTTGTGCTCGATTCTGCAGACTCCCTGTGTCATATGATGATGTTTCAAAGAAGCATTTGTTCGTGGACACGGATTACTGTATAAGCCCGTCTCTGCAGTGCTTGCGGAGGATATAGGAATGTTTGCGAGCCCTGTTACAATTCTGCGCGCCGAAACCATGTTTGCGCATCCTGCAAAGTGCAAACCTGCCTTGGACAGGTCCCAACATGCCGCAGAACAGCTGGCGCAAGGGCACCTCGCTGTCGGCGTGATTAAAACTTCGGCGGTGGCAAATGCAACGTGCAGCGACTCACCCGAAAAACGCGGATGCCGCAGCAGAGACCTTCCCTCTCCCCTCTCTCAGACTAAGCGTGCACCGCTACTACTGACAAATTTGTACGTGCAACCAATTAACTTCACATACGCCCTGATAATAGCGCAAAAACTCACATCTGACAAAGACCTGTCCCCCCCTCCCCCTCAAATTTAGTCTTGTTTTTTTACAACTGGGGTCTTCCTGTGCCAAAGAGCTACACCTGGCCTATGAATCGATCTAGACCAAGACCACCTGGGGGTACGCATGCACACGGGTTTTTTGCTTTTCACCCCCCATCAGAAATACAGCAGGCATGGCCCTGCGACATCTCGTGTAGAAGCATGCCCTCAGCCTCTGGTCCACCGCAGCAGATGCAAAACATTGTATTGAATTCAGCTGCCTAGTAAATCCTTGAGCCTTGAGCAGTGAGTGAGTGGAGTGAGTGAGTGAGTGAGTGAGTGAGTGTGTGTGTGCGTGAGAGAGAGAGAGAGAGAGAGAGCACGTCAGAACTCACCCCCTGTCAAGGCCTTGGTCCACTTTCAGCATGCGGTACCACTGGTTGCGGAACACCGGGTAGAGAGACTCTGCGAGCAGGGACACACAAAACCTGAACATGAGGCTCCTCGCCACCTTGCAGTACTCCACAACAAAGACTGCACTCGCATTTCACCAGAGTCAACTGCAAGCGTGTTGACTCCATGTTGCAGCTCAAATACTGGCAAAAATAAAATAGCAGCACGCATTTCAACTGCCCGAAAATGTGGGGCAACAAGTGTGAGCACAAGAGAAACTTGGCCGCCTCTTCTGTTGCATCCCATGGGATTTCTAACTGCTCAGCATTTAAGACATCTGGCAGCTGCATGAGCATGGGAAACTACAGGAGTTTGTTGGTACACACAGCACTACAACTGCAACTGCCCCCGCATCTCTGCCTACTCTGCGTCCAGCCACAGCATTTTCTTCATTAAGGGTTTTGTGGCAGGGAGTCCATACGAGCAGTATACGCTCATTTCAGTCTCTAAAATGGCAGCCAGGTTTTAACTAGAAGGAACCCACACGGCATATCCTTTAATACCCTGGTGTGTGAGAGTGTGCAATTGATGTTAATTTTTTTTTACGGGCAACAGCACCACCAAGTTCTCATACAAAAATCAATTAGAAAACGACATGCTGCTTCACTGCCACTGCACACCACTGCCATTCTACCAGGTGGTATATTGTTATACATGAAAGGGAACACCACATGCAAGAAAAATTAAAGAATGGAAAGAGGCTCCGTGTATCGATAGTGGCACCAGTGAGTAAGCAAGAGTTTGTGCCTGTTGGCTACCCTTGCAATAGACACCTGGGGCGGTATTCTCGTAACTGTCCCTTTTGAAAATGCCCCTTTTGAGTCCCTTTCATCGTGACGTACTTCCGGTTAAGCAATGGACGTTGACAGTAGGTTTGCCACACTTGCGTTAACGTCACTTCCGGTAGTTTGCTTTTAGCAATCAGGGCTCGCCAAAAGGGACACTTTTGAAAGGGACGCAAAAGGGACAAAACTCGAGAATACCGCCCCTGGTCCCACTAGCCACTAGCATGCCCAGCAGGGACTGGAGGGAAGAAACATGTTGGGGAGCTGGCATTTTTCCCCCATAAATGCCTACTAGGGTTTTTGTTCCTCTGCTTTCATTTCTGTCATTTTCCTACTGAGCACTCGTTCATGAACGCAGTTGTGCACTACCTGCAGTATAAGGACACTCTGAACACCTTAGCCACTTGGTGCATCAGGTAAAACCCATATGAAGAACAAAGCTTTTGCAGTGGCACCGTCAGAAAGAAAACCTCAGTGCCTGGGGGCCTAGGCTAGTGGCCTGTCAGATTGCATATACTGGTGGGGTGGGTACAAGCAACTCCTCCACTTTGCTGTGAAGAGGGCCCTCTTTTCAGGTGCAATGGGCCAAAAGGACAGCACAAGATGCAAACTTTTACGAAGTGATCACAGGTAAAACAGATTAGGTGGATTATTTTCATCAAATCAGATCCCAAGATGAGGTTCATTTTTGCACTAAAACGTGCAGACATCACTGCTGAATATAGTGCATTTACGCGACCCTTGGCCCACCCTGATTTCAAGCTGACCCCTGAAATTCGGAAGTCTAGAAAATAACTTGAAAAAATTTCCTTAAAATGTAAGCCGGCAAAAAAAGGCAAGGAAAACCGCAGCCACAAAACCAAATCTGGGTTTTATTAGCCACTAACCTGCTTTGGTACGCACAACATTGTTGTCCTCACTAGATTCATTGTTACTGTACTCTTTGTAACATTCACCGAGTGCATGCAATATTTGGTGCTACTAAATGCATTGTCAATGCTGCATTTTTTGAACAGGCCTGTGGACAAGCCTTCCAGGATGTCACCCTAGGCATGTGTGGAGATGCAATGCGGATGGACTAATCTTTGATCAGTGCCGAGTAGCTGCCTTGCCTAGAGGTTCAACAAGCTCTACGCTGCCAGCCCAACTTTCCATTCAAAAGCAGCACTTAGCAGACGGACCTGTTCTTCCAACCCACCATGGAAAACTGAGCAAGCATAATGAGAATGGTGGCCTGACATTTGTGCTTTGGTTAGCTACGGCTGAAGATAACAGTGGCTGCAATTGTCTCTTCTTATTGCAGCCTCCAGGCAATAGCTGCATCCCACTTTTCAACTTAAATGATTAAATGAATATAAATCTTTGAATGTAAACCGACCCATAACTTGTGTAGCCTGCTTTCTCTTTTTAAATATCAGCTTAGAATAAACACAGTATTGGCCATTATCTTAGCAAACGTTTTGTGCAATTGAGAGAAGATTAAAACCAGCCGCTTAGCTCCAAGGAACCATATTACGTGCATTATTAACACAAAACAAACAACAAAAGGACGGAGCAAAGCAATCTCTCACACTGTTCCCCTAAGTTTGATGCAATGTGCTACATTTGTGTCACAGTAACAAGCCCACACAGCTCCTTTACCCTCCACAGCCTGTTAGCTCGTGAAAGGAAACCAAGGCGGTTCCAACGCACCTTTTGGGAAGATGTTGTCCTCCTCTAACATGACCACATCCAAGGGGTGGTTGATGAGATGCTCAATGCGCAGAGCCTTGAACACCTCGGCATACTCCTCCCCTTCTTCGGTCTTGATAAAGCTCTCTCCTGGGAGTGGAAAGCAAAGCAAAACAGGAGCAAATAAAAAATAAAGGCCAACAGCTCGGATGCTAGGAAGCACCCAGGCCTAAACGACTGACTTAAAACATGCATAGCCATTTCGTGGTGCGCCACATATCTAAAGTATACAAAATGCAAACATGTCATAATTCTTGGTGTTGTTTAGCCTTAATATAGCCAGTACCGTAGTTTAATTGCCTAAAGTTATTCCTACTGCTTTTCCAACATAACTATATCAAACATTAAAAATAAAGAGTTTAAATCTGCATGAAATGCGGCAAAATGTCTGGTCCTGATGTTTTCACGCATCAAGCAGCATTTTCTGCATTGTGATTGAAGAAATAACTTATATAACTTTGCCAAAAATTATTATGGTTTCAGGGGTTTGAAATAGCTAAATTTTTTAAAATGCATGTTTGAGTTCCCAATTGAGTTCCCAATGCATGTTTGAGCTAGGAGGCCAGCGCTGCCGCCGGGGCCGCCACCGTCAGCAGCAAGGGCGCGCCGAGTCTCGCAGGCTCTCGCGCGAGACGTGACGTGCCCTCCTCTGCCAGCCGACATGCCAGCCTGCCCTTTTAGCCTGCAAGCACCCTCCTCCTCCCTGGGAGACCCCTCTCCCACAGAGGCATAAAACTGCGAGCGGGGGCATCCCCAAGGCCTTTTCTCCACGCGCGGTCGAACCACCCGGTCGCACCAGGAACACCCCATTC
Organism: Haemaphysalis longicornis; assembly: GCF_048455015.1. Classification (NCBI taxonomy): domain Eukaryota; kingdom Metazoa; phylum Arthropoda; class Arachnida; order Ixodida; family Ixodidae; genus Haemaphysalis; species Haemaphysalis longicornis. The sequence goes on along the minus strand of NW_027526203.1, from coordinate 249,566,659 downwards.
CCTGACCACGAGGCAAGGCGAGTCTCCCCTCAAGAGATGCACCAAGCCTACGACGGCTTATCGAGCCCGTGGGGACTCCGTCCTCTGGCCAAATTCGGGACAGCCTCTCCCTTGTACATAGAGTACAGTTGACCGACTGTGAAGTAAAGCGCACTTCATCGACTTCGCCTGCCTCTGAGCTCGCCATTGGCACTTTCCGGTGAGTCGATTGGACCCACTGCAGCGTCCACCCGGCGCCACATGGTGGATTGCGGCTCTGGTGCGCAAGTTCTGGCTGACTAGCTCAATCATTCAGCCCATTTATAGCCGCAAACCCCACACTTCTTGCAGGCACAACCCTCATGTTGCTAACGCAACAATAAGAGCGAAGTCCCTGCATGCTGGAGTTAAGGTATGCCAGAGGCCTAGATAGGTGCAAGCAAAAGTCAGTGCAGGAGATAACAGATGCAGCAGACAGCCAGTCTCCAGGATCAGTCCCATCTAGCACCTTAACTGCAAAAGAAATAATGTTTTTGCAGGGTTCAAACCCACAAGGTTTTGAGTGCCTCGAGTGGTGTTCTGCTGCTTTAGCAACGGTTGTCTGTTTTTTGTTTGCTCTTGCTTTGACTGCTTAACCTTGCAATGACCAAAAACAAGCTCACTGTGTTTTCTAAATAAACGTCAGATTCAGTGCATATGTATTCCGTATTTTCTTCATGGTAGGCCACCTTGTCGTGAAAGGTTGTATTCCAGCACTGCACAGTGAAGTGGAAATCCAACAAATTTTTTTCGCGGTAAAGGGACCCTGAAGAGAATATACAACTTCGCTTCAATAGGAAGACTGCTTCATTGGAATAAAACTCATTCCAATTTTAACACAAACCTGAATCAAATGAAGAAACCAGAATAAGGAGTGGCGACTCACTAGCTACCTTCCCACACTCACTTGTGATGCTGAAAGCCTAATTGTGTGATTGGCTGAGGCCAACCAGATCAATTGAATATTGAAACAGTTTTGTGGGCTTACACCTACGACTTAGTGCTTCAAGTAACAAATAACATTACTTTGTGGTGATAGAGCGATTAATGAATGGCTACAGTGCAATAACGTAAGAGAGCTCAACAGAAGTCAAAACAAATTTTACAAGTGCCGAAGACACTGCGCCATCTCGAGTGGCTCTTGCAACAAACCGCACGACAGCTCTTGAAATCGAAAAAACAAAACGAACAAATTGCTCCTTTCGTTTTCTCAAAAGAAATTGAGGATTGATTTTCAGTTGCCCAATTCTAGTAACTTTCATCACCTGCAAGTCATGCGGCATAGGGTTATTGTACGGTGAAGGGTCCGAGTAGGGTGCACTAGCTTTGATCAGCGATTCCAAACTTACAATTTCTTTACAGCGGTGTTTAGTCAGCGTACTAACTGCCATTCTTGCCTGCCCCTCGTAGTGCGACACAGGGTCTTTGCCACGTCATATTCCAGCAGCATAAAAGAGTATAATTTGACATCACCACTCCCCATTAAACCTGTTCACTGTTGGGTGTTTCTGGCCGTAACGCACCCCCAGTGTCGGCTTAGTTGCCGGAATATCAGGAAACAAGCATTGCGATTTATTTGATTATGGTTGCGTCTGGAATGCGTCGAAAGGAAACAGCGTGGGTGAGAAATTGCCTTTATTCCACATATTTTCGGTTTGCTGTGCAGGGTTCCGGGACAACAGCCCCATTGTTTTATCACCAGAATCTGACGCTGTGGAACTCAACCCTTCCTCGGATGAGAAGCTCTCCGAATCCGAATCTCAGCTCGGCTTGTATTCAGAATCGGAAGAACCATCGCTCGAGTCCACAGACAAAGGGCCCGCGTGGCCAACCATACGAAAGTAACTGTGCGCACGGGGGGAGCACTTTCAGTAGCCCGCACAACGCACAGAAATGGTGCTTTGCGAAATCAAGAAGTCAGATAAAGATGGAAAGTGGATACAAGATGGATAACAACAGCCTCGTTTGCTGTTACAGCGGCAAGCGAGGATGCAGTGAACGAGCGAAAGCCGCGATCGAGTCATGTTTTGTTGATTGGAGAAGCAACGGCGCGCGCGCCTAACTTGGCACGCCGCAACAGACATGTGAACAGAATAAAAAACCTACAGACCTGCGGTGGATGGCAGAACCCTTGCACCCGTAATCGCATGCGCGCCACGTGGTCACTCAGCCCGAGAGAGTAGAGTGCGGAGCCACCATGCCCCGCAGCAACAAAGAGAGGGCACGGTCGCTCCGTACTCTTCAATATACGTACCGAGTAGAGTGCGGAGCCACCATGCCCCGCAGCAACAAAGAGAGGGCATGGTCGCTCCGTACTCTTCAATATACGTACCACCATAGCGCAGGGTGAAAATCATGAGTTTCTAGAAACGTTCGACAGATGGCGGGAACAGCCCCGGCACGCTTCGGCGCGAATTTTTGAACGCACAGTGGAGAACGCACCGGTACGTCAGCGACACTGTGGGGAGGAAAGCGAAAATGCACCGGCATGTCAGTGACAGAGAAAAGGAGAAACATTAATTACTCAGTGACAACAGCGATGTTTCCCATCTAGCAAACTTTTACTGAGGTATGTACTGCCCAATCTTTTGAATAAAGCAAATTTGTATGTTGTCTTCGTGGTCCCTTGGTAAAAAATAAACGGGGGACGTACCATCGGGGTTCCATGTAGTTGGCCCTAGCATCTATTGCACTTTCAGCGCTTACAATCGACCGCCGCACACATGCACAAGCAGCAGCGATGGGCTTGCCCACACTGCACAGGTGACGTGCAGCTATGGGGCACGAGGAAGGCCAACTCCAACCCTAATGCAGCCCTAACGCAGACCTGCTCAAGCTGCCATAGTCAACAATCTAGATAAGAGAGCCTAGCTGGGCGCTGATATAGGCCCAGAGTACCCAATTTTCCGACCAAATGATGTGCAAATTTGTTAATTTGTCAACCTATAATCCTGTTTTTCTACATAGGACACAGGTTTGTTAACACACGCTAGCACCAATTTTTGTCCCAACTCTTTTTAATAACCGTTTATATCAGACATGAAATCTCTAAGCGCAGCCCGTGTTTAAGATTCTTGAACGTGCGTGTGGGGACATTAGCGGTGCAAGTATCGTTTTACGAATAAAATTCATGCACTGCCAGTACCAGGAAAAGAACTGATGCGCCAATGCTAATAAAGGAGGATAACACCACGCCACGATGGCATGCTGGCAAGGATTTAAAAATCAGGCTCATTTTTATCCCTTGCATCAATCACTGTACATGCTCACCTTCCTTCCTAGAATTGATGCGAACATTCACAAAAATGAAATTTACATTAAAAAGAAGTGTTGCTCCCCCAGCTTGCCAGAATATATTACACTTGTGGTTGAGATCACTGACGAGGTAAAAGCTGCCCCACAAAAAAGCTAGAAGCGTCAGGATAGCATCTGTATGCTTGTTTTCTGGCCCAGAAAAAAAATTGCGAACCCTGAAATGAATTTTTTTTTTATTTTCCTAGAAGTCAGTTACTAAAGCAGACTAGAGAAATTGTAAATTTCAGTTTTGTTACTGGAAATTGCGTTGATTTTCCTTTCAAACCAAAAATCATTATGTGCACACCCCTAGTTTACAATAATTCGAAAGACCACTATGCATGCATTCTTTGCGGTACAGAATTGCTGCGAACACGCCTTTTTTAAGTTGTGCTGAACTCCTTTGGCGATTTTATAAAAAGCATGTTTCAAATGAAATTATCTGGAGATCTTCAGACCGCCGGTATTACAAAGAATTGGGTGGGTGCCAATGCGACACCTGGCGCCCCAGTCTGTTTCCTTGTTACAAAGAAGAATAAAAATACGGTCAAGAGTACGCAGTACTGGTAGATAAATGCCACGACATTACCTCAACCTCAGATAATTACTGTGAATGCACACAAGGAATTAGTACACTTGAACAAAGACAGACACTAAAAGGTGCCCCCATGCATGCGTCTACTGCAATATGGAACCTAAAACACAGCGCATGTGAAAAGCACATTTTTAGATGGGCTATGAACTGAGTGAACACGTAATAAAAACTGACTACAAATGGAATTCAATATTTTTAATAATTAACCTTTTGAGTACACTGTGTATGCAAGCTCCGCTGTGTGGCTAAGTAAACTCTTAATGCGCAGCTGTTTTCGGCACATATGCGAGATCGTGTCAGCCAACCCCTCCATTGCATCTTGCACCGATGTGAGCTTGATTGGGCATGTTGGGCCGCAATGGCTACTGCGATCGCCTGTGCAAGCGGCACGGCCCCGGCATGCGCGCACCTGCATTTTCGTGTAGTGCGACGAACAGTTGATCAAGGGGAACCACCTCGAGCACATCGATGCCAATGTGATGACGCAAGAATGCTGTGGGCAAATGAGAAAAGACCACGGTGGGCGATGCCACCGTTAACTGCCAAGGGCTTCCGACGGATGCGCCACCGCGTTTGTTATAGAGCTCACAACTGCACACGGATCGAGGCTCTGGCTGTCACAGAGCTCGATACTAAAAGGTAGTTTCTATTATCACGGCAACCGTAAGAATTACCGTCAGAAATTTCTCACAGCAGTCGCCTCTCATCAGCTAAGCACACTTCCTGGAGATTCTATGGGATAAATATTCCCTAAAAAGCCGTGTCTGTAGCTGCCCCTGTAGCACTGTGGTATGGTACTGGCTTTTAAATGAGAAGGATCAGGTTTGAGTCCGACATTGAGAGGTTTTCTTTTCTTTCTTTTTTTTTTGGGGGGGGGGGGGTCGGAATTTTTCTGTCATCGCAATTTTGTCAATGCTTTTTTTTTACTTCGGTTTTTACTATATCAAGAGATCGACGCACAGGACTTCTAGGATGTGTTGGATTACATTTAATACAGGTTGCCTTCTGTGTCGCTGGACTGGGTTAGATTAGGTTTGCTACAGTTGGGCTGGATTTGGGTAGGTTATGATGCATTTGGTTAGGTTAGGTTAGGTTAGGCTCTGTGAAGTTATGCTAGGTTATGTTATGTTGGGAAGATATATTATTCAGCAAATTTTAGGCCACCCAGCTTTTATGGAAACTGGCATGAGAATTTCTCGGGGCCAATTCTCACGGCTGCCGTGAGGTTAGACACAGCCATACTAATACGTAGTAGAGGGAAGTCTGGCATTAGAGTCTACGCAAGCCACGTTCCATGTTTACTCAAAAGTTGTCTGTGGCTGCTAAAAATCAGGATATTTTTGCTAAAGACTATTTAGAGTTGTTTTACCAAAACAGGAGTACTGTTTTAAGATTTGTCAGGGATTTTTTAACTGCTTCATGCAAGATGAACGAGAAAAATAAAACGTGAGCCAGTCCACTCTGCGATGGCGAGTGGCAAGCGAAGCTGTTTAGCACACCACACAGAGATGACAGAATTTTGAACATGCGCACGAACTCATTTCATGTGAACTAACTGTAACGGCAAGTAAATGAAACTCAACATAATGCTAGAGTTGCCTTAGCAGCTAATTCTCATATACTTTGTTTTGGGGTAGTTTCAATGAAACAGTTGCTGTTTTCTGTAACCATACTCCCTCTTTAGATGGCCATGCATTGACAGCAAGGGGAATTCTGAAACGTACGTTTACGACTTCACGGTGGACTAACTAATTATGATGAGTAAATGAAACTCACCGTAATGATATAGTCGCCTTAGTGGCCCATTGCTATGTAATTGTTTTTGGAAAACGTTTGATTAAACAAGAATAGTTAAACAAGAGTTACAGCCATTTTCTGCAAAGAATTTGCAATAAAGTAGGCTTTGACGCTAGGTGTTTTTGCTCGCACGGAAGAAAAATGCATGAAACTGTAGCCATATAAAGACGGCCCCCTAGCGGCAGACCAAGCTTCACTTCAAAAACTTTTACCCTCATTGTTTGCTTTGGTGTCGGGAGCGAAAAGCCATGCTGCAAGCCAAACAAAGTGAGAGTGGAACGAATGGCGGTACCATGGCGGCACAGCATTTGAGCGGCAGTTTTCCCTCTACTAGTATATATTAGTATGAGATTCTACGCTGGCTGTAATCACACTATAGGATGAATCATGAAGGCATTGGTGGCAAGAGGCGGTACAACGGAAAGCAGGTGCTCATTGCGTTGTGTATTGCCACAGAATACCATTTGTTACAGATTGGTTTAGGATAAGGCAAAAGCAAAGCTAACTGCAAAGGCAAGAATAAAACAAAGCACAGCAAACATTATTATTAGGTTTGAGTTCCTCCTGACGTTTTGAATGCAGGTAGGCCCCGTGACATGTTACCATCCCTCCAGGGGTAAAAAGAAATACATAGTGTTTAATGCCGAGTGGTTGGCCAGTTGGCTATCTGAACAGTTGGCTATCTATTAGGCTAATACGATGAATGATGGGATGAGAAAAAAATGGCCATTTTCTGACTGCTTTAGACAAGGAAGGATGCATACACATGGCCTTTGTTGCTGTAACTCTATTTCCTGGCAGCACCAACGATGTTTCATCAGCAGCGGTGCTAAAGGCAGAAAAGTTGTCTTGATTAGCAGCCCTTTACAGCACAACAAAAGAAGTTCCAGAATACTCGGCCAGAGTACTGAGACTGTCAACCGAGTCAATCTTACAGAATATCAAATGAGAGAGAAACTTGACTGTATTTTCGAATAGGTATTCATGCACAGGTTTATCTCGAATTCACCAAAAGAGCTTGCAAAATGTTTTGTGAGCCCGTGAGCGCACGCGACAGTTTGTCGCCTGGCTGAAGCGCAGTGAGGTCTTCTAGCTACTTTTCACTGCAAGGCCAACCTCTTTATGCACTGCTGTGGGATAGTTAGCCGACTACCAAGACAAGCTTTCTTCCTTCTAAACATGATGCAAAAATCGGCCATGCTTTCAATATGAGGCCCCATGAACTTTGCTTGCTTTAGCTGGTAACTTCTATGCCTCCTCACTGTCACCCCTAACCAGGAATCAGGACAGCAAATGAAAGACTACAGGGGTCTTACAACTCTACAGGCACTCATCTTTACGAACTGAACCCTGCTAACTGCACAAATGGACCACGTACAAGCAGTGCGCATGTCAATCGTGGCCACACTGTGGCATGGAGGGTTCACCCATGAATGCAGCCGGCAGTGACCGTGCGGGTAGGCAGGCTTTTTAAGGGGAGATTGTCCTCGAGACAACTTTTTTATTACTACTTGCACTAAAGACTGAAAAATGCAGACAATGGTAGAGTTTTCCGTGCAGATTTCAAATGTGCCATTACTATTTGCGCAGCTGCATTAGTTTTTGAGTTATGTCATACACAACTGCAAAATATAGCAATTCCTGTGGGAACCTTTTCATGTAGCAAAGTTTTCAAGAAAAGCATCGTGCTTTAGCCCATTTAATTATTTAGAGATTGCAATGAGCCAATATCTAGGCAAAAACAGTGTGCAAGTACTGGAAATATGAAAAAAGAATTACAGAAGTATAGATAACTGTTTCGAGAGTCCACTGGAACATGACCTTTTCCCTCACAATTTTCACTGTATCTCGCAATTTCAAGTAGATAATGACTTTCTACATAACTTCAAGGGCATGTATGCAGAGCTTTAGTAACACAGAACAAGTACAAGTTTAAAAAAAAGGCTACCCCCAAAATGCGGCAGTTACGAAAAAAATAAAAAATGGGAAAATCCGCTCCCCAGAATGACATTTTTGCCAAAAACAAAGTGTCACATGCGGGAAAGAAGCTGATAATATAGCCCCGAATCGCAATAGAAGTCACCACTCATGCTTGTATTGAAAGCTGTGATCAAATACCCGGAGTGATGATAGGCCTAAATGCCTTCAGGCAGCTCAGCCGTTCAGCTTCGACGGTGCGGCAGTCGAAACAATGCCTCCGTCGCCCTCCACAGTGTTTCGACATCCGCACAAAATGGCGAGGTAATAGCTGAGTATTAGTTTGGGTGAGTTGGTACATAGCGAAGTATCGAAGCGCTGCACAAGACGAAGGACAGAAACACAGAAGACGATACACAGAGCGTTCTGTGTGTTTGAAGTAATAGCGTGGTTCTGTTGTAACCACCTTTTGGGCTCAAAGCAATACAAACCGAAACTGACAATTTTCAAGTGTCCTGCGTAAAAATTAATTATCCCGAGCTCAAGTATTTTAAGTGCTGTTTCGGGACTGATTTTAAGGGAATAAAAATGAGAACATTGAAATTTGGTGCCAGTACTCCTTAAAGCTGTGGAGAAACAATATGCAGCAGATTAATGATGCGTTGGCAGAACACTGACAGGAGAGGGCTGGGAGGGCAGCACCTCTCTGTGCTGCTACACACTTCAAATATTCTGGGCCTTTTTTTAAGTGAGTGGTGCTAACCTAAAAGGCAGAATCATTAGCTTGACATTTGGTTCTAATGAAATTCGTACATTTCATTAACACCAGTGGAAAAAATAATTTTGTTTCTCTCCATCTCACTGCAGTTGTCCTACAGTGCAGCTTATTCATGACGTAACCGCCTACAGTGTGTGACAGGATATAATGCAGTTTCATTCATAAGCACACCCCTAACGTATTCGCAAACCTGACTTAAGTATCACTTTTGCCTCATGACACTTTTCAGAACCTTAAAGCATTTCAAGAACTGAACTTACGCTGAGAGGGTGCCCTTTCGCGTACTTATCAGCCTGAAAAGTAAACGCTTAAGGTAGCTCCTAAGCCTTTTCCCGACCAACAAAGCGGACTACGACGATAGCTTAGCTGAGGCGTCAGATTCTGCTCATCGTTTGTGAGAAATCGATAAAGCAGTAAGGAATGAAGCGCTTTCTGTGAGCAAAAGCGATCCGCGCGCACACGTGCCGCCCGGACGTGGCCATGCCCACTTGCCGGCCCTGCCGGCGCATGATGCGGCCAGCATCGGCACCATGGCGCTGCCTCCGCGCCTAGAATGACGCCAGCAGGTGCAGCTAGTTTGTCGCCGCCTGCCAGAATGCAGCCAATCGATCAAACCAAGTTACACGTGCAAGAAAAGGGATGATACTTTGGTGAAAATTTACACAAAGGATAGTCATGCGCGGCCATAGTGCAAGTGGTGATCACATATCGGTCGCCGTGTTAAGCCTAAAGTTCTCTGCAGGGATTGGCCACTGACGGAGCTGGCTGATCCGAGCACCTGGAAGTTGGCGTCACAGGAGCGTCCTTCCCTATTGGTGCAAGAATCAGTATGCGGTTTGGCGCGTCACGCGCCAAGCATCTCCGAAAGGGCGCCTTTGATAAGGGCGCCTCAAGGAAGGGCAGCGCTGTGTCCGAGTCATTCTCGGTGTCCTGTCTTAGTGCGCTGTGTTTCAAAAATCTCAAGGAAGGTTTCTAAAATGCACGGTGGCCTTTTCTCATTCTGGTCCTTTTCAGAAACTTACGAAAGGACTCCTTAAAGGAGGCATGAAGAGGAAACAAAAGTTTGTTTTATTCGAAAGATTAGGCCTTTCATAGTACCCCAAGCGCTTTCCCGGAAGCAGATGATGCTTCATTCACCGAGAAATAAGGCAATTTAAGCCAAAATTTTAAATCTCCCGCTGAATTGCACATTTCGTGACATGAACAATGGCGTTATACGAGCCGGTCCATGAAACAGATACTTAGTATGTCGACTCCATATAGCACCCACACGCGGGAGTCAGACAGGAACCGAAACTCGTGCCGAAACCGAGACAGCGGCCATTTTAAAAATACTAGTAAAACCTAGTGCACCCGCAGCCCTAGTCATGGAATGGCCTGATCCGGAGAACAAAACTCTCGCCGAGGAGCTCGGGCTTGGATTTAACAACCTCACACCACTTGAACGATCAATGCATCTAAGTGCACGAACAGCAGGAGTTGTGGGATACACGGATGGACCGGAAAGCGACCATTCCGCGATAGCCACAACAGACGAACGCCCAGCCGTCGGCACCGCTGCCTCGTCAGCCCTGTCGCAACGGACGAATACAGACTGGTATGTATGTGCCGTATTTTTAGTACGGTTAATAATAGTTCAATTTCAGTAGCAGTATCGCTTATGCCAGTTGGCCGGTGTCATGTATGGAAAGCCGTTCGCGCGAGCTCTCTGCTCTGACCAGGAAGATACGAGCGTCAATGCACGGTGTGTACGGTATTTTTTTTTTCCAAGCTCAGAGCACTTTGACGGCAATTTGACGAAGTCGGCGACGAGCGGCGGCATGTCCCAGGAGTGAGCTAACGTAAGGTTCCCTGGCGTAATCACTTCGTCGAAAATGAAGCGAGCACACTCGTACTTCCTTTAGCTCCCTTTCTCCTCCGTTTGCAAAGTTCACAAAACGTAGCCACTTGCTTTGCCGAGGTTCGTCGTTGGGCAGCACATGAAAGGAGATCTCTTCACCAGCAGGGATGTCGCACTCCCTCGACGATTTGCCCGTACTACACGGGCATTTCAAAACGCAGCAACGAAATTTCATTGTAAAGTACTCGAACAAACTGAAGTTTTCAGTGGTTGTAAACTGGAAACGAGCTCGTGACAACAGCAGCAAGCCAACACCATTCCGAAACTGCTGCTTGCTGTTCCTTACTCCCCTCGTTTCTATTTTTACCTTTGCTTGTTGGCGATATGACGGCCAACCTCCTGTCAAGAGATTAAGATACCAAGCAAGGTCGCAGCTGTATGTGCTGGAACGGTTCGCTGGCCCCGAAGAGCCCCGAACCCGAAAATTCGTCTGCGCGACAGCGAGATGTCGAGCTCGGCCGGCGGTAGTTTCGTACGCATTGGCGTACACGTTTGCGTGTTTGTTCGGAACTTCAACCATTTACTCCACCGTTCTTAGTGTCATAAAAGGAATGTGCAGTATGTTTAACGGGCATATAGCTCACTATGCAAACTGGTAAGCCCTGCCTAACTTGCGTTTGCTTTTACCGGCCTCCGCCAATCGCAGAGCATTCTAGTGTGACATCATAGGTGACGATGATGATGGTTGGAGTTTTTTGGCGCAAGGCCACCTGGGGCAAAGAGCGCCAAACAAAAGTATCTAAAAGAAAATAGTGGCTACTAAAGCCATGATAACAATAAAATCAATTAACGGCAATGGTGATGGCTGGTGTATAGGGCCAGATTTGATTATGCGTGATAGGAAATGAGGTTTAATAACTGAACGTCTGACAAGTACTCAAACACACGTTTCACGGAAAACATGGCATCGTCACCCAGAAACAGCGATGGATGTAGGGGAACATGTTGTCTGTAGAGTTCTCTGAAGGGTTTGTGTCGTGTTGTGTGAAGTGCCTTGCATGTGATTAGTATGTGCACTACGGATAGGGCCTCACCGCACCTGCTGCACTGGGGTCTGGAAGATCCCGTCAGCAGATACGAGTGTGTTGCATGGGTGTGCCCTATCCTGCCCAACGCAGCCTGTGCCGCAGCCTACCCAAGGCGACTTCCGTGTGTCTGTTGCGTGTGTCAGTGGCGTATGGTCCCAAGCGTGGTTTTATAACGTGTAACTTGTTATCTGTCTGTTCACTCCAGTGTGTTTGCCATGTTCTACGCAAGGGTTGTCTTATGTGTGGCTTGAGGTTTGTATATGGTACGGTTGTTATGTCTACAATGTTCCTGAGTGCAGCAGCAGCGGCCCTCTCGTCTGCCAACTCGTTCCCAGCGATCCCAGCGTGTCCTGGGACCCAGCAGAGGAGCAGCTGATGCTTCTGCACATACACAGACATGATAGTGTTAAATACAAGATTAACTATGTGGTTTTTGGGGGGTGTATGCGATGACAGTGCGCGAACAACACTCAAGGAATCTGTGTAGATGATAGACTTCGGAATTTGATTTTCAAGTATGTGTTGTACAATCAGTAAAATTCCATATGCTTCTGCTGAAAAAATTGTTGTGTGGACGCTCATGGTTCTGGCTGCAATGAAATTCGGACCATGAGCAGCGCAGGAGACCATAGTGGAGGTTTTAGACGCGTCACTGTAAAATTCTGCAAGTGGGTATTTAAACTGCAGAGACAGAAAGTGCTGCAGTATTGCAGCTCGCGGTACCCGATTTTTGTCAAGTTTCATAAAAGAAAGGTCGGAGGACACAGGACGAACTTTCCAAGGAGTAAAATGTCTGAAAAGGATGATCTGTACACATTTAAAAACGAAGTGCTCAGATCCGAGGATCGCTCTCTCACTCTAAGTGAAAAGGGCAGAGGAACGGATGGGCGATTTACAAAAAGCACAGATGTGGATGTGTCGTTAAAGACAGGATAAAAAGGATGGTTATTCAGCGATGGAATTTTAAAAGCATAAAGTAAGTCCATGTACGTCCTGGTTCTCAAGGCTCCACTTATTACACTCGGCATACAGACTCTCGACAGGGCTAGTGCGAAAAGCACCCGACGCAAGCCGTAGCCCCAAGTGTAGCACTGGTGGGTCGCATGGTGCTGGTGGGTCGCATGGTGGGTCGCATGGTCATTCCCTTTTTTCCTAATTATGTAGCTTATTTGAGCGAAGTTTGTGTTAAAAGTGGTGTCAGTATGGTTCTAACGAGACAATCTTTCGAATGAACCAAACTTGTGTTTTCTCTTCACGGCTCCTTTAAAGGGGCCATGAACCCAAAATACAAGTTTGTTTTATTCAAAAAAATTTCGTGTTTTGTAGTGCCCCCAGCGCTTGTCCAGAAGCAAACGATGCTTTATTCACTGAGAAATTAACCAATTAAAGTTAAAATTTCGATTCTCCGCCTAATTGTGTGTTTTAATCCCGCTTATCAGCAGGAGCAGATAACACGTTGGTTTAAGGTCGTAAAAAAAAAAAAAAAGAGAGAGAAAGAGGAACTGGCCGCAGGCTGCTCCCACTTGGCCCCAGAAAATAAAAAAAATGAAGGCGCTCTTTCATTTGCACATTCCATTTGAAGACACGTGATAATCCACCACCCTTGCCTTTAGCGTGCCTTTAGTGATAGCTGCCATGCCAGCCACAATTTCTGTACACAAATGCTCTCCTATTGTCTCTACTGGAATGATGATGTGCTGATAAGCAACCACCTCTTGCATTGCTAGTGAATGAGGTAGTGTAAAAAAAATAGTTCCCAAGGCTTTGTTCTGACCATGCTGCTCTAACATTATCGGTCAGGCTTTTGCCACTATGGCATCCGTTCTTCCAAACACCAAAAAATGGCCAATGCATTCTTTCAGAAAATGATTAAAAAAAAATTAAGGTGAAGTCGCATCCACGATTTTGAAAAACCTTGCAAAATCACGGTGATGCGAAAACATGCATGTCAGGTCTAGAAAGGGAACTCTGCATGTGGGGCCACCCAAGGCAAGAAAAATGAGCCTGATTTATAAGCCCCTCGCAGGCATGCCCTCAAGACGTGGTGGTACCATTCCCATTTTGCAACCTACTGCTTGCGGGTCCCTTTCCCCGTACCAACTCCCGAATACAATTTTGACGCGAAAGTGTTTTATGCTGGGGTCCACCAAGACCTGACTGACGTCATATCCGTCACGGAAATGACATCGCGAGGAAAACTTTTCACACGGCTGCGCCGGGATTTGAACCATCAACTCTTTCGCCACAAACACGAGAATCCCCACAAACACGAGAATCTTAAATTGGAATTTGCAAAGGTCATTTCATGCCTACCATACGCGCATACAAAAAGAGCTGAGACCACAACTTGTGCAAGTGTGTGATAATAAATGTGCACGAGTCCAGCAAACCAGCTTCGACACTGCCCCGGTGTCGACGACTCCTCGTCAAGAAAGCTTTATCTCCGTGTCCTAGAGTACGCGTTCACTGTTTTGCCCCAGTTCTATAAAGAAAACAAGGAGCATTACAGGTTAAAAAAGGGTCAACATTGAACATATCTGATAAGAAAGCATACATCAGTCCACAGCTAGGCTTGCTCACCTAGACAGCATTGGCAGGAGCAGCTTGAGCGCAACCACATTATTACAATTCAAAAACAGAAAAAGAAAAGCACGAGGGTGAAGCTATCTTCATGCCAAGCGGATAAGAGGCACTGCAAAAACCTCTTCCTCTTGTCCTTTAGCCACATACATATCACCGGTGCGTTGCAGGCGAGCCTGCCGCTGTTAGTGGAGAACGCCAGTGCATGTTCTTGTAGCAGTCGACCTCAAGTGTTCAAAGTGAGATACATCTGGTGCCAAACAAGTTCTACCTCATTGCAAAGAGTTTGTATTTCTGTATGTTTTTTAATGGGGCATTTATCGTTTCAACAAGGCATATTTTTATATGCAGCAGAGTCAATTCATGTTTTCGAACTTCAAAATACTTTGCAAATGCTGGAAGTCTTCAAAAAATCCAATTGAATTCGGAGACAAATTGAATAATTTTGATATTCAATGGTTTGTAGCTTTTTCCTGACCACTTTAGCAAAAATTTCCTGAGCAATGTAGAAGTGACCTAATATGAATAGTGAGGGGTGCATAGCAACAAATATATAGGCCCTGATTGGATGGAAGTTTGCCTGGTCAGGTATTGAGTCAATAACACAGTTGTGATCGCTGACCAAGTCAAATGCATAATTTTGACGTTACGGATCCCATATGCGGGGAAGTATTACGCAGCCCCCGGCACGTCCTCAGAACCCCCCCTCCCCCTGTCACTTCCTATCTGAAGACCAACACGCCAGTTTTGACCTCAACCGGGGTTACACAAAAGACAAGAACAGAGAATTGATTGCTTCATTGTACACCATCTTGGCACTTAGCCAGATTATTGTTGATTCACTGAAGTTTTTCTCTTTGCCTGCAGAGCCCCCTCCCTCGCACCCGATTTGCCGTCCGGCCCACCACCATGTCGGCTTCATGCACCTCAACCCTCCGCCTCATAAGGTTGCTGACCCCTGCCATACAAAATCCTTGTTCACAATAAGTCAAACCAAGATGCCATCGTTCTTATTCTCTCAAGATGTGTCATAGAGATTGAGAGTAATTACCGAGCAACTTGCCCTCTGTCCTGTTGACTATTCCTGGTGTCATTTGTATACCCAGCAATTCTACAAGGAGCCTGAATGGTGGAGGCGAAGCCCTTTTCAGGGCGTTTTCAAAATATGACATGAGGATCCCCCACGTGCCCAGCACAAAACTTCGAGGAAAGCTAGTAAACGCGAAGGACAAGCTCCACCCCCCAAATGTGGTTGACCCTTCTTTCCTAGGAATCGGTAAAACCCGGAAGTGAAATGTGCCTTCACAGGAGCATTTGAATGTTTATTGTGCATCGATATGAACTTGCACATCGCTATTTATATTTCGTCGGTATGGCACTGTTAGACGCATCAACATTAGGCACTGGATTACACGCGCCGGAGCATTGCGTAAATCCGATTGAAACCCCAGGCGCTTGCAAACCCTGCGAACGAAATCGAACGGGTTGTCAGCGAATCCTTTGGTGAAGTCACAGTAGGCTACAGCGAAATGAGCATGATTTGCAGGTCGGCCAAAGTGTTGTGGGTGCGCTTGGTGAGCGACGTCCTGCTGGCGGGTTGCTTAGGCAAAGGTGCGACCACATTGGTCCTGCTCCGTGGCTGTACACCAGACGCTTGCGTTGCGACGAGCTCAGCTTGTGGAACGCGGCGGCAGCATTCCACAAGCTGAGCGGTGTTCCACATAGGCGGCGAACAGGTAAACACAGACACGCTGCCCAATCGAGGCGTCAACTATCGGCGCTCACTAGCACCATGACTCACTACTTCCCTTCATCTCTCCTAGACGGCAGCAGCATCTGCACGGACAAGTTAGCGGGAAGGACATAAGGCACGTTCGTACATCTACCCGGGCATGACTTCATGGCTCAGTCAGTAGAGCGTTTCACACCTCCCGTTGCGGCCAGAGTGATCGTGGGCTCGAAACCTAGCGCCACTGCGCCAATCGAGCTTTTTCTGGTAATGTCATTTCCGTGACGGATATTACATCGGTGCGGTTTGTGTACCCCAGCATAAAATACTTTCGTGTAAATAAAAATCCCCATGCGTGGTTTACAAGATTCCGTGTGGCGACTGCAATTGTGTGTACGTCAGCGAAACTAGGAAGTTCACAAGACCCCTCAAGGAGCAACAGCGTGACGCAAACAACAAAAACATCGCTGTGAATGCACTTGTTGAACACGTGGAAGCCCATAGCCGAAGACCGAAGGTCGACTGGGACAGTGCCACAATCGTAGCACGAGAAATAAACGTGACAACCAGGCTCCTCATGGAATCGCTAGTGATACAAACGACACCAGATATGACGAACAGGACAGAAGGCAACTTGCCCGGTATTTACACTCGATCACTACGACACATCTAAAGAGCATAAAAACGATGACTACAACCTGCGTCGCCTCACCGTAAACAAAGATCCCAATCTGAAATGTCAAAATTTTGCATTTGACTTGGTCAGTGACCACAAGTTTATTATGAGCAAAAAATATAGGAGGCATTTTAAAGACGCCACAATTTGACTTGGTCAGTGACCACAAGTTTATTATGAGCAAAAAATATAGGAGGCATTTTAAAGACGCCACAATAAACTGAGATTGTACAAATTACAATCCCACACAAATCTGTGTTCAGTGCTTGAGAGACTCCATTTTTTAAGGGGGAGGCACAGGTTGAAAAATTAAGATTTTTTCAAAACTTGCCGATTTTTGCTTTTCCCTGCTTTATCGTCTTTGACTATACATCTTTCATGAGAAAACAAATGAAAACAAAATAAGAACGAGAAGTTAGAAAAAAAATTAGCAGTGGCTTAGCTCGGCTTAGCAGCGTGAGCTAAGGTTCAGGTGGTTATTCTTAGCTTTCCCGGTTGTCTAGGATTAGCTTGATTATCATGCTTACTGCTGCTTCAATGACACACACACGGTATACGCATTATGTGACACATGTATATTTGTCAAGCGGCTCTGGCGCAGCGTCACCAATCGCCCCAGAGCTAAGCTAGTTCCACAGGCGCACACCGTGTTGCTGCGACGCACGAGCCATCGGTTCCACACCCGGCCACCCCTAGCATGATCATCAAATGGACCAGGCCGCCACGTGTGGAACGAAGGTCGGCGAAGACG
The DNA here is from genome assembly GCF_048455015.1 of Haemaphysalis longicornis. Taxonomy (NCBI): domain Eukaryota; kingdom Metazoa; phylum Arthropoda; class Arachnida; order Ixodida; family Ixodidae; genus Haemaphysalis; species Haemaphysalis longicornis. The sequence goes on along the minus strand of NW_027526203.1, from coordinate 249,549,596 downwards.
CTGGGCGCGTGGGGTGTGTGAGAGATGCCGGGCAGCGAGCAACGTTCTGTGCGCCGTGTGGCATCGCTGCTCCTTGCGCATGCGCAGCACGGCTCTCCAGGAGCCTTGCGAAACTGCTCAACCTCAGCCAGTGTAGCTCACGCTACAAAAAAGAAACCATGCCTCAATGACTAGCGATGACTCAGGAATCACACATTCAGTCGAATTTCATCCGTCTGAGCATGTTCACTGCGCGGCAGTGTGACTAGCCGCTAAGAAGACACTTGTGGAAAGTAGCCCAAGTCTTGTTCTTATGATGGATGCTTTCATCAGCAGCATATTTCCGCAGAAAAAAAGAAAAAAAAAAGGAAAGTTATCTCGCCTTTTTTAGAGCTCCTACTGAACCTTTATATTGTGTGACATGAACGTGGGTTTACCACTGGATGTCGCCACTTGTAAACCGAGCACATCGTTTCCTTCAGAAAGCTTGCACACTGCTTCAGCCTAGAGCTATCTTCTCTATTTTCTCACAGAGTTTCCTTATCATAACTGGTGAGAAGTGCAGCTTTCATCCTCGGAAGCACTCAACTTTGTGCCAAGTATAAGGAAAAGCCCAAACTGCAAAGCATTGCAATAAGTATGGCCAATGCAGGCACGGCCGATGCTGGAAAAATCGAGTAAATACAGTATATAACCCTCAATTTTCATGTTATTTAAGCGAGAATTTACACATCAAACAAACAAATAAACTTTCGATTCCATTTTTCTCTGTTTACTATATTGCCCGTTTTCTGAGTTAGTGTCCACTATTTTTCCCCCTTAGACATCCCTGATGATGTGCAGAATCGACAAATCTTGTTAATTATTCAACCTGTGTTTTCAAATATTCATGACAGCCATGAAACAAAAAAAATAAATAAAATTTAGGCACACTACTAATAAATTTTTTTTTTCTGCTGAAGAAAGTGGAGATAATTTTTCTTAGCTAGATTTGTCTGTTCTGCAAATCATAAGGAGCCACCTAGATTATTTTAAAATTGTCAGTAAAAATTTTTACCGTGCACAAAAAAAGTCATGCTGCGTAAAAGTTCATCTGAGGCAGCTACCTATCTGCAATACAATTGCATGCATGACAACAAGAGGAGCTGTACCTCCTTTATAAACAGTGTAAACCTCAGCTTCCTGACTTTGTTATTAAAAAAAGTTGTTTCGAGGAGCAGTTCCCTTAAAGAGAGCCTGACACTACGCTTTACTAAATACCTTCTACAGTTGAACCCCTTTATAAGAGACACGTATCGGGGAGCAGTTTCTGTCTCTTATACGAGATGTCTCTTATAAGCAGGGAACCATGTTTTCACTTACAAATCAGACCCTAGTTCCATGTGGGCACCGTATGACTAAAATAAGCTCAAAAGAACGCTACAGCATGTTTCAAAAGATTCATTCTAATTATTGTTTGGCCCCAGAATTTATGAAACTTTGTTTGCTTCATGACTGTATTTACTGTTTTTTACAACCAATTCTACAAGCTTTTTTTTCTTTCCTTGTTTGTGGAAGATGAATCGTATATGTTGAGTTCACAAGCCTGATGAATAGCCAGAGTGCACAGCTTCTTCCGCTGTGTGCTCAGACTATTCATAGCTGACTGAACCACTTTGTGTTTGCTGAAGTTATAATAAATAGCGACTGCAGGTGTCTGTCGTCCCCCTGTGTTTCCACAATGGAAGCAACTGCAATTAGTGACTGGTGGCACTGCATCTGAAGTTCATTTGTCTGTTACAAGCAAGATTATTGATTAAACTTCAAGGATGACTTGTCTCTTATAACCAATCTCCTACATCCAATGTCTGTTATAAAAGAGGTCGATTTAATGGGAAAGATAGGGCAGCCAACCATGTGGGTCAATAGCGTCTCTTATACCCATTTGTCTCTTACATCAGTGTCTCTTATAACGAGGTTCAACTGTACTCCTTTTTCTGTGTCACGTATTCAACAAAAGGGGCTACTTTTTCTTTGTGCCATGTGATGTCAATGGTGTTTCCTCTTTTTTCTATTTGTCCTAAGTGGTTTCAAACTTCTTGAAGTGTACGGCACTGAATACTGCCGATGACCAAGTCCAAACTCCACCCAATACCGATGAAAAAAGGACCTCCATCATCAGAACAGAAGGGCATAGCTGTGGTGTTCAGTGCCTCAATCTTGTTCATGTTTCCGTCGACTGGGTTAAAAAAAATATATATATATATTTATCGAGTGAAATTAATGGGACAAGCCAGAAGCACCCTGCTGGCCAGGTGTACTCCTGCCTTTGTTCTTTTTCCCTCCAATAAGCTTGCTACATTTTTTTGTTGTTGCGATGGCCCATTCCATCAAACACATTTGCAGCAGGTGCCTCAAAATAAAGCAATCGCCTGTACCCAGCATTGCGTGCCTCCATTCTTCCTCGATGTTCCTGTAGCAGCTACCATACATGAAAACTGCAGAAGCTACTACTAGGTGCAAGAATTACAAGAAACCGCTGTAAGGATGGTTTGACTAAGCCTTTGGCTATACAGTGTAGGCTCCGTGCGGGGATCTTGCCGGCATCCTTTCCTTGCAAGCATGGAGACACCAGCCCCCCTGAGTGCCTAATTGTTACATAAAATTTCCCTCAACGTACAAAATATGCATGACACTGACTTTACAAGCCTCAGCCAAACTCACCCAATCTTTCTTTGAAGTAGGTGTGTGCCTGCTGTGAACACTCCTTGGTGTCGCCGTTCCAAGATAGATGCTCCCTCAGGAAAGCCCACTGCAATGAAAAAGAAAACAGGAATAGCATTGCCCGTCACACACTAAGCCTGCAACCTTAAATGTTACATGTATCTAAAGCTAACAAATAGACAGGTTAAAATGCTCACATCACCGCAAATTCACATACCGCTTTGGGCTCTGGGCAAGGCCAGGTTACCAACACACCTGGGAAAACTTCCGACTACTCCAGTATGCAAGAATCACCTCAAAACCAATCTTGCTCTACGGCCTTCAAATTTACCCAAAAAACTTTGCAGTCATGACTTAAGGCAAATACCGATAAAAATTGCAGTGCACCCAACAAATACTGTGTGCCCAAATATCATCTCCCTTTGTTTTCAGGAAAGCATTCCCGTAACTAGTGCTGCACGTTTTGGTTCACTTCCCTCCAGGGAAGACAGCCAAGCGTGAACCATAGGTGGGCCCACCACAAGACTTGCGCAGCACTCTGCCGATCTTGTGAGCCTCTCATATTTTACGTGAACCACGGCTATTCCACAACTGCCTCTCAAACTGGCAGTACCTAACCAGATTCCACAGAAAGAGCCACGCCCACCAAGAAGGCTTGGCGGCAAGTGCTTTAGGTCTTCCAGACTGTGGCTTCTACAGTCCACAAATATTTTTTTAAAAAGTAAATCAAGGGGACGAAGCCCTACTTGAAAGCGAGAATTGGGGGATTGGGGGTGGGGAGGGTGGGAGCGGGGTACATGAGGCAGCCAAGAGCTGGAAAAATGAGGAATGTTACAAATGTGCGGGAAGCCTGCCAACGAGCCAAAGCTAACTGGACTGTGAGGCGCACCGTAGTGGAGGGCTCCGGATTAATTTTGACCACATGGGTATCTTTAACATGTGCCAAAATTTCAGCACACAAACATTTTTGCTTTACGCTTCCATTTCAAAAGGCCTACGCCCTTTGCATACCGGATTTTTGCACTTATAACCTACCCTTGCATGTAGCCCACACCCCATGCTGCGCCTACAGAGAAAAACAAAAAACATTCCTGCATACTACTCCCACAATTGACCGCATAATGCAACTTTTCATACAACAAAGGAGTGCCACGCATTCATGTTGCATTTACTCATATTGCAAACCTACCTGTGGTCATCAACCCACATGTACAAAGAAAGCAACATCCCCTGCCCACTACTCTGCTGTCACAACTGTGGTAATGCAATACACCACAGTGTAGCGTGTATTGCATGTGAAGCTGCACTTTGGGTCAAAATATGCATACTACCCATGTCCTGGGTTCTCCCAGCAGTGGAAATGCCGCCCACTGCCTTCGTAGGCCACTTACCGCTCCGATTGACCCGTTTTAAATGCGTGCCTGAGGAGCGAGCTAAAAACGGCCACTGTGCGAAAGCAACGCCAGCGGCAGCGGTATGCACCTCCCACCATCTAGTTATGTGACAAGGAGTCTGAACAAGTCTCAGATTGCCAGCTGAGTGCAAATCTTGGAGTCAATGCTTGTGCTTGTCCCTCTCTTTAAGAGCTTCCACTATTTACCATGCTGCGGCACCACAATGCCCAGGTACAGTGGAACCTCGCTGATACGTCCCCCGAACTTACGACGACCCAGATCGTACGACGGATCACCGCCGTCCCGGCAAACTCCCCATAGAAACTACGCATTAAAACCCCTATGATATGACGCTCGGGTGCACGCGGTATGCTTCATACGACGGACCTTGGTGCGGATAAACTGGCGTATTTCCCATTAAATTTTACACTGCTTTGCCGCTTCGTCCCGACCTTTCTTTATTCACAACTACTGTTTGACGCTGCTTGATGTGCCGAGGTCCACATGTGGGCCAAACCACTTGCTGGACAGACACAAGCAAGCAAGCAGGTACTCGTGAGCGAAAGTTAACCTTAGACGACCCCACGCGGCAGCAGTATGCCAACGTGCCAAACGTGAGAAGTCGAAAGTTCAAGTGACAGGAGGACCGTGAATTTGAAGCTCTCTTCGAGCCGCCGACAAACACGAAAACACATAACGATGCAACCGCACAGCGAAGACCGAACGCCTGCTTTCCCGGGCACTACTCGACCCAAGTTTCTTCCTTTCACGATGCTCTCTCTCCCTATATCTCTGCTCTGTGCTTATCAGTGTCTTTCAAAGCCGCACTGTCATTCTGCTCCTTTCTTTGCTAGAGTGCCTTAATTCCCGCACGTCCGCCAGAAGGGTGGAGACACGTTGGCACCACCATTTTGGTTGACTCGCTGGCCGCCGCAGCAAGTCACTGTAGCAAGACCGCGCGATAATTTTCACTGCAACACAGTTTACTCGCCAAGTTTGCATCATCTTACCTATTTTGCGTTGCTGGGCCTTGTGGGAAACGAAAACAGCTATGTTTTGAGCACTATGACCCAACAGCGACGGCACGGAACCGTTCAAAGGGTGTCGCCACCATGTACGGCAATGCCGTTTTTTTTTTTTTTTTTCATCTCCGCCTTTGGCATTAGCAGTTTCACACTCACCTTTTCCCTTCCAAATTTGCTCGACCATGTCGGCCTTACCTCGCACGCGCAAGGTGCGGGGCTGGTGAGCTATAAATAGTGCTAGATGGCATGGGTGTCGCGTAGTGCACAGCGCTTGGCTGGCGGGCTAACTCAGATGCCATGGAGGGGAGGGGGGGCACAACATAGGCGGTGCTTTTTCTTTAAACTTGGGATTTCAGCTAAAGGTTCGCAAGTCACGAGTGCGCTAAATATAGCAGTTTAAATAAGTCCTTAGCCCGCCTGCCGCATGAGACTGCTTACTAGGCTGGCGTTTACCCGCACCCCGGTTATACGACCCCCCCCCCATATGACGCTCTCTTGCGGTCCCTTGAAAGTACTATTATCAGGGTTCCACTGTATTTGACACCAGACTGCAATTGTCGTGAAGAAAATTTTAACTTTTTGAATTTCTTGGCTCCCGCCTTTCTCAAAACGTCAACCTCCCAAGCACATACCTCAATTTTATGTGAAGCTTTGTCAATTATTGGTGTGGGTTACACGCACAAATGTATGCTACTAAACTGTCAAACCTCTCTCATTTTTTAACAAAGTTTTTCACACAGAGAAGAGGAAACACGCAACCAGTGTAGCCTACGGCTACTGAGCAATTCAAGTTTACTCCATGTTTGCCACCACAACAATGGTCGTCCAGCCACAAGTGGTGCACATTATTACAGATGTAATCCATGCACGAAAAGGCTACAAGAATACAGCAAAAGTGGCAGTCATGCACGACATTCCGCAAAACACGCCAGCCCGCAAGCAGGACCAAGATGAGAAGCAAGAAGCGCCACACTCACAATAGAAAGCAGCAGGTAGAGCGAGAACTCCGTCTGGACGACGACCAGCTTGGGTGAGTCAACCAGCTGCCGCATCAGGTCAGGCCTGCGAGTCAGAGTTAGCAGGATTGGAGGCCACAGGGAACAAGCAAGTTCACAAGTTCACATAGGCAGCTTACATTCCAACTTCAAGCCAGTACTTTGTGGAGAGCCATGGGGCCCTTTATTATTTAACCCCGGCTCAAATCACGCTAAATATTATTCCGGAGACAACATACATCTTAAACACTGATGGCGCCAGCATTTCCTTTCCAGGCAATGATAACTGCGAACTTATAACGGCATATAACGATGTAATGAGAAACCTAGAAATACAGTTTCCAGCGAGTTCTATGCATATTAATTAAAGTAAAACAAAAGCAGCTGTCTTCCGCCCAAAAATGCATGTTGCTTGTATCGCAACTTCGAAACCAATGCACGCAATTTGAAACTACTCAGCATTTCAAATGCCTGGGCATAATTTTTTTCACCAACGTGGCTTGGAATAGCTATGCGAACCACCCCGTAAAAAAGATGGGTGATTGCTTGGCTTAAGTGCCGCCTTCCAACCAAAATTAAACTGCTGTTCTATCATTCACCATTTAACCCACAATTAAGTTACTGTAAATTAGTATTGGGTACAATGACTGTTTCTAAGTTAAAGTACATCATCAAAAAACTATAAACTAAGTATAAAATTCAAGCCGGAGAGTCCGAAGAACACTGGCAATTTGTGCACTATAGCTCACCCTCACTAATGACCATAATACTTTTGACTCGTTCAATTCCACAAACTCCACAAAATGTAATTTGGAAGGAAGTTCGTTCTCCACCAGTTAGGCACATAAAATTAGGAGGGCGATGAATGGTTTCTGTGCACAAATATCATGGCCATGAAAAACAACAGCTTTCTTTCTTGCGATTCTGTACTCACCTGCACAATTTACTTCACACCAAGTGCTACGACTGCTCTAAGGTTTGTGATGGGGCTGTGGACTCATCAAGCTGCTCTTTTTCTTTTTTCCATGCTACTACCAATCTGCAGATGTCCAAAGCGGCACTCTCGAAAGAGAACCTGCCCTTGCACCCACCCAACCCCGCCCTCCCGAAGTGAACTCTGGCCAGGTCTCTCACTCGATCTGGCGCAGAGTCTTGGGGTCCTCGTGGACAAGGAACATGAGATTGCGCTCCAGCCATTCGAAGCACTTCTGCTTGAGGTCCGCCAGGGCGTACTGCTCGGCCGCCTCGAAGTACAGCAGCACCGTGTCCAATCTGCGAAGGCCGGAAGAGCACCGTGGCAGTCACCGATGGCCCTGCTACCCGGCGAACTAACGTGTGCTCAAAGCCAAATTCAGCGTGTAATTCTGAACAAACATACTAGCGCTACTGGCCAATGTTTAAAAACTGTCACCACGCTATTGCTGACCACCACACAGATACTGCACAGTGTGTTCACAGGGCAAAAAAAAAAAAAAAAGAAAAAAAATTTCTGACAAAACTGCTGCCTACAAACAATGCTGTGTCTCCCCAAATACCTGCTAAACAGGAAAACCGTCTCACAGTTCCACCTTAACATTGGGTATGCTCAAAGCACATATGTATTATCAACAATACTGCTACCACCATTCCTCTGGTCACACCCAGAAGCCCTAACCCAACATAATGCCAGTGTCGTTACACACCAGCAGGAAGGGGATTGACAAGGGTATTGACTCCCCCTATACAACACAGCGGCTCCTGATAATCATTTTTCTGTCATAAAAGATGAACCAATGACAAATTAGGTTAATGCATTTTATTCAAAATCAGTGGTCCAAGCTTTCAGTTTGTCCGAGTAAGCCAGACATAGCACCGACGAGGACAGGCTAATTTGTTCAATCAGCCCATCGAACTAATCAGGGGTGAGACAGCTGAAAAAGATTTGGGAGCAGTTTTTGGAGCAGCGAAACCTCGATTTTGGAGCAGAAGAACCTTGATTTGGAGCAGAAGAACGACATTTATTAAATAGTCACCTTAGGAGCCTAAAAAAAATCAAATTTTTGGCAATGCATGGGGGAAAAGTGGACTTTTTAATCGGTTTTGAACGCACAAAACACTGAAACAGCCTTTCAATAAAGTTTTTTCTACCAGAGTATCACAAGGTACGAACTGCACTATCTTTTTACAAACCATTTTTAACTTTTTAGGCTCTATGCATAGACAGCGTGGAGGGCCGTTGAAAATATCTAATTGAAAAACTAAGCAATCCTAAGGCATTTTGATTACCATGTGAATGAAGAAATTGTTATTTTTGTAATTCCAGACTCGGCTTTACGCACAAGTGTAGAACCACGGCAAAAGTTGCGCAAAGCGAGGTGACAATCGTCGCACTCCACCAGCCCTCCCATTTCAATCCCCAAGGTGCACATTCACTGCGATAGTAATTTGAGCAACGTTGGTATGTTTAGCCGTCTCCCTCTTGGCATTAAATTTCACTTCAGATAAATGAACCATTATTACTAGCGTGAAATAATAGCCCGTCCCGCTATCAGACACTGCTTGAACATTTTGCAGCGATGTAGCCTGTGCCGCTACTTCTGCAGCGTCGATTAGAGTTCCTGTATATAGTTCCCGCAGGGAGCTAAGAGTTGCGCGACCCTTTTCCACGCGCCGCCGTGATTGCGACACTCCTGTTATCCATGCCGCGCAGAGAAGCCCCCACTACGGCTGCGCCGCAGCCACCGACGCGGGCGGCACCACGCCCCGCCCAGGAACAGCAGCAGCAGCAGCAGCGTGAGCGACATCGCAGGAATCCAGCGTAGCCGCCGTAAGGCGCCGCCGACCGAAGCGCCCCCACCGCGCGTCGGCCGCCGTCGGAAGCGGGGCGGCGAGGCTCCTACACTCGCGACGGGCGGCTTTCCCGCAGCAATCCGGATAACAAGATGGCGCGCGGTCGCGCAACTCTTAGCTCCCTGCGGGAGCTATATACAGTAACTCTAGCGTCGATCGTCCCATTCCCGCCGCTCGCGAGCTCACTGTCAAAGGAAGCAATAACTCAGCGTTTTATAACACCGCAATGAGTCCAAAATTTCACTTCAAGCACGCACCGGCCTCACATTGAAGGCCGAAACCCGGCGAATTCGCGGGCGCCATGTTGCTTTTGATGAACTCCCGTCCTTGCAACTTCCCGCAACAGATCAAACGACTAAATGTAAACCCAGCCCCCCCCATAACTAAAACCAAGGTAGAAATCGGCGAAGAGCATCCTGCCTGATCCACAAGCAACTGCTTCGCCCGGTGGCCACGTTTTCATATCTTCACCACACCAAGATGGCGGCGCCCAGTAATGTCGTTCCGGAGATATGGCGCTCCAAAACTTGCCGTTTTTTCATCAACTTGCACAAGTAGTTTGACGCCTGAGTACACGTAAGTATTTTTTCTACAGGACTTTGCAATGATTATCGATAGGAAAACTTAAAAAACACAGAACATGCGCAACCCGACATTGTGCCTTTCGAAAAAACTACCTCGGGGACACTTTCATGCAGGTTTTTAATTGAATGATCAACCAATTAAACCTTTGAAAACAGCATCACCTTGGGGATGCTGGAAAATTATGCCGTCAGTAAGAATTTTCCCCCACTGAAACTGACGGGAGCGTTAAAATCATATGCTCCGAGACTGTTTTGGAGCAGTTTGGAGCAATTTTTGCAATTTTCAAGCTTTTGGAGCAGCCTGGCGCAGGAAAACAAATTTGTATCAAATCTGCGCAATATGCGCAGCTGTCTCACCCCTGACTGATGAACAAGACGTATTCACTTGGTTAACACTCCGGGTCTCCCCACTCCTTTGAAAACCTAGCTGCGCACAGAACTCACTTGATTGTCTCTTGCATTAGTTCCGAGCACAGCTGAATGAGTTCATCCTGGGAACAAAAGCAAAAACGACAAGAAATAACTACCCCTTGGTCACCACCAGTCAGACACAGACGACAGGCTTCAAGGAATGGTACGTACCAGCTGAAACAATGTTGCTGTGGCAAGGACGGGGATGGCATTACTTGGTTCAATGGCGACATCGTCCAGGTACAACGAGCCCAGGACGATTTTCAAGGCTACATTGGGACGGAGATAAGGTAAACGACTAGGCTATACTCCAAAGGCTATGCACCCACAAAACGCACAAATTTACACACAAAATGCTCAATAAAATGGCATGCTGCATTACTCCACCCACTGGTGGGAACTCGGCCCCCTGCAGACCTAGCGGCTAAACGTTCAGTCTACTGTCAGCACAGCCCTAATTGGCAGACAGGACACGCTGAGCTAAAACAGAGCTGGAATGTTGAGCAATGAAAGGGAGGCGCCAAAGAAAATACTTTTCATGCATGCATATCACAAAATGCTATCTTGATAAGCGAGGAGTGAAAGTCCACTTGAAACACTGCAGAAGCCAACAGTCAATAATGCCAAAAAAAATTCCAGCAGAACTTCTTTCTTTTTTTTTGGAAAGGCAGGGAAGACCCTACACTGGAAAGAGCATACAAACAAAACGTTTCTGCATGTTGCATCAGATGTGTCTTTAAGCTACCACCAGCCCCTTATCTATTTTTGTGCTGCTTGCTGTATTTTTTCATGTATAGGCCTCATCCCAAAAACAAATGTTTCCAGGCAGAGTATTCACAAATTGTTGGAACTGGAGAAGTGAGTTAGATGCAAGAGTAGGTTTATCCACACAAAAATAGAGTTTGCACAAAGAAGGGCTGCGAAGGAAAGCTTGACATCCATCTCAATGAAGCCGTACGGCTACAAACGAAACCTATACAGCTTTCTCAGAAACTTCGCAGTTGAAGCAAAATAATTCGACCTGGTCCAGGATTTTTCTTCAACTGCGAAGTTTCTGGGAAAGCTGTATAGCTTTCCTTTGTAGCCGTACGGCTGCATTGAGAAGGATGTCAAACTTTCCTTCGCAGAAACTTACTCCACCTTGGGGATTTCCCCTAAATCTGGTCGACAAAGGATTCTGCTTTCAGATGCTGCACCTGGACATGTGCTTAGCACAGCACTACCTCCACCAAATAGCACAGATGCCCACTGCAGGGGCAGTGGCAAACACCACACAGGTGTAGTGCACATCCTTTTGTACCACACCAACCTGTTAGGTGGCAAGTGCCAATTAACACTGGAAGTATCAATTAGTGATAGCAGCACAACTTTACATGAGCGTACCTGGCTATCGCTGCTCACTCACACACCAAATGACCTGTGTGACCAAAAATGCACAAGTAGCAATTACGATCACTTCATAGCTGCCTTTATATTTCTCTCTTTTGGGCGAGGGTTAGATTTTTAAAATAACCACACTGTTTCACTGTAACGTAATTGCTGCTTAATTATTAAGACTGATGAGAACACCTTGAAACAGGCTTCACTGAAAGGTGACAAAATGGGCTTAAGAGCTACCAAATTAAATCCTGGGTGTTTCACATGCTAAAGCTACAACTTGGCTATGAGGCGCGCCGTCAATAGTGGAGGGCTACAGATTAATTTAGACCACCTGGAGATCTTCAACATGCACTAAAATCTTGACACTGAGCATTTATTTTGTTGTTTTTTTTACACACAAAAAAAAAAACAGCTGCCACTGCCGGGAATCGAATTCACAGCAGCACAACGCCTTAGCCACTGAGTGGCAATGGTGGGTAAGCACTACCAAAAACAGCAGCAGCTGCACTAAATAGCCCTTAAACTACTGCCCACATTCTCTTTACTGACTGTTTTGCTTCAACTGAAGCCAAGCAAAACGAGCTTGTCCTCTAAGCACACTTTAGTCTGGCAAAGGACCCAACGCGGTGGCTCAGCGGGTAAGGCGTTGCGCTGCTGAGCACGAGGTAGCGGGTTCGATTCCCGGCCGCGGCGGCCGCTTTTCTTATGGAGGCGAAAAGCAAAAACGCCCGTGTGTACGAGATTTCGGCGCACGGTAAAGATCCCCAGGTGGTCAGAATTAATCCGGAGCCCTCCACTACGGCGCGCCTCATCGCCTTCGTTGCGTCGGCGCGTTAAACCCCACAATCAATCAATCAAATCAAAATCAAGTCTGGCAAAGGTTATTAAGTAAAAAATTATCTCCAATAAAGCCATTGACATTTAAATAGGAGCCATGCAGACAAAATACAAGTTTGTTTTATTAGAAAGATTTCATGTTTTATAGTGCCCCCAGCGCTTGTCCGGAAGCAAATGATGCTTTATTCACATAGAGAAATTAATCAATTTAAATTAAAATTTTGATTCTCCCACCAAACCGTGTGTTTTCGTGATGTCTGCAATGACATCCCAAGAACAGGTCTTCAAGCTAAATGTGGTGTGCTGCGGAGCCTTGTTTATTGTTAGCTAACTTAGATGGCACCACCATACTGCGGCAGGCCGTTTTCTGCCTTTGCTTTGTTTGTGACCATATTTGAACCTGGCTCCTTTTTGTTCAGTAGAAAATAATCGTTTCGTGAAACATTGTGTTCGCTCAACAAATATGGTCACGTAAGACACCGTCGCTTTTGCCAATCGGCCAGTGTCGTCTGAGACAACTCCAAAGCGGCGGACTGCTGTGCAGCTAAAACGAGCATAGTGGGCACAGTACCAACAGCAGTTTGCATCGGTACTTGTATATTTACATGTACTTTTATAACATCCACTGTTTATCCCACCATTCTTACTGCTATAAAAAAAATGTGCCCTAAATCTAAGTGCAAATAACTCGTTTGGCAAGCTTATAAGCTCTGCCTAATTTGTGTTTGCTTTTGCCGGCCACAGCCAAAGCTAGCACACATGACATCATAGGTTCTGTTGCAGGAAATGAGCTATGGGTCGCATGGCCATTCCCCCCCTTTTTTTAATTATATAGCTTATTTGACCGAAGTTTACATTAAAAGTAGTGTCAGTATAATTTTAATTAGGCAATATTTCAAATGAACCAAACTTGTGTTTAGTCTGCATGGCCCCTTTAATGTAAAAAAAATACATGAAACCACTGATAACCACAAACCCCATGCCTGTATTATGCACATACTGTGTGCACATTACAAGCATGGTAGAAATGAACTGTACTCACCATCACAGGTAATCCGTGGATCCTCGATTCCTACCTCGATGACACCCTCTTCCTTCTCTTTCCAGTCTCCACAGAACATGCTCGCGAAATATGGGGACTGCAGTAAAAAGACAGAGCAAGGTACAACACTGTGTATGGTGTTTCCTTTCAGACAACTGCTGGGCTGTATAAACATTCATTATGCTAGCAAATAGAAGCAGCAAACTGTAGGCATTTGCCAGAAAAATGCCTACAGTTGCAGCGGCAGCGAAATTCAAAGTGTCTGCTAACCAGGGTGTCGGAACGTTCCAGTTACTGTTTTGTTCCATAAATAAAAGTTCCATTCCGGTTCAGCTCCAGAATGAAAAAAATAATGGTTTGTAATGGTTCATAACGGTTCGTGCTTGCTCACATAAAAAAATTGAGATTAAAGGAAAAACACAAATTTGGTTCATTAAAAAGACTGCCTCGTTAGAATCATACTGACACCACTTTTAACGTAAACTTCACTCAAATAAGCTACATAATTAGGAAAAAAAAGGGAATGGCCATGCGACCCACTAGCTCATTTCCCACAACAGAACCTATGATGTCAGATGAGACAGCTCTGCGATTGGCGGAGGGCGGCAAAAGCAAACGCAAATTAGGCAGAGTTCATAAGCATGCTGAACGAGCTATTTGCGCTTAAATTTAGGGTATTCTTTTTAAAGCCGTAAGAATTGTGGGACAAACAGTGTAAGTTACGAAAGCACATGTAAACATAGAAGTACCGATGCGTACTGCTGTTGGTACTGCGCGCACTATGCTTGTTTAGCTGCACAGAACTGCGGAGCTTTGGGGTCGTCTCAGACGATACTGGCCGATTGATTGATGCTACGGTGTATAACGACCATATTTGTCGAGCTAGCACTATGTTTCAGGCAACGATTTTCTCCCAGAGCAAAAACAAGTCAGGTTAAAGAAGGTCAAAAAGAAACCAAAGGCACAAAACGGCATGCCACGGTATGGTGGCGCCATCTAGGTTTAACGTAAACAAACGCGTGAACACCTCGATGCCAACGCTGCCGTACAGGCTGGAGACACCCTTTGAACGGTCCCGTGCCGCTGCGATTCTGGCATCTGTCTGGCATCGCTGCCAGACGCACAGCGATCACGCGGGGAGCTCAGTGCTACACCTGTTGACACAGATGGAGAAAGTATGGAGGCACGCAGCAAGCCTGCATGGAAATTAAAATGAAACCTGGAATACCTGAACTTGCCACTCAAACTGAGACGAATTTTTTTCGATTTCATTTTTGTTCCGGCCAAAAATATCTTTTTTTTTGTTCCAGTTTCATTTCGACACCCTGCAGCTATTACAAGGCACATTCCATCATTTTTGTTATATTGCTTATATTTTGCCCTTTTGCCTCATTCGTTTTGTGCTGTTGTTATTTTTAACTGCAGGCACTAGCGATGCCAGTACCACCGCACCTCTATGTAGTCACGCTGTGAGGTAGGTCCACAAGCAGCTAGTAATTTGTGTAGCAGGCCTTCACCACTGCCCACCCCAAATACCAGTAGTTGCTAGTACTGTGTCCTGCTGCAGCAGCCCCAACTACACCGGCACTTTTCTGCAAGCCATCACACACAACATATAATCGAAAATCAGACACTTTGATGCTAACAGGTTTTCCCTTTTTGTTCTGGCAGCTGGACTGTTCTTCCGGATACCCAAAGAAAAAAATTTACATCAACCTTTGTTGCAATTAGAAAAAAAAAAGGGGGGGGGGGGTGAAATGCGCGACATATTTAAGCTGTGTCAAAATGAAATTAAAGCGTTAAAGGCCACCAGAATTGTGCGTAGCCAGTTACATTTCTGCGCAATCTTGCAGCAGAACTTTACCTTTTGTACATACAGAATCTTTGTCATTAATTTATGAAATGAACCAATCAATTCATAACCTCTCACACAAAGAATTTAACACACCACAAAAGCCTACTGTGCTACTTAATTGCTTTACTTTTGCCCGTAGGCTAAACAAGAAAATTATACACAGCCTCCGAGACGGTTTTACCAAACCAACGAAACCCAAGTTTGACCCGGAATTAAGGTTATAAATAACCCTCACACATGTAGCACGCTACTTCGCAGTGCAAGGCCCGTGTGTACCAGCAGACAACTATAAACGGGGTAACTGCAAAAACCACCATTCTTTGGCGTTGCTTTCGCAACATCCACAAAGCCTGCAGCCAGTAGCTGAAGCAAAGGTTCTGTTAGTCCCGTGCCAGTCAGTGTGAGCCCCATTTGGCAGTGGCAATAAATGACTACCTGACATTAAAGGGACACTGAAGTGATATGTAAACATTGCAGGATTACTTGCGCAAATTGTAGTCCGGAGTCCCCAGGCCATGTTACGACCACTCTGGGCGCGTTTACGCGATTTTATTTAGTAGAAAAATTAATTCGAAAATGCGTTCCTCCTCTCTTTACGCTCGCCCATTTTCTGCGGCGTTTTCGTATGACGTCGAGAGGAGCCGAGCTCGCAATTGGCTGCGCTAGGCGCTACTGCACGGCTCCCCGGCCTTTCAGACAGAGTCAGTCGGCCCAGCGTTTCGTCCGCCGGCCGCCGACGGGTCGTCGCAATTCGTTCGCTCAGTTGAAACGAAGCCAGGACACGTTTGTGAATGGAAGAATGGGCCTTTCTTTACTTGGTTAGTTTGTACACTGTATCTAGCTCCAAGTCAAGGTCGCTTGACACAAGCGCTGCACAAGCGCACATGCGACGCTTCGCTGACTGGTACGCCAGTAGGAAAATATAAGGCCTCTTGAAGGCGGGAGAAGAGTCAGCGAAGTCAATATAGGTACTAAGGAAATAAAATCAACTGATATTTTTACCGTACAGCGTAAAAATAGGGTGCGGGAAGCACTTTTTTGCGCTGGGCGAACAAGCACAGCGGTCAGCAGCACGACTACGCATCTGCGAACGCTTTTCCGTCTACGAAATGCAATTGCTAGACCTGAGCTATTGTGGAAACTCGGGGGACGCTTACTGCACGAGCGCAATACAACAAATAGTCACCTAAGCTGCTTGAAATGCCAAAACTAAATAAAAGTGTAAACTTGTTGTACAATATATACCTTACATTACCGAGGTCAGAAGAGCCCGTTCCGTAGCCGAGTGCTCTGAGGCGCTAGGTATGTTGCCGCAAGTGTTTTGCAAGCCACGAGTTCGAGTCCCCGCGGGTACGTGCTTTTATTTTTTTGTAAGTTAATTTTTTCGTTTTCTGCCGATGTTTTCTACATTGAGTTCACCTTTTTTTGGGCCGCAACGTTCATGGCTCCACGAACTAGTTCACAGAACGCGCGCAGGCTGGCACTGGCGCGCTAGCGAGTTCTCGTTGGCGTGCTGTTGCCATAAGCACGGACTGCTTGCGGGCAGTGGGCACAGGCCAGAATGAACAGACCCTTGGCCTGGTGCGAACACGCTTTTTACGGTACAGGCATGAGTGAGGCAAGCTCCAAATATGGGGGAAAAGCGCATGACATTTGGGCGTCTGCGGGTACGCGGAGGGCGTCCATGCACTGCGTAAGCCTCGGCTAGTGAATGCTACGATTCCAAGCCATCCTGGGAGGCTTATCTTTATGCATTTTTACAGCTGACAACATGGCAGAAGCGCGGTACGATGATTACTGAGTTATTGAGAATGCCCATCCAACAACGCCACCGATTGTGTTTTACAGAACCGAAACCGAAACTTGTTTGGTTGCTCACCTTGGGCATCGTCCAATCATGGTGCGGCTCCTCCTAACGTCACAGCTTTAGTTGGTGCGGCCGCCGCAAACCGCGCATGGTAGTTTTTCTTCTTTCGCGCTTTGTAAAATAATTACCGATTTGTCAACCGGATAAACGATGAAAAGTGTGCTAATTTGAGCCAGTCTACGCAGTGCAAGCAAAAACGGGAGCTTGACAAATTCACTTCAGTGTCCCTTTAAGGCCTACGGCTAAGGTGCTCCACTAGAGCGCTAACCACATGGAGCGATTTTGCAAGCGATTTGGGGAGCGACGAGACTAGCGACGAACTACTTTTTGCCGCGGACCAAATCGCTCGGTTCTGGGTCGCCATAAGAAGTCCTTCACCTCCCGGAAGTGGCCTCAGTGACTAGCCAATAGCAAAGCCATAAGGTGCGCAACTCCAGCTCAGGGAGAGAATGAGGGGAAGGGGTGAGCGGTGGCACAGCACATTCTACAAAAGTACGACCCTCTGCTTACTGATAACGCTCATTTCCCGTTTTTGTGACAAATGCACACATAAAAAAACCTTGCAGCCGTGCGTACTTCAGTAATCGTATTGGGCGCTGTGCAGATCGCGTTTCGCCGTCGCTCACGCAATAGCTCTCATCTGGTTGCCTCGGCGAGCGATTGCAGAACCCCATCACGTCGCTTGCGAAAATTGCTCCATGTGATTAGCGCTTAAAATCGGGGCTGTGCACGCTAAATCTGTAGTACCCTAGCTGTAAGGTGCCATAGTGCAAAGCTATGGATTAATTAAGGCCACTTGGGGTTCTTCAACATGCACCAGGAATTCAACATGCACATGGGAATTTGTTTTCGGCACCACTTATAAAAACAGATGCACCGAATCGTGCCCATGACTTTGTGCTCTGTAGTGCAAGGCCTTAACCACCGAACCACTGCAGGCAAGTATTGGCTAATTCATTCCAACACTGGCTACATGGCCACAAAAAGGTTCACCTTCCACTCCAGCTGCAATGGCTGCTTCTGGAACAGAGGTTAGGCAATATATATATATATATATATATATATATATATATATATATATATAGCGGGAAACAATTTCTTGGACACCGGTAAGTATAATGAAGAAAATGAAACACGTCGAAAGAGGATAGGTTTTAACGTTTCGACCGGGGACCGGCCTTAAAACCTATCCTCTTTCGACGTGTTTCATTTTCTTCATTATACTTACCGGTGTCCAAGAAATTGTTTCCCGCTATATATATATATATATATATATATATATATATAGTATATATATATATATATACTGCTGTGGGATATCATTAGAGCAGAAAGGTGGCATGAACAGGCGGCAAGCTCTCTTGTGTCAACGCTACAATGTTTTTAGAGAAAACGCTACGAGTAACACAAATCCAAGTAACATGTGCAGTTGCAATGCATAATTATGTGCATAAGCAACAGCAAGAAGAGTCTCGCATTATTTTTCTTCTCTGCGGTTTTTAGTGTTTCTAGAACACGCCGTTCCACTGCAGCTGCACCTCCTGCTGTTCTCGTGAGCACGTAAGAAGGGCATGCGCGCGCAGTGACAAAGCAAGATTGGAACTTTGCTGCTCTTCTAGACTTCGGCCAGCATGTGCAAACCTCCTCGCCAGCGACAAATGCAGGAACAGCAGCCTCGAGAGCCCCATTTCTATCCTAATAATGGCCTTCACGCCGAAAAATACGAGTGTATGAGCATTCAGCACAAGTACTGAAGCCCAGGCAGCACGAATTGGCCAACAGGTCAGTGGTACAGAGATCAATTTGTTTTGCACTGAGTAAGCACTTAGTTTGTTTCCTTTTTTTGTTAACAAAAACCTATCACTGTAGTAAGGGGGCGGCTTTACGGCGCGCCCGTAAGACGGAATCCGGTACCTAGGGGAGGTATAACAAAATAACGATACAGCGTATGTCAACCACAAATGACCGTGCTGAACATTATTCTCGCCGTCTTCAGACGTACCTGACACAGGTAGACCTTGTGCAGGCACCAGTCGATCCCCAGGGCGACGATGGTGACGTCGCTGTTCTGGCCCTCGAGGAACAGAGTGCGGTAGATGTACTGGGACGTGGTCATGAGCTTCTTCCTGCGAGGACGCGTCACATGCCGCATGAGCGTCAGAAAGCCGCTGACGGGGCCCGCGGGACGCTGTACCGAGCCGATCATCACGATGGGCCGGCAGCGCCGCTGCTGACAGGCGCACACGCGTCTCGGGCACCGACTCGGCATTATCGGCCCGGATCCGATCCCAAGACAAGCGCACGGAAGGCACAACCGTGTCAGTCACGCCTCGAGAAAGCAACTTAAAAACACGGCGCACGCACGAGAACTCGTCCCCTCTCGATATTGGGGACAGTGAGCCACTTCCGAGCTGCAACGCCCAAGAGATGCAGATCGCCACCCGCAGCCACCAACCAGGTCACGGCGTTGAGCCGCTCTACGAGGATAAGCTGAAAATCGCCAAAGAGAGCTACCCGTTTATCTACAAACACGGTGCCGTTCAAAGCCGCTGGCGAAAGTGCCAAAGCGCGCCGAGGCGCCAAACCCATAACGCGCCTGCAGCGACGGACGCTTTGTATACATACAAGCGTGCCGTCTGCGCGGAAGCGCTCTCGTTTGTAATGCTTCGGCGTACCCCGACGACATGACGTACTCGGCAACACTTCCGGGACTCAGCGAAAAAAAACAAAACAGGCGAAAACAGCGTGTCGTTAATCGAGCATGGGGGTTAACAGCACCTTTTTGGCGACGAGGCCCCCTCCGGGTCCTCTTCGGAGAAATCGTCAGGCAGCTTCCGCTTTCGTTTTACGAAAGTTGTTGCCGCTCTGCTCAGCGGAAACGTTGGTAAGATATTGCCCATTACTATTACACTCCACGGACGTTATGCGGGCAGTAAAAGTAACGGCAGCGAGGCTACAGCCCTCAAAAGTCTTGGACCGTGCCGTTCATGTTCGGTCAGATCGGTTGCCTGCTGCGGTTGACTACATTAACACCACCCTGCGTCATTACAGAGCAAAACAAACAAACAAAATTCTTTTAAAACTTAGGCACCGTAATAATACAAAACTAACCAACCTTACCACTTAAATTTTATTTGCATATGTTTTATACAAAAATGCAATAGTATAAGTAAATGACTTTGATTTCAAGTTCTCAAATTTGGCATGACGTCAACTGATCTTCCGGTGACAGCGCGCGAGATTCGTCACGGGTGGTTCCCTAATCGTATTGCTATGGTGTCACATAGTACTGCAGCACTGACATAGTTTTAGTTTGACCAAGTTCAGAAAGGATAGTATGCCATAAATTGTTTTGAATGCGTCTAAGACAAGTTACAAACTGTTTCGTGCGTTCTGGGAGCCAGTGCACAGCAAAAAACCATGGGAAACTGCGGTGCGCCAGCGGATGGTACGCTCGCACGCCCCAGCTGGATACCTATCGCCGGATGCCTACGGCTGGATGCCTACCGCCGAGTGGGTGATGAAGTCATGCGTAAGTATATTTTTGCAAGTGCACCGTATTTCGCGATTTACGCCCTTTTTGTCGGCATCTTGTCAACGACGTGTACATAAAGGACGCAGCTTTGTGCCCTTGATTGTCTTGCTGCTGTATCATCTAAGCTAGAGTGACTTTTCGGTGTTTTCGCATCTCGTGAAAATTGTGTCTGAGCCTAGTGAATCGTGACTTGCACGACAGGGCTGTAGATCTCCAGCGATGGCCTCGCCTGGCCATCGGTGCGCCACTTGGTTCGAGTGGAACATTCTGGCGGCCTGACGGCTGTGAAACGTGAGCTGTCTTGTGCCCCGCACTAGCTTCGCTGGATTTTGATCACGTTTAGTGCTCTTTTCTCGCGGCTTTTTACTGCGAAGCAGTATATGTCAACCCCCCTCCCCCAGTTTTCATTCCGGGTAAGCCGATTTACTCGGCAGTGCTCCGGGGCTTCTCGCCACCGCTGACCCCTCTTTCAAACTATTTCCCCCCTAGTCTCCACCGATACATCTTTGACATGTTACGCAGTCGGCTGATGACGGCGGTAGTGCCGTTATCAGATGATTGCGAAGAGTAAACAGAAGCGCGGATGGGCGTAAAAACCACCAAAACCCGCGGCCGCCGCTGAGCGTGTAGCAGCCGTCGCTTACGCTCAAATTCTACCTCGCCCAGTAGCTGCGAATCCCTCCCGATTGAAGAGCAACTTGCCCAGTTGGAATTCCAGCGTGAGCTTATAACTCTTTTTCTGCTTGATGATGATTAAAGTCCTCCCCTTTGAATCGGGGTGACGGCGTGCGCCATCTAGCCTATCTTAGTAGTTTGAATTTAAATTTAATCCCTCAACTCGGAGTTCTTTTTAATTCTGCCCTGCCGCTACCCCTGGCTGGGATGTTATTTTATCGACTTCCCTGCTTTTTTTCCACCAATACTCTAGCCGCTGCTTAGTAATACCTAGTGTCACTAAATAACCGTATTTAGTGACACTAGTAATACCTACTGCTGACCAGTTAATGCTTCCATCAATTGCGAAGCCCAGTGCCTCAGGAAGTAGGACTTTCCCCCCAATTCTATCCGGCTGAATCTTTTGGCATCCTATTACTATGTGGTCGACTGTTTCTTTATCCCTGCCACATACAACACGTCTCATCCTGTGACGAATATTTGCTCATGTAAATTCAAGTTCTCCAAGCAGCCAGCCCGCGCCTCAAAGAGCAACGCACTACCTTTATTGTTGTCATAAAAGTTCTCTTTCCGGATCTCTTTTTTGCTTGCTTTGTAGATTCCCAGCGATCCCTTCTTTTCCATCCTCTCTTTCCACATGCGCATCTGTTTCCTTCACTTGCTTTTTAACTGCCCCCCCCCCCCTTGTTTATTTGCCGCGGTCAAGGTATATTTAGTCGCCAGCTTTCGCGTCCTCTTCCGCCATTGTGTGTCCACACTTTTAAGGTACACGTACCTGTGCACTCTGGCTGCCCAGTTCTTCTCATCTAAATGTCTAAGCCGCTCCTCAAAACGTATCTTACTTTGCGCTTCCCTCGCCTCAAATGAAGCCCAACCAATATCGCCTTGTACCGCCTCATTTGTAGTCTTACTGTGAGCTCCCAGTGCTAATCTGCCGACTGCCTTTTGGTTAACCTCCAGTCCCGACAGAATATCGGACTTTAAGCATAATACGGCATTAGAGAACGTTAGCGCCGGCACCATAACCCCTTTCCAGATGCCTCGCACTACCTCGTACTTATTGTATCCCCAAAGTGCTCTATGTTTCATTACTGCTGCATTTTGTCTCCCTTTCAGTTTGAGGTGTTCTTCATGGGCATTCAGGTAGCCTTTTCCTTCATTAAGCCAGATCCCCAAGTATTTGTACTTATTTACTAATGGTATGGCCTCCTGTTGAATTCTTATTGGTGCTGTATGAGCTTCCTCGTTGAACACCATGACTGCAGATTTCTGTGGGTTAAAATGTAGGCCTAGGTACGTTGCCTCATCACCACAAATGTCGGCCAGTTTTTGAAGGTCTTCCGCATTATCTGCCAGCAACACTATATCGTCCGCGTACATCAATCCCGGAATCCGTTGCTCCACCAACTCTCCATTGCTTCGGTACGACAAGTCAAAGCCTAATCCACTCTCCTCCAATCGTCTTTCCATTCCTCTAATGTACAGTGTGAACAGCAATGGCGAAAGGGGGCACCCCTGCTTTAAACCTCTTCGAATGTATACGGGCTCTGTGCCTGTACGCCCTTCCCATGTAAGATGCGCCTTGTTATCCTCATATATTGCCCTTAGCAGCCCCACAAAATCTGACCCAATCCCCTCTTCTTCCAGTATATGCCACAGCAATCCCCTATCTACGTTGTCATAGGCTCCCTTTATGTCCAGAAACAGTAGCCATGTTGGTCTGCCCTGTGCTGCCGAAATTTCGATGGTCTGGGTTATTACGAAAATATTGTCTTCTAAGCGTCGACCCGGCCTAAATCCATTTTGCAGTTCCCCTAAAATACCGTTACTTTCCACCCACTTCAACTCGACTTTGATGGCTTGTACAGCTAATCTATAGAGCACTGACGTGACTGTAATCGGCCTGTAAGAGCTCGCCTTGTCCTTCTCTCCCTTGCCTTTATAAATCAAACTCATTCTGCTTTCGCGCCGTTGCGTGGGAATCCTCTCGGATTTTATAGCGCGCTCGATGGCTCTATACAAGTGCGTCTTTCCCGCTGGTCCCAAATGGTTGATAATCTCTACTGGGATGCCATCCGGTCCTGTTGCCGTACTTTTGGGAACACTGTGTTCTGCCTTTTTCCAGTCCAAAAATTCGATATTAAATTTTTTATCTGTCGCTCTTCTATTGGCCACATGTGTCACAATATCTCGCGTGTTTGGCCGAAAGTATTTGCTATGACTCCATGTAGGTATTTTAATGCGCTGTCCCCCAGGAGAACGTTACCGTCCCCGTCCTGTATCTGAGTCTGCACCTCTTTAGTCGTTGTTCCCAATGCTTTTAAATGATTCCAGAATTTTTGGGGGGCGCTCTTATCCTTCTTACGTATACCTGATACCCATTTCTCACTCGCAGTTTTAATCTTTGCTTGTACTAGTTTTTGCACCTGAAATTTATTTTCTTGGTACCGGCTCCACCGTAACTGCACCTCTTCATCCTGATACCCCATTTGTTTTGCCTTTCTGTGCAATCTAGAAGCCCGTTGTCGCTCTTCAATAGCCAGTTTGATTTCCTTGTCCCACCAGCTTCGTGGTTTCCTTTTACCCCTCCAGCGGTTTTGTTTCCTTACTTTGTATATTTCCTTCTGTATACAACTCACCACCTCGTCATATTCCCACACCTTCGTGGGCTCGGCCTCTAATTCTCTTTCGATGCTATTGACGATGTCTGCTATCTGCTTCTCGCTCAATTTCGGGAGCCCAACCTCCGGTGTTTCCTGCCTAGCCCCTCCACTGTCAAATTTCAGGATTATACGCCTGTGGTCGCTGCCCAGGCTGTTTTCTCCTTCTTCATCTATCATCATTTGGTTCAACCGCTCGTACGTGTGCTCTGAGACCAGGCCGTAGTCTATGCAAGACTGTCTTTTGCCGCTTTGCCACGTTATCTGCCCGTCGCATTTATGCTCCCAGTTAACTATTACCAGTTGCTGTTCTTCACACATATCTAGAACTATTGGGCCGTTATAGTCCGTATATCCATCTAGATCCTCAATGTGGGCATTTAAGTCGCCTACTAATATCACCTCGCCGGATTCTTTAAATTTCTTTGTCCTTCCTGAGGCAGTCCACCCACTCTTTATTTTGTTCTCTGGCGTCATTCCCTGTCCACAGATAGGCCACGTACTCCCCACCGTGTCTTTTTTCCACCCACCATTTCACAAACCCATAAGTGCTCCTTACAGCCCTGATTCTCCCTTTGCCAATTCCCTCCTCGCCTAATCAACATGCCCACGCCCCCACCTTTGCTTTCTCCCGCTGCCCTGTTGCACCCCACCCATACGTAGTCATCTATCACTGGTGGCTCCTCCATATCTCTCAGGTGGGTTTCAGTCAGGGCGTACACATCAATTTCTTCTTTCTCGAGTTGGGTTTGTATCTCAATCCATTTTTCCTGCTTGTGGCCGCCTTGCATGTTTATATAACTAATTTCAGTTCCACGGTTTATTTTCCTTTTCTTTGCTTTACTTTTCCGCCGCCGTGCATCAATGCCCCCTCCTTCCTGCCTTTCGCTACCTCCTCTACTCAGTCCGCCTTCTTCTTGAACCTTCGGGGCCCCCCCAAAAAAGCCACTGCGCGGGCTGCCAGTCGGTGCCCTACAGGCTCAGCTAGACGGTTACTGAGGTGTATGCCGTCGAACACAAACGCCCCGTTGCGGCCTGCACGGACCAGGTCCCGGTTCAGGTTGACCACCTCAAAATTCATCGTTTTACCCAGGGTCCAAAGTTCCCTGTTTGCCGCAACCACCGCCCTTTCTTCGTGGATCCCTTGTTTCTGTACCTCCGGCACCGTGCAGACCGCAGTCTGCACATCCTCCGAGACCGCCCTCAGCTCTTTGACACCCTTCGCTATCTGCTTTGCGAACCCTCCCCCGTGTCCCTGCAACACATCGTTCACACCCCCCATTATCACTACCAAGCTGCGGTCCTCCATTCTGTCCCACAGTTGCCCCTTTGCTTGTTCCATCACTTCCCCTACTCTTTTTCCGGGAAGCTTGCTCACCTTCACGCGTTCGTCGTCTCCCACCTTCCCCTTGATCACCTTCTTACCCTGCCCGTGTTGGAGTCGCCGACAACGATGACTTGGCGCCTCCTCTCGTCTTTAGCCGGTATTTTAGCGGGTGTTCGGGGTCTACTGTGGTTGACCACGACAGCAAATGACCTGGCTGGCGATCCACCACTTTCTGGCGAAGCCTCGGTGCTTTCTTTGCGACCCGAGTCCGCTCTGCGTTGACGGACACTGCTCTTGCGCGCAGCATCAGTCGCCCCCTGTGGCTCTTCATTCTTGCCGGCGTGCCGCTCATCGTGCTGATCTCGCGCACTCACGTCGTCTCCTACCGCCGGAGTCGCAAGCTCTTCCACCCGCTTTTCCAACTGGGCCTGCCTTTCTCGCGCTTCGTCCAGCTCGGCCATCGTGCGCAGCAACTGGGCGGTCTTCACCTGCCCCGCCTTGTCGAGCTCGGCAACCCGCGCCTTGAGAGCCATCCGCGCTTCTCTCTCCTCCCTCAGGTACCCCTCCAGCTCCTCCACCCTAGCATTACACTGCTTCTCGAGGCGCTCGAAGCCTTGTCTTGTTCGTTCGCAAGGCCTACATTCAAAGGGCGCCTTCTTAGCGTCGGCCACACGCTCAAACTCCGTCTCTCCCAAGTAGCACCAGCGCAGGCACTCTTGGCACTGCACTTGGTCTTCGTCCCTAGTCCTCGGGGCCATCGTTCGGCCAAACCCTAGGCCTAAGTCGCCCCGTCACACAAACAAAGCCCGCTTAGAATTGTTTTTTTTCTCCACTCGAACACCAAAAAAGCCTGTCGCGTCGCCCCCGTGCTGTCACCCACGTTGCTCCTAATTCTCAAAACATCCCTTTCGCTGCGCTAAAACAAAACAAAGAAAAAAAAAAGCACTAACTGCTACCACGTGGCTTTACTACTTGTTACACCTATATTCCTGTTAACTCACGCTAACTGCTATTTTACCTGCTAACCTCTATTAATTAAGTCGAGTCCTACTTCTGCAACATTATCACAAACAAAAAAGAAACGAAAAAAAACCAAAAACTTGTCGTTTTCGTCTTCTGCGCCGTCACCTCCGCTGCCGATGACCGCCAGCGCCGCCTCTCTGTCAAGCCTTCCGAGCGACATTTTCAAGGCCTGTCAAGGCCTTCCGAGCGACATTTTCGCAGGTGTCTTTCACGCCTAATTGTGCGCCATCACCTGTTGCTGGTTTATGCGTGCACGGTTTGGGGGTGGAAGGAAGGGGGTTGTGCACGCACAGCTAGGCTTCATGCCGCTACCGATGAAATGCTGGTTGTGCTGGTCCTATGAAGGAGAAGGGAAACGGACAGCCACTTGTTTGTACGCAAGAATAGAGTTCAAGGGTCTCCATATTTTAAATCGTTATGGGACGTATGCATACTGTTCGTTTGGAGGAAGAAGAGCTAGTATTGAAGAAGCATCAGCCCGAACAGAAGCGCAAATGGGCGCGGAAACAAGCGAAAGCTGCTGCCGCTGCCGTTACTGCCTCAAGTTCCAGCTCGTTGAGTAGTAGCAAATCTCTCCAGAAACTTGCCCGCTTGGAACACTGCCATGAGCCAATCTCTCTCCTTCAGATTGAGGCCTTTCAGAGGCATATTTTGGTCCGCATCTGTCACTTATAAGCACGCGCTCATGACCATTTGCCGGTTTATGCATGGACAGGTTTGTAGTGGAGAATATTGGGAGGGGGAAGGGGGCATGCACGCGCAGCTATAGGTTTCAAGCCCGTACTGATGGATGGCATGTCCGTTGTGCTGGCGCCAGGTTTACACACGGACGTTAAATGGCCTGAAGGGACCTGTCCAATGTCCTTAGTGGTAGCGCGGATTGAGTTGGTGTGTTACACAAACAGTAAGATGCTTATGACGGGGGAGGAACACAGGCAGCTCCATATTTGTCCACAGGAACGAAGCTTGGGTCCTTTGAAGGTTCATTCAATTGGCTTGGAAGTATGCTCCATCACAAATTACAAACAAACGTGTTTTGTTTTTTGCACTCTGTGGACCGCTTCCAGCTTCACAGGTCATCCTTCTTCACCCAGCGGAAGGGCACTAATTTGTGTAGCTTGGGCGAGCAGGCACGGCCCCTCGGTCAGGCGTTTCCCCCTGGTCAGCTGGTCTTTCTCCGCAGGATCTGGATGCTTTGTGAGCAGTTGCCGCTATCCCTGTGGTTTTCATGATGACAAAATGAAAAGCCATATGGCATAATAATGATCCCAATTAAGTGCAGTGTGCTCTTCCAATGGGCATGGTGCGGTAGCATAAAATTGGATGTCCACCTCTTCGTATAAAAGCATTACCTGCAGGCTCTAAGACTGGGAAGTGCATTCTAGAGCCCCTTGTTCGCATTTTTTCCAGTGAGCCCATTTGTGCCTCAACAGCTTCTGTATATACATGGCATAGTTTTCGGTGGGTATGTGGAGATACCCTGGAGATCTGCTGACACACTTCAGCAGTTTGCATCAGCTGGTGTAATAGCTGTGCATAGGTGCACTCAAGTTGACAATGCCAGGTGTGACAATGAGTTATTGGTCATCGACTTTCTCCTAATGTGCTGTCCTGATCCTCAGAGCTTTGTCTTCGCTCTTTTGTTTGGAGCCTTTTTCTGGTAACCGCTGTACTGTCGTAAATGCTGGTGCATTGGCCATAGGCTCCTTTAGCATGTCAGATTGAAAAAGTTACGTACTTTCTGTGCAGGGCATGGCCCCCTGCAGGCTACTCAGGGGACTGAGATCATATCCACTGAATTAGTGTTTCGGAAGTCCTGCAGAATGATCAGAGGGAGAATGCACAATAATGTTGTTGTCACCACACGTGGTTACACTTTTATCGATATGCTCCCCAAGGACGTTGGTGCCTCTGCATTTGAAAAATGCCAGCCCAGGGAGATGGATTATCTTTTGCATGACATCACAGAGTCCATGTTCACAGCTGTCAGCAACTCGGGTCGTCCAGGCTGTTGCTTCCTTGTGTGGTGTATCCATGAAACTGACTTCCTATTGAGCTCTTCTGGAGATGTCTACTGCCTACACGTCTTTCGTTTGGCTTCCTGACATGCTCACTGCTAGCCAGCCATAGGCTAGTTCTATTACTACTAAAAACAGATTCTTTATTGTCTGTTTCTGCCGTGACTACATCTCCTTATCCCTCTTATCCCTCTTCTCGTTCATCTATTTCTAGTTAACCAGCAGTGATGTGGACTCAGCTGTCATATTTATAGGTGGCATTCATTGAAAAGTTTAGCTGTCAATTTCTTCGCTTGGCAACACTGGGAATGGCCACAGACATGGCCCCCGCAGGGGCACCTTGTACGTTCAAGGTGACGGTAGTGGCGACACCGCGGACCCCAAGCCCATGTGGGTTGGACCCACCCACGCTTTAGGCTGTGCGTGGCTTAGCCGTGTCCAGGGAAAAGGGGATCCTGGTGGCTGAGCCGACACCGAGGTTGTTGTGGACCTTAGGGCCCCTTGGTGGAGGCAACACGCCACTTTGGCCCTCGCTTCTTGTAGACGGCACCCCCGGACTGACCCCCGGACTGACCCGGCCGAGGGGGAATCAGCCAGTCGCCCTTTCCTGTCCCCCTCTCCACTCTTTCGCTTTCCTGTCTCCTTTCTCCATCTTTCCTGTCCTCTATTTTTTCTGCTTTCCAATCTCCTCTTCCAGGTGGCAAGGGTCCTCTTCCAGGTGGCAAGTGTGCGACATGCGCTGATGCAGCGTATCTGTGCATTCATCTGATAATGTTTGTTAGGCGCTCTTTTTATCATTTTATTTACTGCAACGCAAACTCGCGTTGAAATGCTACGATAAAGATTCACACATGACTGAACCAGTCTGCCCTGATCATCGCGGTAAGCTTGGATAATGCGGCTTACAGAAGTCTTAGACCTCCCGGTGAGTCGGCAAATTTCCCGCTGAGTAGAGTCCCTTCGATGAAAAGCCGCACGATGTGCCTCCGTTGCTGGATGGGAACGGGGGACCGCATTCTTCACGAATATGGCCATGCAGGACGAGTTACTTTCTTTCTACACTTTATAGCTATCACTGTCCAATGGGTGACATGGAACGAAACGCCTCATTTCTTTTCGATAGGAATTCACTTACAACGCACAATTGTGTATTTCGGTATATTTTTCCGAAGCGAATAAACCATCGCTGTTTTCAGTTCTTGATATCAACTGTGTGTTCATCTCATAACGACCAGCACTGGTTGAGTCATGTGTGAATCTTTATCGTAGCCTTTCTTCAACACGAGTTTGCGTTCCAGTAAATAAAATGATAAAGAGAGCGCCGAACAAACATTCTCAGATGAACGCACAGTTGCGCGGCATGAGCGCATGCGGGCAAGCTGCCGGCTGCTGCCAAGCATCACGCCGCTCGGTAGGCGCGCCTCTCAAGGTGCCGCCGCACGTCGCATTCGAGAGGAACGAAGTGCTGTAGCCGCAATCAAGGAAACTGACATGCAAAAACTATAGGGAGGGACACACATGCGCCCTCCACTATCTCGACAGCAGGCGCTGGTCCGGAAGGTGTCGCGACGATAGTTTTCGTGCACCGCTCGCTTGGTTTGGTTTATTCTGTGGCCGCCTGTACATGTCTTTTATATGTCGCACCAATGTAAATGCAGCTGCCATAGCTGGGAATCAAACTCGCGTGCTAGACAAACACCACCGCTTAGCAACCACTGCAGGTAAAATATTTCAACGCGCGTACATACTCGTGGATTCAAATGCGGAGCAAAAAATTTCAGCAATACCAACTTGTGTCCGAGACAACCACGTGAAGTTGCCAAGAGCCTGGTCATCAAAGGTGATGGTGTCTCTCGTGTAAGAATACGAACTTTCACGCCGATGTGGCGTGAACTGCAGACGGTGTAAGCTAAACTACGTGCGCTTTTAAACCCTTATTTTTTGCGTTTCAGTTCATGACGTGCTTGTACAGACTAGATGCTCCATCTGATTGCCCGCTACGAAGACACTGAACCAAATATAATAAACAAATTACACACACGGGGGCCCTCCCATGGCTCAAAAATAAATGACCGGGCCAGGCCGGGCCTGGGCTTGAGACGACGGGCCCGGGCCGGGTCCTGGCCAGGCTCACTTGGGAATGCCCGGGTCCGGGCTAGGTGTTACGGGCCCGGGTCGGGCTCGGGCCTTAAAATCAAGCCCGTGCAGTGCTCTAATCTGTGCTCTATTCCCCTTGAATGGGAGGCCACCACTGGCACCTTTTTTTAGAGAAATGCTGCAAAACTATTTGTTGTGCCTATCTAGACACATTTTTCCAGCCTTGCAGGGGTCTTTACAATTCAAAGGGTGACTCATTAGTTGTTGTTGATAACCTTTATAGAACAAAAAAAGCACCCCAAAGTGGTTCTGGGAGAGAAATAGAAAAGTTAGCTATGCAGACGGGAGGACCTGGCAAATGTGAGCCACCAAAGCTCACCACCAGGCCACCCGTGGTCCACTCCCTCTGGCAACGTGAACCACTGTTGGAGAGAAAAGAAAGGGGGAAATTTTTAGATGGGTTGAAAGTGATGGTTATGAACCAGAGCGCTCCAAAAGAACATGCAACGTTTGGGAAACACGGAACACTGGTTGCACCATGCAGGGCTGCGATGGCCTTCTAATCCACATATGTGTGGGGTAGCAAGGCTGTCTGCACCTTCCAGATGAGACGAGAATCTGCCCGGGGTAGCGGTGGAAAGGAGAAGGTAGAGTCTTATCCCTGACTAAGTCTTGCAGAATGTGGCTTCGAAGTAGAAAGAACTGCTGCACCTGTGTGGGCAGGTGGAAAGGGACTGGGCAGGGTGTCTCCAAGTCTCCCGATAGAGATGGAGCATGCAAGAGCTGATGGTCTGGCTGGTTGTCTGGGGTGCCTGCATGACCAGGGACACACGCGAGCACATAACTAGTACCAGTGTTTGGCCAAATGAGTGTGGAGTGCATGCAGCATATCAAGGGGGATAAGCTGCTGCTTGAACAAGCTAAGGGCATCCTGAGTATAAGGGAGGATCACAAGGTTACCAGGAGTGATTAAGGACAAGATTGCATCAGTGATCCTCCAGAGACAGGCCAGAGGGAACACCCGAGTATCTTTTGCATGGGCGGGTGGGCAGAAGGAACTTCTGTGACCCTGCGTGCATCTTGGGAGGAGATGGAGGCATATCCATGTACGTCACTGTTGCTTGATCGCCATGGTGGTTGCGAAAGTGCAACTTGATCTTGACGGCACCCTTGATGAGAGGTTGTGAATGCATTGATTGGAATGGTGGGGACTGTTATGCGAGAGAGGGGATACCAAGTGATCATGTCTCATGATTGCCCCTTTGTAATTCCTGTGAAGTCTTGTTTTAGCCCTTGTGGTGTAATCAGCTGTCCTTATTTTAGTTCCCTCGACTTTACTTTTCTCATTCACTATTCGAACCCTTGCTTTTAAACATCACAAAAATGCAAATTCTCATTCAGAAAGCTTCGTTGTCGAATTAGTTACACATATGGTATCATTTCCTCCTGCCGATGAGCTTTCTGCAGTGCACCAAAAACGACTGATCACTTCCTTCTATTTTGACAAAAGTTCTCCATAATGCCGCATACTTATTTGGATTCCATCGTTCGTCCGAGTCATCTGTCGTCCGTTTTCAAATTTTCAATTCCTCTTTTCCTGTCCTTTGTCAGTAGGTTTCTTGTTTGTTTTTACCGCAGAGGTATATTGCCTGCTGTCTGGCACGACATACTGAGGTTATTCTGTTAATTCGATTTGTTAGGGTCGCAACTTTTCTTTAATATGGATGGCGGAAAATGAGTCTTCTAATTATTGTTACCGGACCGTTTGCGGGCTACCTGGTACGCACTCCGACGCTCGATTTTCCGAGAATCTTATGATCCGACGGCAGTCCTCGGACTGCCCGCCGACTGTCCAGGTCTGGTAACCAAATATGCCCAAAGACGATTCTAACTGTAAATTGTTGCTGTAAATTACTTGCACGCCAAAAGCAGGCAAGCAAAAGTAGTTGCGCTCGAGCATCTGCAAACCAGCTGTTTAGTGCAGCAGGAATAACCAAGAGAATAACAGCAACTAAATTATCATATAGTTTTATATCCTAAATTCCGAGTTTTGGTTCAGCATTCGCGCACTTGATACCGAGCTTGGGTCTTAACGTCTGGCAACCATCAGAGGCACGTGCTCTGTTCTAAGTAACACGTGTTTAAACGTTTGTCGGCACAAATTTGGAACGCAAGCTATTTAGGTCCGAAAATCGAGCGTTCCATCCCGGAGAAAGTGGTCACGCGCTACCCAAGGCTAAGGCCAAGTCCGTATGTTCTCCAAAATGTGGTGCATTTATGAGTGCAAAAAAGGTGTTGTCAACTTGCAGCCATACAGTGATTCGTGGGACATTGAAGTTGTGTCCACATATTGGATTGGCGGAAGCGCCGGCCCCAAACAACGTCCCTAAGGGTCATGATGGCGCTTTTGTATGTAGCACCAACTCGGAGAGGGAGAGACAGCCGTTGAGATGGCTGACGCAGCTGCCTCGAGCGGAGACGGGAGCGACGATGACCATCTTTCATGCAACTTGTTCAAGGCACGCACCAGGACAAGCACGGAGGGTAAGCGGGCTCGTCTTAATTCGGAACCGTTTTCTAATGTCGTGGGCGATGCCTTTCTCGTTGGCGATCCTCTACCGCGTCTACCTCAATGCGGTAACAAAAGGTAAACGGAGCAACAAAAGCAAACCGAGCACGGCTTCGTGAAATTGAAATAATTTTTATTTTATGCGGCTGCCAGCATAACTAGAGTACAGGGTGTTACGACGATAATTGGAACATGTAATTTTTTTTTTTCTGAGTGAACCGCTCCGTGGTTCGCGCTCGAACTTCACACAAAGGCTGTATTTTGTGGTCTATTTTGTTTGACACCACGAACAACGACGGTATTTACCTGCTTGTTCCAAAAATAAATAAAACTATTTTCGCCTATGGGAAAATGGCGCCCGATTTTAATGTGCGAGCCCGTGCAAGCTGATCTTGGAATGACGGCGCCACCTAGGGTATGCGAAAGCCTTCTCTTGTGTGAGCATCATCTGTTACGCTGTTTCCTTGAGAGAGAGATTCCCCCTGCCACGATATCTGGATGACATTGTTTACAAGAAACCAGAGTTATTTGATTTTTCTCTGGTATCACTTGCCCTGCACATTTGTCAGGAACGTTCACGCTACTTAGCTACTTTTGGGGGCTTGCGAAACAGCTTCCCTAAGTACAAAAGGCAGGGGGGTGTTGCTTTACTAGTTAAATGTGTGTGCGCACACACTTGCCTGTTTCCGCTGGGCACTGTGATAAGGCGCTGATAGCCGATCGGTCACAGCTCCAGTGATATTACTAAAAATTTGGGAAGAGGTATTCCTTAGTTTTCACCACATGGTCAATCAGGTGTTTTGCACGTTACTGCACTATTTACCGCAGGTTTTGCTCACAAATTACAGGCCAGCGTTGCATCATGTGATAAAATTTGG
This sequence comes from Haemaphysalis longicornis, assembly GCF_048455015.1. Lineage (NCBI taxonomy): Eukaryota > Metazoa > Arthropoda > Arachnida > Ixodida > Ixodidae > Haemaphysalis > Haemaphysalis longicornis. The sequence continues at coordinate 249,515,913 of NW_027526203.1, read as the reverse complement.
GTTTTGTGCATCAAATCAACAGCTGTATATTGTAGCACATTCAGGTTCTTTCTTATTTACTGGGGTATAGTGTGCACAGATGCTTCTGTATTTCATGTCCCTCAGAAAAATTCCAAGTTGCCATCTTGTCAGTTAACAGGCCATCCTTCACGCCACTCTTTACTTCATACTGTGATACCACGGCATAAAGGGCTGCGAGATTCACACTTACTTTCATGCTGTTCTACAGAAATTAACTTGTCATGTCAATGCAGTTCGCTGCTCCCTTCTGACCTTAAAGCAGTGTTGTACACGTTCCTCTAAAAAAGGAACCAAAGCTCGTTCCTCGTTACTTCCCAATTTTGAAACGAGTTCCCGTTACAAGTTCCTATATTGAGAAAGGAACGCGTTCCAGTTACACTTCGAGTATTGTAACGTGTCGTTACATTAACGCTACATTTGATTTCTTTAAATTAAAATGTGGTGTCGGATAGTCCTGAGGCGAAATGAAGTGAGCAATTTAACACTCACATCACAATACATCTATTATTCGAACATGTACACCGCCGGTAGCACATTATCTGGAGACAAAAAGAATTCAACGAAACGCTCCTAGAGGAATTTTTTCAGGGAGCACCGAACATATTCCAGACATTTTTAACTAAAAGTGTGGTGCTCGTATATTACAAGTGCAACACATATGACGCTTTCCACTTGGGTCTTCAACGGCGCACTGAGGATACTGCACTGCAGATGTGTTCAGGCTATCAAGGCTCTGTTGGTGTTCTTGCTGTGATTGTGATTAGGTGTTGTGATTAACTTCACTGCAAAACTGTGTATGTGCTTGAAAATTCATACGCATCACCTCAAGTTTTATTTATTTATTTTATTTCACAGACCCTCATGTTTTTGTTTCATGTGGAGTAGCAAGCTACGCGAAATGGCTTGGATAACCAGGCTTCTAGCATTCACTGTATTCTCTCTCTGTTAATGGGCAGAGCAGATGCAAAACAGGCTTCAAGCACAGAGGAAGGTTCTTAGAGGAGGAGCTCAGTTGATATCGAATTGACTCCATACATTTGTCAGTTCACTTAAGCGCGCCATTATGTAATCACAAAGATTGAGCTTTTCTCAACCTTTTACCAGCACCGGGTATGCTAGCACATCACTTTAGTCTCTCGAACTTTATAGTCAACCTTTTTAGCACCAACTTCGGACATCACTGGCATTTAATGGAGATAAGCATTTGTTTTCACATGAAGTAATTGTGGTGTTTATTCAAGCTTTAGCACCAACTTTAGCTGGTTACTTATTGGTTAGCGCTGTACACTTTAACCATTAGGCTAGTTTTCTGACAACACTGTTGCAACTTCAAGCTTGGCACATTACATAGCCACACCTGGATGCTGCAGCATTGAAGTCTGAATTGCAGTGTGCCTAACTTTGTGTAACTATGCCTGTGCAGGTCCCGCGAAAACGAGTGCCAAAGCCTGGCAGAGCAGCTGGGGCTGGCAGAAAGTAAAGGCTCTCAAAAATCATGGTCTGCGCAGTGACCCCCGTAGCTTCTCAAGGAGTGCCACCCAGTGCTGTTCAATACCGGTTCACCAGCATCGCGGGCATGGCTCAGTCATAGTCAGTTCACTTTCACCAATCACACATCCACTTTATCACAGTGGATGACTTTTTTTTTACATTTTTTATCTGCCTTATAAGCATTAGTAAAACAGGGTAAAGAAAACTTCATCTATTCAGAATGTTTGCCTTTGACTTTGACTACAGTGTTGGCAGTGTAAAGCCATGCTACAAGTAAGGCAGTCCACTGTAATACGTAAGTGTACTAATGTTTTCTTGAATAAATTTCTCATTTCATTGTGTGGTCTTTATGTAATAAAGTGGCAAACAAGCCAAATCTCTACAGATGAAATTCCAGGGTGCTGTGCAAGACGAAGCTTGTGAGGATGACTGCATATTTCAAATCAAGAAAAAAAGGTTGTGGCCTTCATCACCCAACTTTGATCACCACAAGACTCTTGATCATGATCCCCAGAGGCTGTGTTCTGTGGTTGCAGACTCAAAAGGCAATGTGAGAAATGAAAAAAATTAGTTTGGTACTTTCATGGGGGCTACAAATAACCATCTTGTCATAGTTGAAGCAAGTGTGGCTATCTTTATACTAAGCAGGCTAGGTACTGGCGTTCCTGTATTCTTCCTGTTATACTTTTATACTGTTATACTGTTTTATACTTTCTGAAACAAAATAACGTGAAACTCCGCAGACACTGAAAAAATATCGCTCCTGCTTGAGGAAAAAAAAGGGGGGGCGATAAACACGTACAATAGTCGTGTTCTTCTTCTGACCGTCCACGGAATTTTCATTCCTTTTATTTTTCACCAGTAGTGATAAAGGGAAATAACACGAAAATGTGCAGTCGCCCATTCCTCTTTTCGCCCCCCGAAAAGCTTGCCTCCGTGAGAAAGGAAAGGCCTGCTATTTGACACTTGAATAAATCATGCACAGGGCAGCTCTGGCTTTCACTGCAGTAGTTACGAGTTCGTCACAATTCTACCAGATCATCTAATGGGTGTTACTTCGCCACATTGGTATACCTATGAGCTCTGACATTTTAAGGTATTCTGCTTCGATAGCAGACCATTTGAAGTGCAAATGTGACATCGACGTAAAAATTTTAGCAATCTCCACAGTATTCCTTTTTGTTAATAAATTGTTTATGTACCTCATGATTACATCGGTTACGTGAAATAATTTTTGACTTTATCATGCTTACTGAAAATTAAAAAGGTTGTTTTCTTGTATATTTGAGATAAACTTCATTTGACTTGCAAATCCAGTTTCCCAGCCGCAAGTATAGAGCACCTTTTGCTGTTCTGTGATGTTCCTTTTTGCGCCCTGTACAGATGAGACACAGAAGAGGAAAATACCAGGCAGCCTCACGCCAGAATAGTAGACACAAAACAGGCTTTTGATTCACTTCCTTTGCGGGTAGTGAGAGGGGCAGCAGCCCTTGCGCGCCCCCACATGCAGCATTGTATGTATGCCTTGCAAAACGAGGGGGCGGTGGTGGGCAACAATAGGACTGGTCATGAAGGGGTTCGGTCGTTGACGGTACGATTCTTTGAACAGAGGGAACTATAGTGCCCGAGGGGAAAGTCTCCTTTGGACCCGAAAAATGTTTCGCGCGGACTCTCAGTGGCCAAACCACAACTTATGGCATGGTTGGCGCTGTAATTTATCATCCTCAATGCGTTGGCTTGCCCTAATCCACTTTACAGTGCATGGGCTGGACTTGTAACACAAAATAAACGCGTGCTCACACTCACAACCGTTGTGTCAGCACATCTCCAGCGTGAAAATGCAATTACTTTACCACCCTTGACGCTAGCTGTAGGTACCTGCAAGTGCAAATGGCACCCGGTGAAGTGGAGAAAACCGCATTCACCTGTCACCGAGGGCTTTGAGTTTTCTCGTATGCCCTTTGGATGCGCTGGCGCTGCAGCTACCTTTCAGAGGCTGATTGACCGTGTCCTCAGGAAAGCTAAATGGCAGTATGCCCTGGCTTACCTTGACGACATCGTGGTCTACTCTCGCACCTTTGAAGAGCACCTCTTCCACTTAGAGGATGTTCCGACTCAGCTGCGGGACGCTAGCATCCCCCTCAAACCTCAAGAAGGTCCAAACAGCAGAGACCTGCGTGTCACTGCTGGGCTTTACAATCGACAGTGGCCGCACTATGCCGTGCGAAGAAAAGGTTTCGAGTATCCTACTCTGACGGATATAAAGACGCTGAGACGCTTTTTGGGCATGGTGAATTACTATCGCCAATTTGTGCCCAACTGCGCGGCTCTGCAGGCGCCATTGACCGCACTGGTAAAAAAAAGATGCTCAGTGGTGCTGGAATACAGAGCAAGAGACTGCATTTTGCTCTTGCCAAAGCTCTCGTGGATATGGCTGAACTGAAGCTGCCCAACCTGAACAGAGAGTTTGTCATACAAACAGATGCAAGCGTCGGCCTAGGAGCGGTGCTGCTTCAAGAGCATCACTGTTCTTCGACTGGTAGCATTTGCCAGTACGTCACTGACACTGGCAGAGTGTAACTACTCCGTGACCGAGGAGTGTCTAGCAATAGTTTTCACTCTGCACAATTGCTTGTGTTTGTAAGATTCCAAGATTCGTAGGTTTTCATAGGCACCTTGCTTCCAATGTCTTGTAAATTTGTCTATCTCATCAGCTCCATTTATCTACTGTACCGTAAATGTGAACAAGATAAAAATTATAATAAACAATTTGTGAACAGGAGAACAGCTATTACAAGGTATCTCATAGAACGTGCTCAATTATAGGCACCAAAAAGTTTTGACCCCGGTATGGGCTAGAGAGATCAGCTGCACAAAAACTGCAACTGTCAGAGCTTTTGAGTCATGTTTTGTGCAGAGAAAGTGAGCAACATTGGCCTTTTGACAAAGCTTATTTTGCATTTTAGTCACAAATACCCATATTTCATGGCCTTTGCAATGTCATGTGCTCCATATGACACGAATACGGTTGAAGCATATGAAATTCTGATTACCCTAGAAGACGACAATAGAATATTTTTAGCGATTCTTTAAATGCATTAGGTCCAGCCCAGCAACAAAAGATGTCCTTTATAAAAAAAAATGCAAATTATGCCGAAAAACTTCAATTTTGTGCCACAGTGATGCAGAAGGGATGTCCTTATAGCCAAGCATTAAACTATAGTTATCAGTTTGGTAGCAGCACATTAGCATTCAAGTGACCCGACCAAACAACTAGGGACACCCTAATTAAATCCCCCGCAGGGGCACCTTGTACGTTCAAGGTGACGGTAGTGGCGACACCGCAGACCCCGAGCCCATGTGGGTTGGACCCACCCACGCTTTAGGCTGTGCGTGGCTTAGCCGTGTCCAGGGAAAAGGGGATCCTGGTGGCTGAGCCGACACCGAGGTTGTGGTGGACCTTAGGGCCCCTTGGTGGAGGCAACACGCCACTTTGGCCCTCGCTTCTTGTAGACGGCACCCCCGGACTGACCCGGCCGAGGGGGAATCAGCCAGTCGCCCTTTCCTGTCCCCCTCTCCACTCTTTCGCTTTCCTGTCTTCTTTCTCCATCTTTCCTGTCCTCTATTTTTTTCTGCTTTCCGATCTCCTCTTCCAGGCGGCAAGGGTTAACCCTGTGTTAATGGCCACCCTAGGTTTCTGTATGCAGGGTTATAGTGGCCACGTATGGCTAACGCAAGTTTGCGTTCCCGTGTTGGGCTCCGAGGTGGGTGGCCAGCATGGCTGCTGAATGTTTATTTGCTAGTTTATGGCTACGACAAAACCTCCTCATGATCGGGCTCGGAAACGAGTTCGCACCGCAGTAAGCTACCCTGTATCAAGGGTCCCATTCCAACTAAAAGAACAAAGCTTTCCAAGATTTCTTGTTATCGAATCCACCGACAGCCAGTGCCCCCTACGAAAGGCCTCGCCATTCGTAGTCGCTAAAGAACTGGAAGCTGTCCTCGGCGGTAAATGCAAAGCTACAAAGATGTCCTCTGGAGGTATCCTCATTGAATGCGAAAACAAAGCCCAGGCTGATGCAGTGTTTGCAATGCAAAGGTTAGCAAACCTAACTATAAAAGTATCGGCTCACCGAAGCCTAAACTCATGCCAAGGAGTGATTTCAGATCCTGACCTCGGAGACCTCATGGAGGATGAAATCTTAGAGGGCCTGCAAGAGGAAAATGTTACTGCTGTCAGGCGTATCATGATCCGACGTAACGACATTGACATCCCCACTAATCACCTTGTCTTGACTTTCAACTCCACCAAGCTTCCTGAATCCCTGAAACTTGGCTATGTAGTCCATCGAGTCCGTCCATACATCCCAAACCCACGCCGGTGCTTTAAGTGCCAGAGGTTTGGTCACACACTGCAGAGCTGTCGGGGCAAAGAGACGTGCGCCAAGTGCGCGAGTACTGATCATCACGCGAACTCCTGCGCAGCCAGGAAGTAAAGTGTGTCAATTGTGCAGGGCCACACCCTGCGTACTCACGGAAATGCCAGAAATTCCAAAATGAAAAAGAAATAATGTCTATCAAGGTAAAAGAAGGTCTGTCAATTCAAGAAGCGCGAAGACGCTTCTCGTTTGTGCAAAAAGGCACTTTCGCCGAGGTGGCGCGCCGGGGGGCCGGGCCGCCTCGGGCATCGGTAGGGACGCAGTTTAGCTCTGCTGACCTGGCCCTTGCCCAGTCTCCCCCCGTGCAGCAGCCAGCACAGCCACAGCCGACTGCACGCGCTCCGGCCCCTGAGGCTGTGCAACCACCGGCCCTCTCTGCTCCGGCTGAGGAGGCTATGGACGTTGTTCCCTCCACTTCGTCCCTTTCAGGGCCCCAAAGGGGCACTGGAAGACACTCAACATCTCTCCTACCCGTGCCTTCTAAAGGTACTGGGAAGAACGCATCCAAGATCCTTGCAAGGAGTGAACCTCCTGCAAGGAAACCACCTGACAAAAAGTAAAAAAAAAAACAAAGTAATTGTACCTCATCCAAAAAACTAAAATGCCGGTTCCCTTCATCCACTGGAACTGTAGAGGTTTAATTCACAACATTGACGACATACACAAGTTGTTAGATGAATGAGCCCCAAGTGGTGGCATTGCAGGAGACAAATTTAACAAAAAGACACGATAAAATTCTCCGCAGTTATCACCTCCTCAGAAAGGACAGAGAAGAGAGCACCCGCGCTTCAGGGGGTGTGGCTTTGGTTGTGGCACAGGGCACAATTCTAAAGTCAATACAACCTGACACTACACTGGAGGCCGTTGCAGCACAAGTTTATGTCAACAAACTGGTCACTGTTGTCTCACTTTATCTGCCACCATCTGATAATGTGTCATTACAGGAACTTAATGATCTTATTGAGCAACTGCCTGCACCATTTGTTATTATGGGGGACTTTAATGCCCATCACTGCCTATGGGGAGGTGACAAAATCGACAGTCGGGGAAAACAAATCGAACAGTGGTTGATGAATAACAGTCTTTTTGTGTTCAATAATGGAGACAAGACATTTTTCTGCGGGTACGGGAAGCTTTTCTGCGATAGACCTTTGTGTTGGGTCGCCAGAGCTCGAGATGGACTTTGAGTGGAGTGTAGTGAACGATCCACACGGAAGTGACCACTTTCCCGCCTTGTTGCGAGACGTGCAGCCACTTCCAGCCGTCAAAAACTGTCCACCCCGATGGAGGCTCGAGAGAGCAGACTGGGGAAAATTTAAGGATCTGGTCAGTTTTGAGGGAGTTGACATGAGCAGTATGTCCATAGATGAAGCAAATGCCTACATCTGCGAGGAACTTGTTAAAGCTGCTAAAGTAGCCGTCCCACAATCATCTGGCCGAATCCCTAAGCAGCCAAAGCCGTGGTGGAATGATGCCTGTCGCGAAGCCCGGAAAAAGCAAAACAAGGCCTGGGGTGTGTTCAGACGGTACCCTACCATGGACAACTGCCTGAGCTTTAAGGCTGCCCGAGCTGCTGCCAGAAAAATCAGAAAAGAAGCAAAAAGAAACTCGTGGCAAAACTTTGTAAGCACAATAAACACTACCACTCCCGCAAAAAAAGTCTGGGACCATGTACGCAAAGTCAGAGGTATCTACAGACGGTTTACGGTACCACTTTTTTCTACCGACGGTGGGAACGATTTGTTGCAAACGCAAGCGGATGTTTTAGGTGCCCACTTTTCGGATGTTTCTAGCGATACAAATTACACACAAGAGTTCATGAGACATAAGGCTAGTGCTGAAAAGCTCAGGATTAAAAATACTAGCAACAACACTGAAGACTACAACCAAGAATTTACATTGTACGAACTTAAAAGAGCACTAGCTCAGTGCAAGGCTACTTCTGTTGGCCCTGACCTCATTCACTACGCTTTTCTACAACACCTAAATGATAGCTGCTTAGAAGTGCTTCTGAAGTTCTTTAATAAAATCTGGAAAACGGGTAGGCTGCCCAAAGCATGGAAAAAGGCTGTCGTAATTCCGTTACTGAAAGATGGCAAGCCACCCGACTGTCCATCAAGCTACCGACCCATAACGTTGACCAGTTGTCTGTGCAAGACATTTGAGCGGATAGTCAATTTTAGATTGGTCTTTGTTCTCGAACGTTCAGGTTACTTAGACAGGTTTCAATGTGGTTTTCGGCAGTTTCGGTCTACAACTGACCACCTTGTTCGGCTTGAAACAATGATACGAGATGCTTTCGTTAACAACCAGTTTTGCCTTGCTGTCTTTTTTGATATGGCTAAGGCTTATGATACCACTTGGCGGTATGGAATTCTGCAGGATATGGCAGCAATGGGAATCAGAGGGCGAATGTTTTCATGTGTACAAGATTTTCTTCAAGAAAGAACCTTTACTGTGAGACTGGGCAATGCAGTCTCCCGTTCTTTCAGCCAGGAAAATGGAGTACCTCAGGGCAGTGTGCTAAGTGTGACACTCTTCGCCATTAAAATAAATTCCTTGGCAAAGGTTATTCCTCGACCAGTTATGTACTCCCTTTACGTCGATGACCTGCAGATTGCCTTTTCATCATGTAACCAATCAGTCTGTGAAAGACAAATCCAGACCACGGTCAATCGGTTGCAACGATGGGCAGATGAAAACGGTTTTCGCTTTTCTCCTGAGAAGTGTGCATGTGTGTGCTTCGCGCGGAAACGAGGTATTCATGCCAAGCCTGAAATAAAAATCAGGGATATGCTCGTTCCAGTACACAGTGAGCACAAATTCTTGGGCATCATTTATGACTCCAAATTAACGCTTGGGGCTCACATAAAGACACTCAAAATGACCTGCATGAGGACACTTAACATATTGAAAATTTTGTCGCACAAGTCATGGGGGGCCGACCGCGCATGTTTGCTCAGAATTTATGGCTCACTTGTACGGTCTCGTCTTGATTATGGCTGTATTGTTTATGGGTCAGCTCGCCAATCTGTTCTCACCTCACTCGATCCAGTGCACAACTTGGGCCTAAGACTTGCCTCAGGTGCATATCGTACCTCCCCTGTTGCTAGTCTTTACGTTGAGTGCAATGAGTGGCCTCTGCAGTACCGTCGAGCGTACCTAAGTGGAGTATATGCAGCCAAAATAGCATGCATAAATGACCATCCTTGTGCCGAAGAATTGTTTGAAAATAAGTACAAGAAGCTCTATGAGAACAAACCAAGAGTGGTCCGCCCTCTTGCCCTCCGTTTGGAGGAGTGCATGACTCTGTACTCTTTCAAGATATGCCCGCCAACTCTTTTGAGTTTTGTGGGGGCCCGTGTTCCCCTACGCCTCGCCTGCACATGTTTCTGCGAGCTGGGAGCCGCCATTTTGGGTAGCCGGCGCGTCACGTAGGTCGTGTCCTCTTCATGACCCCGCGCGACGCGCCGAACCGGCTTGCTGCGAACGTGTGCGCGAGGGCGCGAGGGAAGGAGGACCAGTTTGTCACCTTCCTTAGCGCCACCCTCTCCCCGACCTGGGGAAGATCTCCTCTCCCCTCCGAGCTGACCTGCGGGACGAACGAGCGCTCCGGCGGGGAGTCGACTGGGCGATTTGGTCGGAGTCGGTTGGCTCGGCTGTGCCTACGCCGAGTGCCCCGATGACGGTGAACCCAGTTGGCTCCACGGACTCTGCCGAGAGATTCTGCCCTGATCGGTCGCCTCGGGATGCCTCTCCTGCTCCCGCGGCCGTGATGACGGATATCGAGGTCTGAGCCCAGCGGCTTGAGCGAGCGACAGGAGCCACTGTCTCCCCGCGAGCGATAGTCGTGTTGTCTGGTGTATGCACTGTATCTGCCAGGCAATAAAGCCTCACTTTGGATTGCCGGAGCCTGTCTACCGCATGTGAGTACTCGAACCCGTGCGTGAGTCTTCGGATTCCGCAGGGCTAGTGTACGGCGCGTAGCGTTCTCTAGCAAAGCTAGCCGGGGTCCTCTGCTATCCCGTACGTTAGCCCACAGTTTATCGGATGCTTTAGCCCCTTGGGACTATAGTGCTGTCAAATGTGACCTGTCGCTGTTAAAATACGACAAGAAAGCTTTTCCACACCAGTTTTTGCGCCAAGAGTTTCTTGCACTTAAGGATAAATACAGTAGCTATTGCCACTACTTTACTGATGGTTCAAAAACTGCTGGTCATACTGGTTATGCTTTTGTAAACTCGTCGGCAGTTACTGTAGCCGAGAGGATAGCTGATGAGGGCAGTGTCTTCACTGCAGAGGTTTTTGGTATAACCTCAGCTATTGAAGACGTAATAGCAAGTAGACTACAAAAAGTGGCGATTTTTACAGATTCCTTAAGCGCCATACGTGCTTTGACCTCCCTTGTCCCTTCCAAAAATGCGGCTGTAGGTATGCTAAAAAATCGACTGTGCCGCCTTACATCGGCAGGGGTTAGTGTCGTCTTTTGTTGGATACCAAGCCATATTGGCATTCCAGAAAATGAAACTGTCGATAGAGCAGCATACGATACTAAGCATTGTGCAATAACGAAGTCCAAGGTTCCTTACCAGGACCTTCGGAACACCATACGAAAGTCCATTACAATGTACTGGCAAACTGAATGGGACAGACAGACTGAAAATAAGTTACACCTAGTGAAACCATACCTACCTGAATGGAAAAGTTGCAGACACAGAAATCGTTTTTATGAGGTTATTTTATGCCGACTGCGAATAGGTCACACTGTGCTCACACACGGCTTCCTGATCCAGAAAGAACAGAAACCCGTGTGTGACCACTGTGGAGATCCTCTTACCGTACTCCATGTTTTAATAAGCTGCCCACACCTTGAAGCAGCACGCATTAGACATTTCAAAGCAATATACACCTTTTGCATCCCTTTACACCCTGCGCTTTTACTTAGTGATGAACCGTTGGTGGATTTTAGTAACGTTTTCAAATTTTTTGAGGACACCGGCCTTCTACACCGGTTTTAGCTATGTGCATCTTTGAGTCCTTTTAAAATGTTTTTAATCTTCACAACACCTTGAATAACATCGTTTAACCGTTGCATAACTATTCTACCCTGCGTCTGGCGCATTATAACCGAGAGGTTGCTGTGCCAAAAAACCACAACTTCTTTCTTCTTTCCTAATTAAATCGCTCAGTCAAGTTTCTTGGCCAATCACAAAATTCTGCAACATCATAGAAACTGTCGGAGAAAGGGGCTTGGGAGTCTTTCGAAGTTTACAATAAATAATGTAGTGTCGTTATCGGGACAAAGCATGCACGATGAGTCCTTGTATGTGCCAACTCAACTGCACTGCTTATCGTTTCCAAGCAATGTCTGGCAGATAGGCTTGGCTTAGGAGCAATTTTAACAGTAAATGATTCTGACAACACAGAGTTGCATGTTGCAGTTTTAATGAGTACACACACACAGCACACGGAACACGTCTTGAGGAAGAGGTGGCAAAGTCCGTCGGGGGCTGCCAATAAGACCTGGTTGCAAAAAAAAAAAAAAAAGCAGCAAAGGCAGTGCTGCTGCGCACAGCAGATGCGGGGGCCCAGGCTAGGACATTTGAGCTGTGCTCCTGCCCATTGGAGTGGTAGTGGGTGCTTTACTCTTGGACTCTGGCCGCGCAAACACCTGCGGCTTCGACTCAGCTGAAAAAGGGGCGAGCTTTTTTATAGGCTGTTGGTTTTTAGGTACAGGTCAATTAGACCATTTGTACTTAGATGAAGACAAAGATTGCCAACATATGGGCAATTTTTCATATTGCCTCTATCGATAATAAACCTATTATGGCCAAGAATTCCACACGACAAGGTTTGTCCTAATCACAAAGTGGGAAAGGCACATGCTCAGTACCAAACTGATATGAAGACAAAAAATTGGATGCTGCAGCACAAGCGCTATAATTTGTAGTGGTATTTGATTTACACTGCTTTGTTAGTTCCTTGCATCTTGCGTTCTAACCCCCTGAAGGTCCACTTTTTTTAGGGCATGGCTTTTGAGAAAGGCCTTTTATGGCAAAATGTCCTGCACACCATCCAAGAGGCCCATTTTCCAGTTGGTAGAGCACAAAGTTTTAACACTGATGTCGGTTTCGTTCTGTTATTTACAATAATAGCTGCTTTTTGGAAAACTCAGTGCAACGATTTTAACCTTAAAGTTCTACAAACTTTCAGACACATTCTGCAGTTACACGTATGAGCTTTTCTAGAATTGAAAGCCGAGGCTCCAACCAGTGTTACTATATATGGTCATGGCAAGTTTGAACTCTGATCCAAGAGCTGTTTCAACCACCTGGCTTCAGTAAAACTAGGGTTCCAACAGTGCAGACAACCCCTAGCCTGCATGTGTGTGTGTTAGGTGTCTTGAGCCAAAGAGCACCGATAATACATTGTTAGTACACTCAGTGTTGTGTTTCAGGCTAAAACATTTATGATCAGCGTATGACGTACTCAGAATATGTAGGTGTATAGGGCTCTTTTAAATGAGCTAGAAAGTGAAGATGGTCATAATGGTAGGTAATAGTAGTGACAATGGTTAAGGTGCTCAAAGCATGCCTGTTCTCTTACAAGACAGTGGGGGTCCGGTCCATATGAGAGAACTCTCAGTAACATCCTCAACAATGCTGAGAAGTCTGATGTTAAATATGGTAACATGCGAGTGTTTAAAATGCAGAATTGTGAAGGCACGATAAAAGTGTTTAAAGTTGAAAACTGGTGTATCTGCGAAAGACTAGTGAATCTGAAAATATCACAGAAGTGTTGCCGACTTTTGTCACACAACATGTACTCGACTAAGACAAAGCAGAAAGCTGTCCTCTGGATTTGTTGCAAGTCAGCTGTTGTAATATTTAATAGAATTTATTAGATACAATTTTGCAGCACAAGTCTGCAACTTATTCTCATTGTGCGTATCGATATGTCAATGGCCTGTTTGTCTCGGCAGCAGTGCCCCGATAGAGGTCAGCACTAAAAACAGTTGTGTTAACTACATGTTAGCATTCAAATGATGTGATCAAATGCACTAGAAGCCCTAATACAATTACCCAGCCATGTTTCTTGGTGATGGCTTTGGTGAGTGGCCACCAATCGTACAAACTAAATTCTGTGACACTGTATAGAAACCTCGCCAGAAAGTAGCAGGGCAGTTGCCACTACTTCATCTGTTTTTTTTTTAATACTAAGATTAGTAGTTTACGACAAAATTGGTATCACTTATCTCACTAGCTAAGGCGTTGCGCTGCTAAGCCAAGGTCGCGGGTTCGATTCCCGGCCACGGCGGCCGCTTTTCTGATAGAGGCGAAAAGCAAAAACGCCCATGTGTACGACATTTTGGCACACGTTTAAGACCCCCAGGTGGTCAAAATTAATCCGTAGCCCTCCACTACTGCGCGCCTCATCACCTGCGTTGCGTCGGCGCATTCAACCCTACAATCAATCCGTATCACTGTTATTGGGACAAAGCAGTCTTCTTAATGAGTCAAACTTGTATCTTGTCTTCAGCCCCTTTAAACCAGGTTTTAGACAGCATGAACAACCACTTGCATGCAAAGTCTCTGCAGCTGGTTCAATGGTTGATGGGAACCCAAAAATGTTACTAGCAATCTGCACCACTGCAGTGTTGCACTCCTAAACTGGCAGGCCTCTGCAGCAGCATTCCAGGCACAGAACGGTTCTCAGCTAATTAGGTGCAATACGCTACAAGCTGCTGCTTGCACTCAAGGGGCCTTCCTAAGTGATTTGTAACCAGCCAAAAGGGGGCACTAAAGTCTGATCTGTGTGCATGTGAGTCAAAGGTAATTTGTATCAAAAACTAACTTAGGTCCCCAACTCCAAACAGCGAACTGATGAAACGCATGAAAGGCTACACTGTGAAGCCTTTAAAGTGCAAATTAAAATTTTCACCGACTTGCCTTCAAATGAGAAAGCCTTTTCCAGACAATCACAGATCCAAGAGATGAGGCAAGGCTCGCCCAAGCTGCAAGGAGATGGGCAATGCTGATGAGCAATTTGTGCACTACTGTGAAATTCCGAAAGAACGCCCACCCAAAGTACAGATATATGATGCAAATAATACGGGATTGCATGGCGTTCTTTCGGGTCAGGTGCGAAAACTAGAAAAAAGCGGCTGCACTGCCAACCAAAACTGCAGAGATATCAAGAAAAAATACCAGTTCAAGTGTGGGAAGGACAAATAAGTGACTGCATGAACACATGAATAGATGATTCACGTTTATTTTGTTTGCTCATTGGCGCTAAAGCCATCGATTTTTAGGGGGTGGATGATCTTTGAGGTTTTTAGTAAATTGAATATTTCACCTCTAAAGGAGGGTCAGCGATATTTCTGGGGTGGGCATTCGCTCAAAACTTTACGGTAGATTCAAATATGTAGACAGCAGGAAAGCATGAAAAATTAAAAAAAAAAAAACGTCACAAGAGGCTCTTGCCACGTCAAATGAACATTTCCAGTACTCTTATTACAAACACGAACTAATTGAACTGGGTCAGTCCATAAGTTCCTTTCTTAGATGAACATGCATTGAAAATGTTAAAGCTTTAAGATTGCAATACTAATAAAGAAAAACTTTATACCTACCAGCCCCACACTATTAAACGCACTACGAGGTAGCAAAAATTATGACTAACAAAACATCAAAATACCATTTTGTTCAGAAGCTCGTTTATGCAAAACACACAACAAATATTTTGCAATAGGAGAACAAACTTTTATAAACTTTGGTAATGAAGAGGTGAGCAAATAGCCGTTGCAGCGCTGGCTTTGCCGTGAACAGGTGTTTGACAGACTTCCTGAGTGAGGCTTCGAACATCTTGTGACTAGCAACTACCCATGCGTTTTTGAATTTGCACATGGAAGCACGAAACTTTAAACATTGATTAAAAATGTTTCCACAATCTGCACTACTGTGCAGAGGATCTAGACACTCAACATGTTTCATAAGTTTAGCATACTTAAACATATCCACTTCTCAAAGGTCAGAGACCACAAATCACTGCGTGACAGTCACTTCAGAAGGCAGTTCCGTCTGAACATGGTGTAAATCAGCCTGAACATGTTCCACAGCAGAATCCAGACTTTACCCTCCTTATGTGTCAGCGAAACAGGGAAGCAGTTGACAAGGTATTTGATGTGAGCAAACCTGGCATGTGCAACGGGGGAAGCCTAGCCATTTGTGCAATCTTCAACTTGCACTTCAGCGGAAATCTCAATGATGCATCCTGTTGTCATTACAAAGGACCTTACGATTCGAACAAAACAATTCCTTCCTGGCTTTATTCTCCTGGCTCTGCGAACACTTGATGTCTGACTGCAATAACAAAATATTACATAACCTCTTCGCTCGGCAGAATATTTGTGTTCAATGTCTGTCAGCACATTGTGACGGTTTGACAAATTGCAACATCAGCCTCTTAATTAAGCAGGTCTTAATGATTTCCCAAAGCAGATGTGCTTGCAGTGCTCCTGGCTGCAGGAACATGTTCACCTATCCAAACAAAGAATTACCGACAGCAAGAACTCTCAATATGCCTTGTTGAAATTCAATAAAAATAACATGAATAGCCCTTCTGTACCTGACATAGGGACACAGGGAGCTGTACCTGACAAAGGGACACAGCCTTGGTCCCTTGCTTTGATGAGAACTCTTCTTTCGTAGCACATCTCTTGGGGCCAGCTTCAAGTTCACATGGTTTGCTAGGAAGCTTCAGGGCCTGCTCACTGTGGAAGATGCTAAGCCATGGGTGCCACTATTCCACAAGCAATTTCATGTTCCTGCTGAGACACAGCTACTCAATGTGGACATACTTCAAAATGTTCTTGGCCCAACATTATACAGACAATAGCTTTTTGCTTGCCATTTCTTTTAAAGCATTTCGTAAAGTAGTAGAAAATATCCACTAGTGCCTCATCCCCATTTTGAAGGGTTGGTCAAATGGCAATGACATTAATTAGTGCGGAAAGTTGGGCAAGTTGGTACCACGATAACCGAGGCATGTTTCCTGGAGCAAAAAAATGATGCGAAAACAGAATAATCTGGACGGGACAAACGGGATGTTTTTTGCGCTAGGAAACATGCCACGGCAATCACATCCTAACAGAACAGTGTTCGCATAACTTCATTTTATAACAGTAACTCCTTGATCCATTGCTCTCCTACATTGTGTTCACAAGCGGATCAATGCCTCATCATGTGGAATCGCCTGCACACATCATGAGCAAGACATGCATGGTGAACAAACTTGTACCAAAACATCACCATAATCAAACGAACAAGTTTTGCGATGGGCACGTCATTGCTTCCACCTCAATTGTACCTGAGAACAAAGCATGCTTTACAAGGCTAATCACATTGTTGACAGCTTTGTTGGCCATTTCATAAATGTAGCAGTCTTCATGCAAGCAACACTCTTGGCTATCTGTGAGTTCGGAAACATTTTCCAAAAGAGTTTTCCAGTGATCAGCAGCCATGAACGCCTGTTGGGTTTCGTCATAAACGTGGTAAAAAGACACTGAGATTAAGATGTAACGAGATCCGCTTATTGGCTAAGGTACCTCAAGCTTCTTGGCATCCAAAAGCTCTACCCAGCCTTTGCATTTCTTTGTACTTATACACAACATAATGCTGACTAGTGTGCAAAATCTTGACATCCCAGCACCATAACTACAGAATGTTTAACTTTTGCCTTTGTCTGACTTCCTGGTGAACAAAAAGAAAATTTGACATTCACCTGGGATACAAAAAACTTTTTCTTTGTAGCTGTGAAGTTGCATTTAAGGTGACCGCCTTACACTTCGAGTTATCGATTCGCTTTCCTGCTACAAATGGCTAGCCCCCCAATTAGCTCAGTTAGTAGGGTGACAGCTTTAGAAAAGCAATGGCCTTTTTTTAAATCCTGGACCAGGACAAACTTTCCTTTAATAACTGCAAAGCCTGCAGCTTTTCTTTGTAGCTGTACGGCTGCATTCAGGTGGATGTCAAATTCTCCTATACTGGTCAACCAAGTGGTGAGTAGATCCAATAACTGGGGATCAAACTTGGTATTTTTGCATCGATACCCTGCTTGCATTGAACCTTGCGCCATGCAAGCAGGATATCGATCCAAACAAGATTTGGAAGTTAAAGAAATTTTTGGAGAGAGAGATCATTTTGGAGCAATTAATGGCACCAAATACAATATTTAGGGGCTGAAAAATCAACTTTGAAGGGACTGGGGCGCAATATAGCTTTTCAGGCAGCTTAGAAGATATGTAAACAGCAAACAACAGCCTAAAGAGAAAATTTTCCACAGGGGCTTGGAATGAATGGCAGTAGCTGGTTGAAACTATGTGACACACCTATAACAACAATGACAATTACAAAAAAAAAGAAACTGCACTGCAAAAAAAAAAAAAAACAAGAAATGGCTCATGGCATGTTGCTTTATCCCTTTGTAGATCTATGCTGGCAAGTATTGTAGCAATTACGCAAACACGACTGCGCGGCCCCAACTATCCTCATATGGCAGTCATCTATTACCCATACACCAACAGTGCAGGCTTGGTGAGCACTAGGGTAGTGCAGAGCAGGACAGCCATTTTGTAGCAAGTTTGTAGCACCAAAAGGGGAGTTTGGGAAGAGTAACTATATTTTAGAGCAGTTGTTGGGTAAAGCCTTATTATCAGTTTCAATCTTCATTATTATATCCAGATAACGATGGACATACCTTTTATATACCGTAGTTGAGATTGTAAGCACCCCCCAATTCTAAACACCCTCCCCTACTTTCGGGAAAATAAATTGGAACAAAAGTTTGCCTGCGAATTGAAGCACCCCCTTTTCTAAGCAAACATCACAAGGTGGATTTCAAACGCATGGAAGGGGCCCAAGTTGACGTTTTGGCCAAGTCATTTATGAAGTTTTCAATTACAAACCACTTCAACGGAACAGAAGACTACCCTGCTGGTGGACACTGAGATCGGCGTCCCAAGCGGCACAGCGGCCTCGAATAGCAGTGAAGGTGACAGAGTATCAGACGTAAGAACCTATTTCTACATTGAATGTTGCCAAATAGAACATTATTTCTTGCACCTGTCTCATCGAGATACGGCCACGAAAAAGTAACGGGAAGGAGGAGGGTTGGGGGGGGGGGGGGGGGGGGGGTAGGTTTTTCGCATCTAAGCACCCCCCCGCCCCCCTTCCACTTACCATTCGAATATTTGTGTGGTTAGCAACCCGACTACATGTATGTTCACGACATTAAAATATTACACTTAATATGAGCACCAGCTTGGCAAACGCTAGAATAGACTTAGGCTATCTATACTTAAAATAAATGAAAAAAAAATATTTAGACCATTAAAACATCCCAGCTGAGATTAGAAATTTGCATGGTTAGCAAGAGAAATTAAAAAAAAAAAAAAGTTTATGACATTACAATATTGCCGTTAAGATAATCACCAACTCGGCAAAAACTAGAATTTATTTAGACTTGAAACAAACTTTAAAACATCCCAGCTGAGATGAGCAAAAGAGCAGACCAGCACACCAGCGATGTGTTTTTTGCACTTTACGACAAAGCATCTTCGATTGTATTGGGCTTCAAGCTGGCAATGTGCAATGGCATGGTGACTGCAGCATGGAATGGTTAAGCACTGACGTGCATAATTTGTAAGGTGCAGGTTGCTGTAAAAAAAAAGTAACACCACTTACCCACCAGTTCCTGAATTTCATAGTTCAATCAGGGAAAAGTGTCCTCATGAATGCACGTAAAGACAATCCCTTTGGCTTTATAAAGATTATTAAAGTAGGGTTTCACGCGCCGACGCAATGCAGGTGATGAGGCACACCGTGGGGGTGCGGGGAGGCTCCGGATAAATTTTGACCACCTGGGGATCTTTAACACGCGCCGAAATCTCGTACACACGGGCGTTCTTGCTTTTCGCCTCCATCAGAAAAGCGGCCGCCGCGGCCGGGAATCAAACCCGCGTCCTCATGCTCAGCAGTGCAAACAGCCAGGCATGGCCAGATGGTGAAAACAAAACACGAGTGAACAAACAGAATGCATAATTTGCGCCAATACGAATACCTGTTCATTGCCATTCCTCTGATAAGGATATTTTTAAGGATATTTTGGGCACAAAAAACGGAGAAATACCAAAATGGTTCCTAGATTTCTATGGCAGAGGGAGAAGATACTGGTAAAAAGCAATGACCAAGATCTGCAGATCTGCCTGAAGGACGAAAGCAGTCCTCATAACTCGCCTGAATTTTCCATCACCCAGCTCAACGAAAGGCTCAATCGCTTTCCTTGGTTATGTGGGGCCCATCTTGCTGAGCAACAAGTAAGCCTTCGCCAAGAGCATCCCCTGGTTGCTCTGAAAAGAGAGCACAGAGACTGTTTGGACCGATGAAACAATAATTGTGAGAGGAAGCAAAGTGGTGCAGTGTAGGAAGATGCCCCTGCCACAAGGGGTAGAGCCACAAAACAGTAGAGCCAGGCAAGCACAAAGACGATCGTCGGGGCACAAGCCGAATACGTGCAAGCAGAAGCAGGCTTGTTAACCCAAGCAAACGCAGCAGGCTGATAAGAGAAACAGAAGTGGGTACATTGACTCGAGCAAAGGCAACAGGATGACGAGAGTGGGCCAGAGAAACACTCCTGCTCCACACTAACAAATACCCGTTACAGGAAAGCTCCAGTTGCAGATGACACGAACACATTACAATTGGATGCGAAACCAAGACTGTTCCAGAACAGAACTGTGTCACCACCATTCAAAGACTGTTGCCTGTCATGCCAAGCGAAGCATAGGCCTTAGCAGTACAGTCAGAGTCCTTCAATGCTTCTGTGGTCATGAAACTCCCAGCCAAGTTTCATACAGGGACAAAGGCTACCGCGAGTGGCGCCACCGCAGATCGGAGGGCATCGGGCGGCCGCCGCTGCTCTGTAGCCAGACCGGCAGGCAGGAACGCAGTAGCAGCATGCCCGTTCACACCAAATTTTTTTGCCACTCACAAAATGAGAAGTCCATTTAAGCAGCCCATGACACGCAAAGCGTAACCGCACTGCTGATAAGGCGGCGAGCGTCTCTTTTATCTTACTCCGTGGTCCGTTCCCTGCCCACACTCCTGCCTGGGCGCTCTGACCACGCCCCCGGCTGGCCTCCAATTAACACCAGCGCCGCGGCGCAGCAGCGTACGAAGCTCTCCCATAGCGTGATGATGAAGTTTCATGACCAGAAAGGCATTGAAGGACTCTGGTACAGTTTTGCTGCTTGGGCTTTTAACAGCTAGCAGTCTCTTATGTAGAGGTAGCCAGCTGAAAGGATGCTGGATTCATTCTTATGCATCATCTTCATCTGAGAAGCTCAGCTGGTCACATAACTAGACTTGCAGTGCCGATACATTGGTACTTGAAAAGCAGATACAGTCATGCTGTCAGAGGCATAAATGGGACACTCATTTTCCATGGCCCATGAGTGTGCTATTGATGCCCTCTCTTGGTCACTAACAATAGCACGGATAGAGGGGCACTGAGATTTAACTGCACACCTCGCCACCAACCCTATCATGCGTGTGAATTTGAGCTTTGTTTTACCCCCAAACTGTGTAGATCACAGTCGAAGAAAGGGGGTTAGAATTAGCAAATGAGGAGATAAGTGCAAAGGCATGTAGTGCTTGGAGAGATGCTGGAGATTCAAGCAACGTACACAGCTGAAATAAGATGCAACAAAGAACTCACGTTATTCGAGCCCCCACTCCATCTTCAGCATAGAAGAGCTCTACATCGTCCACGGCAGTGAACGAGGAGATGGTATCATAGATGGACTCCGTGGTGGCTGAATACAGGAGGCCCCTGACCTCCAGGAACCGGGAAAAGGCTAGCTCCCCAGCAGTGCGATCTGGTGGTGGTGGAAGAGGTGCAGTGGGCTGCACAGCTGATAAAGCTGGTGGTGGCGAAAGAGGTGCAGTGGGGTGCACAGCTGATGAAGCTGGTGGTGGCGTAAGAGGTGCAGTGGGCTGCACAGCTGATGAAGCTGGTGGTGGCGAAAGAGGTGCATTGGGCTGCACAGCTGATGAAGCTGGTGGGTCCTCAGTCAAACTGCAAGCAGCTAGCATGCTAGACGTCGATGGCAGCGAGGGAGAGCTGTCTTGTCCAGGTGACGCTGCATAGAAACACACAAAAATTTATAGGTCCTAACCTTCATCTCTAGAATTAAAAATGTATATTGCTGAGGCATCATTTACATTTAGCATATAGGTCCTTTGCCTTAAGGTTTTACCATTTCCTACATACAGGACCAAAAAAATTTGGAGGCAATAAACTATCGTATCGATAGCAAATTTTGCACACAGGTCACGTGGTTCACTTGGGAAAAGCTATCTTTAGTGGCCATTGCCCCAAATCATGCCAAAAAAGTTCCAACACTTTGGACTCACGAATTCGGTCACGTTAAAGAAACAAGAAAAACAGGAATGAGCATCAAAAAGAGAGGTGGTGTCGATAATTATGATGGTAATTATCGGTTTGGCCATAGAGCATCACGAACAACTCAACGTACTAATCCTGTCCAGACTCCTGGAAACATCTTCTGTCACAATAACAGCAAAATTATTATTTTACTCATTAGCTCACTGGTCAAGTTCGAGCTTTGACAGCAAGACAATCAGTACAGCCAAACCCAGTTATATCGAACTCGCAAAAACACCTATCAGTTTGATATAGGGGATTATTCGATATAAGCAAGCATACAGCATTTATAAAAACACTTATTTTGTTGCACTGGCTTACTTTCGCATGAAATAGTCCTGTATCTTCTGCTTAAAAGAAGCATGAAGACAAAATACAAGTTTGTTTTATTCGAAAGATTTCCTGTTTTATAGTGTCCCCAGCGCTTGTCCAGATGCAAACAATGTTTTATTCACTGAAAAATTCATCAATTTAAGCTAAAATTTTGATTTTTCCCACTAAATCGTGTGTTTTCGTGGTCTGCAATGACATCACAGGAACCAGCCGCTCTGCAGCAGATTGCCAAGCCTTGTTTACTGTTAGTGAACCTAGATGGTGCCACCATACCGTGGCACGCCGTTTTCTGCCTCTGGTTTGTTTTTGTTCGAAAGATAATTGTTTCTTGAAACATTGAGCTCGCCCGACAAATACGGTCACGTAAGACACCGTTGCTCACGTCAATCGGCCAGTGTCGTCTGAGACTACCCCAAAGCCTGGCAGTCCTCTGCAGCTAAACCAAGCATAGTGTGCGCAGTACCACCAGCAGCACACATCTGTACTCCTATGTTTAGGTGCGCTTTCGTAACTTCCACTGTTTGGCCCACCATTCTTACTGCTTTAAGGGGACACCCGGGTTGAAAAATCGCCATTTTTTCGAAATATGTTGTTTTTTTGTTTTCACTTGCATTATCATCTTTGACTATCCCTCTTCCATGAAAAAAAAAAAAATGAAAAGGAAATACGAACGAAAACTTAGTGAAAATCGTGTCTGAATGACACGCGGTGAGCCTAGAAATCACGCAATCAAGCCGAATTTCGGCCGTCTTTGAGAGTTTTTGCTGCACGGCAGCGCGGCTGGCCGCCATTTCAGTCACTTGAGAGAGGTACACAAAGTCTTCTCTCAATCAAACCGCTCGCCAGCTTCGTATCTCCGCGTAAAAATTTCTTCCCGCTTGTTTTGAGAGCTTGATTTGAATGATTGTACCTATTCTTTACGACGTTCACTAATACAGAATTTCCACCGCATGGACATTTTTTATTTCCCTTTCTTCAGAACAGACCTGGCCTGACTGGCAGCAATAACTTGGGACAAACCCAAAATTAAAAAAGAAATCTCGGAAGAGAGATTTTTTTTTTCCGAACAACGAAAATGTCTTGTGAATGTGCTTTCTATATTGTACATGGCAATTTTGTTGCAGGCTTACAATTATATCACAATGACATGCTATGCCAAACCGCAGCGGCCTACAGTTTTATGCTGCCCTTTACAGCGCGCAACAAGGCACGTTTCCGGGCGCACACAGCTTTGTCCAGCTCGTGAGCAGCGGATTTGGTCGCCGCTGATGCCTGGTTGCAGCAATGCAACCAGCGCCCCTCTATAGCTCAGCGCTGCCTTTTGAAGACCGTCTCACCGAGCATGACACGCCAGCAGAGCGGCGATTAAACATATCAAATAGGGCGGCGGGGGCAGTGCGAACACACTCTTTGACCGGCGCTCCATGGTTCTTGTCGGCGCCCATACGCGGCGCAGCGATGCAGTTCAGCCATCGCTCCCGTGCTCCGTTTACTTCTGCGCGGACCTGTACATTACATTCCACCCCCTCCAAACCTACTCCTCCCTCATCCTTACAAAAACCTCGTCACTTTAGTGAGCAAGCTGCTTTTAACTTCAACTGATTTCTGACTGAAATCGTGCATGCATTTTCACTCAGGTGAGACATACATGTTGAGATTGTGTTGCTGAGATTGTGAGTCAAAATATTGCTGCCAGCTCATTATGTTGAACCTTTGGGTCACGAAAAACGTGGTTTCAAGTTGCATGGCAACTTAGCACAAAGAAGCGCAACAATAAGCACAATGCTCCCGACCCGTCTTGAGTAAAAGCGGAAGGGTGCTGTGGCTACCTAGCAAGCCCTGGGGCTCCCAATGCAGCTCCTACCGTCAGAGTTGCCCTACTCACATGGCTCGTCGTACTCGGAGTCTTCCTCGTCGCTCAGCTCTTCATCCGAGCTAGAATCCCCATGCTCCCCAAGACCCCAGGAGTTCCGCCACGTGCTCAAGTCGAAAGGGTGGGTGTAGTCTGCAGGATCAAATGAGGGTACCCTCCTGGGCCGCATTGGACCCTTGCCCGCCCGCCGAGAAGGGCCCCTTCCACGGTTCCTCCCGCCACCACCAAAGGGGCGGCCTGGGATGACAAAGAAATGTGCTGAACTGCTTGTCAAAAAATTGATACTCATTATTATGCCCCCACCAAAGACAAAATGTACCCCACAAAGTCCCATCAAAGATGTGGGCATTATTCCTTTCAGCGTACGGTTTTTTCCTAGGAGATCAAGGGGTGAACACAGCAGCTTGTTCTTTGCTAACGATTCAAAACGATAGAGACAATTTGCAAATGCATATTAAATTTTTGCTGTGTCGCTAGAACAATGCACAAGATATCACCTTTCATCGAGTTCCTCTGCAAAGCCTGGACTGCACTGCACTGATGGCACAGCAGTGCCAGGGTTAGAACCTGAAATGCTGGATCCTTTTTCTTATCAAATAACTAGCTGTCTTGTGAACACGAGTGTTCATTGCATTATTTTTCAGAATCTGAGCAGTCACATCTGGAGTTTTCTGATGAAGGTTCTGCCATTCCAAAATATCCATGCAGCTGGCAATTTTGCTTCTCTTGGTTATCTGGAGCATTTATGAGAAGCGGGGAAAAAACTGGGAGAGAGAAAAATCGTCAAAGCAAAGAGGTAGGAAAGGCATGCAACAGATAGAACGGTGTGCCACCAAAGAGAATGGCCTCGAAGCACACGCTGCCAGGGAAAGATACTTCGAAGCTAAAAACTTCACACAGCATAATGCAGACAGCAAGACATAGGAAAAAATTACACCATCTTCTCGTGGGGAACCATGAGGAGGATGCGAAGCATCATGGGGGTTCCGTGTAGGTTCTATTGTGTTGCCGTTATGTTGTTTCGTTTATCGGAGCACAAATGGGAATGTAGTGTGAACCCCCATGTAGAAACAGAAATGTAGAGACAGCGAAGAGACCGACACCTGCATTACCTGATCGAACACCTCCTGGTTCTCGTCTGTCTTTATTGCGTGCTCACGCTCCTACCCCACTGCCCGCCCTCTTCGTCCTCTTCTCTGGTTGAGCTGCAAGGAGCGTGGCGCTTCCCGCCACAGTTTTCCCGCAGGAAATTCAACATCCTCCTCCATAGTTTTCAGTTCGTCGTTTCCGTTGACGTTCAGCTTCGCGTGCCTTCGCTGTATCAGTAGCTTCTTGACGTAGTTTGAATGAGTGAAGGACATAAGGCGCGTTTGTAGCACATGCTCCCATCTCAGTTTGTAGCGCAGTGGGAAGAGTGCCACGTACCTCCTGTTGCGGCCAGAGAGTCGTGGGATCAAAACCGGGTGCCGCCTAACTATTTCTTTTTATAGTGGACTGCGCTGACGTCAGCCCAAACGCTGACGGGGCTGAAGAGACGTGCATGCGCAGTAGAGTGCGGACAGCGGACAACAACAAGGGAGGGAGGGACACAGCCCCGAGCATAAGATGCTTCGCATCTAAAACAAAAGCTTCTACAAGCACTGCCCCACAGACAGAGGCCTAATGCAGTGGCGTGAAAAATGCCAGCACAGTGGTGCATGCAAGCAGTGAGCCACCGTTCGCACCAAAGGTTAAGTGCACAGCAACCATGCCCACAGAGGGAGCGATTTCATCGTGGAAAGTAGGTAACCAACACAAAGGCTCTAGGATTATCCTATGGATTCTGGGATACACCCAAACACAGCACATTTCTGTCTGGCATGTATTTTTGAACAGAGAATGCCAAATGTACAGGTGCATACATGATGTGGCTTCACGGGAAGTTAGCAATGTACCAGTACATAAATGATGCTGATAGGGTTATTGATATCTGAACTTACATCAGGAAGAAGCAAAAAAAGTGAATGTGGGACTACCAGCCTAGACCATCCTATTAGCTCAGATTCACTAGTCTTTAAATTACTATGAAGAATTGCACCTGAAGCAAAGCAGTTAAAGCTGGCTTATTCAGCAGGTTGCTTTAACATTTGTTGAATTATCATAGTACATTCCTGCAGGCACAGCTAACAAAATACACAGTGCTGTTCAGCTGATGACAGCAAGCTCCAGAGTTCCTTTCTCTGCTTCCCTGGGTGCCATTCTGAAACCTGCATACATTCTATGGCATGCCAGGCTTTTCTGAAAGAGCTCACAAGACCTCAAAACAGCTTCTTGTGGGTTCAAGTACCTATTTCCTGCTGCTTTTCAGCCACACGCACTATGGCCTACACCAGGTTGTGGTTCTGTCAGTTGCACTCATCCTCAAACAGTCTTCCCTAACTAAGCCTGCCTTTTCCCCTATGCAACAAGCCCCGTTGCTCACTAAATGGTTGAGATCCTCCGAAGATCCTCGTGGCATCACAAAACACGCAGGTACGGTTGGAAGTGAAGTTGCGCACCAGAAGGTCCCCTGTTGGCACCGTCCCCCCCGTGCGAAGGAGGCTGGCGTGGCTGGGATCGAGCTGTCCGGGGCTGGCCGCGGAATCCAGACACTGGAGGCGAGTAGTGTGCCTGAGCAGCCATGGGCGAACGCCAAGGCCCAGCAGTCCTCCTCCGCACCTCCTCGTGTCGAGCCTATGCATTTGAGCAATGCACATCTGTTGTGGTCATTGCAAGTAGCACCAACCATATGCCCTGCATGCAAGCATCTGAGCTTGCCAATGATGACCACCCCAGCACAGATGAAACAGGCAATCCCACACCCTCATTGGAGCCAAGCTCTAGGGTCAAACATGACAGAAAAGCAAAAAAAAAAAATTCGTAACATGACGAACACCTAACATTTGTATGTTGTATCTGTTTCATGGCACGAGGGTAACGATGGCCAAAGAGCGCCAACGCAATGGTTGATCATTTTCAATGATGTTTAAGAAAAACACCCCACATTTAATTTGTATCCCGCCTGCAGAAGCGGCATTCAAGTTAAGAGGTGATACCATGTGGATTCTACTGTTTTTTTTTTATGTTGTTTCTGCCCCTGCCAAGCTTCCATGCAGAAATGAAGGCCAAGCAAAGTCAAATTGCAAAAGAACTCTCAACGGCTATAGAAAACCAGATTGAACTGGCTTTTTCCAATTGGCACATTTACACAATGCTACTAGACAACCTTTTTTCAACATGCAATTAACCTGGCACAAGAATCAACAGCAAAACGAAGAATTTAGCAACCATCACTACAGCAAAATGGCAGCATACTGTTGATCTCTGGCTTGTACTACAGCAACATTCTGTACATTCATATAGATGCAGCATGCCATAGCAATACCACAATAGCAACTATAGCTCTATTTTGCTGCACATTGGAGTCATAGACTGGACCAGTAGCAGACGCGCACTTATAGAGGCATGTGCTGTACACCTAATGCATCATGCCTTCCCTCTTTGCTTCAGAGCATTTCAAAGGCACAATAATTTCACTCTAAGTCAAAGTTATAATTATAAAATCCTTTACAGTTTTCATGTTGTGCATTCAGCTTAAAAAGGTGCATCTTATAAATTTAAAGACTTTCTTTTTATTTTTGTTTTATTTCTTTTTAACAATTCTATGACCTAAAAGTATGAAAGCAGTGCTCATTTTAGTAGCAATAGCAAAACAACTGATGTGAGAAGCACTGATGGGAAACCGGGAAGTTTACATGTGACGCTTCTTAACAAGACTATCAACAAAGTTGACTAAATTGCTTTTACAGTTCAGGATGTCACAACTTGTATGCTGAAGAATGGATGGCAGTGGTCTTCATGCTTTTCTCATTCCCTACTTCAAGAAATTGCACCACTAATCATGGCATATTTGTGCCACAATCTAGTGATTTCGGCAACTCACGGTTTGCCTGTAATTTCACTTCAGTAAAGCAGATTCTCAGCCACAAAAAAATGACACTAGAGGCAACGAGCTGACAAAGAATAAAAACCTGTCTAAGTCCACACAATAGAAATTACCAGTACACTCATTTTGGCACTTGTCAGCCAAGGCGGGTAAAATCAGCAGGATGATCATTCCAGTCAAATTTGCAATCAATTGCCACACATCAAACAAATTGGAAAATGCACAAATGAAGAACTGAAAGAACAGAACTACAACACTGTTAAACAGGTCCGAGAATATTTACTGTCAGGACTGCGCATGTATTCTGAGCCATGGGGCAAACAAATTTACAGCAAAATTTCATTGCAGCTTAAGTGCAAAAAATTGTGGTTGATCCCTCTTTCATAGGAATCCATAAAACACGAAAGTGAAAAGGGCCTTCACAGGAGCAGTTGAATGCTAAAGCAGCCACCTTCATGTACGAAGGGTTCACGAGCCTGACCCCACCAGATGAAGTGACGCCGACATGAAACAAAAAACAGCGGAGGGTGAAGGAATTTACGTGCGTCCCCTGTACACGAAGGTGCTGGAATCAAGGCACCATCAGCACTCATTAGCATCATGATGCGCTACTTCGCTTCGCCTCTCCTAGATGAGTCATAGGGAAGGACATAAGGCGCGTTCGTAGAGCTGCTCACGTTTCTGTTCATAGCGCAGTGGGCAGAGCACCACGTACCTCCCGTGGTGGCGAGAGAGTTTGTGGGCTCGAATCCAGGTGCCGCCGCGTCAATGGCACTTTTTCTGGCAAAGTCACCTCCGTGACGGATATGACTTCACTGACATGTACCCGGGCATAAAACATTTGTGTTAAAATAACTGCAGACAGTTGCATATACAGGCAGGTCTCGTCCCCCAGCAAGAATTCCAAGTATGCAAGCACACAGTACATCTTCATTCCCAAGTGGGCACTCAAAGGTAGACTTTTGTTTTCGCTGAATGCGTCTTAACCTCTCCTACTGGTAACACCTGCCTGCCTGTCTTGTTTTCTGTCGATCTACCAGGTACATGCCCTAATTAAACATTAGTTGATGCTGTGTTGCATGTTTCGCTGCAGTCCTCTCCTACTGGTAAGCATGACAATGGAAAACTGCCAAATACCTAAAAATAATACACCAGACTGCAAAATGCAAGAATGAAATTAAGAATTTTACACTTTGGAGAAAAACTAGCATTTGAAGCACATGCCATAGTTGACAAAGCACTACTTTTTGTCACTACAGGTCCTTCAACATCACCCCCCCCCTCCCCAAAGCATATATATTGCACATATTGGCATTATTTTTGCCACCATTACAAAAACAGCCACACCTACCACAGGGAAAGGCCTGAAAATAGAACAATCAAGGAAAGAGTTATTGACAACATGTCCTTTATAGCAAGATAATATAGATAATTTTTCATCTGTCATCCTTAGGGCCTAAATCAGCACATGTGCTTTGAGAGGGGCTTGTCTGCTCCAGACGCAAGGTGGAACCCTAGGTGCAGTACAAGGACCCTACACTTTTAAGTGCGGAGTACCTTAGGGCTGCACAATGTCCGTCCACGTCCGTGCACATAGCATTTACAATCGCAAAAAATCACACAGGCACCGGTAGGATTCAAGCCTGTGTCTGGTAGACCAGACAGAGTTAGTGTCAGTCGTCTTACCCACTGGGTTAGTACCCGAGGGTCAAACAGCTTACTCCTTCACTTGTAACGGTGCGGAGTACCTTAGAACCTCCCAATGTCCGTCCGCGTCCATCCGTGCGCACACCACCATCAAGCGAAAATCGAGCGAAATTCGATTTGAGCAGCGAGTTGAAGTTTCATTTAGATAATAATAAAGGCGCAACTCACGGCTCAAATCGAATGACGGTCAGGGCGCAAATCGAATGTCACTCGGGGCGCAACTTGATTGATTGATTGTGGGGTTTAACGCGCCGACGCAACGCAGGCGATGAGGCGCGCCGTAGTGGAGGGCTCCGGATTAATTTTGACCACCTGGGGATCTTTATCGTGCGCCGAAATCTCGTACACACGGGCGTTTTTGCTTTTCGCCTCCATCAGAAAAGCGGCCGCCGCGGCCGGGAATCGAACCCGCGACCTTGTGCTCAGCAGCGCAACGCCTTAGCCACTGAGCCACCGCGGCGGGTACACCCACAAACTACTATATAGTTAAGCAAAGGCTTTAAGGCGCAACTTGGATGTCATTTCGAGTCCACGTACTCCGCACCCTCGCCATCATCCACGGAGTGGAGATGCTGCCATTTTTTAATGCTGTTTTCATGGCAGAACCATATGTCTGACACTCCTGCAAACACCTCAACAAACTGGTCAACAGGTGCAAAAGTGGTGCTTTATCTCCTCCATATGACTGGTGGGACCAGGCTAAGTATATTCATTCTTTTTATATTTTTATATGCTATTTTTCAGTTGCGTACTGTGACGGACAAACTTCTTTATCGTTCAGTATAACAAGCAACAATTTATGTTTTTTTAGTGGAATTACGACTCCTTAGGGTAACATCAACTTCAGGTCGAATGCTACGGCGTGATAAGACAAACGTGCCCCTTATAGGGTTTACTTTAAAACCATTTTCACCAGCCAACATTACAAGTTTGTTTGCACCAAGTTGTATCTGCCATTCAGAGATTTTAAGCTGATGTATGTAAATATTGTCTACTAATATAGCATGAAAAATTCTGCATGGCAGTGCATTTCAGAGTATGTTGTGATGTGCAGTGCAGCATTCCACACTGGAGAGCCCAATTTTCTTGTGTGCACTAGAAAGTGCTGCACCAATTCTTACCTGAAAAGTTTGTTCAAAGAGGTAGTTTCCCTACAGGGCTCAGCATGTTTTTCTACACATCGCAAGATTTGAAGTCCAGCAGGGTACCATATTACCCAGCGATGTTGTACGTATTTTCCAAGTTGGAAAAAGAAGACATGTATTGCATGTTGGCAAAGGAATATTTGACGTACAGTTCTGACAATGCAAGTTCGTCTAGTAAATCTGCCAGACCGAAAGCCTGCTTGGCAGTTATCGAGGATACCATGGTATTCTAGAAAGAACTCCTTGATCAGACAGCTGCTCAGAGCAAATGGCCGGTTACTTTGATCAGCACAATTCCAGAGGGCAATTTGTTTTGCTTTGAAGTTACTTCTGTTGACTGATACCAAGAAACTTTGCAATTTAACATGTGGACTTGTTTGAAGCCACCGTTTCTGGTTTGAGAGACTGGATGACTAGAAACTTGGGGAAATTTTGTTGTTTGTTTAACATCTGCATTGAAAACAATGTTGGTGCTTCTGTGAAAACCATTTTAAGGGCCCAATCATTTTGTTGGAAAACTTTTTAAAATATAGGACATTGATAAAAGGAGTTTTCAAACAGCCAACTGAGCTTTACCCTCACAAACAGCAAGGTCCTGCAAGGTCCCTGCCAAGTAGGCAAGCAAGGAGCCCATCGGGCAAAGCTTGCCCAAGATTCCGACGGCCACCATTTGAGTTTTCCAGCGTTAACTTTTCACCCCATTACCGTGGTTTGCGACAGCTGATGTGCAGGGGCTTGTAATTGCAGTGTTGCCTCTCACCAAGATTGCTCAAGGTGCCCCGTGTGAAGAATTACTCAATTCTAACCATAGTTGTTCCGAGAAAATACTTCCAGAAATCGCATGTGTCTTGAGACAAAGAACCAGTGGAAACTGCACTAGTGGTTGCCTGCCACCTTAGACATAAAGCAGCCATAGTAAAGCGCTAACCACATGGAGCGATTTTTCCAGCGACGCGACGAGCGACGCAACTAGGATCTGCATTCGCCGAACCGAAGTCACTCGCCGAGGCAACCACATGACAGCGACGGCTCGAGCGACTGAGCATGCGACTGAGGATGGCGATTTCAATGTTTCCGCACTGCACATAGTAACGCGCTTGGTACGCTGGATGTTTGCAAACATTTTTTAAGTGCGAATGCACTTTATAAGCGACCCCAAACCATCCACCGCCGGCGGCGGCGGCGTCCGCAGTGCTCCTCTATATTTAAAAAGGAAACAGCATCCGGCGCCAGGTTTCGATCCGAGGACTTTGCGGCCGCAGCGCGACGCTCTACCGACCAAGCCACGGACGCGACGCTGATATCAGTGTTAGTGACGCGCCTTATATCTTTAACGCATTCAAACTACGTCGTCAGCGGCGTGCGTTGGCGACTCAGCGGCGTTATAGCGGCTTGATAACTGCGTGGTGTACACGTGATACTACAAACCCGATGGAAGAGATGGAAGAGAAGGCGGCGAGGCGGTGGGCTGCGGGGGCCGAGCGCAAGCGCCGCAAGCGGGCCGACAACCGTGCATTCGCACTTTCACATTCTCCCCCTCGGGGAAATGCGGGGGAATTTTTTTTTATCATTTGTCATAAAAAGCATGACTAAAAAGTATTACGCCTTTCTACCTTGCTTTTTGCACTTCATTGCATCTCTAAAACTGGTTTGGGTTAGCGATAGCGCACGCTTTTCCTTCTGCGCCTCGTTTCTCGGCTCCAACATGAACGCCGTGAAGAATTCGCTTTCTTGACGTCGTTTTTCCCACACGGGTCTCACCCAGTGTGAGCGGGAGCCTTCTTGCTTCTGCTTTAGCGTGTACTCAAGCTTTGCCGCGCAAAGCTTTCTTTGCCGCTGCACCGCAAACGTCGTCTGCGTGGATCTTCCCCCCGTTCTCTTTAAACCGGAGGTTGCGTGCTTACGT
The DNA here is from genome assembly GCF_048455015.1 of Haemaphysalis longicornis. Taxonomy (NCBI): domain Eukaryota; kingdom Metazoa; phylum Arthropoda; class Arachnida; order Ixodida; family Ixodidae; genus Haemaphysalis; species Haemaphysalis longicornis. The sequence goes on along the minus strand of NW_027526203.1, from coordinate 249,483,530 downwards.
AGGGGCTCTCCTATTGGCTAGTCGCTGGGGCCACTTCCGGGAGGCGAGCGACTGTTTCTGGCGACCCAGAACCGAGCGATTCGATGAGCGACTTGGTGCGCGGCGAAAAGTAGTTCGTCGCTAGTCGCGTCGCTCCCCAAGTCGCTTGCAAAATCGCTCCATGTGGTTGGGGCTTTACACATTGGTAAGGGGAAAAGGTTAAACACTTGAATTAAAACTGCGCTTATTTTTTCACCCCAAACTTTTCACAGGCACCATCTGCAAGTATTATACACCACAGTAACAGCAAAGTAAAGATAAACAAGAATGCACGTGGGAGGCAGTTGCATTCCTGGGGACTACATTATTTGCAAAGCCCAAAGGTCACATGCAGCCTGCATGAAATGCTTGGCTGTGCCAAGCGAGTGTTTTTGTGCTAGTCACAACTTAAGAATTCCATCAAGTAGCAAGTGCCCCTGCTCTGCACAAGCCTTTACTTCATGGCAAAATGGAAAGACCAGTTAACTAACGTAGTATGATGCAAAGCGCCCCATCTCTGCAGGTCAATGGATAGTTGTTCCGTAACTTTCTGCGTATGCACTAGGACAGTGCAGATCACCTGCGCAGATCCTCTGTGCACACATTTGAAGCCTCTGAAGCCTGTGCATGCCAGGAGAACGAGCGAGGTCACCAGGAAATGTGCCTGTGCAGTGGGGGAGTGCAGCTGAGGTCTCACACTTGGCTCAGTGCATGGGTGTTTGTGTCTGTATATGTTCACAACCTCCACGATTTGCAGTTCCACAAGAGAAGGAAGAGAGGCCACACCAAGAGGGCTAACAGAACGGGAGGTGCACACACTGGTGCACGCATGTTAAAGACAACAAGTAAGATCAATCTGGGTCTGCTTAGTAACACAAATGCACTAAATGAGGCGTGCTGGTGCATATGAAACAATCTGCATCAGGGGGTTCTGCTACTTTTATTCTCAACTTTCATGGCCTCAGTTGGGAAGTGCAGCCCATACAGGAGTGCATACCGGATGTTTTGATTCGATGGTAAAGAATGGCTTCTCCTGTGAAGATTACTACACTTTTCTATCCAGTTACGAAAATCAGTTACACCTTAGAATTTAGTAAATATTGGAATTCGTGTCTCTCCCGAGACATCAAAACAGCCGCTTACGCATTGCAAAGCCAGTGAATGGTATGGCTGGTGGGCAGAGAAGCCCACGGCATTTGCAAGTTAGCGCATAAAAAACAAATGTTTATAATGATGCATGTCTGGAATGAGGAGGTGTCGTCAAATCTCGTGTGGCTGCATACCCTCAGCATTACCCCTGATCATAAAGCCACGATGGCAATTAGAGTCCCGCAAAGACCTTGCAAGACCGTCACAAACAATATCGCTTAATGCTCCACAACAAGTGCCACCATTTCGAAGAAAAAAAAAGAGGCAAGCAACAACTACAAACAAAAAGACGGGACACATCACCGGTTAGCAGCCAAAGGAAGCATGCACCCATACCTTCCAGGAATGAGATGTGCCCCGCCTAGCCCGGGAATCACTGGGAGACTGTGAAGAGGCAAATGCCATTGCTGGACTTCTTTCTTGAGCTGCATCTGATGGTATACGGCGTTCCGGCCTCGATGGTGGCAAGCTGCCCGAATTCCCAGCATGAGTTGGCTGTCTCCCCGAGAGTTGCTCATAGACAACAGAAGGGCCCACAGCTGTAACCAAAATGAAGGAAGGAGTTTGAACCCCTACTGTGTGTTTTAGCTTCAGGTTGTTTCCAAAACACTTCAGGCACTCAAAAACATGCATGTGGGCATGCTTGCACGCCTGGTGGAATTTATATGGCAGACAACTCCACTCCCCCGGTGACAATGAAAAGGAACTTTTCTCCAAGCCTTAAAAAGTTGACAACCACCAACTTTTCATCTCCAGTTCTATCGATCTATCTATCTATTTATCTATTCCCCAGCAGGCAGGGAATAGATAAATCTAATTCCTTGCCACCTCATAGCATAACAGCAGTCCTTTTATAAATGTTATGAAGGTTAAAGACATGCTTAGGCTCCTACCAACAGCACCACAAACTGTGATTGCAAAAACCTCCAAAAGAACGGCCCTTACAAATGACATACCCCAAAGACAACAGGTTTCGTCCCCCAGTCAAACAATGCATTATAAATTATAAAAAATGAAGCTTTTGAGACCACAGAAAATAACGATGGGTAGAGCTTCGCACTGTGCTGAGTTATTCAGGAACAGGAAACAAACCAGAAGCGTGGTTTGGTAGTGGATTGTCTTCCCAGGTGACCAAAAAGCCACAAAAAGCTGACATACATGTAATGCGTAATGTCTACTGTCCTGATGGCGAAAAATGTAAATTCTTGAGACGGTATAGCCAACATGCAGACAAAGTGTCAACAATACACTACTTATATGCATAATAGAATTTATAGCACAGCAGTTCAGGTACTATTAAGTGTGCCACTGACACATTTAGACCACACCTTTGCAAGTATGAAAATGTTTGCATAGTCAGGTATTCTAAACAATCTAGCATAAACAGAAATGCAATACTTTTTCACTAGTAGGCCACAGAAGCATGCCAGAAGAATTGTGTGTAGATTTTACACACAAATACAACATAACAGCATCACAATTACGCCGCCTCTACACACCTGCTTTAAGTCTAGGCTGCCACAAGCAGGCACGCGGTCCAAAGTGACAGCCAAAGTGCTGCCAGCAAGCCAGCATCCATTAGTCCTACAGCCTTAAAGGGACCCTGCAGCACTTACCATCGACTACTCTGAATGTTTCTTGGTGTAAAGTCTACTGTCCCAGCAATCTCCTTCCGCAAGAATTATGGAAGTACATTCACTATCACCTAAACTACGCGCAAAGAGAAATCGCCCATAATTGTCCCCCCTCAACTCGACCGCAGACAATGTGACAAAAGCTGCGCACTCTCTCCCGGAGAGGGAGGTGGCTTGTGGCATTCTCTTCAGCAGCCTTCAATATATCACAGGCCGGGGAGTTTTCTCCTTTTCTGCACAACGTGGAGGTGTCTATTTCCGGTCTGGTGCCACAACAAAGCAGGCACGTGACGGCTACCTGCTCGCAAGCGCACACTCAGGCTGGTAGGGCATTTCTGAAGCAATAAACGTTTGTTGTCGAGTGGTCTCGCTGAAAGGGGAGTATTGAGTTCGTCACTCAAACTCTGTGCGCACTCAAAACATCAAAGAAATGCCAAAACTGCGCGTGCAGGTTAAGGCATAGAAGAGGTTGGTACACAGCGCCGACGACGGCAGATTGTCACAGGAAATGCAAGAAACAAGCCACGAAGTTGACTAGCGACAGCCAATAGGACAGCCATGGCCGCAATGACCCTGTTTGGGCCATGCCAAGGGTGCATTATGAGGAAAATTGAGAGCGCGGTTGGTTTTTTTTTTTGGTCTTTCACAGCAATTTGCGCGCTCACCACTTCCCGTGCACGTGTAATATTTGGCTCAGGTATTCCTGGCAGTGTAATTTAAACGTCACGCAGGTTTACTTGCACTGCTCAAAGAGTGTTGCAGGGTCCCTTTAAAAGTAACAGCAGATTCTTTTGCTTTCCCTGTGTACAGCAGCAGCATCTGTGCATTGGTCACTCCCTATTACGAATCAGCTGCTGTAAGCCTTACACTACCTGCTGCGAATTCTCCGTCTGCACGCAGAGCAACTGACGGATGTGCAGTGGCAGAGCCCAAGAACCTTTCAGCAGCAACCATGCCAGACAGACGTGTCCACATACCGGTACACACGAGCACAGTGGTCCAGCTTAGAACATTCTATGAATACCAACGCCCACACTTGACATGTGAATCTCAGTGGCACATCTGGCACGGCTACGTTATGCGTGCTTTTACTCATTTACTCAACTACCCCTTTGTGCAGCATACAAACATTCCAGTCATTACTTGTCTGTGCCTTTGGGCTCTGTGCAAACATTTAAATACTCAAGACATTGTGTGCATTAAAGGGGTCCTGAAATGCCTTCCGCCGATGCATGGATGTACATGTAACCAAATAAAGCAATGTATTAGCAATCTCCTCCTGCAAGAATTTTGTTAAAGCGATGAGTATTAGCTGAGAAATCGTGAATCAAAAACTGCGAATTATCGTCGCGCCGTATTTCCTCCTCCTTTCAACTGTTTCTTCGCTGTTGGCCTCCCCTCCCATGATGCTCCGCTCCTCAGCGGTGACGTACTTCCGCTATTGCGCTCCCACAGACTGCCGTCTGCTACGGGCCAGCTCTTTCGGCCTTTTCATCTCTGTAGACACCATGGACACAGGCTGGAAAAGCGAACGAATGACCTGGCCGCATGTGTGCGGCCTGGCCTTGCCCTTTCGCGGTGAACGTAGCTGCATTTGGTATCGGCGGCGAACTCGCAGCCGCGTGGGGAGAATCGTGCGCTCGTTCCCTTTGGTGCACCGCGCACTGTTTATCCAAAAAGCGCGGTCTCAGATGTGGCCCCGCTGGTGCCGGGTGTTATTTTGCGGTGGTTGTAATTCCTACTACCGGCGGCATGTGAAAAAAGACATTTTCAACCGACACAGAACCCGTGCACAAAACGCGCCGGATCGGATCGCTTTATCAGCGGCGATGAACGTGAAGGCGAAGAGCAAACCAACGCTGCACTCGATCAGCGAGAACCCGTGTTCTGACAAGCTGCACCCATGTGTTGCATTCAACACTGACGGGAAAGCGTTTGTTTGCACTTGTTTGGATAGTCGTAAAATGTCCAAACACTCCGGCACTCCGCTAGCAGATCAGCCGGCGAGACATTTCGGAAAACATTTGACAGATGGCGCTGTATGCATTAGTGTGTCGCTACGCAAAACTGATGAGACGCTCTACTAAAACTCCCATCGCGGTGTCACGTAGCGGGACGCAAAAATTTAGCGTTTAGCGAATGCAAAGGCCACAAACGCTGTACTAAAACTCTATTAGCAGCAAAATAGCGTGCGTATGTGAAACCGCTTGCGTTTACAAAGCTGCACGCCGAGCGCGTACGTTTCAAACCTAGTGACATCGTTTAAATACACTGGCAAGCACAGTGTAACGTAGTCAGATATCAACCGTATGCTCAGGCGACAAGCAAGAGCTTGTTTTATGTGGGGCGGAGATTGCGCATAAAGGCCCGTTCGCACTTGCGACGAAAGCGAGTGAGAGCGGCAGGAATTCCGTAGCTTTGTCGCGCGACGATCGTTTTTGTCGAATGGTCGGGACAAATTTTGGTTGCGCGACAGAATTCCCGTCGCTTTCGCTCGCTTTCGTCGCAAGCGGGAATGGAAAGTTCTGCCGCTGCCGTCTGCTACGCAGCTCGGAGGTAACCGCGCGATCTGCTCGGGCCGGATGAACGCGCACACTCCCGCACGGCAGCGCCCCAAGCGGCAGACGGCCGCGTACATCGCTCCCGGCGCCCGCCTGGAGCCCGCCCTCGGCACACTAGCCAGTATATTTCAGGCAAAATAATGGAGGAAAGATTTTTTGCTTCCGATGAACCTAGTTCTTTGCCCCTGTGTTTTTAAATACGTGAAGTGGTTAGCACGTCGTCCTCACGCAGCTCTGTATCGTCGTAGCATCGCTGATTGTCCGAACGAAGCTTGCAGCTAAGCCAATGCAGCGACCGAAGCTGTGTGTGTGTGTGTGCATCGCCTCCTGTGTGTTGTGGACGCGTTCGTTTCGCGATGAAATGCGACATTGTACTTCTGCGGGTGGATAGGGCTTCCCATGGTCTGGATTATCTTTCTCGAACGACGTACCACTCAACCTCGCATTTGGTATGTGCAGTGTGCCTGGCTAAAAGCCTTCTCGCTTGCGCGCCAGAGTTGTGACTTGCTGCTCGTCCCCGCAAACCGGGTGTGAGGTGAGTGCCGTATTTACGACGGGCAGGAGGAGGCAACTCATCGTCTGTCAATCGCGGTTCAGACTTGCAACGCATGTTGTGACGTTGCGTTCGTTCGAAACGCATCTCTGGATTGTTTTGAAGTTGAATAAAATGTACGCGTCAAACCCGGGCATTCGGCTCAGGGCGTTCTCTGCGATTGCACCAAAGAAGTGCCACGGGACTTTCTTTATGGTACATACTCACGTAAGATAAAATCCACGTCGTGTTATGGCCGTGTTGCATTCAATACAAACGGTTAAGCGTTTGTTTACACTTGTTTCGTTTGTCGTAAAATGTCAAAGCACTCCGGCACTCCGCTGGCAGATCAGCCGGCGAGCCGACGCTGAGCAGACGACTCATCTCTTTGCCGGAAGTGCGTGAAAAAGCCGCCCAATAGCAGGATGTCTAGCTCATGACGAACATCTGGGAATCGATGATGTAGACATGTGAAGATGGCGGCGTCCAAAAACACGAAGGAAAGGGTGAGAAAAAAGCGACAAACTTTGCAACAAAAGTGTGAGCTTTCCGCTGCGCGTAAAAGAGTAATACTTGGCACAGGTGACGTTGGCGACCCAATCTAGCGATTGCGCTAGTTCATTTAGTGTGCTCAAAATGCCTTTCAGGGCCCCTTTAAGTCAATGTGCTTTGGACTGCGCTCAAAGCCTGTTATGCTGTCTAAGAGAATACCCATGTTGGAACCCTTGTCAACCCTGTCCGCTGCAACCTTGTGCTCTTTAATTAGGATGGATTACATGCTCCAAAGTTCATCTCTGCCTCATTGTTGTCTGCACGGAGGCAACTCCTATGCAAGAAGTTTGTCAGTCATGCTACCACGACGCAAGTCGTCAACAGCACCCCTGCCGCAACACCACGTCATTTTTGCACCGCATTACCCTTTTTTTTAAAAAGAAAATTAGAACGCACCAGGAAGCACCAACTGCAATGAAGGCTAGATAAAGTGCACATTTTTTGTGCCCTTTACTACAGTTTCTATTTCTATGCAACATATCCTTATGTAGTCACACTGACTGCATCCCTGCAATGAGAGTAGTAGACTAGGGCAATGCACACCAGGAACTTTATAAAGCCAGAAGCACGAAATCCTGACAAGTTTGAGAGCTCATGAGGAAAGGAGCAAGGGGTACTAAAGGGAAACAAAGCCCCTATTTGAATGCAGACATTAAACCTTGACTTTGTCCTAATGTACCTTCCTAGTATGGGTGACTGCTGGTGATGACTACGGGGCCGAAACTTGGTACCTTACTAAATCGCCTTGAACGCAGACTTAGGTTGGTCCAAGGAACTATGCAAAGAACAATGATTCTGTGACCCAAACCCACGATTCGATCACAGAACAAACTTTGGTAAAAGTCATCCAGCTCAAATTAAAGAGGAAGTGAACTTCAGCTTGGTACATAATATGGATAACAGATGGATTATCTGCGTAAGAGTGAGTGGCTACCAAGAGATAAGACTAGAAGGAGGGAAGATAATTCAATAGTGGGATGAAATAAATTTGGGGGGAAAGGTTGAATTCAGGCATCGCAAAGCAGGAGCGGTTTTAAGTCCTGCAGTTTGCATAAATAGGCTGACGATGATGGGGCCTTGTGCAGCTTCACCGGCATGTGTTTGTTTTTTTGCCACTCTGAAAGATTAACAAAAAAAATACACAAAACTCGCTTTCTATTCATTTTTTCTCATTATTCGGGAGGTAAAATATTTGCAGACAAAAACTGTAATAGCTGCAGCATTGCTTCCATACAACAAACATAAATGCAACTACCAAAGTTGTGAAGTGCACATTTCGTATGTTCACCATCCTGGGCCCAAACTTTCTTTTTCATTTCGAGGGTGCAAGCCCACCATCAAGATTTTTAGCCACGCCACTCTCTCAAATACCAGTCAATCTATTAGTAGTCCTCCTTTAGGACTGAGAAATCGATATTATACCTGTCAGAGAGCCATGCTCTTTAGGTGCAATTTTTACTCGCAGTGACAAGAGTACTGAAGAGGATGGTCAGAATAACCACTTACATTCCACGGGCTCCGGGGGCTCCAGGCCAGGTTCAACGAGTCGCCTCTGGTTCCGCCAGTAGGCACCAACGTACTCCGTGTTATCGTTGGAGGAGAAGTCTGACGAATACTGCAAGGAAGACAACCGTTCACCAACAAAGTTCTCAGCTACAATGGCAATCATCCTTGTGCAAATTTAAAATCACACATTGCATGTCCTCAAGAGGCAAAAATCGCATTTGGGTTAGTTGCTGATAACAAAACGTTATTACAGTTTCCAAAGAACGGAACACAAAAGAAACAGGATGAGTGCCCATTTAGTCTACGCGTTTTTCTGTGCTCACATTCTTTTGCGCTCGTTGTGTCAATGAGCGAGAGGTACACGCGAAACGGCCGGCCAAACTGACGGGTCATTATAGCCGTGCATGGCGACACCACCAATCTGTGTGTATGCAACTGAGCTTCGCACGACGCCCCATGTTGATATGAGCATCAATGTCTCAAACAGCCTGGCAATGCAGCAACAGCAAGCATATGACTGGCTGCTGACGGGTAAGGCCTAAGCCACTAGTGAGGCCCCATGCTCATCAGTGGAAACAAAATGCTCTTCCATGACCACTGTATCATCAGCACTGCTTGAAGGACACCATTTTGTCCCACTTCTGGCAGCCCACAGTGCGAAACTGAGGAAGGACAAGACCAACAGGCAAATAAGAGTGCAGATAAGCTGGCCAAAGCTGCGGTTCCATAAATGACGCAAGTGTGCGGCTGACCCCGAGTTACCAGGTAAATTTAAAAGGGAAAAAAATTCTTTGGCTTGTAGTTAACACAAACAAAGTTCCGCCACAATGCCTTTATGCAGTCATTAAATTTTTGTGAACCGAACGTGACAAATTCCTTGGAGCACTTAAGCTTGCTTACGTGCTTTGAAAGCGAAAGCCTGGCGATACTAACTTCTTTGCTGTACCTCTGCATTTGTATCACTTTCTTTGCTTTAGTTTCTTTGTCTATTGGCATGAATTACTTCAACTGCCTTCTTTCTGCTACATTGAGTATGTGTCTCTTTCTACATTCTTGTTTGTCTTGCAGCGCAAATATGTCAGCAAGCAGACTGGCACACACCACAACTTCGCTAGAATCTGGGTTCTGCGCAGCTGGTGTACACGTGTTCTATTCACAGGCCATCATGTTCATGTGTCACGCGGCACACATTATTCTGAAACTTTTATGTTTCCAATTCGTAGTTTTGTGCATTTTGTAAAGTTGGCACATTTCCCCCCAAAGGACTCCCGGTTCCTCACCAGTGTGCATGTGCCATGAAGAAAGAACGACGGCAACCTTTGTTCAACGCTGGCAATGTGCAGAGATAGCACAGATGGTAGAGCACTGGGCTGCTGCTGTGCCGACCCCGGTAAAAATCCAATTGAATAAGACATTTTTATTTATTTAGTCTTTACTGCAGCATCCATTTTCTTTGCCAGACAACTACAACAACAACAGCGCTTTTTCGCAGAATAGGGCCCTCAAGGCTTTTTCCTTAAAAAGATCAGGGTAAGCTCCTTCAGCAAAGAAGAGAATATTACCCCTGCTACATGTGCGTCCGAATGTCATTCAACTCAAATGAGGGGCTTCGAATGCCATTCAGAAATCGCCGTGCTCCACTACACTTTCGATTACATTTGAAAGCTTTAACAATCGCTTGCCGTGCTGCATGGCGCTGCTGTCGTTGAGTTCTGTTTTTACACGATAATGCAAAAATCAAATTTGTCCCACAATTAAGAATATTTTATTTGTTTTAAGTATGCCAGTAATGTATTTGTTTATGCTGACTTGGAAAGCTGTGTACGAGAGTGCTAGAAAGGGCATTTGAGAGACTTAAATGTCTCCCTGGGCGCTCATTTGGCTCCGATGTCATTCCAGTGAAATGGCATTTCAAAACCCAGTGGAGCAGCACAACTTCGCATTTGGGTCAAATGACATTTGGTTCAAATGACATTCGGGTGCTAGTGTAGCAGGAGTATAAGATGGCAGGTGATGGGTGTACTCATACATGATGAAACCCTCTTCTCACAGCCCCCGTCCAGGAGAAATCCTCTGTTGAATCCTCTGTTGAATGAGCAATCGCCGTAAAGTTCTCCTTTTCAATTCTCCATCTCTCTCGTTTTCTTGTTAACATTGTAAAGGTACACACACAGGTAACCCCGACAAGTTCAACTATTCTTGATTTAGCTCAGCTCATTTGCAGTCTGGTGGTATTATGAACAAGGTGCTCAGTGACCACCTGCCCGTGTTTTTGTTTGACGTGCGGTGCTTACAATGAACATAAACAAATTAATGTGAAAACTTATAGGAGACAAAGTATTAAATAGCAGAGTTTAGACCAATTTTGAATCAAGGTTGCCAACTTCAACTGACAGCCAGTTTACACAATAATGACATGTGGGGCCGAATTCTCTAAAAAAGGGCCGTCGCGCCGCTTTGGGTCTGCATGAGCAGGGACGAGGTGCCTCAAAAAGCACTGTAGCAAGAGGCGCAAAGCGACGGGATGCGACGGCCCAAGAACACATGCATTTGCATGCAGCTACCGCGTCGTTTCAAAGCGACGGCCCTTTTTTAGAGAATTTGGCCCCTGGTGATAGGTTTATCAATGTGTTTGAGTTCCTTTACCATGACTGTTTTCCTTATCAAGATAAGGTAGGTTTAGCCATGTGTTTGCATTCCTTTACCATGACTGCTTTCCTTACCAAGAAGTAGAACGGCCCACCCAAGCACGAAAGCCATGGATTACCACTTGTATTCTCAAAATAAATCTCCAATAAAAATAGGCTTTATCAGAATTTCATACGAGATAGAAACCCTGCAATCTTTTCTGATTCCGAATCTTATCGAAATAAACCCAACTTTCATTTGAGAAAGGCAAGAAATAACAGCTGACCCAAGCCAAGCCTGTCAACTAAATGTGCTATTACACCGTAAAAAATCCAATAATCTGGACTCCGCAATAATTGACAGCAAAACACATTACGGAAATGAACTTGGTGATACGTTAACCATTTTCCAATGCTTATTGGTAGTGCTTATGATGTAAGAGTACTGCAGTACTTCAGCAGACATTTAACAAACAGTAAATTTGTCACCATGTATGACACCAAAGTAATATCGGTACTTAAAAAAGTCATGCAGACAAAATGCAAGTTTGGCTTATTCGAAAGATTCCCTTGTTAGAATAACACTGACTCCACTTTTAACGCAAACTTCCCTCAAATAAGCTATATAATTAGGAAAAAAGAGAGGCCATGCGATCGACTAGCTCATTTCCCACACTAGAACCTATTACATATGTCCAGATGTGCAATTAGCTGAGGCCAGCAAAAGCAAACACAAGTTAGGCAGGGCTTATAAACTTGCAGAATGAGCTATTTTTGCTTTAAGTGCAATGCATAGGCATTTTATAGTGGTAAGAATGGTGGCGTAAACCATGGAAGTCACGGTAAAACATAGAAGCACTAGTGCGTACTGCTCTCAGTACTGCGCGCACTATGCTTGTTATAGCTGCGCAGCAGTCCGGTGCTTTCGGGTTGTCTCACATGACACTAGCCGATTAACTTAAGTGCTATTGTCTTACATGACCCTGCTTGTCAAGTAAACCCAGTGTTTCATGAAACGATTACTACCAACCGTAGGAAAAACAAGCCAGGCGCAAATACGGTCAGAAACAAAGCGAGGGTGGACAGGAGTCACCTGGGCCGTGGCATCATATTTTATGATGTGTACGTACTTGCTATGGTTTGTGTGACCATCAAAAGTTCCCGCATACATTCATTTTACATTTGCATGTCCCTGCTGTCTTAATGTTTGTTTCAGAAAAATGCTTAGGAAAGCTCTACCAATCCCGCTTCATCATGCGTTCGCAGTTTGTGATATCACGAAGTGTAGTGCGAGAAAGTGTATGGGGCATCAACACCTGTTTTACACTTTTGTCAGTTATTGTATTAAGCAGCTGCTGCTGCTGTTAATAGCATATCTGTATTCAAAACACTCTAATCTACCTATATAGGCAAACTTGCTTTTACGCTTTAGTGTCTCTAATATATACATATAAATGATTTAGTCAAAATTGATAATGAAGTTCAGTATGTAATTATGCTGATGACATCAGCCCATTTCTCTCAGGTACAGCTGCAAATAGCTTAGCACTTCAAGCTAATTGTCTCTTGCATAAATTGCACGAATCGTCGGTCAAAAATGCACTGAATATTACCTCTCTGAAAACCAAAGCAATATTTTTCAGAGCTAAAAATGTTAAGTACAATATTGCTGATCATCTCAGGCTTAAAAGAATGACCTTGAACAACAAACATGGTTAAGAGTTTAGGTATACATTTCAACAAATATACAGTATTTTCTGGTGTATAAGTCGCGGTTTTATTTCTGAAATTTTTGTTCGTGCGTCTTATCCACCGGTGCGACTTATGTATGGAATAAATTTCGTACGTGGTGGCCACGCGTGGTCCTTGGTCGAAGAGGTGCCTGTGTGCTGCGTGATGTCAGCGCGCGTTTAGAGACACAGCTTTACAGTCTAGATGAATGAATTATTTGTTAGCAAGTAGGAGGAAAAAGGCTTCGATGGTTTTGTCTAAACGCCGTCAGTAAGTACATGCCGTCTGTGCGAACCAATAAATAATTTTTGAGGAGTTAGTTCTGTCTGGACTCTGGACGCCAGATGCACGTGTGTAGCACTGCTTACCGGGGGATGCGTTCACAGGCGGCCGCCGCAACATTATGTACTTCGCCGCAATTTTTAATGAACTGATCCCCTATAAGTTTACCTGATTAACAAGTCTGTTTTGTACGCTGGTGCAGCTTATCCTATATGCTTTTTTTTGAAAAAACTGCCGTTCTGAAGGGGGTGCAACCTATACAAAAGTGCAACTTATAAACCGGAAAATACGGTATGCTTTGGGACAGCCGATTTGAGAAAATCCAGACAAGCCTTGTTTGTGTAGTAGGTATTTGTAAGTGCAGTCCATGCTACCAACGAAAACAAAACTCATTTATCATGCACTATTTCAATTGCATTTCAACTACTGTCATTTGGTTTGGGCGACCACAAAAGCAACAAACATGCGTAAATTTTTGTTTTACAGAAACAGACCTTGCGTCCAATTGCCGGTGTACCACCTTTATCACCTTCCAGTCCTTTGTTTTTCAGATTCGGTATTACGAAAGTCAATCACTAATACGACTTCCGCCTTCTCCAATTATTCAAATCTCAACAACTTCAAGGTATTGCTTTTCCATCAAATAGTGCTACCTAACACGAGAACCTAAAATTTATCATAAAACGAGACACCACGAACACTGACGTATAAAACCTGCTCGCACAAACTACGGCTTCCAGACTATCATACACTTTGCTTTTAACGAAACACTTAGATAAATATGATTTTGGCAGCATATCAATCCGGTCTATATCCTGCAGATTCCTCCGAAACGTTTCTACAATTCTGCACAAACACTGCAATTTGATGTAGCTGCTTTAAACAAAACTTTGTTATTGTGCCTGTGTTTTGTCTTTTTTGTTCTCGTTAATTTGCCTTTTGAACTGATTTTTTTCTTTTTGTTGTTGCCACACCCTGCTGTTTGTCACAGGACGGCAGGACCACCGTCAAGCTATGAACACTGCGGCTTTTTTCCCCAGCTCCTCAGCCATCGTACATGACTGGAAATAAAGTTCAACTGCAACTGCTTCTCATTCCGCTCGATGGCACTGCAGTCACACGGAATCACGAGAGGGGCAATGGCAGGTCATTCTGCCGTCCACTCAGCCCTCACTGTCTCATGACAAGGAGGACTGCAGTCCATTCCTCTCTAAAGGACGGAGTAGACGTGTGTCTGAGGAAGATGGTCATTTCCCCTGCCAGTGAGGAGCAGGTCGTAATCGTGGTGCCCATGCATCGTATGCATTCAGGGAGAAATTTTCGCTTGGCGCCTGGAACACTCCATCATACTGTGTGGTGAAAAACTACTGACTGGAGACACATGTCTGCAAGTTTACAACGGGTTTACACAGCCACAATGATGATGATGATCAATGGCCTCCCCTTTGAATCGGGGTGACGACATGCAGCACCTTGCCTACGTTAGCCCTTTAATTAAATTTAGTTAACCTACATCTCGTAATTTTCCTTAGTTTTGCCCTGCCGCTATCTCTGGCTGTGTTGATGCTCTATCGACTTCTTCCCTGCTTTTTTTTCACCAATACTGTAGCTGCTGTTTAGTAATATCTACTGCTGACCAGTTAATGCTTCCATCAACTGCGCAGCATGCCGTGCAGTTGATGAACTCTGAACGGATCACTGGCTGATGATGATGATTAAAGGCCTCCCCTTTGAATCGGGGTGACGGCATGCGCCATCTAGCCTATCTTAGTAATTTAAATTTAGGGTTAATTAATTCTGCCCTGCCGCTACCCCTGGCTGGGATGACACTTTATCGACTTCCCTGCTTTTTTTCCACCAATACTCTAGCCGCTGCTTAGTAATACCTACTGCTGACCAGTTAATGCTTCCATCAACTGCGAAGCCCAGTGCCTCAGGAAGTAGGACTTTCCCCCCCAATTCTAGCCGGCTGAATCTTTTGGCATTCTATTACTACGTGGGCGATTGTTTCTCTATCCCTGCCACATCCCACACGTCTCATCCTCATGTGAGTTGAAGTTCTCAAGCAGCCAGCCCGCGCCTCAAAAAGCAACGCACTACCTTTATTGTTGTCATAAAAGTTCTCTTTCCGGATATATTGTTTGCTTGCTTTATAGATTCTCAGTGATCCCTTCTTTTCCATCCTTTCGGACCACATGAGCGTGTTTTCTTCACTTGCTTTTTAACTGCCCCCCACTGTTTATTTGCCACAGTCAAGTTACATTTAGTCGCCAGCTTTCGCGTCCTCTTCCGCCATTGGGTGTCCACACTTTTAAGGTACAGGTACTTATGCACTCTGGAGTAGTGATGCGTCGCTCAGGAGTGATCCGGTTCTTTTGAGCCGCTCTTTTTGAAGAACGAGTGAGCCGTGGCTCAGTAAAAGGGAGCGGCGGTTCTTTTGGAGAGAGGGAGACCCTTCTCGCCCCCTCAGTGATCCGTGTCGAACGGGGCGAGCCACAGGCCCACAGCACTGCAAACCATGGAGAAAGAGCCAACGGAGCCTAAAAGCTGGGTCAACGCTCTCTGCGCCAGCTATTGCCGTCGCGAGAAAGCAACTCCACTGCCGGGCCAGCTGGGGCTAATTTTCCAAATTTCTCCAGCGCCCCCTGTCGGGGAGCAGACAATTCGAGCCAGGAGAACCGGATGCAGTTTTGACCCGTTCATCGGCTCTTCCGGTGAGCGGAATCCGCTCAGTTACTGAGTGGAAGAACCGAAGACCCGGGTCAAATGAGCCGTCTCTCTGCGCCATCTATTATCGGCGCGGGAAAGCAACTGTACTGCCGGGCCGGCTGGGGCTAATTTTTCAAACTCCTCCAGCGCGCCTCCTGTAGTGGGAGCAGACAATTCGAGTCAGAAGAACCGGATGCAGTTTTGACCCGTTCTTCGGCTCTTCCGTCTCTTTCCGCTCAGTTACTGAACCGAAGAACGGCTCCCGCTCTTTTCGAGAGCCGCTCTTCGCGAACGGATCTTCTGAGGCGCCATTTGGGAACCGCGGTGGCGGCGGCGGTGAATGACAGATCGGGAGGCCGCAATGGCAGCAGTGAACGAACTGCGTCTGTATTTTCAAAGTAATAGGAAAATAAACTCCTGTGACCATATAATTCACTAGAATCACTACAGTTACATTTGTGCGTGCAGCTGTTGTCCGAGTCAGGAACGAGCCGCATCTTCTCAACCGCTCAGTTCCGCGGCGATTATCGGCTCCCGGCGGTTCTTTGGCAGAGCGGCTCTCCTAAGAACCGACGTTCAGTGGCTGCTCGCTCGATTAGAGAATCGTGCTGAGCATGGCTCTGAAGGAGTCGTGTCGGCACGTTCCGATAGAGTTATTAGAAGCGTATCGGCCGACCTAGCTGGGTCTTGTGTGCAACTTTCGCGTCATCTATTATCGCTGCCAAAAAGCGGACCCGTCGACCTCGCTTCGAATAAACTGAACAAAGTGTTGTTCACCACCACAATATTAAAATTAGTTTCTTGTATCATGTCCAGAATCATTTTTTCTGGCGTCACAGCTCACTAGTAGAGATCATATTTGTGAGGTTATAAAGTTGACAAAAAGTTGCATTTTCTTCTTTATATATCGACCGAGAGTGATTCTGAAATACCACTGACACAAAAACTTTTGTAATGATGGTGAGGCCAATTCTTTTCAGCACAAATACAGCGGATGTTGTTACAAAAAAAATGACTAAATAACAATTGAGTAATAATTTAGATTATGGATGCTTAACACAGGTTACAAACCTAAATGAACCGCTGAACCGTTCAAATGAACCGGTTCACTTCAGTGAACTGAGCCGTTCTGAGCCGCTCACTGAAGTGAGCCGTTTTGCCCATCTCTACTTTGGAGCATAGGTACCTGTACCTCTGGCGGTTGCCATGGCGGTTGCTATAGCGACGCGCCCCCTAGTGGCGGCGAAAAGCCCCGAGCGGAGAACAATGGGTGACCGATTTACTCGACCTGACACTTGCGACGAGCACACTAGGATGGAAGTGGACCATTCATCATAGACTGACACCCATTCTAATGACCCTACACGAGTTCTGGAGACAATTTTTTTTATTTTTCGACGCGACGGTGTACACACACTTGTCGGGATAGCCATTTAAACCTTCGCTGTAAAAAAACATGGAGGGGCGGGGCGAGAAGCGGAACTAAAAAGCACTAGTATTTTTTGACAGCTGTGTGCCTGGCGCGCGAACGTCACAAGCTATAGTTGGCTGGATAATCGAACGACGGCCGCGGGTCACATCGTCCGATGAACAGGGGGGCTTACTACGTGGCATTCGCGCTACCAGCCGCTACGGCGTGTGCATGCATGCTACGTAGGCTTCTGTTGACAGCGCCGGAGCAGCATTCATTAGCCTGCACCCAAAATTTTAGTGGCATGTTCGCCGGTGCTCTGGTGGCCCAGACGTGAGAACGGGGCCAGCACTCACCGGGAGCGCGTTCGCAGGCAGCGGGCGGCCTCGTCCCAAGCCGCAGGAAACTTCCCGACTCTGAAAGCCACATAGCAAGCAATCAATTTCTGTCTGACACAACGAAAAGTATCCAGGGGACGTAGTACAGCGAGTAGCCCCAGAAAAACTTACTACTGCATAGTCCGGCTCAACCTCACGGCGTCTCTTCACCCACTGCAGTAAAGGGTTCTCCTCTAGTGGAACAAGCTCTCGATCCCGGCACCAGCAGGGTAAGGGTCTTGCCATCTTGGGTGCCTCTACCTCCGTGGCGCTCAGCGTACTGTAGTCGAAGTCCATCCCTACGTTCCACTTGCGATTCACGCCGTGACGGCGGTGGCGGTGGCGGTGGCAGCGCCGGATACGCCGAACATGGAGGGCCAGCGATGACACGCGCACACGCGAGCATGCGAATCGCGCGCGGTGAACGCACGCCGAAAACGTCATTTTCATCCTTCTCAACCTTTTCTTTCCTCCATGTTTTCATCCATGACGTTGTTGCCAGAGCTCTTCGATGAAACTATGGTCCCTAGAAATATGTGCTAGTCTGCCGACCGCCGGCCGCGAAGGGGGCTCCTCCGTGATGCATGCAGCGGCGGCGCTGCAGTCAATCGGAGCGCGGTGGCCGGCCGGCGCGATGGGTAACGGCGGACGGCGCTCTGCCGTGCCGCTGCGGCCTTCGTATTTCTGCCCTATTTCTGGGCGGGTTCAGCCCATTTTAACTGCCCCTTTTCGAACCCTATCCGTTTCTGTCGACAAACCAGATTAGCCAAATAAATTGGCTCTTACCAGTACGAAGAGTTTTACCCGAAGCGTGAAGTGACAAGAGTACGTTTTCGCGTATTACCCACCAGCAGGCGTTCCGGTGTCCGCCCCCTAGGCGAGACAAATTACGCCTGTTGGTGGCTTTTCCTTTTCCTAAGTACAATAAATACATACATACATACATCGAGTTTTCTAAAAACCGCGGAATCGTGTCGCTACGCTATCCGCTCTTTCCAGCCCCTACAGGTGGCGCTGCAGAAAACGGCAATGGCGGACGAGACGGTGATCGGGCCCCCGTAGCAACATGCGTGCCAGCATCAGTATCGGCCTGAAAGCCCATTGCTCCGCTTGAAACAACTATTTTCTTAAAAAATAAATGCATGCATACGTTGCTGATCGCGAGACAACATTCGATTCGTTTCAGGGTGTCTGCTGCGGTGTAAAAAAAAGCGGTGCGTGCGAGCCAATCGGCGGTGCATGGCTCAGGCCGCACGGAAGTGGCTTGAGAACAACCCGCTTTATTGGGCAAACAACCTGTTACAGAATGTGCAACGCTAAGTTTTGGGACATTATTGCAGTGCACGTCACTGATCAGTGTACGTTTTACTTTAGGCGTGGTCGTTTCCGTGCGTAAACACTAAGCAGAAGCCCGTGCGCACCATGCGCGGGCGATATGTGCGTATTGCGGTGTTTTGCTAGGGTGTAGTAAAACCTAGTCACGACATTGAGTAGTCAAACGGCAAAAAAGAGGCTACCATTACGTCGTATCCAGTGGTGTACAAACGAACGTGTTAGCATTATATGAAAAAACTATATATATATATATATATTTTAAGCCGATGTATTTACGCGTGCATGTAGCATACACGGGCGTGTGATATTGAAGCGTACACCGTTAAACTACAGGCAGTACTTTACAGGTGTGCTTCTGGCTTGTGATAACTAATTTACGTTAAAAACTAATTCACGGCTGAAATTACATTATGTTGATTTGACTGCCGGTAAGATTTTTAAGTGCGTCGATCCTTATTACCAAAACGAAAATGGGGGCTACCAAATGCATTCAAGAGCTCGCATTTGAACTACCAGACCCAGTTACAGTATTGTCATTTCTAAAACATCTCGCTTAGACACACTTATTTCGATATTCAATGATTAATCAATAAACCCGCCGCGGTAGTTCAGTGGCTAAGGCGTTGCGCTGCTGAGCACGAGGTCGCAGGTTCAATTCCCGGCCGCGGCGGCCGCTTTTCTGATGGAGGCGAAAAGCAAAAACGCCCGTGTGTACGAGATTTCGGCGCACGATAAAGATCCCCAGGTGGTCGAAATTAATCCGGAGCCCTCCACTACGGCGCGCCTCATCGCCTGCGTTGCGTCGGCGCGTTAAACCCCACGATCAATCAATTATTAATCAATAAACACATCCCCACATTTGCTTCTCGCCTTCGCGCGCAAAAAGTTTTAAGTTTTTTCTTTACTGAAATAAAAGTAAGCGGATTGAACAGCCTCTGCTCCTTATATGTTTGGAAGCAGTGGAATTGAGCCAATTTAACAACAGATAAGCGAATGATCGGTTGACATATTATGCGGCAGTGAATGTAAATAGTACCCGAAAGAGTCGATCCCAAGGTTATACAAAAAGCCTACAAAATCAGCGTCCTTACCGCAAATAACTATTAAATGTGGCAGCCGTAATTCCGTGAAGAATAATTAAGGCCCCACGTACGCACGCGTCTGTCCGAAAAACTTCCATTTTTCTCCGCAGCAGACACCGATGAGTCCCAAAACTCTTTCGTTTACATGCAGCTTATATAACTTTAAGAAAGTTGAGAGAATATGAACGCTCGTTCAATCTATATTTTCCGATTATTTATACGGCATTTTCGAGTACTATATATGCAATTACAATTTTCCTATCGCTTCTGCGAGCCCGCACGGATGCCGCCGGCCGCCTCCGTCGGAGCGACCGGTACGTCCGCCGATCACCATCTCCCGGCTTCGGACAAATTCCGCGCGGCGTCACTAGCGTCGCTGGAAAGAGCGAAAAAAAACGATTTCGACACATACTCGGGGGCTTCGGGAACACTGCCGGCACGGCATCGTTTTCCAGCATGGAAACATCATGCGGGACTTCAGCTACATTACCAAGCAAACAGTTAACCGTTCTTTGTGAATATCCCCGCCGTTGTTAACTGATGGATTAGTCAGCGCCTGAAAATGTGTGTGTGTGGTGTCGGCGCTCCGCTTTTTTGTATGGCTCTTTGGAACCGTCTTTCTTTGCAAGTTTCCCAAGATGTTGTCCCCTGTACGTGTATGTAAATAAAGCAGCTCGAACCGGTGCCTTCTGACCTTTCGCATCGTTGATCTGGAGGCCCTTAAGCGCACGTCTTCGCGGCCCCCTCAGTTACGTCCAGTCAACTGGGAATCTGTTAAATGTAAATGCCGAATAAAAAAAACAAGACGTGTGCACATGCATACGAAGTTTTATCACCTTCAGTCATCAGATACAGTGCATGATTTCTCCATAACTCGAACTCGGATATCTCGAAATACCGGTTAACTCGAAACCTTTTTTTGCCGTGCATATACCTGCCATAGGCGACATTTTCCACCCTTTGTATCGAAACGTCTATTCGGGGAGCACGGATATCTCGAAATGTTCACAAAGAGGACGCAATGCAACATCCGCTGCAGGCAGCTGATAAGCTCTCGGTTAAAGCTTAGCTCCCATTACCCGCCGAACACCGTCGCGAACGGCAAATTTGTGCGGGGTACGCACTGTGCGCGGCCGATGTCCCGTTAGCGGAGTGCTGTCCGACGCCTACATTGTTTATAGCTGGGGAAGACGCTTCTGATCATGTGGACAACGACGGGTCTCAAGAAGTGCCAAAAACGGCAGGAACAAGAAAAACATTAGCTTTGCCTGCTTCACAGCAAGATAGAATATAGCGTTGGCGACCAACAGTTGATGCGGCATTGAGAAGCTCGAAAACACTTTTTTGGGACCAGATGCGAAGGAGAAACAGGCGTGCATCACGCAGTTCTTTTCCCGCAATACCTAAAAAAATGGTTTTTTTTCTGCAAATTATTTTGCCTGTATTCCGGAAGCGTCTCTGTGCATTGGAGCGTTTGTTACCAGCACTATACAGCTCTTATTCCAGTGATCTGGCCATACATTTTTCGCATTTCGCTTAACCCAACACTCCACTTACCTCGAAATTTTCAAAAATTTGGGTACTATCAAACCTCTTTTGCGTGCCTGTAATTTTTGTGAATACCACGATTTGAAACATTCGCCATCATCGGGTACGTGAAACTGATTTTTATTAACACCCGGCTGCAAATCAGTAACTTCGCTTGCATTCCTCATTGCACAGGTTCTTTTTGGTCACCCACACACTCGGAGGGAATTGCGAGACGCACGCGGGGAAAGCAAAACGGGAGAATATTTGTGTTATGGCCAATCATTATAATGGCGGCTGTTTGAAACCAAGGAGTAAAAATATTGAGGTTTATTTATACTGTCATGACCATATATACCTTGCTTTATCCCCCCTCCCCCCGCACTCTGCCCAATGTATATAAGAACAAGTTTTTTGCTGGCACAATTATTTTACTCAAGCTTTCGCTTTTCTTTTTGTCTGCCTACCAGCCGTCTGCGTGCTTGTCGCCGTCAATGACGTTTGGGAACCCGGTAGTTCGGGAACCCGGGAACCCGGTAGTTTCCATGTGGAACAAACGCAGCTTCTGGTGCCGCAGGGAGCTCTTTTTGAACGGGATCTCACTGTCTGAACATTGATGGTTGAACGCGAAGCTTTCTTGTGAGCGATTCCTTGTCGTCTGAGTTTTGAATTTGACTCATTGAGCTTTCACTTTGACTCGCACGCATTTTGGACTTATGATCATGCCGGATTTGACATCGAACC
The DNA here is from genome assembly GCF_048455015.1 of Haemaphysalis longicornis. Lineage (NCBI taxonomy): Eukaryota > Metazoa > Arthropoda > Arachnida > Ixodida > Ixodidae > Haemaphysalis > Haemaphysalis longicornis. The sequence goes on along the minus strand of NW_027526203.1, from coordinate 249,461,753 downwards.
TTTGCCCTTTGATTTCACGCGAAGAAAGCTTCGTGTTCAACCATTGTTGCGGAGTGGAGTGATAATTTTTCTGACTGCACTCCTCTCCAAATCCAAACTGCTTTGACCATGTTGGAAATGCGCATTGAGATAGACGTCGGCTTCAAAACACGATGGAGCCAGCTTCGATTCTGACCACGGGAAGCGTTTTTTTTTTCTCTCACTTTACTCACAAACATCACCGTCGTCAGAGACAGTTGGCTTTCCTGCAGTGCCTTTTCGAGGCGACATAGGCCATGAGTGAGACATAGAAAGCTCCACTTTAATAATGGTTCAAGCGGTGGTAGTGAAACGGCTACGCTAGTTGCTGCGGTTTCATCCTTCGGTCTCACTCGCGAAATTCAGCGGCCGCAAAGAGGTTCCAATTCGCGAAAAACTCGGGGCGTGAAACTAAAAGGTCTTATAGTACTATCACACTTTCAATTGTGAGCTGATGTACCTCGTACCATTCGATTTCACCGCTCTAAGTGGCCGACAAACCCCGATGCGCGCTCGCGCTCCGCGGCAGTAGCGCGCGGCACAGGCCGGCCGGCCGCTCTCGCTCCGGCTGCTCGGGCGCTCCGATTGCTCGCAGCGCCCTCTGCGCAGCGCTGTGCGTGCATCAGCGGCGCGGACACGCCTTCCCATAGAGAAAGCGCGCGGACGGCAGACTAGCACAATTTCTAGGGACCATAATGAAACTCTGGTTGTTGCTATAAAAAAAATCAGTACGAGAAGTATAAAGTACGATCAGTATAAATCAGTAAGAGAAGAGCTGCCCATTATGTAAACAGCCAGGTATTCTTTGCCACAAGGTAGAACGCGATTTAACTTTAAGTCAAGAACACCCAACACCCACCCCATTTCCTCCCCTAGTAACCCAACCCTTTCCTCTAGAAAGCGATGGGATATCTTGCTGTCAGCCCCGCCTTGGGGGATCAGCTTCGGCTCATCACCAGACACCAGGTGGCGAAGGCAGCATATGGAATCCTGTGAAGAGGGAGCCACTCTCATCCGGTGCGTTTCGTGCTGGCATGCTCTTCTGGAACTGGTTTTCAGCCATGAGTGAGCCAGATACCCCTTGGGTTTGCAAAGGTGATGGAGGACCCAATGATGAACTAAACTGATCAGTTTCATAGTGTCAAACAATTCACACATGCACCTGAAGTCTCCCACACATACGTAATGCCCACCTCTTGACGCCAAATTTTATGATGATGCATGTCATATTGTCAAACAATTTGCTCTTGCAGCTAAAAGCCGCCAAAACTTTTGCAAGCAGCTTTTTGTGGGTCTGGATTTTTTTTATCAGTAGCTGGCGAGTTGTGAAAAAATACGTTAAAAAACATGCCACGTGGAGAAAAAATAAACTTTCATGTCATTCAACGAAGCCACATTTTTTACATTTTTTAATTGGAAGCAAGGTTTGGCAAAAATAAGAAATGGGGAGTGAGAGGCGTTAGGGGCAGGATTCACGGACCCATGAAATACCCCCCTTTGAGAACCAATCTAGAACAAGTCTTTTCTTATCCTCCAGACAACAGCGAACTCTGTACCCCGAAGAAGCCACCATTTAAGTGGCCTCCACATGTGGGAAGCCGAGGTGGGCCTTCAAAGACGCCTTAGCAAACAGAAGCTCAGCCGCAGCCTGCACAGCAGACAGCTCACCTTAATAGCGACATTGAGGATAACACAAGACAATGCAGGTATCAAAGCTCGCACTCCACATGCAATGGCACGGTGCTACAGATCATCTTCAGGCGCCTGTTAGACTCAGAAAAGAGCAAACTCACTCAGGCACACAATCTCAGCAAAATGCTACATAAATACAAATGAACAGACGACGACCTCACTCAAGAAGAAACCTCTATGTCTGCTCTTACCCTAGACTCTCCCACTTATGCACGGGAGCAGCAGATGCGCAAGACACCAAACATGGTCTTTGTAGCCTAGGCCTGCCTTGGGTCCTGGTGGGATCAATAAAACAATGCTTAGAAACCTAGATGACAACTCAATAGAAGCACTCGCCAACCTTTGCTGCGAGAAGGAAACCTTACCCTTGCGAGGGAAATCAGTTAGGACTGTTTTGTTCCTTAAGCCGGGCAAGTAACTCCAGTAAGGCCTTGTGCTTATTTAATAAGCAAATTATTAGAGCTTGTCATCGTCAAGAAGTTCAACAAATTAATAGAGGGAAATCTCTACCTGCACACCACGAAAGGCTCCAGACAAACTCTCAGCTCGGGACATGATGCTCTGTCTGAAGCACCAAATTTATTTAAACGAGGCGAATACTTATTGCTAGATTACAGAGCAGCACTAAGGCTAGACTTCACCACAGCTTTTGACACTGTCCGTCATACGGAGGTGCTCCCCAACTTCGCACATCTTGAGGTAGGATAAAGGGTTCACGATTTATTTCACTCTTAGGGCACACAGCCCAACTATTAGAGTATCCAGCGAGATCAGGATGTGTAGCAAAGGGATGCTGCAAGGCTGCCTTCTCTAACTTTCTCTTCAACTTCACCATAAATAATATAGCACTGCTTCTAAACTTAGATCTAGGGACCGGATCATAGCCGGTATGTAGTTGACATCACATTCACAAACCGCATGAAGGAATATTATTGTTTTAGTCGAACAAGTTTTTAAATTCCGTTTTAATCTTGCGTGCTGTTAAAAGTATATTTCTGCACACCTCGCTGTCATGGTTGCCAGCAGTTCTTCTGGCTGCATACGTAAGGCTGGCAGATCTAAAAATTCGGCTTTCAAAGGTTCTAGGACCCTATAAGGAAGACCGTTCCGGTTCAAGGTGTTTTAAAGGGGCCACGAAGACAAAACACAAGTTTGTTTTATTAGAAAGTGTTTGCGTTCTATAGTGCCCCCAGTGCTTGTCCGGAAGCAAACGATGCTTTATTCACTGCGAAATTAATCAATTTAGGTTAAAATTTTGATTCGCGCACCAAGACGTGTGTTTGAATGACGTTTGCAATGACATCATTAGAACAGGTTTTTCAGCTAAACTTGGTGTGGAGCGGAGACTTCTTTACTGTTAGTAAATCTAGATGGTGCCACCACACTGCACCTAGCCTTTTTCTGCCTTTGGTTTGTTTGTGACCGTATCTAAACCTGGCTTGTTTTTGTTCATGGAGGAAATAATTGTTTCGTATAACGTGGTGCTCGCTAGACAAATATAGTCACATGAGACACCATCGCTCGTGACCCGCCGTGGTGGCTCAGTGGCTAAGGCATTGCGCTGCTGAGCACGAGGATATCGATCGAAGGCTATCGATTGGGGGAGAGTGGCCGGAGTAGGAGGAGAGGGCTTGGTTGGCCGGTCCGGGCTGATGCGTTTGACATTGTAAAAATACAGGAGGCGATGCACGTAGGAGACAGATTGAAACCATTCTGAAGCGTTAAGGCAGATCGCAAAACAAAGCGACCTGCTGCGGTGGCTCAGTGGCTAAGGTGCTGCTGAGCACGAGGATGCGGGTTAGATTCCCAGCCGCAGCGACCGCTTTTCTGATGGAGGTGAAAAGTAAAGATCCCCAGCTGGTCAAAATTAATCCGGAGCCCTCCACTACGGCTCGCCTCATCGCCTGCGTTCTGTCGGTGCGTTAAACCCTACAATCAATCAATCAAAAGTGAATCAAATGCTCCAGTGATGAAATCTACACGGACGCAGCCAAGTATCGTGGACACTCCCACGGCTGTAACAGTAGTTGATCGATAGGGCCGTTCCATAGTCTCAAATGATCCACCCGGACTCTCCGGAGGTAAAAGAGACAACCGCTGCCCGAGCACTCGCCTTTACAACAGAAATATTCATATACAACTTAAAATCTGCATTACAAACCTCACGCAGGGAAGGACTTCACTCCAGGCCAAACAAATTCTCAGAAGAATTAAAAAGCCACAACTCCGAGGGGTACAAATTATACAGGCACTGGCGCAATCTGTCTTTCCAGGGAACGAAAATGCCTACGAGGCAATTTGAGGCACGACCTTTCGAGACTGCACAAAAACACTGAGCCATCATTCTGCACAGGGGGTAAGGACACCATAGTGGCCTTAGGGACTGTAGAAAAAGTAGAATGAAAAAAAGAAAGTAGTGCGCAGCAGCTCGCCAGAACGATCAGCGGCCCTTCTCGTCTCTCTCTTCTCTTTGCCCGATCTTTTTGCATTATCAGAGATGACTGTACTCTTTTTACACAAATTGCAGAGCCTCGTTTCTCGTCTCCGCCACTTTGCACCTTGAGAGGGGAGGAATGGTCTGTAAGAGATGGGAAATTACAACAATGGAACGCCTGAAGGTCAAGCTTTCCACTCTAATACCACATCTTAGAAGACTGGTAAATGAAGCTAGCTATATGCATAACATTGAAAGGGTGGACATCGTAAAACTTGAGGGAATCCATGATCGGCTTTTAGCTAACAATGCTAAGACCAGCAGATTCGGAAGCGGTAAACCGAGGTAAGAGAAATATCAACTGCTGCCTCCAATTATTCCCAAGTACACAACGGACTGGAAGGAGCTGCTCAAGCAGGCCTGCAGGCATCATACAAGTTGGTCTCATAGAAAAAGTGCGAAGACAGCAGCGATAAAAGCTGTCAATCTTTTCGAAGGCAAGGAAGTTGTGATGAAAAGTCATGTTGATGAGCAGTGCATTAAGAGACGGGGGAAAGGGGGGTAAGGTTTGGAATTAAAAAGGAAGTATAGCAGCAACTAGCCACAACAATTGGGGGCCTTCCGTCTCTCTCTCTCTCCTTTTTCCCCGACTTTATCACATAATGGGCTGTTATTTAAGGGGGCCATGCAGACAAAGTTTGTTTTATTGGAAAGATTTCGTGTTTAAAGTGCCCTGAGTGCTTGTCCGGCAGCAAACAATGCCGTATTCACTGAGAAATTCATCAATTTACATTAAAATTTTAATTCTCCTGCCAAATCATGTGTTTTCGTGACGTCTGCCATGAAGTCACAGGGGCGGGCATTTAAATGAACTTCCAGTGCACCATTAGGCTCTGCAGACTTGCTTACCGTCAGTCCTCTCAGATGGCGCTACCATACAGAGCCGTGGATTGTTGCCCGCCGTTGCTTTATTTTTGACCATATTTGCACCTGGCTTGTTTTTGTTATGGTAAAAAGCAATCGTTTCGTGAAACATGCAGGTGTGGAACAGGGTTCATCGGTTTGGGAGCAGTCCTGGGGGCAGGCAAAACTGCATTTTGTAGCAGGCTTGGAGCAACCAGGAAGGCCTTTTGGAGCAGGCTTGGAGCAGTCAGAAAGGCCGTTAGGCAGGGACTGACACAGTCTTCTGTGGCAGCCCTCTGCCAATTATTTTGAATCTATTTATATGCTATATTAAGCATTCCATCTTGCACTAGAACCTACTCCAAACCAGGAACACGGTTCTACTATATCTGGAAATTTGCAATAGGTGAAGGAATCTGATTGATTGATTGTGGGGTTTAACGCGCCGACGCAACGCAGGCGATAAGGCGCGCCGTAGTGGAGGGCTCCGGATTAATTTTGACCACCTGGGGATCTTTATCGTGCGCCGAAATCTCGTACACACGGGCGTTTTTGCTTTTCGCCTCCATCAGAAAAGAGGTGAAGGAATCTACCTTCGGATCACCGTTAAAAGGGTAAACCTCACGCACACAGTCGAAGGGAATCAGATAACAGGCCATAACTTCTGGCAGTGTTCAGCGAACTCACAGTAGTATTCCGTAAAACAAGGCGTTTTCCTGCATTTTTTCTATCTGACAAGCGGTTTCAGTGCTTGCGAAGCAGAACATAGCTTTGTCTTCGCCCGTCACAGGTTTGCAAGTCGAGGAACGTGCGCCATAGACTACGTAACGAGAGCAGTTTAGCGGGCATACTTAATGCTGGGCCTTCCTACACATAAGCAAAGCTAACCCCAAAGTTCACAGGCAAAAATGAGTAATTACCTCACCTCAAAGGTGAACTGAATTAACAAGCCCGTGAAAAGCATCCAAGACCCTCCATATTCAATACATGCAGCTATGCTCACCAAGAAGGAATGACGAAAGTAAAGTCAACCTTTAATAAACTGCAACCTTTCATTGGAATATTAGTTTTCTATCTGTTTGCGATGTGACACAAAAAAAAATTTCCCTCACATTTTGTTATCTTTCACTCACTGTGCTGCAGCGACCGGCAACGGGAAACATAACTGTGAAAATGATGCAACACAAATAGGTCCAAAGTACAGGAGGAGAAGGTGCGTAGTCCCTGCAGCCTTACAGCTAAGCAAAATCCATCTTCCATAGCCACTCTTAGCCTTGATGAAACAAAACTTAACAGCATTGAAAGCGAAACACTATGTTTCAGCCCCATTTTCAGGCACGGAGCATCACGGCGGTCCTATCTCGTTGCTCAATTTGGGCTCTGTGGCGCAGGACAGCGCTGATAAGCGAGTTTGGCGCAAAAGAGGCAGTTTGGCGCAGGATGGCGCAGATAAACTAGTTTGGTGCTCAATGGCGCAAAAATGGCGCAGCTGTCTGAACATGGGGTATGCTCAACAAACAGGGTCACATAAGACAACGTTGCCTACACCAATTGGCCAGTTTCGTGTAAGACAACTCCAAAGCGGCGGGCTGCTGGGCAGCTAAAACAAGCGTAGTGCGCCCAGTAGCAACAGCAGTGCACATCGGTACTTCTATGTTTACGTGTATTTTCGTAACTTTCATTGTTTACTCCACCATTCTTACAGCTGTAAAATGAATATCAATTACATTTAAGGGGGGACACTGGTCTTAAACCTATCTTCCTTGTTTTTTTACCAACTGCAATGACACTTGACTCCCTGATGTAGTTTGCTGTGCTGATCTCAAATCTGCACTTATTTTGTTTCTGTGCCAATTAGTTTTTAATATAATTAACATTAATTAGTGATTTCTTGCGTAATTAGTAGAAAAAAGCCTAACTAACTGAAAGTTGTTTTCTTCACACCAATATGTACTAGAAAGCACAAGGAACACAATGTTAGGAGTACTTTTTTGATAAGGCCACAAGTAGTGATTTTATGGCAGTTTAAAGTTTGTTGTTCAAAACTTGGCACCATGAGGTCTGGTTCAGAGCGAAATAAAAAATTTTCGACGCATATAATAAAAATTCTGTTCCTACCATTGTGTGCTTTGCACATTCTGCTCCATGGCACAACAAAAATTATAGTTTTGTGTGCCCTGAGAGCTGAGATAGCTCTTCCGCAAGTTTGCAGACAGGCCAAAATTAGTGTTTTGAGAAAATGAAGAAAGAAACAGCAGACTCGTTTTCAGTGAGAACAACAACAAAATTGCAGTGTATTTACACTGGTATGGAGTCAGTAGCCACCAGGCACATAATCTGTTTGACTGGAGGCACCGGAGTGGCGCTTCTTGAAAGCTCGCTGCATGCCATCAGCTGACTTGTGCTTGCGTGCAGAGGCGGATCCTCGACGGCGGTCTTTTTCTGCCATACGCTTCGTGCTGGCAAGCCCAGGGTTCAGGTCAAGTTGCTTGAGAATGGAAGCCGAGGCTCTTTCGTTGCCTGCGTTAAACTTCAGCACCGCCTCAGCCACAGCAGCTTGCACAGTGAACAGCGACGCGTGCTTCTCCTTGGGTGCCAGGGCCCATATCATGGAGTGGAGGGACTCATTGGAGTTCTGCGTTTTGCCTTGCAGGCAGCGCTGCAGGAGCTTTTCGTCCGAAAGACGCTTGTACACAGGTAGAAGAGCCTCGCACACGTGAGGTGGCAGGTTGTATCTGTGTTTTGGAGTGGGCTCCCCCTTCGCCTTGGCAGCGTTCTGCCGGCACCACGAGTCCGGGCCTGGTGGGCAGAGGCTGTGGTTGGACACGGTGTCGTTTGAAGTGATGTGGTGGTAGGTGGCCATCACCGCTTTGTGCATGGCCCTGACGTCGCCACTGTGCGATTTCAATGCCCAGCCATAATAAGAACTGAGCTTAGTGACAAGGTCGCCAGTTAGCCGACCCTTGCCACCGAGCCTCTCAGATGCCGAGCCCGTACCTTTTGCAAGCAGGTTACGCATGGTGGTGCCCATCCTCTTCTTCACATGATTGACACAGTCTTCCTTCTTGATTGGAATAAAACCATACACCTTGGCATCCACCAACGCCAAGTAGGTGCGGCTGTCGCCGTCTGACAGAATTGTGGTGTACCTTAGTTTGTGCAGCTGCAGTGACCTCTCAAAGAGGATGAGACCGGCCTCCACCTCCATCTCACCAGCCTTCTTTTCAGTGTTTTTTTGACAGACGTGATTGTCCTTCCAAGCTTGGTAAGCTGGGTCGCCTACCTTTGGCCCGCGCTCGCACCCAGCACAAAAGTTGCTCAGCACGACGAAGTCTAGAACTAATCCCGTAAAGAGTTCGATAACCACGCCGACGCCGATGTGAGACGAGTGGCCTCGCGTCATCCACGACCCGTCGTACGTAACACAAATGTTACCGGGGTTGTCCAGTTGCAGATCGTCGTAGAGCTTTCTCACTGAATGCGCACTTTCGGCCATCACGTTGTCGGCAGCGCGAGTCGCAGCGGGCGCAAGCTTCTCCTTCACGTAGCCTTGCCACGTTTTGGTGTGCAGCCCGCGGTGAGAAATGTTCATTGTAGCAAACACATCGTTCAGCGCGGTTTGGCGATTTCCCGTAGCCTGCATCGCTCGCGCGGCGAGAACGTTCACGATAAACGGATTAACTTTCTTATCGCTGTTCACGCGGGGAGAGCTCCACTCCGAGGCAACATCACCGCAGGTCGCACACGCGATAACCATCTTTACGGAAAGGCCGTACGCCCGCTCGCCGGTTCTAAATGTCACGCTGTCACCGCAAACGCTGCACTTTACAGCCGACAGCAACATGTTGACGCAGTCCAAACTCGCAATCACGAAGCTGCTCTCGTCAGGTGGGCCGGGAGGAGTGTCGTCGGCGCTCGTGAACAAGTTGGATTTCCGCTCAGTTGCAGGAGTTGAAGAAAGCGCTTTCAACTGTTCGTGTGCAACCACCTCTCTCTGCAGCAAATCTTCAGGTTGCAGCATCACTGTGTCGCGTCTCATACGGCCGCTTTCCAAAGCATTTCCGCTGACTGGTGGGGCCGTTAGGCCTACGTCGTCGGCGGTGGCTTCCGCGCAGCTCGGCGCGGGTAGCGCGTCAGGCCCGGCGCTTTCCTCCGCTACTGCAGGACTCTTGTGGAAGTTGTACAAGAACCGCTTCGCTTTTTTCCCAAACTTGCGCCTCGTAGCAAACTTTAGCTGGGCCTTCGGCATGGCTCTTTGCTTGTGGTGCGAACACGATAAGCAAGATGGAGCCGCCTCGGATGCGCTCGCACCATAGAGATGCTCGCACTACCAGAGCAGACGATGCAAACCAGGCTCTGCCAATCAGGAGACGAGATTTGGTCACGTGCCTTCTCTCGGCGAATGGGATCGCTAGTTGCGGGGGTTTTTGGCGCCGTTTTGCTATTCGGACAATGTCTGCACGGGGGCAGTTGTGGCGCGAAAAAAAAAGAAGAAAAGCCGCTCTTTCAAACGATACCGAGGTTGCCGCGATCAGGCATGCGGTACGACCGCCGCACAACGCGAAAGTAGGGCCGTTTTTGCATCGGCTTCAGCAAAAATTCAGCTCCCACGCGCGTTATAAATCAATATAACGTTTTAAATACTGGTTCACGAGACGCAAAACTTCGCACATAGAGAGAATAATAGTTGCGGAATTCGAAAATCTTGTTTTCAAAAAATCGACTTTTTCGCGATTTTTTCGTCCCAAAGACCCGTGTCCCCCCTTATTAACCGCAAATAGCTCGTTCAGCAAGATTATAAGCCTTGTCTAATTTGCGTTTGCGTTTCCCAGCCTCAGCCAATCGCAGAGCTGGGCATATGATATAAGTTCTGTCTGCTGAGGGAAATGAGCTAGTGGGTCGCATGGCCATTCCCTTTTTTCCTGATTATGTAGCTTATTTTAGTGAAGTTTACGTTAAAAGTGGGGTCAGTATGATTCTAACGAGGCAATCTTTCTAATGAACTAAACTTGTGTTTTGTCTGCATGGCCCCTTTAAGGTAGCAGTCAGCAGCATGGCATGTATTGCAATGCTGCAACTTTGCAAACAGTGTTCTCTAAAGGCTGACCTTGAATACATTGTATGGGATGGGTCAGCCCCTTAAATTAAAGGTGCCATGAAGACAAAACACAAGTTTGGACTGTGAAAAATTGCTGCGCTATGTCACTGATACCACTTTTAATGCAAACTCTACTTGAATAAGCTATATAATGAGGGAAATAAGGGGAAATAGGCGTGCAACTCACTAGCTTTATTCCTGCACTACAGTTACACCCATTACGACCTTCTTTCACAATTGGCCGAGGCCAACAAAATCAAATGCAATCAAAGAATTCAAGCTTGCAAAATGAGCTATTTGCACTTGAAAGTTAGTGAATTTTCTTTTTAGAGCAGTAAAAATAGTGGGGTAAACAATAAAAGTCCTGACCCAACACACAAATATATGTGACTGCACTGGTATGGAACTACCACTGGCCAACGCTGCAAAGCATCACCGTCCGCCGTGCAGATGATTGTCCAGCACAACACTGGCCACCGCGCATAAGCAACACTGCCACTTACATGACCTCGTATGTCGTGCCATACCCAACTGTTCACGAAAAAATTACCGTGAACCATCAAGCAAGCACAATTCCGATCAAAGTAAATTGAGTTATCGCCGAGTGCATCACTGCACCATCTAGGAAGGCTGACGGCAACTTTCCAGTTCCTGTTGTATCGCAGCATTTGGAGACTACGTGGAGTCAACATAATAACTCTTCATTTGAGGTATCTGCCCCTAATACATTATTGCTGATGTCATAAAAAATGCAATGCAGCAGGAAAATTAAAATTTTGACTTAAATTGTTAAATTCCTAAGTGGAAGTATCATTTGCCGCAGACAAGCACTGAAAGTAGACAAAAATACCAATTTTTTAAATTAAACGAAGTTGCATGTTGCCTTCATGGCCCCTTTAAACACAACAGTGCACTTGAAGTTCTAGACATCACCTCCTCAGAGCAGTGGGAGATTGAGCTGCATAGTGTACACCCAGCTATTTGGGCCCAGCGCCGTTGGCCCAGATAGCCAACGATGCTGCCAGGATCTGGACTTCTAGATTTCATCTGACCGGGGAAGACTGAAAAGGACTCCCACCGCACATCTTCCCTCACTGCCGTCTTGAGCACAAAAAGGTTATTCACACTCACTCATTTTCACAGGCTGTTATGCAATGCACGTGATGCGCATGGGGGCTGGACTGTTCTCATGAAGCAGTGGACAGTTTCCATGAATTTTCCTGGGGTCTTTTTAAGTGGTCCTCAAGTTTTTAAAAAAATTGTCATTAGAAGTGGCATTTCACACTACTTAACACATCGATTTCAATGTCACTAATTTTATTGCAGAAGGCTCATACTTAAAGACAACACACGTTTGGTTCATTCGAAAGATTGCCTCCGTAATAGTCATACTTACATCACTTTTAGTGTAAGCTTCACCCAAATAAGTTATATAATTAGGAAAAAAGGGAATGGCCATGCGACTCGCTAGCTCATTTCCCGCACTAGAAATTATGATGTACCATAAAGTTGCAAGCGAACGCCCACCCCTGAAACATCGCCCACCCCCCTTTAGGGGTGGAATATTCAATTTATTAAAAGGCCTCAAAGATCACCCACCCCCAAAATCAATGGCTTTAGTGGTGATGAGTGAACAAAAAAAAAAAAACACGAATCATCTAGTCAGGCGTTGACGCGGTCACTTATTTGTCCTTTCCGCACTTAAGCCGAAAATACGCCCTAGTATTTTTTTTTATGTCTCCGCAGTTTTGGTTGGCGATGTGGCCACTTTTTTATATTTCTTCGCACCTGACCCAAAAGATCACTCATCCGGTGTTTTCCATGTAATATCTCTGTACAATGGGTGGGCGTTCTTTCAGAACTTTACGGTAATATGCACAGCTGTGCAATTGGCCGAGGCCGGCAAGAGCAATTGCAAGTTAGGCAGGGCTTACAAGCTTGCAGAACGAGCTAGTTTCACTTAAATGTAATGAATAGGCATTTTATCGCAGTAATAATGGTGGAGTAAACAATGAAAGTTATGAAAGTACATGAAAACAGAATAACCAGTGCGTATGCTGTTGGTACTGCGCGCACTATGCTTGTTGTAGCTGCACAGCAGTCCGGCGCTTTGGGGTTGTCTCGCACAGCACTGGCCGATTGGCATAAGCGACATTGTCTTGCATGACCCTGTTTGTCGAGCATACCCCATGTTACACAAAATGATTACTACCAACTGTAGCAAAAAAAATCCAGGTGCAAATAGTCAGAAACAAAGCGAGGGTGGACAGCAGTTTTGCATGGTATGGTGGTGCCATATTGGAGGAATGACGGTAAACAAGGTGTTCTGCAGTCTGCTGCAGACTAAACAACGTACTAACGTTCTCTTGAAGACCCATCCTTGTTACATCGCTGCAAATGTCACGAACACACAATTTGGTGGGAGAATCAAAGTTTAACTTAAATTGATCAATTTCTCACTGAATAAAGCATCGTTTGCTGTCTGAGAAGTGCCAGGGGCAATATAAAACAAGACATCTCTCGAATAAAACAAACTTGTGTTTTTTCTGAATGGCCCCTTTGTAAGAACGATCAAGTGACCAGTGGTACCGCCCATCATTTTTCGGAAAGAGCACCTGCGGCATCCGACACTAGCACACCGAACTGACTGCTTCCTCCAAATAAAAGCACAATTGCGAGTTTACACCAGTACAAGCAGTGCTGGTTCCATCACTTAAATGTTGGAAGACAATGTAGAAACTGCAGCTTTGCTACAGTTCGAAACTGATGTTCTTCCTGCTGTAATTTTTGCCAGAATGGCAGGAAATTTGAAAGTTTATCATTGTTTATGAAATTTGATAGTACAAAAAACATGCTTTGCTGCCATGCAAAAGTTGAAGAGTTACTAAAGGCCGGGTATTTTTAAAGAAAAAAAGGATGCATTTCCATTTCAGAAGCCTTTTATTGGACTCGGCAACAGAACCCGCACTTGTGCACAATTCTCGTATTTTTGTGGCACAAAGTGAACACAACACTGTCGACATCATCGCAAAAATTGTGGCAATAATCCTGCAGAGCTCTTGGGGTAAAAATGCTCCTTGCCTGTCATGACCAAGCCATTCAAGAAGGGTCAGAGCATCTCAACGGTGTAACACAACAGCTAAGCGACATCTGCACCAGAAGCTTGTGCGTGCATTTCACAACTGTTCAGTTAGCCAGTGCACTTGCTATCCTGATGCCCATGTTTGTCGATATCCCTTAACTATTTCGCTACCGCGCCTATTCAAAATCGGTCAATTTGATCGATACTTTGGGAGCGCCTTTTCATAGTGTTCCAGGCGTTTCTCGAACAAGTAAAGCTGTTCGGAGTTAGATCAGAAAATGGCCTTTCAAAATCAGTTTTGTTTTCATTTTTGCAACGGAAACGAGATTTTTGACACGCTTTTGAATCACCTGGGTGTGGAAAAGGGGCGTGGTCATTGCGCATCACTGCTACCAACGACGAATGCGTGCCACTCGTAATTACTCTGCACCACCATTTGTTTTTTGCTATCAGGGCGTGAATGGTGAACAAGCAAACTATTTTCAATCGTCAGGTTCGCACTCTGACAGTAATAATCCCATAAATCGGCTGAAAATGTCAAGCAGTGTATGGTTGCAAAGCTACTTTATGATTTTAGGCAGTTTTATTGCCTTTGCGCACGTTGTTCTATGTTCTGTGGTAGTTCTACTTACCCCAGGACATTTCGCGAACAGTTTACAACAGTTTTGGTTTCGTTTCGGCACCGCGAAATTCATATTTAGCGCTACTACGCAGTTACCCAACTTCAAGGCTACCGCGTCGGCGACTGATCCTCGAACAAAGCATGCCGCTCCTGATTTCCCAGCACCCTAACCAGATTTCTGCGATAAGAACTTCAGATGCAAGTCAAAAGATCACACCCAGTCGCCAGATATCTGTTCCGCCGAGGACAGCGCTTCAAACCGGCCTTACACTGCCAGCTGTTCACCTTCCAGTTTCGTTTCCCTGCGAGGGTATATCCGGGTGTCTAATGTTGCTGCTTAGTTGAACTGTCTATTCGGACGGAGTCTCCGATAAGTTTTTGTACTGTTTCATTTGAAAACTGTTAGGTGGCGCTGCAATAGAGGAGGCTCGTTGTGCTGATCTTTTTCATGGCGCAACTGCTACTCGGCCAAAGATCACAGGGCACGATTCTAGCGCATCGTACCTCATTTTTGCGAGCAAGGCTACAATTGCGAGTAAGAAGATGATAATAAAGCTCAGCTTTATGTTTTGAGAGATAACTGACCGTGAGCGTCAACAAGCATCAACCACGGCGTTCCATTTTCAACTTCATGTTTTTTTCCGCATCGCGTGCTTGTCCCAAATATTGTGCTCGCTGTAAATGCAAAGTCAGTCATTGACAAGATGTTTTTACGTGTTGTGGGGACAAATTGGTGCCTCTGATAATGTCAAACCGCCAGATTTATTCCAGGGAACCACCCGAAATTGCACATTTTGAATTGGAGGTTGGGCTTCACCGCATGACACGAGCACGGTGCGTGCTAACATCTTTTTCTTATGTCTGACAAACTGTTCCACGCAAGTCGACATTTTTTCTAGGGCGTGTTTTTGAAATGTATCCCTACAAAATGTATATTCTAGTTTTTTTCTACTACCGGTGGTTTGATATACACAACTACTTTTTTATCATTTTTTTCGACAACTTGGCAAAAATTTTGATTTTGATATTTTTTTTCACAATTATGATATATAAAACATTTAAAAAACTGGTGTTATTGGAAAGGCCATAAATAATCTCCATTTTGTGTTCCTGTAATTAGCGCCTAACCAATTTTTTAGCACCCTGAAAATTGGCCTATTTTCCGGCGGTAGAGAAAGAGTTAAAAACCATGCCACAGTGGCGATGCACAGCTTGCACACCTTGTAACCACACTTGTACCAAGGCTTGGTCTCGGGTAGATTTTATAAATTAGAATGATGGGTTATGAAAAGTGATGAGCATTTCCTTAAAAATCATGTGTAGGTTAGAATAAATAGCTTAAATATAAAAACACATCTTACTTTACACTGGCGATGTGGTGTAGTAATTAACAAAACCTTTTGGAAAAGGTCATTCTGTAAATTTCATTCCACTGTTTGTGTTTACAGAATGGCAGAAGTCCTGCTTTCTGAGAGAAATCCAGTTAATGTGTTTCAATGCAGATAAAATACTAGGCGAGTCTGGCAATGATCAGCACATGCTTGTGAAGCTGATCTCATCGCCGCCTTCTATCTATTCCATCCCGTCAACAAGGTTTTCCCCATAAACACTTTGTGCAAAGAACAATAGCTACCACAAAGGCACCTTCAAGGCTGTGTATTTTAACCAGGTATCGACTAGAGAGATGAGCTGCACGAAGACTGCAACTTCCACAGCTGATATGTCACAGGCCAATAGAGGGATTATGGGCATGTTGGCAAGGCTAACTGGTCACAGACGCCAATCATACACTGGAGTGAGCAAGGCAACATGTGGCAAGAGTTGCCATCAAATTGGTAGCAAGCTGCATTGTGAAAAAATTCTGAAGAGTGAAAAAATTCCTGTACAGCCACTCCCACATTGAACCATGTGCCATGTAGAGACATTCTGGCCCACCAAAACCTGAGGCTAGTGTGTCAATAATAATATTACAATTTCAGATTGAGGTATACTGCCTTGATAATTAATATACACGAGCAATTGGTTCTAAGACAGCAAAACATTAGTAGACTGTAGACATTGGATCCAAGTGAGCAACTCCTGTGTTGCTCTTTCAAGTGGTATTTCCACTCAGTGCTCTTTGACACATATGTAACCGTACATTTATGTAACCCTCAAAGCTGGTCATGGTCTATGTGGAGTGAAAGTCTTTAAAAGGCATGCCACAGACATATTTTCCACTATTACCATGACACAGAGCCCACAAGTTTGGGTAGAGCAGGTCTATAGACTGCTTGACATACACGCCATAATCTGTTGAGCTGTTCATTATCACAAAAATGCACACCTTACTGATTTATGCAGAAACAACTTACTCGTAAACGGCAGATGACCACAGCCTTCACGATGACATTTTCTACGACAGCCTGTCCTTCAGGCAGTGTTTGTCTCTGAAGAATTCCACAGTTCACACATCGTGTGCAAACTTCAAAAACTCTGAAAAGTGCACCTGAAGGCATACCATCAGGCTACAACGAAGCGTGAATGCAGTCTGAACTGGAACTAGACTTAGGACAAGGATTTCTGGAAGCAAAATGAAGATGCTGTTTAATGAATTTACATATTTGAATGACTGCTTTGAAGCTCACGAGGCGAGGAAGGCAGTAGTAGATGGATTTTTGAAGCGATGCAAGGCCTGGCCTCGCCTCCCAAACAACCAGATGCCTCATGCTTTTGGAACTAAGTGTGACCACGTACAACATGGTTCCCCCAATGTGGTCACCTGGCCACCAACTATTCCACTCTAAATTATTCAGGTTATCCCATTACACAGTAACGAGGCACCAAACTCATTCAAACAGCCAACAACATTCTAGATTAATCGCCACAAAACACAGTTATGCCAAGGCATTAAAAATCTTTGGGCTAAAAAAAAAAAAAAAAAAACGCAGGAAACACTAACGCTGAATATTGTCAAAGGAACGGTGTTGCAAGGCTCTATGAAGCCTTCTCCTCCCCAGTGTAGTGGAGATGGGCTTGGGCTTGAGCCAGTGGGCTTGGGCTCGGGCTTGGGTCAGTGGGCTTGGGGATATCTGCTTCGCTAATCGCAGACACTCTTGCACCCGGCGCTCCTGAAAAGATGCGAGCACTTGTTAGGCTGATTGGAGGTTTTGAGGGCTAGCGGCAGTCTGCAATCAACTATGCTGCGGGCCCCTTGCCATGCTATGGGAGTCAAATTTAACTGGGTTGTTTTGTTGAGATCAATAGCAATTCAGGGTGCATGGCTGTGGAATGCCACGCTAGAAGTCTGGATGACAATTTTGGAGACTTGTGATGGTTTCTCATTGTTGTGAGGAGTTGTTTTGCCATAACCTCAGGCTTTGCTCAGAAAAAAAAAAAAATCAAAATAAGGGTATTAACACACCAAAACACCAACACCAAGCCTACAAGCAGACCACTTGAACCGTGAACACACCATTATTTTTAAAATTTTACTTTTGTTGATAATAAATCTATGGCAAGAAAACATACACAAAAGACCTTAGCCACTTAACAAACAAGTTTAGTCCTTGAACTAGAAAAGGCACAGGATCATGCTGTACAAGCATGTAATCCTCACTTCAAGCTACAATGCAGACAATCAATTTGGTACAGCGACTGTACAGCCAACACAATACTTGTAGTGATTTACAGTCGAACACGAATATTCGCCTCGAGCGCTGCCTGTAGGGGCGCCGCTGAAATCTCCCTAGCGGCCCGTTTCGAAAGCAGTCGCGGGAGTCACCGGCCCACTCACCACTGTCGGCGTTGCTTTTGAGGCACGTTCGCGACTGATATTTTCCGTTTGCATGCGTTGGAAATACGTATTTATGTGGAGCAGTCACCCTGTTCGCAAATGTGGTGTATATACGAGAGTGTAAATGCATCTGACACGATCTTACTGTGGTACATTCGGTCCGCATAAGCGCCAGGTGTGTGTCACAAGCCGGCGTCACGAAACCGGCATATATGCATGGAGCTGATTGTAATTTCACTGCCCTGAAACATACTAACAGTACCTCCATAAGCAGCGTTCATTCAGATGCTCATGTTACGGCTATACAGTGCGATCTAAATCTGTTTCGTGTGCTTTCATAATCTAGTGGAGCACTCATACCTGACATCCCCCCAGTTACGCTTCATATCTCGGATATTGATCGCTACCCTGAACAAGCCAATGTGGCATAAATTTCACGGACATTCTATGCAATAAGTACGATGGATAATGCAAAATTACGTGCGGGAGTCAGCACAAAGAATTTACGCCTGGGTCGTGTTGTCGCGAGGTGAGCTTTCCCAAACAGTCATCGGTTACATATATCCTCCGCTTATATCCGCGGCCGTGGCTAAACGCTTCTTCAAATCATCATCATATGACACAGGGAGCCAGCAGAATTTAGCACGAAAGTGAAATCAGAAGGCCTTATCAGATACCACACTCTTCCAAGGACACCTTTAATCGCTTGCGAACGTCCTTACTGTATACTTAAAAAAATGTGTCCGCCGAAACGAAAAACAAAATATAGGTGAATATAGGTGAACGCGCTTGTGTGTGATTACTAAAACGGTCATTCCTTGATTTCGCTCCGCATTTGAACATTACGATCATTAAGCGCCCCCCTCCTCCCCCTCCCTGTCTAGGATAATATCAGTGCATTTTGCATCTAGTTGGTCTAGTGAGTTCAACCTTAAGCTGCACTGGGTTTTTTCATTCCCACACGAGCTATTACATTGCTTCCGGAATTGGCAGACCATTTATTTTTCCATGGTTTCATTAACTCTCCTTGGTCCATGCTATCAGGCGGGAGTGGGCACATATTTAACGGCCCACAGACTAGGAATATACTTAACATGTTCGCGTGGCCTCTATTTTTATAGAAGGCACAAGTTACTGTCAGGTATTAGGTAATCACCTCCCCGAATGATATTTTTCTATGACGTATGCATTCAAAACAAGGCCGCATTCGTTGTCCGCGCTGCAAAACGAAACCAACCTCTCATTGTGCCAATATCAGGTCTAAACGAAGCGTCAATAGAATTCACTTGCGCCCGAGATATTCCGAGGGGACAGTGGTGATATGCTGCTGCCGTCGCCGACGTCCGTAAGAGCGGCGAAGAAGCACGCAGTACCGCTTCCCCGGTTAGCTCTTGTGAGCCTTCGAGCACTCTAATCAGGATGCAGCTGTTTTTTGAAGTGCCCCAAACGTACTATTTGCTTACAGACATCACCATAACAAGATATTTAGGGCGCGGAAAGGCATAAAGAAGCGAAAGAGAACCGAAACATTGCATGAGCCGCTATCAGCTGCGCAGCAGACATCCTGCAAGCGCCGCGGAGAAGCGGCAGCAGGCGGCGCAGCGATCGCGAAGCTCGAGGCGTATATTGAACACGGACACATCGAATTGTTGTCAATATCAAACTGTCTGAAGATCCCCTTAGAAATCCTATGCAACAGTATAGCGCTCTTGTATGTGTGTATCAAATCCCGATCACTGGCAGATTCGATATATTGAACGCTGTGCCGTAAGTGCTTCTGCAAGTGCGCTTCTCCCGAGGCAGTGGAGGCAATGATGATGATGACTTCACGCGGGCGCTCAGATAATTTGGATGGCACCTTGATGAGCACAAGGAACAACTCGTGGCTCATTGCAGCTAAATAATTTGTCAAGTCTTCCTGTGCGCAAAATGCAACTAGCCAAAAAGGGGCACCAGACTAACCTGCACATCTTGAAATGCAGGTGAGTGAAAGGTAACTTGAATCAAAAACTGACTTGGTCCCACAACTCCAACAAGCAATCTAATAGAATGCACGGAGGGTTGCACTGTGGAACCTTTAGAGCACAAACAAAAATTTTTGCAGAGACTTGCCTTCGAACGAAAACGACTGTTCCAGGCCCGTGCAGATCCAGGTCACAGGGTAAGGCTCGGACAGGCTGCAAGAGAGAAGTGCAATGCTTATGAGCGATTTTCACACACTAAATTAAAAATGACAGTACACAAGAGGGAAAGTAAAGAAACAAAACCACAGAAATCATCAGAAGGGGATAACGCTCTTGTTGAAAGGGACAGACAGATCTGGTCGGATCTGCGTAGTTCAATAAACACAACTCAAGAACTCGTTTAGGAAACACAACACAAGACCTTTCTTGCCCTTAAATTTAAGAATCTGTGCCACTAAAAAGAATGGTATATAGTACAACCAATGTGTACTGCCGGTGCTGCCTTATGGAACAAACATAAAGAAAGAAAACTTGGTCAGCTTAACGAGCCATGGAGCAAAAGATGATAGTCCAACCCCACTACAACGAATTCTGCTTCAATGAAATATTTCCCATTCTCCATCAGCTAGCCATACAAGCCAATACACAAAAGTCCTCGCCACAACAAACCCCTTGTCAGGCTTGTTTTCACTTCAGCCAAATTTTCACTCACTGGAGCTGGGCTTGAATATTTATTACACAATAAAATAAGCATAACTCCAGCCATCTGCAATATTTTACACATCTACACTGCTTAGCCTCGCTGAAAAAATGTGCCTACATCACCACCCATAAATAAACTCGTCGTTGGATGCCACTGTTTGGTGGTGATAACGATGTGGCTGGCAGTCTTTCCACAAGGCGCAGGCCCAGTTTGCCAAGCCAGAGCTACAGCCAATCTGAATCCAGTTAAAATTATGCGAATGTGCGCTGCCGGATGCCATAATGACACAATGCACCATAATGGATGCGTTGTGAGCAGCTGTCATTGCAGTTTTCATTCTACGATTGTTCATTCAAAAGCAAAAATAACATTTTCCTGTTTAGTCTTGAACCCATGTCATCCTATCTTTACGATGAGCGTGCCCTCACTTTCCAAGGTCCGATGCACATTGCCACAAGCAAGAGGGGGGCTTCCACCGACCTAGCAGCTATTTGCAAGTAATCTGTTCAGTAGACACGACTTTTTTTTCGGGGGGTGGGGAATGCATTTCTTCTCCCTGTAACGTGCTCCCCATGTGCAGGGTAAAAAAGTTTGTTCTGATAGCAAAGGTACGAGTGGTTATCAAACACTCTGTAAATGCACATCCCTACCTTTTTCTAAAGATCGCATTATGTGGTAAATGATGGAGGCAATATTTGGAAGTATTGTTGTTGCCCTTTTGTGGAGTGTTGGAGCAAATTTTGCCTTACAAATTTCCACTTGAACGAAATCTTTTTGGCACGTCCCATCAGCTTCGTTACACTTATGGTCAGGAAACAAGCGCCTTTGATCAGGAATCAAGCTTGGGTGGAAGACATCATATCTCAAATTAAGAAAAAGAAGCGCCAAAAATTTTCGCTTTAACAGCTAGAGCCCCAAAATTTCTTTGAAGGTTTATTTTATGAGGCACTAGTATCGACCACCGGAGAAACAAACGTTACTCCTGCCAGAAGCAGAATCATCTGTCCTTTCTGGAAGCTACTGTTTAAGGAAGACATGCTCCTCAAGCGTTTAGCAGTCGCTCCTGTAGAGATAGTTGGATGTAGGGACACTGGACTTGTTTCAGTGCATCAACTTTATCTGACAAGCTCGCTGCCATCCCAAGTTTTTTTTTTTTTTTTAATGTGTAAACTTTAGTGTTCATCGTCGCTATTGTTAGCACAGATGGAGAAGTACTGGGACGACTTCCCTCCCCAACAGGGGGCCAGAGCGAGTGGATGTATGTCGCGCCAACTCCTTGGGGGGAAAAAGATAACGTACTCCTGATAAAGTGCTGCGAGTGTGTTCTGGACGTGCTGAGGATCCTGGGAATACCATTTCAAGCCTGTAGGCGAACTCTGAAGGACTTTATCGAGTCTTTTGTGTTCGACCACGCCATACGCCTCACTTTTGCAAATTGCAAACGAGGGTGTTTCCAAACCCTCAACTGTACAGTAAATGGCATGGTCTTTAATCCTAGATGCACTCACTGCAACAGCATTGCAGACCTAGTCCACATGGTCTGGACGTGCCCTTCCTATAATGATCCGAACAGAAATAAGGAATCCTGGGAGACCTTATTACTCAACCACAAAGCAGAAGAGCAATGCAAAGTCATTGGTCTCACCCTGACCACCGCTGAATCCCAAGGGATTCTGTCCAACGAGTAGGGGGATGACCGGGGGTCTAGGCTAACACCCTCTCCCTCGTCATTTTAGACGGATGCAAATAAAAGCTACTCTCTCTCTCTCTCTCTCTCTCTCTCTCTCTCTCTCTCTCTCTCTCTCTCTCTCTCTCTCTCTCTCTCTCTCTCTCTCTCTCTCTCTCTCTCTCTCTCTCTCTCTCTCTCTCTCTCTCTCTCTCTCTCTCTCTCTCTCTCTCTCTCTCTCTCTCCCTCCCAAACTTGAAGCATTCCCAACAAGCCTATCAGATGTATAAATTTCTGCTGTTTGTTGTTGAAACCAGCTTCTAGAGGGCTATCCAAAGACGTTTCAACTCAGCACTGCAGACATGTCCGGGGGCTGTCCGGCAGCACCAGTATTCTGAAGAATGTCAGTCACAATGGTGCAGCAGTTAGGCCTTGGCTTCCTGACCGAATGGGCAAACGTTCGAATGCGCTGCTTGAGAGAGAGAATAAACATCTTTGATTTCGAGCTGCTTGAGCACTTTTTTGTTTGTTTCTGTTTAAATCAGTATGCTCTTGAATTAGGCGATCATTCGGTTTTAAGAGCTTTAAATGATTGTTCCTGTTAGAAAAAAGTTACGTTTAGTTAGTTTAGGTCATATTAGGTCCAGTTAGGTCAGGCCATGTCAGGTTAAGTTGGTCAGTTCAGGTAAACTTAGGTTAAGGTACATTAAGGAAAGTCAACATTTTTAAATTAGCCAATCCAGTGATGCTACCGGCTTAGGCCACTTTGGAGCAGCTTTTGGAGCAGGCAAAAATGCGTTTCGGAGCAGCAAAACCAGCTTTTGGAGCAGGTGTTGATAGACGCAATTTTGAGACACGTATTGCATTCTTGATAGATAATCGCTAAAAGCACGTCCTTCAACGGTAATAACAATTAAAAGAACCCACAACATGGATATTTTGTCCTTTTTCTGCATTGAACTTTGTGCAGCGGCCTGCACAAAAAACAAGCTTCATTTTTACACAATAGCAGATTTACTATGAACAAACTAAAAATTGCTCATCACAACAAACATGCTATGTAAAATCGACCACTATTGGAAGGCTATCGTGGGAGCACTGCCCAATAACATCAGTAGCGCCACGGCTTTGACTGCATAATTGAACATGACACTCCTCCCTGCGTTGCACATGCATTACTATTTAGCAGCGTCAGCGCTTCCACCGCAAGGGTCTCAAACTACAAGCCACCGACAGCAGCGCTATTGTTTACAAAGGCAGCGGGCAGCCATTTCTGGCAACCAACATGCAGCACCAGGCTTAACCTTACCCCTTTACGACACGTTTGCTGCAAGCAACCAAAACGCCTCCGTTAATGACAACGTAGCCCATTAGTCCTCCCCCCCCCGCCCCCCTCCTACCCCGAGACTGTGTTAATTCTCTGCGAGGCCACATGCGCACATTTCACCTTCAATTTCCCAGTATGTGAATTCTATGCCTATATGAACTCTACGTTAAATCTAAGACGGGCGTCGTCATATGCCTGCCGTACTCGATAAGCTCTGAAACAAATTCAGGCGTCGTAAAATTGCCGTACTCCCTCGCCGGCGCGCGGCCCGAACTATGTCACCGTTTCCTGACCTTGCATATTATCTCCGCCCCCCCCCCCCCCCCCCCCCCCCTCTTGCACATTGTAAATTCTCATCTGTTTACAGCAAAATCTCGATGATACGAATCTCGTGGCAGGGCGAAAAATATTCGTATCATCCGAAATTCGTGTGAACAACAAAGACCAAAAAACTAACTAAAACAATTTTTTGATTATTTCTTTTTTTACTTTCCGTGACGTTTTTCTGCTTTTTTTTTTTAACCTCCATGTAGCCGAGCGGTCCTTTCTGGACTTCCACCTCCTCACTCGCGGTGCCCAAGCTCACTCACTACAAAACGCGCGCGTCGGCGTTGTGCGCGCGATATTTTCACGCCCGTGTCGGCGATTTGGCGCCCGCGGACGAGAGGGGCACTGGGAGGAGCCTGACGACTTGCGCCAACGGGAAGGCGCGCGCCTCATGGCGGCAGTTACGAAGCGTTCGAGACAGCTGATTGGCTCCGCCGGAGATGCTTAGGCTTAGCACCCCGACAGATATTTCATGGGCGCTTTCACTAACGGGGCGGATGATGTTTTATAGCACCGTTTTCGTTCACATTGTTAGCTCATTTACCGCACAAGAAACTTCATGCGTGCTTTGAGCGGCATTTTAAAGAACAGTTAGAAACCGCGCGGCTCTTGGGCGTCCCGCACCACCTCGTGACCGAAACCGCCGCCATGTTGCCGCGGCCGGCCGCGCCCCGCGCAGCGTGCGGGTGGTTTCGCGGCGACGTCAGCGTGCCTGTGGAGTGCACGGCGCGTTTTCGCGAGCAGAGCACAGCTTGGCCGTTCCTGGAGAAAGAGCGACAAAGAGGGCGGAGAGCCCGTACGTCGCCGTAGCTTGCTCGCTCGGCAGTCGGGCGCCTCGCCGACTCGTTCTTATTATCCGACGGGCACCGCAGGTCCGTTCGTAAGAGCCCAAACTTTTCCCATTTCAAACAGTGCAATTTCGCCGACACTTATCAGAAATTCGTCCCATCTCTAAATTCCTATCACCCAGATTCCACTGTAACTACAACTCCTGCGTCCTCATCTCTTGCCTACTTTTCTTCCAGCACAACTCCGCAGGCACCCAGTCGACGCGTACGCTGTCGGGGCGCGTTGGCGAGCGAGTACGGCAATTTCACGACGCCTGACGTTGTTGCCGAGCTTCACGAGTACGGCACGCATATCACGACGCATATCGCAGCCCGAAGACCGCGAGGCGGACGGTCGCAACAGCGGCAACCGGTCTCGCGAACCCAATAGGTCCCGGATAAGGGGGGAGATTTGATTGATTGTTGATTGTAGGGGTTAACGCGCCGACGCAGCGCAGGCGATGAGGCGAGCCGTAGTGGAGGGCTCCGGATTAATTTTGACCACCTGGGGATCTTTAACGTGCGCCGAAATCTCGTACACACGGGCGTTTTTGCTTTTCGCCTCCATCAGAAAAGCGGCCGCCGCGGCCGGGAATCGAACCCGCGACCTCGTGCTCAGCAGCGCAACGCCTTAGCCACTGAGCCACCGCGGCGGGTAAGGGGGGAGATTTGGCGTTGTGCGCCTACATGCGCAAAACGCATCATCGCCGTTACTAGAGTGCCTAGAATATTTCAGAAATATTCTAGGCACTCTACCTGACTCTACCGTTACCGCTAAAAGGGTCAGTTTGCCTTGGCTCGGATTGCGGCCTGAAAACAAGTGTACCGCGATGTCGCTTTCAGTCAGTTTCGTTTCTGAAAGTCGGCATACACACTTGGGCGCAGGTCGGGCGCAGAATCGCCAAATTTAGAGGAAATGTAGCAGGATGTAGCAGCCAGAGCAGTTGGGCGCAGTTTGGCGCAATTGGCGCAGCGGTAGCATCACTGCCAATCTAAAAACGGTGGGGGGAGTGAAGGAATAAGTGAGAGTGATACGCGATGCTAGGCAATAAACACAGCCGTATGTTGCTTTAGTGAAGTGCTTATACTGACGTCAGACAACTCTAGACACTGTTGACACTGCGAGCGGGTTAAAATCATGGAAAGAGTTAGAATGGGGCGATTTAGGTGCCAAGCACAAGGTGTGCATTGCTACAAAAAAGGCTAAAGATACAAGCAGAATACGCAAGCAAAAAAAGATAAAAACGAAGCGCTCACATGACTCGTCCCCCAACTCCATCCTCGGCCCGGAAGATGGTGACACTGTCTACAAGAGCAAAAGAAGAGACCACATCGTAGATGGATTCCTTGGTTGCAGCCACAGGGAGACCCCTTATCTCCAGAAACTGGGTGCAGGCAGCAACCTGCGGAGTCCTGGTCTCCTCAGAGCAAGTGACCTCAGAGCTGGATCTGGACGGCGAGGACAAAGAGAACTCCTCGATGGCTTCAAGGTCTAAAGTCGCTGCATACAAAACATGAATGGTCTTAACCCTGGTGTGCACATACAAAATATTATCAGAAAATAAATTATGTAATCTTCTAAATTGCAACAAGGTACTTAAAAAAAGAGGACATATCTGGTTTTCGTTACAATTTTTTACAAATTCATGCTTTATTTTACTATTAAAAATTGTAAGCATATACAATGAACTCGTTAAATAGAACCTCAGGGACCGGGAAAATATGTTGTCCATCAAGAGTGGCATTTACTGTGAGAATAGGTTCAGCACTGCACAATGCGAAACCTAGAAAACACCGAGGCCGGTACACTACAGGCACAAACTACTGCATAAAACTAAGCAGATGTTTCTTCTTTTTTTCTTTAGGTACTACTTAAATTGCTAAAAAAAAAGTCACTGGTCTGATTTCATTGGTCAAGAGACAGACAGTGTGGGCACCTGAACACTGAAGCACACCTGTACCTCCAGATCTGCCCCCTTTACAAAAACGTACACCCCTGCAAAATACACCATTTCTGGTTTTCAAAATCCCGCACAGGTTTCCATTAGAACCAGGCATAGCATCATCATCATCATCATTTATTATACCCTTAACCCTTTGAGGGTCACGGCCGTACATGTACGGCATCGGCAAACACTTTCAAAATGGTCAATGAAACACATGTACGGCATTGCTTGTATCTTTAAAAAGCACGCCCTTTTCGCCAACTTCTCTTGCTTGGCATGTGCTGCCACACTTCGGAAATACTTGAAATTTTTTTCTTGCGCCGATGGTTCTTTTTATTTTTTTTATGATTTACTTCGGCGGCGCGTCGGCTATCGCTTGCGGATCCGCTAACGAGGGGGCGCGCTGAGTATTGACCACCGGGCGCCCTGGGGGGTCGCATTTGGCGAAAAAATTCGACCTTCAAAGGGTTAAGGGCCCCTTAAGGGGTATTACATAAGGGAGAAGCAAGTACAAAAATTCCACAGCAGGTGATGATCGATGGTACAGGCATAGAAGTGAGGTAGATTCGTAATGAAACGACAGCAACACAGCAAATATATATACATATATACATAAAGGAACTGTAGCAATAAAAATTAAGATTAATATGAACCATTGATTGGCCACAAGAAGCAATCAATCCTACACATGTGCACACCTGCGGTCTTAAAAATGGCGCTGTTAAAATTGTACATTCACAATGCACTACTATGTTTTACATGCCAACTCTGACACCCCTCGAAAGTGCACCTGGAGCTCTTTGTCACCTGTGACCGCCCTCCGAGTAGAGGCAGCACGCAGATGCAATGGATCCACTGAAACTCCATAAAACCCAGCTGAAGACCCGTCACCACTTACTGCGATGACATGGCTCGTCCTCGTCATCCTCATAGTCCTCATCATCGTCCTCCTCGCTATGCTCGCTGTCTGAGGTAGCGTCTCGGCGCGTACGAGACCACGAGTTCCTCCACGAGTCCAGCTCCAAGGGGTGGCTGAACTCCGACGGGTCGAAGGTTCCAACCTTCCTGCGTGGTGCCTGTGCTCCCCGTACCGGTGCTCTAGCTTGGCTCCGAGTCACCCAACGACTACCTAGAGAGGAGGGGCAGGGAAGACTGGAAAATGTGCAAAACCACTTGACCAAACAACTTAATTCACTAACATGGCTCACCATAGGCAGAACTTCTCTCCCAACGTTGCACCAAATAAGATTTGAATTCACATTAGACAGATGCCAAATAAGTAGCAAAGGAACACTTGGCCAACACCTCCTCAACTCAGACCTGCTATATAGTGCGTACATCAGAATATTTCTATCAGATTCATCTATGTGGCCTTTCCAACAGTAGTCAAATTACCATGGTATATTCCTGCAGACTGAACTTCCCTAAATCCAAATTGCAACTCTAAAATCTTCTTGCATGCTTGGCAAGCCAGGCTTTAATGGAACAGTTGAAGGGCATTCTGAGCCAGCTTGTTGCAGGTGCGAGTAGCCACTTCCTGCTACATTTTGGTCATGCGTGCTCTGACCCGTAACGGGTTCGGTTTTTTCAGCTCTCAAGCGGCGATCACTTTTGCCTTCTTTCCTAAACTACACCAATCTTCCGCCACGCCCCTACTACAAGCTTCCAATCCTCATTCAATGTCCACAACCCCTCTAAGAAGCACGATTCCTCGCGCCATCGGCACACATGGGAGC
This sequence comes from Haemaphysalis longicornis, assembly GCF_048455015.1. Taxonomy (NCBI): domain Eukaryota; kingdom Metazoa; phylum Arthropoda; class Arachnida; order Ixodida; family Ixodidae; genus Haemaphysalis; species Haemaphysalis longicornis. The sequence goes on along the minus strand of NW_027526203.1, from coordinate 249,433,633 downwards.
AAAAGTACGCACCAGAGGGTGCTGCTGTTCCATTGGCAGCATCACCCGTGCGCAACTGAGGCTGGGGCTGGCAAGGCCGCAATTGAGATGTCTCGGGCTGGCCGTGGGACACGGATGTGTTGACGTGTTTGGGCAGAGTCACTCCACTCTGTGGCTCCATGCGCCGGGGCTTTACCAATTGTGCAATGCGCATCTGTTGGACGATTGTAAAAAGCGACAACCACCACCCATGCATGCAAGCACCCAAGATTGTAAATGCCGACTAGCCCAGCACACATGCCATTAACACACACGCACCACATCCATGGCAAAGCTCTTCTGATCCAATGCGAATATCACCAAAAAGAGACTCACATCAGTGCATGCAGACTATAAGAAATTTCATGAAAAGCAAGAAGTCTAGAGTGGTTTCAACTGCACACCATTCTTTTGATGCTTACACCACACCCCCAGTACATGACATGCTTCCATGCTGCGCTTAAAACACAATTACAACGGTTCTAAGCAAAGCAGACTGTGACAAGAAGTTGTAAACCTACAGGCCAGCCCACTAAAGCAACACCCAAGTTGAAGACAATGGGGAGTGGTGCAGGCATCTCGTATGCACTTTTACTACCCTTAGCAGGCTTCAGAATCAGAACACAAATGGTGCTCAAACAAAGCCAACAAAACCCTCACCAGCTGAAAAAAAAGAAGGAAGCTGAAGAAACTGGCTGGTTCTAACCACCACGTTTACACAATGCTATTGCACACCCTTCATTCCCCCTCCGCACCGTGTTGCAACTAAAGACAGCACGATAATTGGGTACAACTTGAGAATGACGACAGATGTTGCCCCTGCACCTCATCATCACAGCTGGCTGTTCCTCCATGCGGCACAAAGAGTGCATTACTGCGAGTATTTTCAACGTGACACGACGAGTCTTTCCAGTGATTTTTCATACTTCTTGTTGTGTTTGGTTTTATGGCACATCAGTTACTGAGGCCATCCTGCGCCAAACAGAAGTTTCTGTGTTAACTCTTGTGTGTGCTTACCCGTGTTTAGGACATTTAAAGCTTGTTTAAGAGCTTTGCTTCTTTTTCATACTTAGTCCGTTTATAAATTACTGTAGCGATGACAAACAAACTGCTTGAGAAAAAGCAGACGACGTCAAGCATTAAGCGCAATCTCCTTTAAAAAGTGGCGTTCATATACAGGTTCATCGTTTTGGCAGAGTGATACACTACATGAGCTAAGCAAACTATGCATTCTTCAAAAAAAAAAAAAGACTTCAGTACACCACAGATACTAAAAGATTTGTAAACAAGGGATGCATTCTAGGCATACAATAATGTTGACTTGATCATACACAAGCAATCCACAATTAATTACGATGAACTCTTCTTCAACATTACTCAGTAGTTTCCTTGCCATGTTTGAATCATTACAATACTGAAGAACCAGTGTGACCACAATAAACACATGCACATGGTTGATACCACATTTCTGCACCAATTAAAGATAGACATAAGCTAATACTCTTCTGCAAACGCCTATTTCTTTTAAAGCATTTTGGCCATCAAAAAATTTAAAAATTTGGCCTGGTGTTTACTGCAGGCGACGCTAAGAGATGATGGCATTTAAGCTGCTTCTGGCATGTAACCCCCCCTTCCTCTCCTTTATCCTTTCTTTTCCTTCCCCTCTACCACTACCCCGCGTATTCCTTCCACCATTTCCCTCCCCACCACCTCTTCTTGCTCAACTTCTCTTCCTCTAGCCTTCTCCATCTTCCCATTTCCCAATCTTTGGGATTGTCCCTTGATGCTTAGAGTTTAGGTCCATTTTTTTCCTAGGAGCTTGTCTCCCCACCCACTGGGGGTCACTCATAACACTCGCCCATTCTCCTCACATCCTTCCTCCTCCCTATAGATGGTATTCACTGATAAGTTTAGCCATCAACTTCTTCGCTTCAACTTCAACCGAAAACAGCCATGTCTGTGCCACTTCGGCACAGACTACCGCCGCTTGTGCCACTGTGCCCGCACATCGCAGGAAAAAAAAAAAAAAAAAAAAAAACGGCGTGCACCGTCTCCCGTTTCAACCCACCGATTCTCAATGGTGTGTCAACAGGTATAATATTAATCGTAGTCACATTGGAGTCGAGTCATTACTTTTCGCTCGGTGAGGGACAGTTTGGAACATCAGACACACACCACGTGCTTAGCACGGACAAGTACCGCCACCTTGCAGAGCCCGACGTAAACAGTGACAGCGCACACACACAAGGTTGCCCATATACATGCCGCACCAGTGAATGAAACCTATACCCACGTCCCTCCATTATTTACCCTAATCCTACTCGTTTACTTTATTCCTTCTCCTCCCTTTTAGTTACCTTCCTAACCCTATTATCAGCTCTCTCCCCCTCTCCTTGCTTTCTATCCTACTCTCTCCTCCTCTTCCCATCCAACTCCAATCCCTAGGCCACAAGAACCCCAAAAGACGTATGGGTGGAACACTAGTGGGTCACTAGCAGTTTGCAGCACATGAGTTACTGGTTGGCAACCCACCCCGTAGGTCCCTGATCAGTCACTGCTGTTGGGTAACCAGTGACCAACAAATTGTCAGCGAGTCAATGACCCACTAGCTAGCAGACAACAGGAAATATTAAGGGTGTTTTACGCGTTGAAGCTACACTTGGGTCTATGAGGTGTGCTGCACTGGATGGCTCCAGATTAATTTTCGTGTGCTGAAATCTCAACACACGGGTGTTTTCAATTTTCATCTCCATCAGAAAAACAGCTGCTGCGGCTAGTATCGACCCTGCATCTTTGAACTCAGCACCACAACGCCTCAGCCACTCAGCCACGACAGCAGGTTTGACCGAGCTTTTCCATCTACCACGTTCACGTAAAAAAATACAGCCCAATCACCAAGCTGGTCAGACAAGTGCAACAAATAGATGTGTAACACAGCACTATCAGCAGCGCCTGGACCATAACGAACCAGTGGGCAGTGCACAGACAAAGAAGCTACCCTGCACACAAGCGAGCAAACAAGGTGTGCACCCGTACCTTCCAGGAATGAGGGATGCCTCGTCTAGCCTGGGGACTGCGGGGGGCTTCTACGGAGACAGCAGCCATTTCCTGGCCCTTTTCCGGAGCAGAGACGATTGGCATGTGCCCTTCTGGATCTGATGACGGTGGAATGTGAACACTTTCTGCCTCCGAGAGATTGGCAGGTCGCTCAGCTGTAACAAAACAAAGGAGGGAGTTAACCTGAAGCTGATAGACACAGGAGTGATTTGTTTCCCCAAACAGCCCAGGCACCCAAAAATATTCATGGGTGTACGCTCACATGCCTGGAATTTGGACTGCAGACTTTCCCCCTGGCAAAGCGTACATTTTAACCAAAAAAAGTAGACCACCACTAATTCCTTTTCCCCATTGCCAGGGCCCAAGAGCAGGCTTTCACTAGTGGCCATCCGAGAATACAGTTACTAAACATTCCATGATGCCAAGAAGAAAAAAAAACTGTGGTCGATTTCTGTCATAGGAATCGGTAAAACACGAAGTGAAATGTGCAGTGAAATTTGCGGGTAGGCGGCTGTCTTGTTGGTGCGCTTCGCGAGACACGTCCTGCTGCCGGGTCGCTTCTGCAAAGGTGTGCTGGCGTCATTTCGCGACGTCATTCCATGACGGATATGACGTCAATGAAATCTTAGTGTATACCGGCATAAAACACTTTCACGTTAAATATAAAACCCGAAAACGAACAACCCTAAGTATAACATACTCTATAGTACTAAAGGTTGCTTCCCCGCAAGCAGATTCTGTGTGCAGGGGTGCACACTTTACAGGCCGCTTGCTTTGTTGTACTATCGTTATTTCCGTGACGGATATGACGCAAGTGAAATCTTGCTGTATCCGGGAGTAAAACACTTTCGTGTTAAAAAAAAAACCCATTGCGCTTTACCTGTTACCATAACAAAAGCCCTTGTTTAAATGTTACAAGTTACAATAGATGTTGGTATCCCTGAGAACAGCACCATACACAATGATTGCAAAAAGCTGCAAATGATACTGCCCTTTCCAAATGACACTTGAGACAGCAGGTCTCATCCACAATTGACATAAGAAGGCATAGTAAGAAATAAGAAGGCATAAGACATGGCTTTTGAGACCACGTCATATAACCAGGGGTCAAGCTTGGCCTCTGTGCTGGTATCCCAGGCCTAACATGCAACAAACAAGTCACACGATTCGGAAGTGGATTGTCTTCCCAATAGATGAATGGCCAAAAAAAAAGCCGACATACACAGAATGTGAAAGCTCAGAATGGAATCATATCTAAGCATACAAGCCTCTACAAACTAAACGACGCTTTCTCTACTGTGGCAGGTTATTTATCACTGCCTTCTGCTGTAACTGCTGTAACCTGACTTACTCATACTAGAGAGCTATAGCAGCGTGGCGAACCGTCCCAGTACGGTACCCAGTAAGAGACTGGCACCCCTGCACAAGCGCAGAGGCAGCAAAACCGGTTGTGCAGAAGCGTAGGTGTGCTGACCTTGTACCGGGTGCAGTACCAGGACTGGTACTCTGGAGAGCTCTGCTATAACTCTACTGATGGATACACCGGTAGGGTTCAATTATCTGCCTACCCGCACCAACTGTCCTGCCGGTTCAACTCTGCTTATGACAGCATACAATGCATACTAACGTCTGCATTCAAGCAAACACAAATGTTGCAGTAATGTTATACCAATTATACCCATCAATGGCAGTTTACAGCATGGCAGTTCATGTATGTTAAAGAGACAGACTAGCGATTTTTGAGGAGTACACACACTATCCCAAATGAAAAGGAATCACTTAAAGGGGCCACGAAGACAAAATGCAAATTTGGTTCATTCAAAGCATTGCCCCGTTAGAATCATGCTGACACCACTTTTAACGTAAACTTCGCTCAAATAAGCTGTATAATTAAAAGAAAAGGGAATGACCATGTGACCCACTAGCTCATTTCCCGCAACAGAACCTTCATACCAGCCAACTCTGAGATTGGCGGAGGGCGGCAAAAGCAAACGCAAATTAGGCAGAACTTATAAGCTAGCCGAACGAGCTATTTGTGCTTAAGTTTAGGGCACATTCTTTTTATATCAGTAAGAGTGGTGGGACAAACAGTGGAAGTTACAAAAGCACACATAAACGTACCCATGCGTACTGCTATTGGTACTGCGCACTATGCTTCGTTTAGATGCACAGCACTGCGGGGCTTTCAGGTTGTCTCAGACGACACTGGCCGATTTACACAAGCGTCTTATGCGACTATATTTGCCAAGCGAAGCACCACGTTATACGAAACGATTATTTTCTCCATGAACAAAAATATGCCAGGTTTAGATATGGTCACAAACAAACCAAAGGCAGAAAAAACCTGGGCGCAGTGTGGTGGCGCCATCTAGGTTGACTAACAGTAAAGAAGTCTCCGCTCCACACCAAGTTTAGCTGAAAAACCTGTTCTTATGATGTCATTGCAAACGTCGTTCAAACGCACGTCTTGGTGCGCGAATCAAAATTTTAACCTAAATTGATTAATTTCGCAGTGAATAAAGCATCGTTTGCTCCTGGACAAGCAGTGGGGGCACTATAGAACACAAACACTTTCTAATAAAACGACTTGTGTTTTGTCTTCAGGGCCCCTTCAAAGCACCTTGAACCGAAACGGCCTTCCTTATAGGGTCCTAGAACCTTTGAAAGCCGAATTTTCACATCTGCCAGCCTCACGTATGCAGCCAGAAGAACTGATGGCAACCATGACAGCGAGCTCTGCAGCAATGTACTTTTAACAGCACGCAAGATTAAAACGGTATTTAAAAACTTGTTCGGCTAAAACAACAATATTCCTTCATGCAGTTTTCGAATCACGCATCGAAATCGACTCAATAGGTGACCGGTAAAAAGCGCAAAGGCTCATGGGTGCATTGTTTTCTCCCGCGGAGGGCCGCCACTTCCGTTTCGGGAGCTCTCCTGGCCTCCCGTAGGCCGTCGGTTTTCACGCGCGTGTGTGCTTGTTGTTTATCCGTTTCCACAGGGGGGAAAAAACACTCATACATCGGGAATTCCATAAATAACAACGATTGACCATACTAGGGGTTTATCTGACAGGTAAGCAACCTGTGACAAATAAACAACACGCACACACGCACCTGAGAGCCGCCGGCGCACGCAGGCGTACGGGAGGGCAGGAGAGATCTCGAACCGGAAGTGGCGGTAGCAGACAACGTACCAATGAGCCTTTGCGCTTTTTACCGGTCACCTATTGTTTGGACACGTAACGTGGCGTCGCATCTAGATGCCACGTGGCGCCACCTTTCAGACTTCAGAAAGTTTAGTGCAAAATTAAAACTATTACTGCCAAGTCATCTTGAAATTTGTTGTGGTTACCCCGATACGTGGCCTTCATATGACCCCCAGGATGCAGACTCCACAAACCACAGTTGAATGTCCCTTTAAGGAGGACTCTCCTGATCACACTCCTATGGGACTTGCTAATTCATGACCTGCGGGCTGAAAAATCATTGTGTACCGATACGAAAAGTGTTATATAGCCATATAAATGTTTATCTCGTTTAACCATATATCTCGTTTTAAATATCTCATTTAACCATATGAATGTTCCCAATGGCCTAGTTTGCTTCTTTCAGAAATATACCGCTTCTTTACTGAAATAAATATTAAACAAGAAACGCATTTTGGTTTATCCACGCTTAACTAGACGGCGCTGGCCATCTAGAAAGTGAGTTATTTTTTAGTCCGGTAAGAAAGTGACATATTTCTAAATTAAGCAAACTAGGCCGCTACAAACATTTCTATGTGTTTGTAAAACTTTTTGTATCAGCCCACGATGGTTTTTAAGCCCATGGGTCATGAAGCGGTAAGCCCATTAGGAATGTGAACATGTCCCCCTTAAGCACCATAGATGGAATCACTCCAACAACTTGCTGTATGGTAGACAAACTGTTGCAATGCAGAAATGTTTGTGCAGCGGGAAAAAGATCCACTGCTCTTTTAGCGCATAATATTGAAGCATGCAAGAAAAGCTGTGTACATGGCCATTCATTTATGTAATTAGCATAACACTCATGCACCCCAGAACGAGCAGCAGGTTGGCTGTCCAAATTGTTGCAGCAAGGCAGTATCCACTGTCCCCTAAAGCAGTGGTTTCTTAAATGGGGGTCTGTGGACCCCAGGGGTTTCCGCGAGAGCATTTTAGGAGTCCGCTTAGCCTCCTCCAAAACTTTCCCCCCTGCCATTCTGTCCTCCACTTCGCCAGAACTTGCTGCCAATGCAAAAAGGTGGCTGTGCCGCATGACATGAATGTTTTGCATAGCAATTTTAATATCGGCTTTTCACACAACGCGCCAGCTATGAGGAAAAGAAACAGACGCAGAGAAGGCAGCATATAGGTGTTTAGAAGACTTTTAGATTCAAGGGCACATTGTTCAACATTATGACGCGCATCATCACAAAAGTCAAGCACAAAAAGTTGGCATTGAGTAAGCGTATGGGGGACGTGAGCTGCAAGTGCAAAGTGTGTGACATTATGACACCAATCATTTCATCATGGGGTCCCCCACCAATTTCAAAAGCCCAAAAGGGGTACCCGGTGCAGTCATAGCTGAGAACCACTGCTTAACCTTTAACAGTCCCCGTAAGAAGTTCTCCTCGCTTACTGTGTTATGTAGCTGCATCTCTGCATTAGCCCTTTTTCCGTTATTTCTAGGTGGAATAACCGGATAATTAAAGCACGCATTCCAAGGGCAGTGTGCCATGTTTGTTGTGCCTTTTGCTACTGTCCCAATCTGTAGGTTAGAGGTTGGCGAGGCAGGGTCTCAAGGCTGTTGTCAGGATAGCAGCTCTGTGGACAGGCTTCGTTATTTATCTGAAGGGCATCCACAAGTTCTGGAAATCCCCACCTGTCTATGCTTCGGCCATTTCTCAGCCTATCAAAATAGCACTGTTGCCTAGAGTGCAGTGCAGTAGCCAACAGGCGTCGGAGTCCGCAAAAACTGCGGCTACTGTATTTTTACACTAGGCGTGTTGAATTATAAATCAGTAAAGCATGACAGAAAGCATGTTAGTCCATCTGGCAATACACCAACATATGTCATTGACAAAAGCGAAGAGGAACAAAGAAAAAAAACAGTGAAAGAACAGGGAGAGAAAAAGTAGCAGTATATAAGGATACTACAAAAAAAGTTATGCAGTTCTTTGAAAGTGAGGGTGAAATGCCAATGCCGTGTTTGCAATAAAATTTATTTAGCCGAGAAGGGCGCATGTAGACTTGCCATTGCTCGAGATTACGGGTGGGATAGCGAGTGACATTTTTTCGTAGTTGTGCAAGTTTGGCCATCGTAACAGTGTTTCTCGTTACTTCAGACTTAAAATTCAGAGATAATTTGAATACCGTATTTACTCGCATAATGATCACACTCGCATAATGATTGCACCCCTGAAGTTTGTCATCAAAATTCGATTTTTTTAATTTCCCGCGCAATGAACGCACCCAGAACTTGTCGCAGCAGTATATCGTATGTGGGCCATGTCTAGCTGATGATGATCGTGCTTACCTCTGTTTTCTTCCCTTTCAAAGCGGGCATGGTTACGTTATTGGTGCAGATTTGCCAATATTACCGATATCGGCAAGCATGCGTTCAATATTGATGAGGAAGAGAACTCTCACTAAATTACTCACAAGACAAAGAAAAAAATGCGCTCAGCTTGCTGCGTCGACCCCCGTGTCTGTTTCGATGTCCCCCACTGTGACAGCAGCACCCTGGTCGCCCTTCATGGTCGCCCTGTTGTCACCTCGCAGCAAACTCGTCCTGCCACATTCCGCAATTCATGAAAGCTCTGCATTTAGCATCACTTTGCGAAGCGGCTGGCGGCAGTGTGCGGGGTTTTTATTATGTTTTTATTTGTTATTTTTATGATTTTCATTACACCTATCGTAAAAATTGACGCGTAACTCGCTTGCGTTTTGTGCCGAAATTTTTTTGTGAAAAATTTACCCAGTGTAATGAATGCACCCCTAAATTTGCATCAATTTTTCGGAAAAAAGTGCGATCATTAAGCGAGTAAATACAGTAGGTACAGTGATTAAACTTTAATGTTTAGGTCATGAAATAGCAGACTTGTATGGTGCCGGAAAGACACTATTTATTATGTAGATTATTCATTTTTGTACCATAAATAGTTTTTCAATTTTTTGAAACATGGTAGTACGCTACACTAATACAGTGTAATTCATTACAGATGGAAAGAGAGAATTATACAAAATAACACCTACAGATAATGGAAAGTAAAAGCAGTGCTGCCGCATACAGCCAGTCACAGTTGACAATTTCCCAGTTAGGTAATTGATGTGCTTATCCCAGGACATATGCTCTGAAAAGTGGATGCTGAAAGTTTCGAAATGCAGAACTATTTCTGTTTCTGCATTTTGTAAATGGCTGTTTGAAAATTTTATGCAAAAGGTGAAACAATATTCGCAAGGCGCACAGACGGTGGCGCCGCGCGGTGGCAGGAGGAGAAATCACTCCATGGAGGATCGGCGAGCGACGGAAACGTCGGAGCCCGCACGCCCGCACGTTGGCCTGCAGCGTATTATGACGTGGATTTTGACGCCGTTTCACGTGATAACAAGCACAGCATTCACCGGATGCATGCTATGTTTTAAAAGGTCTCGTGCTTGATATACCGCGTGCAAGAGATTGCGACGCGCTGCACGAAAACTAGGAACCGAAACACGAACCGAACACAGTGCGCATGGTGTGTATTGTGATGTTTTAGTCCCTCGTCTTCGTGCAATGCTTTTAAATCCTTGCAATTATATACCAACTCGTCTAAGCAACAACTCTGCTGTTACAGGGTGGACGCCTTTAGATTCCGTCGCCCTTACTTGACGTTTGTATGCAGATGACAAGTTCGATCCAGGTCGCCGATATGTCCGTCGCCCTAATCGTGCAAGGCACGATAACAATGCGTTGCTATAATTTTTTTTTCTTCGTGATCATGTTCTTACATAGAAAAGAAAGGGTGTGAGAGCGCAGGCATGACACATTTTACAAGTGAGATGTTACGCTGAACCATAATCTGTTTTCAAAACCAACGGCTGTTGACCGTTTGTTTGCTTTGCGCATCGCGCGTTGTGCGGACGCGTTTTCAGATATAGGCTCATATTAACAAAGCTGTTTGCACGTACGACACCGCGAGGCAGTTTTTAATTTGGGGACACCTTGGCCATCACCTCACATTTCACAGACAACAGGCTTGCCCAGGCGCTATAGTTTAGAACCAGCATATTACAATTAATGATTTACGTGTGAAGAGCTTTCTGTTTCTTCTTTGATTGTCCTTGTTTCAGGGAGCCGCTTCTAGCAATGCAGAAAATGTTAGGTGATAGTAAGAAAGCAGCTCAAGCTGGTTTGCAGGTTAACATTCTGCATAGAAGCTTCAAGCGTTTAATCAGCTCCAATCTGGAGCCACAAAATTGTTTAGCTGGTTTGGGTGTGTTTTTTTGTTGTTGTAAGCAGCATCCAACGCTCTACTAATAGTGCATCTTATCAAAGTATTGGTTTTAGTAGGGAGCAATGCGACTAAGACTGCCACGGCGCCGACCGCTCGGTATTGTTTTAAACAAAAAGAAAATGTCACGTTTAGGTAGTTTGATTGGAAACGTTTATATCCTTGCCTTCGCTGGTGGTAAAACAGACCTAGTGGGAAACTATTACTATTCACGCTGGCCAGGCGATTGACTTGCGTGTTCTGCACGGAGCGACACAACGTACTTCCAAGCGGTATACTATGAAAATGCCTTACACAGGCAGGATTTGTCAAGTAATTAAGCGCGCGTACTCTGATAAGTCTGAACCGCTAATGAGCGAACTCTACTAATTGTGGTGGTGGCTAGTGAACCAGCGATATTTGCAGACAGAAACTTAACTTTGTAGCGTCACAGATCGAGCCCTGGCAGCCCTACCACCGCAGCAAGCGACGCGAGCGGCTTTTGCCGTATCTCTTCACCTTGGCTTGTGGGGCGAAATGTTCGTCTTTAGTTCTAATGGGCGCGTAATATCTTAGTTAAGGACATCCATTAAAATCTGGCGTCACCGCCACCTAACGACGTTTAAAAGTACAGCTAACCCCTTTGATTTCAATGCGCACACAAGCGGTAGAGGGAACACCCGATCCTCCTTAGGACAGCCATCTTGGATCGCTTTGCGCGCCTCCTATAGGGCGTGCCCCTTGCGAATTGCCTTAGTTTTGTTTAACTCAGTAATGTGATTGCGTCGAGTCATTTTGCAGCAGCTTTTGGAGCAGCCAAAAGTAGGTTTTGGGGCAGCAAAACCGACTTTTGGAGCAGCTAGAACGTGCACTAAGATTTGAGAAATATTGCTAGAAGGGGAGGAACACAACCGAGAGGAGCCCCAAAAGCAGCATCCTGGGCACATAGAAATGTTTAAACAAGTAAAATTCCTACGGCGCAGAAGACTTTCTGCCACACAGATGTCTTTTAAGAGTGATTATGAAATGCCTCAGGACAAGCACCTAAAGAGTTCGTGCGAGCGTGTAAATTCACCACATGAGCCAACAGATCGAGAAGGAACTTGACTTTTTATTTAAAAAATGACTATCGTGGTACGATTCGATTCAGTAGGCTACAGAACTTTTCATAAAATTATAATGAACGAAACAGTCCCTTAATGTGGAGTTTTATGTACAAAAAACATTAGAACATTTTGAAGCTAAAAACAACTACATGAAAATAAAACACAACATGACTAGATCCACTGAAAACTCATTTGGACTTTATGCCGTGGCTAATTAAATGCTATGAATTCGCCAGCTTTTTTTTTTTTTTTTTTAGTCTCCACTTATTGCTGGAGCCTGTCTCGGCCATCGTGACTAGGACCAGCCTTGGCTAGGTCAAGACACTGCTGCTTAGCTGCCTGAGCTTCTTCAGCTGCAATGTGCTCTTGGTAGTTTTTTCTCGACGTTTGTACTGCTCTCAAAACCTCTGGTATCACATTGAAGAGACTTGCATCTGCTTCAAAGCACTTGGAGATTGAAACGATGTGCCAGATACCATTAACAATTTGTATCATACACTGAGCCCTTGCATTAAAGGAGCCATGAAGAGAAAACACAACTTTGGTTCATTAAAAAGATTGCCTCGTTAGAATCATACTGACACCACTTTTAACGTAAACTTCGCTCAAATAAGCTACATAATTAGGAAAAAAGGGAATGGCCATGCGACCCACTAGCTCATTTCCCGCAACAGAACCTATGATGTCACGAGACAGCTCTGCGATTGGCGGAGGGCGGCAAAAGCAAACGCAAATTAGGCAGAGTTTATAAGCTTGCTGAACGAGCTATTTGCGCTTAAATTTAGGGCACATTCTTTTTAAAGCCTTAAGAATGGTGGGACAAACAGTGTAAGTTACGAATGCACATGTAAACATAGAAGTACCGATGCGTACTGCTGTTGGTACTGCACGCACTATGCTTGTTTAGCTGCACAGAACTGCGGAGCTTTGGGGTCGTCTCAGACGATACTGGCCGATTGATTGACGCTACGGTGTCTTACGTGACCATATTTGTCGAGCGAGCACTATGTTTCAGGCAACGATTTTCTCCCAGAACAAAAACAAGTCAGGTTAAAGAAGTTTAAAAACAAACCAAAGGCACAAAACGGCATGCCACAGTATGGTGGCGCTAGGTTTAACGTAAACAAACGCGTGAGCACCTCGATGCCAACGCTGCCGTACAGGGTGGAGACACCCTTTGAACGGTCCCGTGCCGCTGCAATTGGTCAACGTGCTCAACGAGTCGTTCTTTTCGTTTCCCACGCGACCCAGCAACGCGAAACAGATAAGATGATTCAAACTTCGCCAGTTAACCACGTTGCGGCGATAATTGTAGCGAGATTTTGATACAATGACTTGTTTCGGCGGCGCCAGCGTATACGTGTCTCCACCCTGTACGGCAGACGCATGAATCAAGGGACCCTAGGCTGCAGGGCGGTCTGTGATGTCATTGCGGACCACAAAAACACACGATTTAGCGGGAAAATCAAACTTTTAACTTAAATTGATTAATTTCTCAGTGAACAAAGCGTCGTTTGCATTCGGACAAGCGCTGGGGGCACTATAAAACACGAAATCTTTCGAATAACACAAACTTGTATTTTGTCTTCATGGCTCCTTTAAAGTGCCGGTCGTTCTTACTGAAGCCCCTTTCGACAACCGCATTTCTATGTGGAATGCAAAGCAACGCCTTCACTAGCCTAGAGAAGGAATTTGGTTTTGTTGTCAGCCTACTTCTGCTCAAAACTCTGCTGCCAATACTCATAAATCCGTGTAAGCGGGTCTGATTCAACATGTTCAAGCTGGAGGAGCATGTATTCATGCATTAAAGTAAAGACACCGCAGGGTTGGATCACTTGCGACACCCTGGTAGCTAGCACCCTGAAATGAGCGCAAGAGCACTCCTCTTCCCTCAGCTGTGTGCTTAAGAAGCGCAGGTTCTGCAAAATGACGTTGTTGGACGGCAGCCGCGCAGAAGGTAGTCAACGCATTTTATGTAAATACTTCTAGCACACAACCTAAATGTCTGTTTCTCTACGGGCTCCCAAGAAAAAATTGCACGCTCTGTGCCCTAGGGCTCTGACTCCTACTCTCACTTTCCAATATGCAGCCGGCCCCATGAGTGTGTATCGCGCAACGTGTTACTGCCCTGTGTGAAAGCGTGCGAGTACAACAGTGTCATGTTTCTTTCTGGTATTTGTTAGTATGAACAAGCGTTTGCACCATCGTTGTTCCGGCGTGCTAGTTTTCTTTTTAACACTGGCGGTATTTTACCGGCACTGGATTCAACTCCTGTGCTGGGTGCGCTTGATGCAAGCTTTACCGTAATATTATAAAGCCGAGTAGCGAAGTCGAGAATTGAACCAAACTGCAATAAATCTTCAGCTGACCAGAACTGATTCTCATCATTTTAAGCAGAAAACCTTGTGTTGACCCAGTAAATTGCACACGTATTTTTCCCCTGTTCTTTGCCTAATATCGATTTCACTTTTCTAAAATCATTCCCGAAGAGCTGCACTACAGTCTAGAAAATTTCTGCAGTTTTGACAAACCTCGAGGCAAAATTCTTCCCGCCCGGTGCACAACAGCGTCACACAGATTGCGATGGATTGCTGAACCCCGCACTGGATCCAGACATCCTCATCTCGGAGGTACGAGCGGCACGGTCCCGCATACGGAAAAACACTGCGCCAGGTCCTGATGGAATTTCCAACAAGCTACTAGCCAACCTCGATGACGACTCCCTCGTGTCCCTCACCGCGTGCCTCAATAGAGTGTGGCGAGAGGGCAACATTCCTGCTGAATGGAAGCTCGCCAACGTTCACCTCATTCCCAAACCGAACAAGTTCCCCTCCATTGAAAACCTCCGACCTATCTCATTAACATCCTGTGTCGGAAAACTCATGGAGCATATCATCCTCGCTCGCCTCCAGCGTCGCATAGATGATCAGGATCTCATGCCGGCCTCTATGTTGGCTTCAGACCTCACCTTGCCACCCAGGACATCCTCCTCCAGATCAAAGAACAGGTCATGACCCCGGCCACCCAGCACTCCCCCACAGTGATGCTGGCATTGTACTTCAAGGGGGAACTTGACAATGTGTCTCACTCAGTCATTTTGTCCCACCTGTGAGAGCTGCATTGCGGGGAACGCACGTATGCATACATGCGAAACTTCCTCACAAACAGGCAAGCAGTGGTCCACGTCAGTGAAGCAAAGTCCCACCCCATCAACCTGGCGAGCAGAGGCACTCCACAAGGAGCAGTACTCTCGCCAATGCTCTTTATCGCCCTAATCAAACTGCCACAACGCCTTGCAGCTCTTCCAAAAATTAAGCATGGCATCTATGCCGACGATGTGACAGTCTGGACAGGCACAGGCTCATGGGGATACATGGAAGCTCGCCTTCAAGAAGCGGCCAATGTGGTCACTGAGTACGCCAAATTCTGCGGACTCTCTTGCGCGCCGCAAAAGTCCATCCAGGGAGACCCAAACAGGACCCACCCCCACCGGTCGAAATACACCTAGAGGGCCACACTATTCGCCCCACACCTGAAATCAAGATCCTTGGAATGATCTTCCAGCACGACAAACGAAACTCCACTCTCGTAACTCGCCTAAAACACACTACGGACCAGGTGTCTCATATGCTGTGCAGGATCATCACGAAGAGGCGCGGCTTTGGGGAGCATGCGGCGCTACGTCTCGTGCAGGCCTTCATTATTTCCCGCATCACTTACGCAGTCCCATATGCTCTGCTCAACAAGCACGAAGGATGCGCGAATACAATAATCCAAAGATCATACAAGCGCGCACTGTGCCTTCCCCCGAACACGTCCACCTCGCTCCTCCTTCAACTCGGCATCCATAATACGTCATCGGAACGAAGGACATCTGCTACAGCAATACCAACGACTCTCTCTCACCAAGGCTGGCCGCCGTGTCCTGTCAGAATTGGGAATAAATACACCAGGCTACAACGGCCCACTTCCAGAGCCCCTACCCCGACATACTCAAGAACGCATTCAAGTCCGACCGTTACCGCGTAACATGCACCCGGAACACCACAGTGGACGACGCGAGGCTCGCGCGAAGCCATCTCACGGCAGTACAGTCAAGATGCTGATGCAGTCTTTACAGACGTGGCGGCATACCCCTCATACCCAGCGTTCGCCCTAGCAGTAAGCCCCGCCCAAGGAAGACCGACTATCACTGCTTCTATCAAAACACACTCACCAGCTGAAGCTGAAGAGGCGGCAATAGCGCTTGCCATCTCCTCAACCAAGGTTAATACTGTAGTGACGGACAGCCAACAGGCCTGCCGGCACTTCCAGGCCGGAACGGTGCACGCTGCGGTCCGCACAATACTGCTCCGCCACCCACCGCAGCGACAGATCCAGATCGTATGGACTCCAGCCCATCTTGGAGTGAGAGGGAACGAGACGGCCCACGACCTTGCGCGAGAAATGACACGCGGCACGACGACTGAAGACACCGCCTCGGAGAGAATTTACTCCCCTGCTGGCATACAGAGAAATGACCCAACATCTACATCTGGCCCGATGCACCCTTCCCCCACCCCACCGACACCTATCTACCGAGCAGGCACACCACTACCATGCCTTGCAAACAAACACCTTTCCCCACCCAAAAAGAGTCTGCCACTACTCCGAACAAACTACGTCCCCTAGCTGCCCCTTCTGTGGAGCAGACTGCACTCTTTTCCACATGGTTGGTGGATGCCCCTCCCACCCTCTCCCCAAGCCAAATCCGTACAACTCTCCCGAGCTCTGGAGGCGCACCCTGTCCAGCTCATGCCTGTCCGACCAGCTTCAACTGGTGGAGCGGGCTGTAGCGGCTGGCAAAGCATATGGGGTCTGGACTGAGGACTCCACCTCCTGAAGATGCCATACAAATTTGCTACACAATAAAGATGTTTATCCTCCTCCTCCTCCTCAAATTTGCACGGACTAGGTCTGCAACAACAGCAACTCTCTGGCTTTTTTCGAGCAGTAAGACTGTCTTCATGAAGGTCCACCCAGCTTGTGAATGAGGGCCACCATCTCATCATAGAGTAGGTGGACCAACAGCTTACTTAGAAACAAAGACAAAAAGTCAGTGAGAACTTCGACCACATTCTTTACAAAGAGTAGCTTTGCAAAGAAAGGTTTATCAAAACATGCTTTCCTTAAGCGCTCCCAAAGCTGTCCTCTGGGCGACATGTTGAGTCAGACAAGATCACTTTCTTCAAAGCTTGAAACTGCTCAATGAACCAGCTTACAGCTGGTCCCACAGTAAGCCATCTTGAACTTTTATCCCTTTCCCCTTAGCTACATTTTCAATTCCCTCTCTATCTCAACCCCTTGGAGATAGTCCCGTGAGCTCCTGCCAAGCTTTATTGCAAAAGAGATAGTAAGATATTCTTTGCTCTTCAACGGCCGTGGCGTGAAGAGGACTCCTTCCACCAGAGCGCGCCACATCAAGGAAGCGCGGCGAAACGAAGCTTTGGTGCAACATTAGTGCAGATTGCTTTAAATGAAGGATGATGGAGCAGGATTTACCTTTCGGCGCAGTTAGGCGCAGATATCACATCACTGCTATGTTGATTCTGAGACTATTATTAAGAGCCCAATTGTTAATGAGGGATAAGGTTTTGTTAGCATGCTAGCTTTTAACTGAACTCTGGATGTCCCCCCGAGGAAAAAAGCTTGTGTCGTCGGCATATACAGTGCTTCACAGATTCAATGATGTCCACTATTTCATTTATATATAAAATAAAAAGAAACGGGCTCAGGATGCTGCCGTGAGGAATGCCTGAAGTTACGTGTTTGGCTTGGGAGGTATGATTAATATTAACAAACTGAGAATGGTGCTCTAAGTAGGAAGACAATAAGGAGAGGATATTACTGCAGAAACCATAATGTTCGCATTTAAGGTGAATTCGGCGGTTTATCGGATCAAACGCTTTGCTAAAATCGAGAAAAGTACACAGGACTGGAAACTTCATCTAGTGGCTCTACACAGGACCATATATTTATTTTCGAAAATTTCCGTTATGTATTCTTCTCGTGCGAGAAGTGCTAATTTAGTAGACATATAGACCTTATGCAAAAACTGGCGCCCTCTTGCGGGAACCACGTGCGCTTCCGCCATGTTGGGGGATTCCCAGATCTCCGGATACCACAGTATACGTGGTAGCCCGGGATTAGCGACGCGCACGTTGGCATTTATCGTTGCCTCAGATGCTTAAATATTGCCGTGTAACTAGCTGTGCACAAAGATGATACGAGGGTGACAACGGAAATAGCGTGCACATCTTTTTTTTATTTTTCAACGGAAGCATGATTCGAGCCCTGCGTGAAGTCGCTTGGGCGTGTCGGCTTCCCTTCGCGCAGTAATATTATACCGAGATCGCATGCATAGTCACGACACAAATAATATGTGCAGGACTAAAATGGTCCCAAATTGAGCTATTTTCTAGCCCTGTATTTGCCGCCGATCACTCCTGCCTGCTGGTAGTTAAGGCGCACTGCATCGGTCAGCTCGTACTTTATCGTGTGGGATGAGTTTTGAGTCTGCCATTCGTACTTAGCGCGCCAGTCATCTCTTTTTATTCTGGTCATTCGGTGGGCTTTTATGGAAGTACTACGTTACAGGAAATAATTATTTCCTGTAACGTTTGGTTGCAACCTTCACGTAGCGCCAGGAGTAGCGCAAGTAACGTACGCAATAACTCGTGCATTGGTCATTTTACCGCTCATCACCTGCTGTTCGAACGTAGCCTATTTTCCCCCAAGATCAAATTTTTCGAGCGAAATTTTCTAAGAGGTAGTGTGCACCCATTTTTTTTGTCCAGGGCACGAGCAGGGGACGCTCAGCGGTCGCCGCGAGGCACGTGTTCACAAGCGCTCGGCATTTTCTCGCTCTTTAAGGTTTTCGCAGTTGTTTTTTTTTTGCTAAAGCCTTTGCGTGTGCTAGCTCAGCGGTCGCCGCGAGGCACGCGCTCACCAGTGCTCGGCAATTTATTGATAATGTATTTATTCATTGGCAATTTATTGGTAATGCATTGGCAATGTTTAACGCGTTACTCACCACATGCGTTGCACGCTACACATTACGGCCAGCTACAACAGCTCCGCTGTTAAAAAATGCCAGGTATGCAATTTATTTTATTATGTGTTTTTTTGTTGTTTTGCAGGTTTCCTCTGCGTCCCAGAGGATCCTTAGCGTATAGCTATATTGCGGAGTGCCCCCCCTCCCCCCTCCCTATTTCAACCTCAGGGTAGCCCGCATCGGCTCGAAGCGTTTCAGGAATGACCTCCTGAGAAACCCCCAGGATGCGAACCAACACGGATGTACTTTCAATGTTTGCGTTCTTAAAGCCAAAAAAAAAAAAAAAAAAAAAGGGGGGGGGGAGAAGAAACGCGACAGCCTCCAAAAGCTTCCCTGCCCGTGCCTCCCTGACTGCTTTTTCGATGCATAATGCGTATTTACGAAGTCGCTTGCAAATTTGGGCAACAGAGAAAGGTCCTCAGGTCACTCGTCGCTCATTCTGCTGTGCTTAAATCTGAATATAATAGGATCGCCAAGCCCAGAAAGCCCCTCACACGCTCCGTAACAAGCAATCCCGAGACCGCCATCCCCCAACATGGCGTCGCGTGCTTGTTTCGTTTTTCTTCCGGTAGACGGCGGCACTTTTGCATAAGGTCTATTTTTCCGAAAACTGTACTGTGCGGGAGTTAATCTTGCAGTGATCTGAAAAAAATATTAAACGTTTAAGAATTATCTTTTCCAGGCCCTTTGAAAAGACAGGTATGTAGTATGGATATTGGGTGATAATTTGAGAAATCGTTACGGTTTCCTTTTTTAAATGTGACAGTAACCCTTGCACATTGCATGCTGTGCAGAAATATAGCATTTAGAAAGCAGGCATTACTTATGTGCACTAACAGCGTAGTATTTTATCAATAACACACTTGATTGACTTGATTTGTAAACTGAAAGCATCTCCTAATTTGCTATTATTTAACTAAAAAAACAATTTCTTCCTCGACAGTTGGCTCCAAAAACATTGTGTTATTGTAGTGTTTAATGAAAGGTAAATGACCGTCATTGTTAGTGGATATCAGTGCTACTCAAAGGAGGTGGTCACTGAAAGCATCGGCTAGTACTCCAGTTAAAGGGACACTGAAATGAATTTGTCAAGCTCCCGTTTTTGCTTGCACTGTGTAGACTG
Source organism: Haemaphysalis longicornis (assembly GCF_048455015.1). Classification (NCBI taxonomy): domain Eukaryota; kingdom Metazoa; phylum Arthropoda; class Arachnida; order Ixodida; family Ixodidae; genus Haemaphysalis; species Haemaphysalis longicornis. The sequence goes on along the minus strand of NW_027526203.1, from coordinate 249,413,760 downwards.
GCTCAAATTAACACACTATTCATCGTTTATCCGGTTGACAAATCGGTAATTATTTTACAAAGCGCGAAAGAAGAAAAACTACTATGCGCGGTTTGCGGCGGCCGCACCAACTAAAGGCTGTGACGTCAGGAGGGGGGGGGCACCGTGATTGGACGATGCCCAAGGTTAGCAATCAAAAGTTTCGGTTTCGGTTCTGTAAAACAACATGCTTGACATCTGATGGCGTTGTTGGATGGGCATTCTCGATTTCTCAATTATCGCCGTACCGCGCTTCTGCCATGTTGTCGGCTGTCAAATGTCTAAGATAAACCTCCCAGGGCGGCTTGGAATCGTAGAAATCACTAGACGAGGCCTACGCAGTGGATGAACGCCCTCCGCGTCACCGCAGACTCAAATGCCATGCGCTTTTCCCGCATATTCGGAGCTTGCCTCACTCATGTCTGTTCGTAAAAAGCTAGTTCGCACCAGGCCAAGGGTGTGCTGATTCAGGCCTGGGCCCACTGCCCGCAAGCAGTCGGTGCTTGTGGCAACAGCAGGCCAACGAGAACTCGCTAGCGCGCCATTGTCAGTATGCGCGCGTTCTGCGATCTCGCTCGTGGAGCAGTGAACGTTACGGCCCAAAAATGGTGAACTCAGTTCAGAAAACATCGGCCGCATACGAAAAAATCAACTTACAAAAAAAAAAAATACATGTACCCTCGGGGATTCGAACTTGCGACTTTCAAAACAAAATCCAGCGCCTCAGACCGCTAGGCCATGAGCCGGCACTGGCCGGTTTGGATATATAAGGTTTATAATGTATGACCAGTTTACACTTTTATTTATTTTAAGCATTTCAAGTACTTTATGTGACTATTTGTTGTATATCACTCCTGCAGTAAGTGTCCCCCAAACTTCCACAATATCTCACGTCTAGCAATTGCATTTCTTTGACGGAAAAGCGTTCGCAGATGTGCGGTCGTGCTGCTGACCGCTGTGCTTGTTTACCCAGCGCAAAAAGTGCTTCCTGCTCCCTAGTTTTGCGCTGTACGGTAAAAGTTTCGGGTGATTTTATTTTCTTAGTACCTATATTGACTTCGCTGACTCTTCTCCCGCCTTCAATTGGCCTTAGATTTTCCTACTAGCGTAAAGTCAGCGAAGCGTCGCATGTGCACTTGTGCAGCGCTTGTGTGGAGCGACCCGGACTCTGAGTTTGACACAGTGTACAAACTAACAACGTAAGGAAAGGCACATTCTTTCATTCACAAAGGTGTTATGGCTTAGTTTCAATTGAGCGAGCGAATAGCGATGACCCGTCGGCGGCCGGCGGACGAAACGCTGGGCCGACTGACTCGATCGGTAGGTCGGCTGGTCGGCGAACCGTGCAGTAGCGCAGCCATTTTCCAGCTCATCTCCTGCTGACGTCACACGAAAACGCCACAGAAAATGGGCGAGCGTAAAGAGAGGAGGACAGCATTTTCGAATTGATTTTTCTACTAAATAAATTCGCGTAAACGCGGCCAGAGTGGTCGAAACAATGCCTACGGACTCCGAACTACAATTTGCGCTAGTAATCCCGCAATGTTTACAAATCACTTCAGTGTCCCTTTAATTCACTGTTTCCTCGGGTTATTTTATTGATAAGCTTTGGAGAACGGTCTAGTAAAGTATTTTAGACTTTCCATATGTCCTCTTGAGCTGAAAAGGTTGATGTATCATTTTTTGGCAGCATGAAGCTCATTAGTAATATAATTTCTAAATTCTATTAATTTCATTAGTACGTGAGGGCACCGACTTTAGATGAAGACTAGAGTTTGTCCCGTTTTATAATAAGCTTTAGAAATCCGTGTTTCTTTGTTGGTGCCTATGTTTTACGATAGAGGGAAGCAAAATAGGCGCCCATAAACTAAGTCATAAAGATATCATAAGCCTTTTCACAATTTTCGTCGCAAAGAACATCATCGTAAGTTATATTGGTTACACATTGTTGAAACAAAGCTACAGTTTCACGATTCGCCTACATGTTGACTGGTCAGAATTTTATTTTTTCAGTGTGCTCAATTGAGAGAACAATTGAAAAACAATCACTAATTGCATAGGAAATGACAACAGTTATAACACTGTGGATGTTTAAATTTGTAACGAAAAGGTCTAGAAGAGTTTTAGAGTTTAATCCAGTTAGTGAAGCGATTGTGTTATGACAGAAGTGAGGATTTAAGATAGTTACACACAGTTTTTATATTATACTCTCAACCAGCAGGTCAATGTTAATATTAACCTAATATTAACTGGTCATTGTGAATGTTCACAAATTCAAGAAAAGAATCGAAAACGAAAATAAATTTAGAACTACCACCACCCGGTGGACGATAACAGGTAGAAATAATGTGAACCCGATTTCACAGTAAGTACTTCATAGTCAAGTGTAACTAAATAAAAAATCTGAAACAATTCACACTGCATTCTGCTTAATATTGCCGCGAACCATGTATTTTGGCCACGTGACAATATCAGCATACATGATACACCACCATGTTTTTAATTGTGGTTCACGATTGATTCGTGATATAATGCTTCATATCTAATAAATCAATGTTTTTCACGGCAGGGAAGAATGTGAAACAAGGTAAAAAATTAGAAGGCACGACCATACTATGCATGCGATAGGGCACATTGCTTGTTATTGGCAGGGGCGGCAGGTCCTTTATCATGCTTAGAAATTCTTCAGCAGCAACAGTTCTACAACTTTTCCATGTAAAAACAACAAAAAAGTTGGTCATATGTCAGTTGCTCATGGCGATAAAGGGCAATAAGTTTAAATTACAGGGCCAAATATTTCCCAAGGACAAAGGGGAAATACTGGCAGGAAAACATTGCAAATAAACACAAAGCTGCCATGCTGCGTTAAACGAGGGCATGTATGGGTTTTCCTGCGTGTCAGCAAGAAATTGCGTTGCAGTGTCGAAGTCGCTGCAAGTGCTCACGGGTTCTTATCACATTTTTCAAGGTCGTGCTCCTGATGTATGATTTGTGTACCAGAGTTGTCAGAGTTCTTTGCAAAAATTTTGTCCAGACGTATTTCCAACCAGTTGTCTTCTTAGCAACCGCCATACCGAGAAGTCGTTTGAGGACGTTACAGACGTTATCGTTAACATATACTGGTGAGCTTGGAGAGTTCCCACAGTCCTTCTTGCTCATTTGCTTTTTCCACGCCTTCTCCATTAGTTCATCCTTTTTCTGATGCCTAGCGTAACACACCCAATTTGGGCTTTGCTTTGGAGGGAACCCAAGCCACGAGTAAGTGCTTACACTGCGTGGGCTCCAGGGTCTTCATGCTGGGCTCCACAAGCCTCCTCTGCTGTCGCCAGTATGCAGTGACTGGACTTGCGTCTTCATCCGACGAAGATGGCTGCGCAAGAAACAACCATTCAACAATGAAGTTCACAGCTACAAGACAAAAAAAGACAACTCCTGTCTAAAAAGGAGCCAAATTTCTTTGTACTAGCTAAAAACATTCCACTCAGTTTTAGATCGAAACAGGTGCTCATGGAGAAATATAGTTTGAGGGCAATGCCCGAAATTCGCAGCATGCCATACTAATCCTTACAGCCATGTATGCTGCATTGATAATGCAAAATATCTTTAGGCTACCTTGCCAGCACTTTTGGAGTACATGTCACGCAGTGGCTTGTCCTAGTGAGGAGGATAACTGAACAGTTAGAAAAAGAATCTTTGCTACTTCCAGGTGCTTTCAAGCTGTGCAGCTCTTGAACATGCAAGGAAGCTATCCACCATGCGACAAAAGCAGAATGTTTTCTGTACAAGAGTTGGAAGTGACTGCTAAACATTGCTCCTGATGAAACAGTTGCTAGGAGGATAAGCACACAATTTGCATGAACGGAATTGGGGTTTGGTACAAGAGCAGATGGTATGATGTCATGGAGAAACCGGAAGCTACAAATGGTTGTGCCGTATGTGCTCTCATCATAGGCCTGCGTTATTGTGCTGCACAACAAAATAACACAGCAGTCATTTAGATACTTTTTGAGCAGTGCACCAGTGTGGGTGTACATGCAAGCAAGCTGTTGCGCGATGCCTTAAAGGGACCCTGCAACACTTGCCATCGACTACTAGTAATGTATTTTGGGATAAAGTCTATTGTCCCAGAAATCTCCTCCCGCAAGAATTATGAAAATCCGTTCACAATTAACGAAACTACGCGCGATGAGAAATCGCGCATAATCTTTTCCTCTCAACTCAACCGCGGGCAACGCGACGAAAGCTGCGCGCTCTCTCCCGGAGAGGGGGGCGGCTCGCGGCGTTCTCTTCGGCGGCCTGCGATATATCACATGCCGGGTAGTTTTCTCCTTTTCTCCGCAACGCGGAGGGGCCTATTTCCGGTCTGGTGCCACAAAAAAGCAGGCATGGGTGCCTGCTCGCAAGTGCGCGCTCGGGCTGGTGGGGCGTTTTTGAAGCAATAAACGTTTGTAGTCGAGTGGTCGCGTTGAAAGGGAAGTATTGAGCTCATCACTCAAGCTCCGAGCGCACTCAAAACACAAAAGAAACGGCAAAACTGTGCCTACAGGTTCAGGCATAGAAGAGGTTCGTACGCAGCGATGACGACGACGGAAATGGGAGAATCTAGCAGCGAAGTTGACCGGTGACAGCCGATCGGGCAGCCATGGCCTATGTGACGTCCCTTAGGCCATGCATAATGAGGACAACTGAAGAGAGAGCGGTTGGTTTTTCCGCGCCTTTCACATCGATTTGCGCACTCACCGCTTCACGTGCACGTGTAATATTTGGCTCAGGTATTCCCGGCAGTGTAATCTAAACGTCGCGCAGGTTTACTTGCACTGCTCAAAGAGTGTTGCAGGGTCCCTTTAAGACGATAAGAGAATAAAAGTCTCGAACAGCCTGGCAGGCAGTAACACCAAGAATATGGCTGGCTGGTGAGAGCAAGGGCACAACCCACTGACAAGGCCCTTTATGAATGAGTGAAAACAAAGCGGCCTACTTTTATGGCCGCTGCATAAAAGTCATAACCGGGCGGCACTGACCGGCACTGCTTGAAGGACACAGCTTTGCCCCACTTGTGGTGGCCCAGAAATCCGAATTGAGAAAAGATATGACTTAAGGGTAGATAAGCCGGCCGTAGGGTCTTATCCAACAAGCTGTAGTTTTCAAAATGGTGCGACTACCTACTAGACAAGTTCTTTCATGCAGAAATCGCAGTGTTCAAATTATCTAACAACCAGAGGGTGAAAAAAAAAAAAAAAAAGCTTTGGTCATTAGTGAATAAAAGACATTCACAAAGTGTTAACCAAGTTCCAATGAAACACTTGTTATGAAGTTCTTTCAAACTTGTACGAAGGGAATGTTATCTGCAAAAATTCAGGATTAATATAAATCAGCAAGAACATAGAACATGATGGCAGGTGATGAGGGTACAAGTTTTGCTTGTAATGATTGCAAAAATACGTCGCACATTTTTTGCAAACGATTCATTTCTCCAAATCAAGAGCTACAATGAGCTTGCTCTTTTTAAGTCTCGTTACAGAAGTATGAATTATCACGTGCAGTTAAATGCACATTGATTAGTGTTGGCCTCTTCACGATTGAAAAATTTTATCCCGCCAAGCCATATTTTCAAGTTTGCAACAAGAAACCAGACAGCCAAATCAAGAAAATATGGGGGGCAACGAACCAGTTGAGAGCCCAGTTTATTGAATCTCGCCACTGCACCTGTTCATTTGTTAGAAGGTGTGTCGTTTTGGGGAATGAGCACTTTCTAGCGTGCCAAACTGTCCAACTTTTCCTTTAAACTGCTATTACACCGCATAATACTATCATTATATAACAGTACTGCTGTACCATGGCCATGTGAAAGACAGCTTTAGTGCTGACGAATCACGAGTGCCACATCACATGCTCACTTGGCGACACTGGTCTGCACAACATGTACAACAGACTGTGCCATACTGCAGGCGCATCAGAAATCTTTGCACTGTCATAAATCAGAAGTTCTTTGTGAGCCGTGTAATTGCCCCACATAAATGGTAATCGCCAATGCATGTAAAATGGGAATTTCCAGCCGTGAACGCAGAACATAACTACAGCGACAACAGGAAGCCGGCTGGAGCGACCCACAACTGCTCATGACAGGTGCCGCCAGACGGCCTTCAATGGCACCACTACAGACAGTAGCAATCGTGGCGTCTAGGTATGGTGGCTGGCTAGAAGAGGAGGCGAGAGCATCGGCTTCTGTGGAGCAAAGCAGGCAGTCATGCCAGCAGCGGTGGCGATGACATCGTCACTTAGATCGCTTCACCGGCGCGCACTGCCGTGGTCACAGATGGCAAACAGTGTTCTTATAGTGAAAGCTCAAATATTTTATCTGCGTCGCTTTCACTTGATATCATCAGTAAGGTTGCAAATAGCAGATGTGATTGGCCCACTTAGCCCTGAATATATTGTATCTGTGCAGAGTGTTTGCCAGAATCATTTGCTGTTTATAGTGGCCTGCCATCTCAAACGAGCGGCTAACGGCTCAACTTCTCACCTATAAGGACATTACTCAATTTTACCAGTTCACCAGAAAAAAAATTCCCATGCCCTCACCCATCCCTCAGCAAAACTCGGGAAATAACACTCCGACAATTACAAGCAGAAACGCATGTACACCAGCTTTGAATAAATTTATTGTTTCCCACACAGTACACCGCTCTATGCAAATTTTGTCCACAGCTAGGCACCCGCCAGCATATAATTCTGGAATGCGCTCACAACCCAGCCCTACTACCCCTCCCCACTTGTTCCTTTCCTAAGCTGTGGGAGACACTGTTGACCAGCTGTCAACTGGAAGACCAGACCCTCCTGGTGGCACGGGTCAAGACGGCTAGGGCAATGCATGGATTCCTAAACTACAGTTCCCCTCTCACTTTTGAGCTCATTAAAATGCTCTCTCTCTCTCTCTCTCTCTCTCTCTCTCTCTCTCTCTCTCTCTCTCTCTCTCTCTCTCTCTCTCTCTCTCTCTCTCTCTCTCTCTCATGATGGGTAAAAAAAGATATCTACTCCCCCATCTTTGTAAACGGAGGGTCTCAACGTCCTGTAGCGATACACGAGGCGTTTTCCTTTTTTTTTTTTTTTTTCAAATGAGCGAGATCCACCTAACTCAAATTTGAAAAACAAGTGAAAGTTTGCTACAGGACCTAAATGCAACGCCGTCAAAGCTATTATACGATATATTTTACATGTCAGCTACGGGAAGTTATATGGCCACAAGTAATTAAAAATTATGCCATAAATTTGAACAATATTGGGGAGGTAAGTTTGGATTTGGCTCATATTGAAATGAAACACTCAAGTTGATGCAGCATTCTTACGAAAACTTTATTTAAATTGAATTTCAAGCATGGTCCGATTGAACCCGCCGCGGTGGCTCAGTGGCTAAGGCGTTGCGCTGCTGAGCACGAGGTCGCGGGTTCGATTCCCGGCCGCGGCGGCTGCTTTTCTGATGGAGGCGAAAAGCAAAAACGCCTGTGTGTACTAGATTTCGGCGCACGATAAAGATCCCCAGGTGGTCAAAATTAATCCGGAGCCCTCCACTACGGCGCGCCTCATCGCCTGCGTTGCGTCGGCGCGTTAAACCCCACAATCAGATCAGATCGTGGTCCGATTGAGCTTAGGTGGAAAAGGCATTGAAAATATGCAAAAGGGCTTCAAGAACCGTAGACTTATACCAGGAGAGCGGGTGAGTCCTCTTGGCACCATTAGCAGATCTTTTCGAATTTTTCCCTACGATAATTTTCTTCAAATTGCCTGAAGGCACCCCCGGATTAGGCAAGCCTCTTGAATGCCTTGCCATGCATTTCCAAAACGCTTCATAAGAAGGCTGCTCACATCTCCTTCACCTTAATGAAGTGGTTCGTGCCCTCAGAGGGAGGGGGGCGGATTTGCCAGTTCTTGTAAGCGGCGGCTATTTAGTCGACTACTAAAAAGGTAAATATGGGAGTGAGAAATAAATATAACCAGAGTTATTTCGTAGGGAAAGGTAAGACGAAATGCAATCATTGTTTGACATCTCAGAGTTTCATTTCTGTTCACTTCGTCATTGACATCTGGAGACAGATATTTCGCCGATCTCCCAATTGCTGCCTGAATTCATAATAAGCCAGCTCAGGAAAGAAAAAAAAAAAAAAAGAATTCCGGAAACACCTCCGAAACAGTCAACAGTCAAGCCAAAAGCAAACTCACATTGGCCAAATGGATTTGGCTCATTTTCGATGCAAACTACGATCTGTGTACAAGTTTTCAGGGCATTATCTCAACTATTTTCTAGCTACCCCTTTTTTAGGGGAAACTTGCAGAGTTTTTTTTTTTCAGTGCAGTTTTATCCCACTTAGTTTCGGTTTCTTGATCTCGCTCATTAAAAAAAAAAAAAAAAAAACGCTCCCACGGTCTTTGAGGGACGCCGTAGTGAAAGGCTCTGCATAAATTTAGACCACCAGCGAGCCGACATGGCACAGCACACAGGCATTTTTTTATTTCGTCCGCACCGAATTACAGCCGCCATGGACAGAATCGAACCAGTGAGCTTGGCATCAGTGGCCGAGTGCCAAAGCCGCTGACCCAGCATGGCGGATTCACCATCTTTAATCAGACGTGCCAGATTAACTCAGAAATGCCATTCTATCGAACATGAGACCACGCTCATGATCGAAACTAACAGCCAGAGAAACCAAAGAAAGCATAAGGGAGTGTTCCTTTACAGTTAGCTGTATTTTGGCGCGCGCTTACTACGGCCAACTTGTTCCTAGGAGAGTGGCGGATCTTAATCAAGTTGACCGCAATGGTCATCAAGTTATGTCATCCAAAATTTCCGATTAAAAAAAAAAAAAATCAAATGTGGCATTCAGGCTGAAAACAATGTTTATTTCAGTTCTGCCACCCTGCAGTGAAACGTGCGGAATTTGCACACAAGCAATACTGGTAAAGATAACATGAAAAGCTCAAGTAACACAATGCGTCTTGAAGTGCATCTTCTGCCTCTTTTTCAGCACTGCCCAATCCTGAGCTTTCACAAGGAAGTGCGGTCACATAAACGCGTAAAACTTCATCAGACTGTTTGCGACATCTTGTCTGTGATGGGTGCAGCTGACAAAGCTACAAGATCAAGTCAAGGTAACTATTTGCATTAAGCCTGTTGTGGCTAAAACAATGCGTAAACGAGTCTTCTATCTTTGCAAACAAGGCCTGTAGGCCTGTAGGTAAAGCAGTCCACCCTTGTTGATTTCCTTTGTGAGGCAGGCTTCTTTAGGTGCCTCACATTCAGCGGGTAGGAGCAGTGCTGACATAGCCAGTGACAAGTTATTCAGGAGTCACTTCTGGCTGTAGCGATTAACTGTGGTCTCGAAGCATATCGCACGATCCCAGTAGCTGTGTACCTCGTTGAGCAGCCGTCCAGCAGCTGATCAAGCTTTGACTGTGCTTCTTTTGGGCTCTCCTTTTTATCCAAAAGGCAGTCGGCGGCACGTTTCTGCTACCTGGTGCTTTCACTAAGCTGCAAAAGGACAGGTAGTTTGCTGAAAGTAGGAATTGTGTTGGAGTTGGATGAACGGTGCTTTTGAACATTTGCCTTAGGATCCTGAAAATATTTTCCAGTGGGTCTTGACACATACGTGAAGTACGCAAATATTTATAGCCCAACCTTTTTGCGACGTAGTCAAGAATGAATATTGTGCTTGTTATGTGGCACGCAGCCCCTTCGCAGCTGCTTTACTGATGAAGCCCAGCTTTCCTTCGGCTTCCAGAGTGCTTTAAAAGGAAAGAAAACTTTCCACTTCCCTTACAGCTTGTTATTTCAGACGCAAAGCATCACAGCTGTACCTTGCTGTCATTGCAGAAATGAGCTTGGACATTCTGCATACAAAGGGGACTGTTGCTTTAGTGGAGCCGGTGCTACACACATTTTCAACGTCTTTGTATGCAGACAGCCCTCTGAGCACCTCATCACTTAAAAAAAATGAAGGCATAGTTCACCTTCATTTTTTCCAAACCCATTGGGTTCTATGACAGCCCTTGTTATATATAGCACTGTGTACTGGTCAACTTTACTGCTATCACATTTCCAAGCTTCTTTTAATACACCCGTTCCGAGTCTTCCCTCTGGTATCTCGAGGACTGCCTTCACAACGCTGTTCCTGACACTTTTCACTAGATGACGAAAGTTGGACAGTAAAGGCAGGCTTCTACTCATCTGCAGGATGTTCAACTTCGCAGACTTTTTTTTTTTTTTTTTTCGGGCTTCCTTTGATGCCAAACTGCCGCTACATACTCTGGTTCCAGGAAGCACCGTCTGTTGCAACAAAATCAACAAACATGCCAGCTTCTTCTGCAGCTAATGTTGCGTCCAGTACGATCTTCGAAAGGATGCCTTCTTTCACATTGCTGTGGGAATCAAAGTCCCCCAGGATCTGCTGAAACTGTCCAGAAAATGGCTGGAATAAGACAACCAAACCATGTTCACATTTCTCCATCGTTTGCCTGAAGAGGTGTAGGCACCCAAATCAACAAAGCCCTCAATGAACCCACTGTTGGCAACCTTTAGGTTCTCCGAAAGCTTCATCTCGTCTGTAAGGATGCCCCCATGCCTCTCAAATTCATCCATAGTTTTGATTTTGTCCGAGAGAGAGAGCAGTAAACATTTTTCTTCAATCCAAAGCTGCTCTTAGTTTTTCATGTATTTGATCAAACAGCCCTTGCTCGGAAGCACCATTATTTTGTTTCTAAATATGCTCGTAAAGCTTCAGGCTTTTCAGCTGCATCAAAATACACTCAAGTATCCATTCTTGACTGTATCATGCTGCGAGTGCTCTTACTGCCAGAAGCTTTGAAGCATGCGCGTACTTGCTCTCGCTGCTTTTGGGGCAGTCCAGAGAGCCTTCCTTTTGACTTTTAGCAATGAAATGACAGTATTTTCTTTCATTTTTGTGAGAATTCACTTCAGGTTACCCATATTTGCCTTTTCACGCCATAACTGCTGGTTATATTTCATCACCTTCCTCCCTCACTTTCCTTCTTTTATATGATGCTTGATTCAAAAGCAGTTTCCTCGTGTATCTGCACCGAATACATGCTTTCATCTAGCAATGCGCTTGAGCAGCTTTTGCTCTGCACACAATTCCCATGCACTCTATGCTTTGCTGGAGGACAAAGATCAGAACTTGACTCGGGCAGACTTTTCTCGAAACCACAGCATGCATTCACGTGCTCTACTAAATGGAGCAGCTTTTCATAAGACTCAGCATCTGATAAGTTCTCTTTCTTCAAGCACACACCTTGCACAAACACAGAGGAGTGATAATGAGTGTTCTCTGCTGAACACAGCACCAGTTTCTTAAAGCACACACTGTCACCAGCCTGCACGCAAATGCTGCATACCACAGACCTGGGGGCTTCCGCGACAAGACTCCTAGACCAATGCCTGCTGGGCAGCTTCCTGCCGTGTAGATAGTCCAGTCTATCCAAGGAGCATGTGTCGTAGGCTACTTTGTTATCCGCTGTTGCGTCGCTGATTGATTGATTGTAGGGTTTAACGCGCCGACGCAACGCAGGCGATGAGGCGCGCCGTAGTGGAGGGCTCTGGAGTAGTTTTGACCACCTGGGGATCTTTAACGTACGCCGAAATCTCGTACACACGAGCGTTTTTGCTTTTCGCCTCCATCAAAAAAGCGGCCGCCGCGGCTGAGAATCGAACTTGCGACCTTGTGCTCAGCAGCACAATGTTGCGTCGCTGATGTCATCGTGTTCCACCAAAGCACTGTCACACTGCGCACCGTTGTCTACCTCTCTTTTTTTCCCAGTAGCTTTCCTCTGGAAGTTCTTGACCAACGCTTCTGTGGCAGCTTCTTTGATAGGTAATGAGGAGTGCTTGGAAAAATCCCTGGTACCTCGCCATTCCCGACATGGGTTGAATTCCGCACGACGAAGTGTGGCTCAAAGTGCAGCTCACACAGCACTGACACTTTGTCGAGAGGTTTATCCGCCCGTGGAATGGCCAGCTCCCAAGCCCTGGACCTTTCTTCGTCATCTGGAACAGCGAAAACTGATGCATTTTTGCCTTTGTTCTTGAAAGAAACATACCTGCTCACACACCTGGGTGCAAAACAATGCATTTGGCGCTTCGTAGGCTCATCCGTCATCGCTTATTTCCTGATGACAATTAAACGTTGATCCGCTCAAGAGCACAGATGGCAGATATCCCGGAACACGCCTCAGAACACGCTAACATAAATCATACGACCAGGATTCTTCCACTGTTTGTAGCGCTGCTGACCGAGACAAGGCATCCAACTTGCAACCTGCGCACCACCTGTTGCTAGCATGAACTACTGCTTCAGCCGCCGCTATGTGCCGCCCCTGCGTTTCTCTTGCCTCTCCCTTCCGGCCACCATGGTCTAGGTTTGCACTAAAAGGAACGCATGCCTCGTATTGACACTTTTTTTTTCTTCCTTGCAAGTGTGAAACTTATAGCATCCTCGATAAACCACATCGGCGCACACCATCTGTCCGTGATAAACCGGGGCGCACCGTTGCGGGGGAATTTTTGGTGGCCCCGTCGTGCACCAAAAGAGTCAACACTCATGTGAAGGCAGAATTGGCTGCATTGTTGCTGACAGGGATCAGTTGGTTGCAAATTCATCAGAAAACGATGCGACGGGCTCAGAACAGCCATGAATAATGGCCAGAGATTGCACATGAATTGCATATAAGCATGCGAACATGATGTGCAATGTATTGTGTACTGCAAAGAAGGCGGCATGGCCAGCCAGCAGAAGTAATTATTGGAACTTAGCATTCGTTTTGTTCAATTGAATTACCCCAAACAGTCACTGGAGTGCCTAGACCATGAAGGGCCTGCATGCTTGTACAGGCAACTGCGTAGTAGAAGGGTGGAAGTACGTTGTCATGCATGTGTGAGGGATATAGGCTGAGTGTATATATCATCACTGGCTTTCAATAAATATCAGTTTGTAGCATTGCTGCGTCATATTACTCTGCTTTATTAGCACGCGAGTTGCCCTCGCAGCCCAAGAGATGGCGCTTGGGTAGAACTGCTTGGGCAGCACGGCACTTGCCCATCGCTCGCGCGCTACAATGTGTGCACACTATGTATCTATTTTCTCTGTAGATGGTTAATGGTGAGAGTTAAGAATTGTGTCCGGGCTGGCCGACAGACAGCACGGTACATCTCCCATGCACAACCAGTCAACTCACGGCAAGTTTTTTGACCAGTTTGTGGGGCCACGGCACAGGCGCAGGCGCAGTAGGCCTAGCTGTGCGGCCGCAAGCCCCTGCAGAAGAGGGCAAGCGTAGGGGAAAAGTTTTTCCCGCGGTTCCCCCCTCACCCTCCGCCAAACCCGCTTCCCTGCGGGCCGACTCCCCTGCCTCTGCGCCAACAGCTACGATAAAATGGCAAGAGGTACAATGCACCAAGAGGGTGCTGACGTACCACAGGTCAAGTGTAACAAGTGCAACAGATGGGACTGCCTGGATGAGATTGGCTACAAGACGCTCTCGGAGGCCCGAGCAGTGAGCGATTTCGTGTGCACGCTCTGCGTGCCCGACACTGCATCCATGGCAAAAATGGAAGCGGTGGAAGTGGAGGCCACTACGCTTCGAGGATTGATAATGCACCTGCAAGAGCAATTATTACAGGTGACGGCACAGCTTGGCCTCAATGCGAACTCCAGTGCAGCGGGGAGTGAGACGGCTCATGAGGAAATCAGGTGCAGACATGAACTGGGGATTTTGCAGGCACCAGAATTGATAGGGGGATTGCCCTCGCAGAGAGCGACGCAGCACAGAATAGCGGCGATGACGTGGCACTGGGCAATTCAGCACAGTCTCTGCCAAATGTACACAGACAGGTTAAATAGAACAACACCCAGTGAACACACTTCAGAAAGAACGTGTGGTTGTGCACGGCACAGCAAGCTATGATATAACCAGGAAGACGAAAACCATGCACGGCTTGGAAGGGCCACACAGCCAGGAAGGAAGACCGTGATGAAAAGGTACCTCCATAAGGCCTTCAATGCCCCAACGCAAGTTGCTGGGAAGACCTTGTGCAGAGGAACAAAGTGCTACCGACTCTGAAAGAAAAGGGGAGTGCCCGAGTTGCAGCAACGCAAAGTGAAGATGCACCTGTTGCCAATGGTCAGCGCAAGCGACTGGGCAATCACCGGACAAGCCAGGTGGAGCAACTGGCAGTCAGCCTACCAGGCAGGACTGGGAGCCAGACCAGAAAGGAGGCAACAGGATATAACCTTCATGGAATGCTGCCAGAGAAATGGTCATGGTAGAAAAAGCTAGCGTCGGCAAGTTTGGAGCAGATGTTCAGAAGGCCATCGATAAACCAGGGGCAGTAGGTCTGCTGTATGGAAAGAAAGCCACAAGGGCAACAGCCATGAAGCATGTGGACACTTGAGCGCAAAGCTATTCGCCGGAGGTACAGTCTCCATGTGGCTCTGGCAGACGTCTTGTCGAGTACCGGATGAGATTGCGCACTGTCCAGAAGTGTACTGGTAGGATCACCAGTATGATCTCGTGTGCTCGATCCCCGACATAACGACCAGGGGTGGAGAAACACAAGCTGCCATCCTTCTGGCCAATGCAAGGATGAAGAAATGGTGTAATTGTATGTGGCACAGGTTTCTCGGCCTCAGCAAGGGTTGGGGGGCAGGAATGATGGAAAAGGACAGCCTACTGTACAGTACGGAGGGTGCCAACTTTGTTGCCGCCACGACTGCTCAGGCAACGAAACCATTTCTTAGGCCAATGCTCCCCGCACGAACACCAGCAGGAGCCAGCAGAACAGATGCCCAAGACAGCGCCGGTCCAACTGGAACTGAGCGGCGTGAATACCAACGTTTTTAGATTAACTCAGTTGGGAAAGAGCGCGCACTCGCCACGGAGGCGGAGCGGCCCCATCCTGCCGCCCGCGCAGCGGCGCCGCTGCGGTCGTGTTGAGATCGCTCCTCCTGAAGTCGTCTGCTACTGTTCCGTGTTGAACGGCGCAAGCGAGTTAGCTTTGCTTCAGTGTAAAGCCCTTGAAGTAGATTGAAAAGAGGTAGTTGGATAATACCCAGTGCAGTAAAAACAAAAGCCATCATAGTACTCCCGAAAAATTGTGGAGTTATTGTTTGCATGTTGCAGGGCTCGTCAGTACTCAGTTAATCGGACAGATTTCGAGACGAGGTGCCTGCTCAGTGTAAACGTAAGTTTAAGCCAGGTCACAAATTAAATTTTACAATGTATTTACAAAACACCTCACTAGTACATAAAAATGCTACGTGTATTATGAAGGAATGCCGTTAAGCTTTTGGATTTGTGGCCGCCCCTCTTAATGCAATCCTGCGCCTCGTATCTGTTTATTTTATGGCGCAAGGGCAACGATGGCCAAAGAGCGCCAACGCAGTGGTTGATCATTTTGAATGATGTTTTAGTAAAATGGTGCTGTAAATGTGACGATATTAAAAGAGGTTAGTGTGGGGGTGTATACAGCCCCTCATTTAAAACAACAATAAAATTGGGGAAATGGGAATGGCAGGGTGAGAATGTAAAAAATAAATAGACACTCATAGCTTCCTCCCACTCTGAGGGGCCCCCGAGGTTACACGTGGTATGATATGCGGTTTAAAAAGCCAATGTCTCCCAGGTAAGCAAAAAGGCGTTTACTTGGAATTAAGGGTTGATCAGCTAAAAACATCGAGGGATGAAGAGGAATCATGCGAGTGTAGAGTTCCCGGAAGTGCTTTTTCCTTGCCTTGTGGAAGTACCCACACTCAACTAAGACATGGCTGACGGATAGGCGATGTCCGCACCTGTCGCATTGTGGCGGTGGTTTGCCCTGCAGAAGGTGCGAGTGAGTAGCGTATGTATGGCCTATTCGTAATCTGCACATGTATACTTCCGTTGTTCTGTTGTGTTTTTCTGTGTAGTAGCTGCCTAATTGGGGTTTTATAGTGTGGAGTTTATTATCTGTCTGAGTGTCCCAGTGTTGCTGCCAGCGTTATCGGATTGCCTTTCGAATGAATGGTTTCCAGTCAAGATAGGGAAGCTGCTGAACGTCGACGCTACAGCGAAGTGCTGCCACAGCGGCGCTCTGGTCTGCGAGTTCATTACCAGGAATGCCACTGTGTCCAGGCACCCAACACACGACTATGACCTGTTTTAAAGCGTAGGCTGCCAGTATCTCTAACTAACCTGTTCAGCACAATGTTCCTACTCGGTTTTCCATAATGCAGTGCTGTCACAACACTCAATGAGTCTGTGTATATAATGGATTGTTGTATCTTTGTTTGTATTATGTGTTCTAGCGTAATTAATATAGCATGTGCCTCAGCCGTAAATATACTTGTGTTTCTGTTTAGTGTCCTTGTGCTGGCAAAATTGGGACCGTGTGCAGCACATGCCACAGCAGTGGCAGTTTTGGAGGCATCTGTGTAAAAAGCAGTGTATGGGAATTTGTTTTGCAAGTGCAGGAAGTGTTGTAGGATGAGTTCTGTGGGTGAATGTTTTTTGTAAATTTCCTTGAACGACATGTCACAGGTGACAGGGCGCAGTTGCCAAGGCAGCATGAACTCAACGAAGTCAGTTTTGCAAGATTCAGATAAAATAACCCCAAGTTCCTCTGCCTCCACCTTCACTCGGATAGAGAAACGCAGAGGAAGCGACGGACGGCTCAAAAACAGCCTTTCGGACGCTTTGTTTTCAAGAATAGCATTTAGCGGATGACTATTTAAGGATGTCGCCCTTACGCAGTACAAAAGTGCCATGTATGTACGCTGGTGCTCTAAGCACCACTGATCCGTTTCTGCATAGAGGCTTTCAATAGGACTCGTCCGGAAAGCCCCGGAAGCCAGGCGGAGCCCCAAGTGCAGCACTGCGTCCAGCATTTTTAGAGCTGTTTTTGAGGCAGACCCATACACTACACTTCCGTAGTCTATACGGGACCTGACAAGACTGTTAAAAACACGTAAAAGGCATGTTGTATCTGCACCGTATGACTGGCGGGAAAGGACTTTTAAGATGTTCATAGTCTTCATGCATTTCATTTTAAGTTGTTTAATATGTGGGATGAATGTAAGCTTATTACCTAAAACTACTCCAAGAAACCTGTGTTCTCTTTTTACGGGTATGTCAACTCCCTTAAGTTGTATGGTTGGTTGCAGATGGATCCCAGGCTTCCTGGAAAAGAGAACACAAGTGCTTTTCTGCGGATTTAGGATAAAACCATTTTTGTCTGCCCACTTGGCTAGTCTGTTCACAGCAACTTGGATCTGCCGTTCACAGATAGAGGAGTTGCATGACCTGAAGCTGATGTGAACATCGTCTACATAGATTGAATAAAAAATGGTGGGTGGCAGTGCTCTCCCTAACGTATTCATTTTTACAATGAAAAGTGTGCAGCTAAGTACTCCACCCTGGGGAACGCCATTTTCTTGTGTATACGTCCTGGATAATGCTGCACCAACTCGTACCCGGAATGTTCTATCTGATAAGTAGCTTTCCAGTGTGTTTAACATGTTTCCACAAATGCCGACAAATTTAAGGTCATGCAGGATGCCATACCGCCAAGCGGTGTCATAGGCCTTTTCAATGTCAAAAAATACAGATATACAGTGTTGTTTATGAGCAAAAGCATCTTTAACATAAGATTCAACAGCTATAAGATTGTCAGTTGTTGACCTGCCCAAGCGAAAGCCTGCCTGGCAGCTATCAAGGACACCATGATATTCCAAGAAATAGATAAGCCGTCTATTGATCATCTTTTCAAAGAGCTTGCTCAAGCAGCTGGTCAAAGCAATAGGGCGATAGCTTGTCACAGAAGAGGCATATTTTCCCTCTTTCAATATAGCTAACACAATTGCCTCTTTCCAAGCATGAGGAAAGTACCCAGCACACCATATCTTGTTGTACAAGAAGAGAAGAGTATTGAGGGTATCTATGTGCAGGTGCTGAATCATTGTGTATGTTATTTTATCAACTCCTGGCGCCGAAGCGCGGCATGTGTTGAGGGCTACCATAAGTTCCTGCAGCGAAAAATTAGAGTTATACCCGTCATTAGATTTCTTGTTGTCACGAATAGGCTTTCTTTCAACAGATTCTTTGTATCGCCGGAATGTCTCGGTGTAGTGGGAGGAGCTGGAAATATGCTCAAAGTGTTGTCCCAGGGTGTTTGCTTGGTCTTCAAGTGTATCGCCAGTGGTGCTGACAAGAGGTGTGACATATGTTTTCTGCCCCTGCAGTTTCCGTATCCTGTTCCAAACTTTGCGCGTATCTATATAGGAATTTATTGATGATAGAAAAGACCTCCAACTATCTGTTTTTGCCTGACGTCGGATTCGCCGTCCCATGGCTTTTGCGCGCTTGAAGGAAATTAGGTTTTCTGTAGTAGGATACCTGCGGAGGACCCCCCAGGCCTTATTCTGAGCATTTCTGGCCTTCTTGCAATCTTCATTCCACCAGGGCCTCTGAAGATTAGGTGTGGTACCAGAGGTCTGGGGAATAGAAACGCTAGCAGCATCAAGTATATGTGCTGTGATGAAGGAGCACGCTTCATCAATACCCAAGTGTGTTATTGATGTGCAAGTAAGTTTAAACATCTCTTTAAACGTTGCCCAGTCGGCACCAGCTTCTTTAAACTTTGCATGTGAAGTGTAACTGTAGGGGCATTTTTCTAAATATCTGAGGGTGACTGGGAAGTGGTCGCTGCCATAGGAATTTGTATCCACTTCCCATTCGATGGACGGAAAAAAGAACGGGGGAGCCTATAGCCAGATCAATGTGTGAATATGTGTGGTGTGCTGTATTGTAGTATGTCGGCTGCTTTTTGTTAAAGAGACAAGCTCCGGATGACAAGAGAAAGTTTTCTATCAAGCGGCCCCGGGAATCTGTGCGTTCCGATCCCCATAGTGGGCTGTGCGCATTAAGGTCACCAACTAGTAAAAACGGTTCTGGCAGTTGATCTATAAGGGACTCAAATTCGTAACTGGACAGACGATATTCAGGGGAAATGTACAGTGAGCAAATTGTTGTTAACTTGTTGAAGATAATTGCCTGAACAGCAACCGCTTCTAGGCCGGTGTGCAAATGAATAGATTGACAAGGCTTTTCGCACAACGATTGCCACACCACCCGAGCAGTGCGAGCAGCTGTCTCTGTCTCTTCTAAATACTGAGTATTGGTTTAGGAAGTTGGTATGCTTAGGGTTCAAGTGAGTCTCTTGTAGACACAGGACGGTAGCTTGAGTTTTGTGTAGGATTTCATATATATCATCTAGATTTTTTATTAATCCCCTACAGTTCCACTGCATAACTATTTGTGCTACCATAAATGTTTAAAGATTTTGGCTGGTGAAGACTAGGGATGGATGTATCACCTACCACACTTAGGTATGATTTGGGCCAGTGACACGGGGGGCTGCTGGCTTTTTTCCCCGCCCCGCCATGGAGCGCTGTTCTTTCACCGCCTTTGGCGCTGGCTGAGACGGTGCCATTTCCATGTCCTCGTCTGAGTGCTGGGACAGCGACGAGATGGAGTCCTTGCGGCCTCCGACACGGAATATGTTCGAAGTGGAGGAAGGAATCCCTCCCACCAGAGTTTGTTGCGTGTTGGACGCAGAGGTGGTCGAAGGACCTGCCACATCTACATCCATGGCCACCTGAGGTCTGGTAGCCGGAGGAAGGGGACCGACGGCAGAGCCGTCACTCCTGGCATTCGTGGCCAACGCAACACTTGCGGGTGCCACAGGTGTTGTGTCAGCTGGTTGGGCTGCCTTATGCAGCACCTCGGGGGGCTGGGGCGGCACCAAGTCTGCTTCACAGTACTGGGTGGCCGCAGTGACTAGACGCCACTCCGCCCCCCGGCGAGCCACGTCGGCATACTTCGCAGAAGCAAAAGGCGCTGAGCCTTTTACGCGCTTCTAGGTAAGAGATGTTCTCATTGACTTTAAGATTGATTATTTTCTTCTCAAGTTTGAATGTTTCACAAGTCCTTGAGTACGCTGTGTGCGGGCCACCGCAGTTCGGACATTTGATCAAAGTGCTGTTGCAATTTTCTTTGGGGTGGTCGTGCTCTGAGCACTTTGCCCACGTGAAACGCCCACGGCAGTTGTTAGTACTGTGCCCATAACGTTGGCACTTAAAGCACCGACGCGGGTTGGGGACATACGGTCGGACGGTACAACGAAGAAAGCCTGCATTCACAAATTCAGGTAAGGTACTACGGTCAAAAGTGAGGACAACATGTTTGGTTTTGATTTCCTGATTTTCTCGACGCATAGTGATCCTCCTTGCTGCAATGACGCCCTGGTCGCGCAGGCCCTCGAGGATGTCAGAGTCAGTTTCATTGTAGAGATCAGATTCGGATATGACACCTTAAGATGTATTTAGCGTTCGGTGGGGAGCGACTTTGATTTTCAGGTCGCCAATGAGGGTTTGTTCAAGGAGCTTTTTTGATTGAGCCGGGTTGTTTACTTCTACAAGAATTTCTCCAGAGGTCAGTTTCTTGGCTTTGTAGTGTTTTCCTACAACATGTTCAATGCACTTAGCTATTAAGAAAACGGATGTAGACGTCACTGGCTTTGTACTGTCTTCGGATGTGATGATCAAGAACCGGGGAAAGTTGTCAGGTATTTGGAACGATAGGGCAGGCAATGGGGGAAAATTCGCTTCGGTGCGGCCCCTTTTGGGGGGCCGATCAGTGGGTTTAGAAAATTTTGAAAGAACCATGCAGCATGGAAAAAAAGCAGGGAACGGGGGTACTTTCTTCGCTCGGTTTACCCTGATGCCGAGAGAGGTCCCGGAGCTCCCTGCCTGGTAAACAGACAGGAAGCCCATCTGCCGGAGCTTGACCATGGCTCCGACGGCCACCGTTTGTGGTTTCTACCCTTCACCTTAAAACTCCTAGCCACGGTAGGATACAGCATGAGTATGGGGGCTCGGGGTCCGCGGTGTTGCCAATACCGTCACCAAGATTACTCAAGGTGCCCCGTACGGGGGCAATTTTGCGCATAAACGGTGCATTGTTTTCAGGTGAGTAACACTACTGCTTGAGTAATTTTACCAACGCATTTACTCGGAGAATGCCTCACGTATGCAGTTTGCTTGGCTATGAAATAAAAATGTTCTGATATAGCTGCCAAAGGGGCTCGTAATGGTGGATAAGGAATAAACAAGTGTCCAACTAAACAAGTCATTTGGCACTGTTATCTGTGCATTGTGAAAACAAATTAGCCAACTTTGTACAGGAATAATTGTTATTGGGTTCACCTCAAACCAATAGGCTACATTTTTAGCACTATCCTGAAGAGCTAGTGAATAATCCGAGTTGGCCGACACCAGTGTGGTGTCATCAGCGTATTGATACCTTATCGTAGTTTTAGCAACAATAGCAAGATCATTAACAAACAAGTAAAAAGAAGAGGTGACAAAATATATCCTTGCGGGGGCACCACTCCTTAGACTGATACAACTACTCAGCACTGACTTGAGAACGATCCAAAAGGTAATTTTGAAACAGAGACAAATGGTACGCGGATGCCTCAACGGTATAATTTTTCGCAGACCACATGTTGGTTCACTGTAGTGCTGACGGCGGTCCCCCAGGAAAGACACATACTGTTGGAGCTAGCCGCTTTCTGCTGACCATCAATGGGATTGGCATTCCTGCGAGGCATTTATTGCGCACGCAAAACAAAAGTACATGGTACTCTAGGTTCTTCCCAGACCTGAAGTCATTTACGTGTAAATTGAGTAACATCAGTGAAAGAAATGGTTTCTTGATGGGTACGTGGAGTATGCTGCCCTAGAGACCACGTCCTGAGCTCATTTCGCGAGTATCTGTGTGTATTCCATATTTGCGCGGTCAACGTCGAAATAACACGCCGTTTGAAACGTGGAAAATTGCACGTACACACCCCGACATTCGGTTTTCAGAGCCTCGCGCTTCAAACGCGCAAGCAAACTCGGCAGTTTTTCCTTCGCAGACATGAAAAATATAACTTGTAAAATTCGGGACACCATCCTTGCGCAAACGGAATACAGTGGGACATCTATGGCCAACGAAATACAAACTTTGGTTGGTCGCGCTTCATTTTTTTTATTGCGGAAGTTTGCTATTCATCATAAGCATCGTAAGGAAAAACTAAATGTGCAGGTACACCCCTGAGTGGCATTTATTCTTTTAAAAGCAGAGCTTTTTAAGCGTTTAGTTCCAGCATACAGCGTAGCAAGAAAAAAATCTGGGGAAGCTTGCAATAAGTTGCGCAAGCTTGAAACGTAGCGAGGCTACAGGATTTCTTTCTACGTGAGCACTAAGTACACATCACCCTACGCAATTGTAGAAGTTTGAAATTGTTGTTTGACATGCGACGCCGTCGCTTTGCGCTGTGCTAGTTGTAGTCATCGACATATGCATCGAGCGGCGCGCTCACGAGCGCTCGCCATTTTCTCGCTCCTCGGGGTTTTCACTTTCACCCCACCAGTCACGTTCGTTCGCGCCTTAAGTGGGGAGCACAGCCGCCGAGTACGCGTTATAAACGCAGGGTTAGCGAAGCCGCGGTTGCCTCGGGTTCCAGCACGTGCTCACGATCCACTTTGGGGAAAATGGGAAGCCTGAGGACAAAACGATCCGGGACTAGTTGCCAGCCATGGAAAACATTCCCCGTGCGACGTGCAACAGCCGGGTCTCCGACGGAGGGTGAAAGAACGCCAGCTCTGCTGTTCCTCCAACCTGTTCCTCAAGGCTGTTCCTCCAGCCTTGTACCACTAGTGCGAGCTGGGCCAATTTTACGAAGCTGGCCGGAACCGCGGCAGCCGTGTGCGATAACAGCCGTAACGAAGAAATGTTTGCTTCGCGCGAGACTCAAAACTCGAAAGCTAGAATAAAAAAAATCAAAATTAAAATACAAAAGTAACACAGCCATTTTTTGCATCACGCATTTTTTCAAATAAATAACAACGCATGCCTGTTTTGTCAAAAGAAGTTTGTTAATGCCCCGCTCTCATGTATCTGTCCATTAAGTTTGAAATGCCACACGGAGGCAGGTAAGAATTAGATCGTATGTCGTGGGTTCGAACCCTGGAATAATGCTTTGTTTTCGCGCAAGCCAGACTGCCGATTTGCTTGAACTGATTTTTACCCCTACTGTTAAAACAAATATCGAATACAACGAACTAATTTACTGCCCGATACTACTTTTAAAACGAGGTTCCACTGCAGTGCTGCCGTTATGACGTGCTCGTACCAAGTGATGAGGTGCTACGATTCTAAAAAGTTCTTAAAACCCATCGACGCGTAATCATGTATAACAGTTCTACAAATGAATTTATAGCAAGGCACGCACCGACAATTAACAACAAAGAAACACACAGCGAGCAAAGCACTGTCTGTGGGGGGGGATTTTGCCAGCCGGCTGCTGCATATGCTACACCGGCCACAAATGCTACCAACATGGCGGCAAGGTCCAGCGCCTCTCTGGGACCCGCACTCAGTGCTCAGAAGTGCTGTGGAGGAGCAGGTGCGCCCCCACCTCATGCAGGCCACCCACTTTTCCCAATCGCCCAAGCCGACTGCCGCCAACATAGCAGTGAGCACTGCACAAGCGCACACGTAGGCTTACAGCTCCGTCGAGGAGTTGGCGAGCTTTTCTCTCCCCAGCAAACATGTGCCTCGCTAAGACACCCAAAGACCAGACAACGGCCACACATGCGGCATCGGCGCAAGGGGCAAGGAGGTGCAGGTTGAATGGATCTCGCAGTGCTCCCAAATGGGAGGCACTGTACCGAATGCTGCGAGATGAACGCCTCACTTTGTATGCGGTGGTTGAGACCTACCTTCGGGACTTGGAGGAACCGCTAATCGATCTCGACCGGAGCTTGGGTCAGGTAGCAGCCGAAAAGACTGTGCGGTGAGGCTGCTTTGGTGCCAGGAACTACAGTGGAGATTCGAGAGCGGGGACCAAAAGAACTATGAAATGAACTATGAAATATTGGCGACATCCTAGGAGTGCCTACTGCCTTGCGCATGGTAGACCTCTCTGTAGGTAGTTCCACATCAGAGAGGAAGAGGATTTAGTGGCATGTTTGCGCAAAGCTGCCCAGTGCTTGGTAAGAGACAGGAAGGTTATCATTGGCGATTTGAACGGGCACATCTTGGAGCTGGACAGCTACACAGAGCAAAAGGAGCCCTCCTGGTGCAGCTTGCAGATAATTTAAACCTCAATATTGCCAACCTGGACCGAAGATGCGAGGGGCAGGTTACATGGTGTGCTAGGGGCGGCAAGACTTATAATGATTATGGTTTGGTGTTACCACACCTCAGTTCTCTGCTTCAATACATCTACATTGATGAAGATGGAGCCTTCAGCTTTTGGAGCAACCACAATCAGCTGCACTTAAACTTTAGCCACTCCCACCGCCTCGCTAGCAAGCACAAAACGCAGATGCCCAGCTCATGATACCTGCCACCCAGAGCTATCAAGACTGTAATAAAAGAGTTCGAGGAGTCCAACGAATGCCTAGAGGCCTAAACATTTAATGGCTACGTCACCGTCCTGAGCTCAGTTATGCAGCGACATATGGTACAGAATCGAAAATCCACACACACACAAAGGAACTCCAGCCCGTACGCACAAGTTCTCGATTAAGTTCCCGCTTACGAATAAGACGCCAATAAGTTGAAGTTTGCCACGGCAAATAAGCCGGTTGCCAAAAAACCCGACGGAAACGCTACCTTAACCGAGCGTTTGTATCAGTTTCGGGCCAACGACTTATTGCCTAGACATCGCGAAAGTCGTAGTTGAGAACTTATTCCCACACTTATCGTGTTCGGGCAAACGGGCCCTGGTGGGACAAGGGAGGTGGCAGATGCATGAAGGGTGTGCCAACAGACAAACAGGGACCATCGGTAGGCTGTGAAAGCCAGGGACATAGGTGCAACTGCAGCCACATGGAAGCGCTACCTACAGCTGAAGCAAGATATGCAAATCCTGGTTCAGAGAAAGCTTGCGGATGCCAACATGTGGCTCATGAGAGATGCGAGAGAACGACAAACCTGCGGTGCAGAAGTTCTGGCGCTATGTCCGCTCCTTCGACAGAAAAGCAGATGCAGCACCGCATGACAGACACCTCAACAGGGAAGCGGGACAAGGACCTCAAGGAACTAGCCGCTGCCCACCTCTCGTCCCTTTACGGGTCACTGCAGATTTCCCCTAGTAGGGACCCCCTATCAACAAACGGAGACGTATTACCATTGTATTAACACCATCGTCAGTTTGCGGCAGCCGGTCTAGACGGCACTTTGTTGGTAGTTACACACTCAAATTATCTGCCAGGCATTTTGCCAGAACCCGGCAAAAACTGGCCAGCTTCGCAGTTGAACCGACCGGCAACAGCTATTCTGCGCGAAAATCCCGGCTTGCGGCTCGAAAACAGACCTGTTACAGCAACTGTGCCAAACACGCGGAACAGCGCACGTGATACTTTGGTGGAGTCCACGGTGCGAAAACGACATACTTGCGCCTTGCATTCACTAACACGTTCGGCGGTGCCCGCGTCTGCGAATGAGGCTTGCACTCACCAACAGCTCGTCCACTCGCACTGGTCGACCGCGTCCCATTCCACGGGAAGCTTGGCTATATGGCACATCGTTAGCATTGCGTCCCGGGTCCAGCAGGCGCTGCTGCTTCACCCACTGCACAAGGGGGTTATCCTCGAGCGGAACGCTCGGCTTCCCCCTGCACCAGCAGGGCAACGGCTCGGCCATAACCGGGGCAGCCGCCCCTGACATTGTCAGTGTACTGTAGTCAAAGTCCGACTCGGCTTCCATTGCGCTGCAAGTTCTTTTATACTGCAGTGCCTGCGGTGACAGGAACAGGAACGCACTCGGAACACGCGCGGTCACTTACCACAAACAAAACTGACCAAAGTTTTTAGCCATGATGTTGATGATGTCGCCGGTCTTTGGTATCGCATTTAAGTTAATAAGACGTGATTTGTAGAATAACTACGCAAACTGCCTTTTATTTTTTTTAGAATATTTTAATAGAGAGTTTTAGCATAGCGGCGTACCCGCCGCCGTAGCGTTAGCGGACGGAGCACGCTATGCTCTCTAATGATTTCTAGCGGCAATAGACTATTTTACCCATAGAGTTGGTAAGAAAAGGTTCTTTCCTCCATGGGTTTCTATGGTTGTTCGCATTGAGTTTCTCACTAGGTAATATTGAGAAACTCTATGGTTGTTCGCACTTGATCTCACCCCAATCAGCCCCAATATACTTCTCACCCCCACTGCTCTCTGTGCATGCGCCGTGTCGTCTGCTTCTAGGCCGCCGCGGCGCCAAATTCAAGCTTGAGGGCGCGGTGTTGTCGCACGCTGCAAGTCAAAACACGCCGTCGGCAGCGAGAAGCATCCTCGCGGCCTATCCGATCGCGATAAATAAATGCGAACGCAGAGCGCGAGGCATTTGGCGCATTTATATCAGCATATCGACGAACATCTGATCTGACGATTCGTGTAAAATTTCGATATGCGCTGGGAGTGGCTAGGCTAATCGGCCCTAGCATAGCCCTAGCATGAGCTAGCATCGGACCTAGCATGGGCTGGCGTAGATTTGATAAATTAATCCGATTAGTCGACAGGCATTATTCAATTAATTGATTGGTTGGTGCCAAAAACTACATTTTGAGTTCGAAGTCTTTTTTTTTTTTTTTTTTTGCTATGGGGTTTTCCCCACGGAAGAGACAAAATCACATGCATTCTTGAATTTTGAGGCAATATATCACCTATGTGTGTGGTTGTCCAGATGGCGCACTAAACAGATCCTCTGTGAGGTCCCTAGGACCTTAATCCTCTGGCATATGGTGGCTGGAACGCGTGCTTGTCGCTGTTTCTCAAAGAAGCAAACACGTACGGAGACTCATCGTTGCCACTTCATACGTGTGGTTCTAATTATGACATTATACGACCGTGCTGTATTATGTAAGGTGACAGCGTGATGTAATCTGGAAGCTTGATTTCTGGTTTAAAGCGCTCGAGCGAATAAATGGCAAGAAGTTACATCGCGATTAGTGCATTCGATCAATCGGTCACTCGCCGACCTCTAGCTCTCATCACATATTAATGGTCTCAACGTCCAGTTACTCGATGTGCTGCAGTCTTCACTTTCGGCCGGAAATTACTAACAGGAAAAGAACTATGAGGCCGGCACCGAAAAGAGGATCTCAGCTTCAAAAAAAGAAAGCGGGAATCCGCACCGGCAAGTTTGGCAAGATATGCATGCATTCTTGTCGGTCATATCAATTGAAATGCGTGGTTTGTCAGCAGCGGTTTAATAAACTTTCTACATATATATGAGTTCCACCAATTGATCTCGCCGATGATAGCTTCGTCGGGATTTTCACTGGCATTGATGTCATGAGCTCAACGCCGTGTTTCAGGCATGCTTCGAGGGGCTACGTATATGCGACCGACGAACCGAAAGCATCGCGTCAGAAAACTTCTAGACAAGCAGCAGTCGCACTAGCTGCTGCGTTGGTGAGAAGGATATATATGTTGCACAAAGCCCCTCTCACGGAAAGTTCTGAAACTGAAAATCATCCTTCCACGCTCGCAGTGTAACATACAAGAACTCGAAGTTTTGTTTTCACATATGCATGCACGCGTGCATACACGCATATTTACTCGCAGTGTAATGTAACCATGCATGTAACAACTCGCACTTTTGTTTTCACATCTGTTTCGTTTCTGTTCATTTATAATTGTTCTTAATTAAGCTGACTGATGCCGTTTAATTTGCTTGAATTTGTCATGGGCGTACTCCGTATACTCATTCATATCGTTACCCAATGAGACTGGAAGCTTCACCGCTGCTGTTTCATGCGTGGGAACTAAGCAACTTTTCAGAACATCTGAGAGCAGCACACTGCGCGCAAAAAGGATTACAGGTAGGAGTTGCAGCAATTGCAGTTCCTGAGAGCCACGGAAGCTGGCCATGTTGACAGCTGAACGGCTGAACATTCGCTTGATCCCGCAGCATCGCAACGGAAGTTTCAGACAACGGCTAGCTGACTGCGCGGACACAAATCACGCCGACGGGGTCACTTAGCGCAACAGCCGACACAGCCGTGCAGATTAGTTTTGCTAGTCCACTGCAAGGGGTAAGCAACGGGTAGGGTCGTTCACAAGACGAAGAACGACTTGCTAACTTCCTGCTTACTCAGCTAACCAACGTTGCTAGTAACATTGGCAGCTAACGGTGGGGCTCTTCGATTTACAGTCTCAGACTCACCGCGGACTCCCCGCGGACTCCCCGAGAAGCAGTCCGGCATTCGATTTTCCGATGTATCCCTATGACTTCGGGGAATCCTCGGACTACCCGCGGAATCCCCACGGTGAGTTCGAGACTGTAAATCGAGAGAGAGAGAGAGAGAGAGAGAGAGAGAGAAAGAGAGAGAGAGAGAGAGAGAGAGAGAGAGAGAGAGAGAGAGAGAGAGAGAGAGAGAGAGAGAGAGAGAGAGAGAGAGAGAGAGAGAGAGAGAGAGAGAGAGAGAATAAACTTTATTTATTGAGAAAAAAAAATTAAAATGGAGACTTCGGGCTGGCTTCCCTAGTCATGGAGGAAAGAAAAGTCCAGGACGCCTTGAGCTCGGGCAGTGCCTCCTTTATAACTTTCAATTTTTATACAGGAGGCACTAGCTCGGGCCGCATCCACAGCCCTCTCGACAAGCTGACGCTGATCCTCGTGGGTGGAGCTGGCCAAGGCTCTCTCCCAAAGCTAAGAACCCCAGTATTTTTTACTGGATGCAGGCTGAAGAAAACCCGGAGACTCCCGCCAACCGTTCAAAATTTCAAGACGTTACGTGACGTCACATTTGCCAACTGGTTTCTTTCTTTTTATAAAAATAACCAATTATGACTTGTAACATTTCAAAAGACCTCATTTTGTGTAGGATTATTTAATTAATTTTATTAAGCAGGACATCTTTGTTTTTCAGTTCATTTAGCGAAGCCATTCTACCGACTCTACGTGCCAAATCCAAGACACCGCGTGCCAACGCTAGTGCATAAATGTGTGTGTGCGTCGTGTGCGTGCCGTGTGTGCTTCGTCTTGTTTGTAGCTTTCTCGCGTCTAGAATTACGCTTATCCGATTTATATGCTAAATTTTGCAGCTTTTGTTTATGTGGCCCCCAGTACAGACCGAAATTGCTGAGACGATGACAATTGACCGCCGCCGCAAGCACGTGGCTCGATGTTCGATTGCTCGTGCGTCACGCGCGTTCGGAATCCTTGCCTACAGTTCTAACACCGACGCGGTTTAGCTTGGCGGGCCGATTGATTAGCCCTAGAATAAGTGCCGAGGACTCAGCGTGTAGGTCCTGGTGTTGCTGAATCGAAGCCCTCCGAAGTCCTGGGAGGTTATAGGTTATGCTTGGCAGTGCCCTCGAAAGTCAAGATGTGGAGCGCTTACGACGAGGACAGTGGCTCGGACGACGACCGGGAAGTAGATAGCGATGCGCCAGACAGCGAGCTCGAGGCCTTGCTATACTCGCAAATTCACTACGACTTTGGAGATAGTAGAGTTCAAGACCCGCCAGGAGATAGTAAAGTTCAAGACCCGCCACTTATTACCATCGACGATGAGCCGACCGTGGAAGCGAAAATAACGAGGGTCGTTACACCGCGTACTGGTGCTGCTCGTTGCACGGTGGACGCCGAGCAGCTGAAAGGCGTCGCGAAGAAGAAGCGGAAAAAACCGCTGAAACGAGCGGCTGCTAAGCTGAACCTGAACTCGTCGGCCCCGGCTGAAGTAGTGGTGCTGAGCAGCGACGATGACGTGATCTACTTCAGTGATGACAACCAGCACAACATTTCCCTCAACGTGCTGGAGGCGCCCAAGAGCACGGCCACCGACTGTAAGCTGGTCGCTCTTACAGTGTTGGTCTATCGAGGCTGCCTCGCACAGTTCTCCACACGCTCCCTTCGGAGGGCTGTTCGCAGGCTGAGCCCGTTTGGGCATTTCTGTATAATCTTGGCTCGTGGATTGACGCTGTTCGTTTGTAGGGTGTCGTTGAGCTTGCTTCCGGATTTTGCAAGCAGCTATTTCAGATTGGTTCGCGGGCTGATTAACTTGCGTAACTTCGAAATGTGTTCGTAAAAGTGAATACTAGGATTCGACATCCTGGCATTCATTTTGACGGATCATGTTGCTTCGTGACCTTTATCTGTGTTCTCAGTTGTCTAAAATGACCGATGTTTTCTTGCTGCAAAGAGTTCTGGAGATATTTTTCACACTTCATGACCTAGTTGTGCAATGATTAGGCCCTTGATTATATCAGTTGTAGAAAATCGACAAACAGCATTGGTGCAGTCAGCCAGAGCTTGCTGTGGTAGCCTGATGGCCAAAGACTGCTGTTGCTCAGTCAGGCTTATAGTGCTCCAATAACCAGTCGCTGTAATTTTGTAAATGTAGCTGGCTGCAATCACCAGGAAGCTGTTGCCGTACAGTTACAATGTAATTTTGAAGCGGTTGTGACAGCATTAACACAGTAAGGTACATGTTGTTTAAGATGATATTTAGTGCTACAGGCAGAAATGTTTACGGTGCAACAATGCTGAAACCTCTGGGAAAAGGGCCAGAGAAGCAATCATGCTACCGCCATTTCGCTTTGTTACTTTTGCATGGCTCGCACAAGGAGCATGGCATTGTTGTACAAAATGTGCTCGCCCGTAAGAGTTAGAATGTGGGATAACTTGTGTTACAAGTGATAAACTTTATTTCAGCAAGTTGCGCCCCTTGGGCAGCCAGCAAAGCAAGCAAAAAAGGTCATATCTTCCGACGTGTTACCTTGTGCAGTGTCTTCCAACGTCGTATCTTAACGCATTGTTGCACAATTATGAGTGCTGTCATAAGTAATCGGAACAAGGATTTGTGAATGCCACAAAATATTTGTCTTACTGGCTTTATGACGGCCATTACCGGTTTATGGGAAGCTTTTTCTATTAGGCAGGACTCCTTTAAATGCACACCAATGCAGCCAGGCAGTTTCCGGAAGAAGATATTCCTGTAAACTTACTTTTGATGGCACCTGTACCTTACGGGGTGAGCATGAAGGCAAAATGCAAGTTTGTTATATTCGAAAGATTTGTTCTTTAATAGTTCCCCCAGCTGGTCTCCGGCTGCAAATGATGCTTTATTCAATGAGAATTGAAATGTTTTAAGCCAATTTTTAATTCTCTCACTAAATCATGTGTTTCGGGACGTCAGCAACGATGTCGGAACGTACCCAGCAAGAAATGTAGTATGTTGACTATGGCTGCTGTGCAGGGCAAAACAGCCTCTTGTGTTGTCTTGTTTACCGTTCGCCTACATAGAGGGCCGCTGTCCACACTTGCTCTGTTTGTGACCATATTTGTACCTGGCTTACTTTTGTTGCGGCTGACAGCAATCGTTCATGAAAGGTTACATATGCTTGACAAACAGGGTCACGTAAGTGGCGATGTTGCTTATGCCAGTTGGCCAGTGTCGTGGCAGACAAGTGCAATGCGCCCGACGGGTGTGCAGCTTTGGCTGGCATAGTGCACGCCGTATGCACTAGTGTTCCATTAAAGTTTAAATGTTCCATTGTAACTTTTCCACCGCTGTTACTGCTATAAAAGCATCTGTACGAAATGTAAATGCAAATATCTTGTTCTGAAAGCTATAATCCCTGTTTGATTTGTTATATTTTGCCGGCCTCATCCAATTGCAATGAGCTGCAATAATACGTCATCAGTCCAGTGCAGGAAAGTAGCTTGGGAGTCCCAGAGCCTTGCTCAGTTTTCCTCATTATGTAGCTTATTTCAGTGAAGTTTGTGGTAAAATTGGTGTCGGTGTTATTCTAACGAGGCAATCTTTCGAATGAAGTGAACTTGCATTGTGTCATGGCCCCTTAAACTGTGAAAACAACTTTTTGCAAATGGTGCACTTTTTGGCAAGCAGTAAAGGTATACAGAAGTTCCTTGAGGTGTGCATGAAATTAACCCTGTAAAAAAAATTCGTAAAAAAATGATCAAAGGGGAGTAGGAGGAGTTATTCATACACACATGAACACTTGCACGCGACCCCACTCCAGTAGTAGTGTCGCGATATCGTCTCATCATTCTGCTCCCTCATCCTACTGATGACAATGTGCTGTGCCAAAAAAACGTGCGTATGCTTCTTCTAGTGTACATAGACGGTGCCCACAGGCACGCTGTCACTTAGTGTAGTAGGGGCTGATTTACGAAACCTCTCATCAAAGCCATATTTAAAAAAGACTGTGAATGTGGGTTCCCCTGCAATTACAGAGGACCTTGAGGGCTTCAAAGTGACAAAAAAATAGGGAAGGCTTCAAGTTATCTTTAAATGAGCCATAATTTAGACCCCATATATGTTACAGCAGGGTGTTTCTAGAGACCATAGATGTAGTGAAAATGAAGTGGCGTACTTTGAGGTCATCTTTTTTGGGGGAAGGGAGGGGGGGGGGGGGGGGGGGGGGGGGCAAATTCTGCTTTCCCAAAACTATTATTTCACTTGCTGTAAGACAAAATTGGTTATCCATAGTCTTCGGGGGTAAAATTTTATGGGGAACGCAGCTGGAAAACCTGATTCTTAAAATTTTGCTTTCCTTCGTTGGGAAAATTTTAAGACAGTGCCAGCGTAAAATTAATAGTGGTGCTATTTATTTTGAACACAATGGCACTGTGAAATGTAAAGATTGCCTTCTTAGCTGCACTGCCTTGACCCTCCTGGGACTATGTACAGCACAAAAATATGAAACATCTCTATGATTTTGTAATTGCCTTTTTTGTATCCGACTGTGCCCTTATTGATTGCTGTAATGATGTCATGCTATCTCAGATATCCTTCATAATTCTGATTTTCGCCCATTGAATGGGTAATATCGACCATTTAATTGTTCCTGCACACAGATTTAACATGCTAGCAATTTGCGAAATTCAGGCCAACGGACGTACCGATGTTCTTATAGTAACCAATGATAGCAAATAAGCGAGGAGAATGGCGTGAGGGAACCAGCACTTTTGAATGTGCTTCTGTGGTAAAAGAATGCGTGCAAATCGGCCAGAAGAACTTAACATGGCCTACTAACTTTTTCTAGACTAATATTTTTGAAACTCTCTTCATTGTCTCTTTAAAATGAAGACTCGTGTACAGAGTATTTCATTTGGGGAAAAGTCTTCCTACACCTGAAGGGTCTATTTACTTTCTTTTTCTTGTAATGGCAGTAAAACATGCTGAACTACTTTCTCCCCGCAGTTACGTAATTGCACTGCTATTGATGCTTACTTTGGAGATGTTTTTTTAACAAAGGGAAGCTCTAATTTAAAATCTAAATCAAATATGTGTGCACTCAGTGCACTGGAGCAGTAGCTGACCAGTGACAGCCTAGAGGAGGGCACTGGACATTTTGAGTTTTTTTTATTATTGACTGAGGTAGTGTGTGTGCGTATAAGTGTTTTCATTATTTTGGTCCTTTGGAAAGAATCGAAGCAGCCACCATGTTGTCGACCATAATGGGCCGTCTGTAACGTTGCTGAGTTCACACTGCGATACAATGGCAGGGGGGGCTGTTGAGCAGACAGGGGTGCTTTTGTACAAAGGTCTGCGTATCATTTAAAGGGTTCTCAAGGTGTTCCTTGTGCTTAAAGGTGGCAGGGATACGCATCAGTGGCGTGACCAGGTGGAAGGTTCTGGGAAGTGTTCGGCCTTGTGTGATGAAGAGATTTCACTGGAGGAAGCATTGCACTTAGCCTCTGCCTTTCTTCATTGCACAAACAAGAACCTCAGCAGACGTGTGCTCTGTGTGGCAGTGTACCCTCAGAGGCAGGGTGTGATGCATAGATTTTATTCGTGTTTTCAGCGGACCTGTGGCATGTGGACGCGGATGACCGGTACCGCGCTGATCGACCGTCGCAGTCTTTTCGCTACCACGTTGCCTTAGCTGGCGAGCTCTGCCGCTGCTGCGGTACGAGGGGCCACTCAACCAGGTCCTGCCGTGGGCGCAAGGTGAGACCTGGCACTCATTTGGCCTGCATTGTCCAGTTTTAGTACAATTGGTTTTGGCGTACAATTCGGTGCTGGGTACTAACACTCCCTGTTCTGCCATAGCTGGAAAAGCAAGGTTGCAGCTAAACTGGAACAATGCAAATAATAAGCCCACTGTTTGTTTTGGGTGAGGGGGTTGGATGCTGAAGCTTGGCAATTCTCTCCCTTTTTTGGTTTGCCTGCCTCTTGTTTTATTGACCCTGAGGAATGTGAAGTTTTCTATTGTTATAGAGTCAGTTTGCAGAGTTCAAGAAAAGAAAAAAAGAGAAACGAAAGCGCCCCTTTACTGTATTTCCACAAATTTTGGGGAAATTTGGGCAACTTTGCAGTTTGCTTGCTTGGGAAAAAGGTTGTGCTAATTTAATTAGGCCAGCAGAGCTTTACTTTTTTTTTTAACCTAAGATCGAAGAGCATGGCTCAAAGAATTTCTGTTGCAGCACAGAGGTACTGAGCAAATCACCATTTCTCGTGTGTCCAGAACACACAAATCCAAATTTTCTGAATCCAAAAAAAAAATTGGTAAGCGACTGCATGCCGTATAGTATTGCTAAATGAGTCAACCCACCAGTGATACATACAGGGTGTTTCAGCTAACTTCAGCCAGAGTTTAAAAATATGCCGATGCACTGCAAGATGACATGACCAGATGCATGTTGGTCACTTTAGTATGTAGTGTGTCGCAC
This sequence comes from Haemaphysalis longicornis, assembly GCF_048455015.1. Taxonomy (NCBI): domain Eukaryota; kingdom Metazoa; phylum Arthropoda; class Arachnida; order Ixodida; family Ixodidae; genus Haemaphysalis; species Haemaphysalis longicornis. The sequence goes on along the minus strand of NW_027526203.1, from coordinate 249,378,944 downwards.
TATTTTTAGTATTTTGCTTAGTGAGATAATTAGTCAAAATTAATTAGCCAACTTCTTAAACAACGAAGCTAGGAAAAAAATTCCTATTAGGAAGTGTCAGAGCGGTTTGCAAAACGTCCGAGTAAATAGTTTCCGCCTTTCTGTCTATTAAGTATTAGTGTATTTTAGCTTACCGATGATGCTGCGAAATACAAAAAACACCACGTGACATGCCCGCTTGCGCTTTGTGAATGCAGTGCCCCCAAACGTTGCGAGCGCAAACAATCATAGGCATGCAGCCGCTTCAAAAGCGGCAGGGCAGTGACGCAAGCATTTGGCTGTGCCATTTACGCCAACGATGGGCTTCCTTTGTGACAGTGCGTTACTAGGGATAAGCACACACAGCTAATGCTTGCGTCAGGGCCCTGTTGCCTTTTAAGTTGCGGCGTGCTTGTGATTGTTTATGCAGGGAATGTTTGGGAGCACTGCAACGACGACGCGCAAGCGGGCATGCCACGTCGTGTTTTTTTTTCTGTAGTTTGCTAGCATCATCAATATGCTAAAAAACACTGATACTTAAAGGAGGCATGAAGAGAAAATGCAAGTTGGTTTTATTCGAAAGATTTCGTGTTTTATAGTGCCCCCAGCGCTTGTCCGGATACAAACGATGCTTTATTCACTGAGAAATTAAACAATTTAGGTTAAAATTTTGATTTTCCCGCTCAATCGTGCGTTTTCGTGGTCCCAAGTGACATCACTGAAACCGACCGCTCTGCAGCCTAGAGTACCTTCATTCACGCATCCGCCGTACAGGGTAGAGACACGTATACGCTGGCGCCGCCATTTTCGGTTGCTCGCTCGCCGCCGAAGCAAGTCATTGTGTCAAAACCGCGCTAAAATTATCGCCGCAACGCGGTTTACTGAAGAAGTTTGAATCATATTGTCTGTTTCGCGTTGCTAGGTCTCGTGGGAAACGAAAAGAATAACGCGTTGAGCCCGTTGGCCCAATTGCGGCGGCACGGGACCGTTCAAAGGTTGTCTCTACCCTGTACAGCGGTGTTGGTTTGTTCCCGCGTTTCTTTACGTTCCGTAACCTAGATGGCGCCACCATACCGTGGCAAGCGTTTGGTTTGTTTTTGCCCGCATTTAAACCTGGCTTGTTTTTGTTCTGGGAGAAAATATTCGTTCCCTGAAACAGTGCTCGCTCGACAAATGGGGTCACGTAAGACACCGTTGCTTGCGTCAATCGGCCAGTGTCGTCTGAGACAACCCCAAGCCCCGTAGTGCTGTGCAGCGAAACCAAGCATGCTGTGCGCAGTACGAACAGCAGAACGCATCAGTACTTCTATGTTTACATGTGCTTTCGTAACTTCCACTGTTTGTCCCATCATTCTTATTGCTTTGTAAAGAATGTGCCCTAAATTTAAGCGCAAATCGCTCGTTCGTCTAGTTTGTAAGTTCTACCTAATTTGCGTCTGCTTCTGCCAGCCTCCGCCAATCGCAGAGCTTAGCTCATGTGACGACATAGGTTCTGTTGCGGGAAATGAGCTGGTGGGTCGCATGACCATTCCCGTTTTTCCTAATTATGTAGCTTATTTGAGCGAAGTTTACGTTAAAAGTGGTGTCAGTATGATTCTAACGAGACAATCTTTTGAATGAACCAAACTTGTGTTTTCTCTTCATGGCTCCTTTAAATATAAGATAGAAAGACAGAAACTGTTTATTCGGACGTTTTCCAAACTGCTCTGCGACTTTCTAATTGGAATTTTTTCCCTTGCTTCAGAAGTTGGCTAATTAAGGTTTACTAAACATCTAATTAAGCAGAGTATTAAAAATAGTGTGACACACTACATACAAAAGTGAGCAGCATGCATTTGGTCGCGTCGTCTTAGAGTGATTGAGCATATTTTTAAACTCTGGCTAAGGTTAGCTGAAACACCCCGTATGGTTTTATTCATTAATTCTGTGTTTGTTTAATTATTTATTCGCAGCATATTGTCGACCTTTGGAACAACGTCCTTGGGAGGAGAGAGCATCGCAGCACACAATTAACAACTGGATGAACATGCAAACAAAAGCAGTTCTCTGAGGGACTGATGGCTTAGGATAAAGCACCATTCATATGAAAATTTTAGACTAGCAAGAAAAGAATGACAAAAAGAAAAGAAAAGCAGCAGAGCAAATGGAAAATGCCACAGTAGTCTGATGATAATACAATAGGCAGAGTGCAAGGCCAGCCAATTTTGCAGAGTGCTCTTTGAACAGTGTGTGAATGAGCAGGTATGGGGTTCAGCAATAGGCATCCATGGCTGCCTCAGTATAGTAGCACTTCGCTTCAGGGTACATCCAACATGTTCTCTCATTAATACCTACTTAGTAACAGAATGGGATGTACTATGTTCAGTTCAAGGCAATTATTCGTCTGTATGCTGCATGTTTCTGTATATCACAGTGAATCGTCGCGACTCGCTGACCCATGGTTGACCCACCCTGTGGCTTGCGAAAGGAGCACATCCACAATCCCTCGCCTTGTACTGGTAATTGGCAGAGAGAGGAGAGGGACTTGTCCAGAGGCAGTGGCAGAGTATTGAAATGACACATCGGTGTTCCTCTGAGATTACTATTCCCTAGAGGTACACTGATTATGATCTTGTCCCTGTTGGGGATGGTCCCAAGAGGGGTATGATCCCCAATAGGGACACTCATGTGCCATTCTGCTACTCACATTGGCGAGGAGTGGATTGAGAAGGTCAGCCCTGGGATCGGCACTATAATACTGAATGAAGGGGCTCACGTTGGCACCACATCTAGAACTCCTCAACAGGTACTTTACAGTGATGCTTCCAGCCACTCAACGTTATAGCTTCAAACTTTGAGTTCAACCTCATTCCTCGTAAATGGAATGGCTGCGGTTATATTTTCAGCCCTGTATTTCACCGCCCTTGTGTGGTTTCTACTTTCTGCCTGCATGATGCAAGTTGCCCAGCATGGACATTTGGGGGGGATTCAGGAAAAGTATCCAAATGTTTATGTTGGCATACTTTTTTGTCTTTTGGCGTTCTACAAAAACGAGATCACATGACCTGCCCTTTGGCTCGTGTAGCCTGCACAGCTGTAGGTGGGGCAGTACCCCTGGGGTCAAATGCAAAAGTGTCGGAGAGTTGCGCAGGTGCATTGCCGAGGCGGGAAACCCAGTGGCAGTGTTTCGCGCTCTGTTGCATGCTAGGAAGTTCTGGACCAAGGAAATCTAGGCCACAGGAGCATGCTTCTTTGTTATGGGCTGGCTTGCAGTTCTGACAGAGCTGAAATTAAGTGGACCTTGTGACTTGGGTAATGGGCGCTGGGGCATACCTGTTGGCTGAAGCTATTGACACCTAGTGGCTCCAAGGGCGATGTTGTGTGAGAAGCCAAAGATGTCAGCTAGGGATGAACAAGCTGTGGCCTCTCTGGTTGCCGAGACTACGATACAGCGTTCGTGACATTCTGTTTGTTTTGGTGCATCCTACGGTAGGAGCAGCATAGAAAAAGAAAGGGCACAAGAAAAACGTGCACTGGCTTCCTGCTGCGTGTCATGTTGGTAAATCTAGACTGGAGCTGTGAAGGGGGATCCCTCATTCTGGTACATGAGTATAAACTGAAGCAGCAAAGATGTGTGGGTGAGGTGATGCACGGCTATTAGAAATGTGTGGGCTCATTCGTTATAAAGCATTGAGATGCATGACTGGTGACATTTTTGTGTGGTGCTCCTCGCAGCAGAACCTGTCATTGTAAGCTCACGGAGGTGCACCTGTCTCTTTCCAGACAAAGGTGTGCGCTTTTTGCTCGGAGGGAGGCCACAATGAGAGGCGCTGCCCCAGGCGAATGTGCTCCCGTTGCTACAAGAAGGGCCACATGGTGGCCGAGTGCAAGCAGACCGTTTATCCTTTCTGCGACCTGTGCCGCTGCAAGGGCCACCCCAGCGAGGTAGGCGCCCATACTTCAAACTTGGCCCTGCAGCAGGAGCTTTGGTTCCTGCCCTTGGGCACTTTATTGAAGGTGGAGGGGTAGGCACATTTCTGCATAGCACACCCCTCCCCCTCAATCATCTTGTACCGATAAACTACTGAAGAGAAAACCTGCCCACAGAGTTTGGGGTAGGCTTTGAACCTTGAAGTTGCTGGCCTGGTCGGGGCCCCTGCGGTCAAGGGCAAAGTTCTGGGGTACTAAAAGGGACAAGCGCTGTTACTAAATTCTCTTGTGTACTGCACATCTCATGTTAGTCTGTTAACTCAATTTAGTCTATTAACTTGGGGATTTACTCACTGAATCTGCACTTGAGCCAGGAAGCAAGTCAGGCTATGGAATATTAATTACACCACCTGGGAATTCTTAAAGCCCTTTTGGTGATTTCGTTACACTGGTACGTCCTTGTATTTTCGTTCAGTTGGGTCACTGTTGTGTCCTCACATTTTTTACTTGTACGTTTCCCAATGTGGCAAAGAAAAAAAACCTAGGTAAAAAATAGATTTAATGTGCTTTGCACCAAAGCAAAAAGTTCCATGTCAAGAATATCAGCACCGACCTGCCGCGGTGGCTCAGTGGCTAAGGCATTGCACTGATGAGCACGGGGTCGCGGGTTCAATTCCCGGCCGCGGCGGCCGCTTTTCTGATGTAGGTGAAAAGCGAAAAACGCCCGTGTGTACGAGATTTCGGCGCACGTTAAAGATCCCCAGGTGGTCAAAATTAACCCAGAGCCCTCCACTGCGGCGTGCCTCATCACCTGCGTTGCGTCGGCGCGTTAAACCCTACAATCAATCACGAATGCTACATAAAGAGTAATAATCCAAGTGTGAGGCTAAAGCTTCCCAGAAGTAACACTTACTTAGGCATGAACAGCTAAAAAATGGTTCAAGGGGAGGGCTGAAGGTGCAAGATTACGAATACCCCCCTTGGTCACAGCCCTGTCTGCATGTGTGTGGTGTGTGTGTGGGGCAGTGAGTGAGCAGTAGGCTGAGCAGTAGGCCCTTGCAACTAACACTGGGTGTCGGTTAAAAATTTTTATCCGATTAATCGGCGGTATTCAATTGGTTGTGTTGGTATAAGAACAAAAAAGATCAAAACATTATTTTAATATGTAATAATAATAACTATACTAATAATAAACCATATCAACAGGCTCCTTGGCCTGTTCACAGCATTTTGCAGTGGTTACAGGGAAGGGAAAAGATAAAATTTAAAGCCGTTCCCCTCAACGTGAAAGATGTCGGAAGTGCAGAGCAGGGATTCGCCATAATGGGCTGCAGTGCCGTTACAGTGAACTAGAATGCCTTGATCCAGTGGCGCGAACGGGAGCGCTCTGCTGCGTTCGGCTGAAGCAAAGCGCGTCTACCGCCGCCAGGGGCGCCACTGCGCCTTCTCCGAAAACGGTACCGCGGTTGAACGGGCCGTTGCTTGGGGCGCTCGCCAGCTATTGCCGCTGCCGTTTTTTAGTGTGGTACAGTAATTAACCTTTATGGAAGAAAGATGCTCACTTTTGTTGTCCCTGTACCTTTCTAGGAACGTTTTGTTGCTTATCAGACCCGTTTGAGCCATCGGGCAACGGCTACAAACAAAGTAGCGCTGTGTCGCCTGCTACCGGCGCAGACGACACGAGGGGATGTGCGATGCGTTGGCGGCGCTCGGTCCGGCAGACTCTCCGTCTGTTTATGGTCGAGGCCGGCCTTTCATTTTCTGCGTGTTTTACGTTTCCGTGATGTTCCCCTACAGAAGCAAGGGGTATCTAATCGTCAGAAAAATAGTTATTGCGAGTGCTGTCGAATAGAGGTTGGACAGGCGCCGGGTAGCCGCGATGTCTTGGGAGCACCCAGGTGCTCCCAAGGCGTCTTTGTTTGCCGCTCCAATGGACGATTAACTGCGCAAAAAGTGGGAACAAAATTGGGAAGACTGGACAAACTCTTGACCATATCTTTAGCCGTCGGTGAGCGCCACTTTGGGCCCGAGTGCATATATATTGCGGGATTAAATCCACGTAATAAACGGCTGTGAAGTGCGACTTGCACGCGGGAAGCTGTCACTGGCTCCAGGTGCTGTACCTACCATCCTGCCTACTGTGCGTCGAATTCTGTACGGAGCATGCAGGCGGAAGCCGCAAAGAAAAAGGCGGGCAAAAAAAAAAAAGAGTTTCAGTTTCGGCAGTCAGCAAGAAGCGACAAAGCTGAAGAGCCGAAAAAGATGAGGTGCGCCAGCCACACCACGAGGCTTCTCTCTCTCCGCAGGGCTCATCAAATGAAGGCGCAAGTTCTGTGGAATGGGATGCTTTCACAATTAGCCATCTTCAAGAAGTCAAGCTTCCTTAATTCAAAGCTCTGGTGCCGGCTAAATTTTGCCGGCAATCAAACGTTCTTTTCGCTACCACATCGATACGAAGAGAAGAAAAGCTAGAAGTTTTTCACGAGAAATCCGTGCTCTTCTATCCACATGACGACAAAGTGTCGCAAACATTTTTTCGTAGTGTGTTATGCGGAAGTGGTGAAATAGATTCCCCAGCTGTTGCAAACAGTGTGCTGCGAAGCTGACAGCAGTTCTGCCTGCAAAGGGGCCATGACGGCTACGGCGTTTAGTGATGTATTGCACGTGCTAACGCCGCATTCAGCCCTAAGTGCCTGGGGAAAGCTTCCTCTAAAGGTAATTTGTTCATTGCAAACTTTGCTGCTGAAAAAATCAGCCGGGTGCTACTGGACGCGTGAATAGAGGCAAATTCACGAGTAGGTTCATGCCGGGACTTTATTACAGTAAATACAAAAAAAGTAAATCCATTCGTAAAGAATTAAACATACCAGTTGTCCGCCGGCAGCACATCGAACGCGTACGCTCGTATCGATCATCTGCGCAGGTAGCAGACGACACGATTTATAGCCGTTTCCCTAACGCTCAAACGGGCAGATTTGCAACAAAACGTTCCTAGCAATGTACGGGGATGCCAGACGCAAGTAGCTTTTTTTTGTAAAGGTTAATTACTACCCAACATCGGAACAACGACAGCCATAACAACTGCAGATCGCCTGAAGTACAGCGACTGCCGCGGCGGCGCCTTTCGAAGAGAGCGCAGCAGCGCCACCTGGTTTTTTCTACACAGAAGAGCACACCCCTTCCTCGCCGTTCGCGCCACTAGATCATTCTAGTTCACTATAAGTGCCGTTATCCGCTCACTGCTGCCAGGAGGCGGACTCTTAGCCTTCAACCCAGCGTCCGGGCTAATTGCGACTCATGCGGCATATTCTCCCCTGGTGAGCCTGGGGAAACATTACTGCGTTGTTGTTGCCCTAGCAACGCCACCGCCATGTTGGCCTTGAAGGCGTTATAATTGCCATGACAACAATGCGAGGGCGCGCAGCTTGTGTGGGGGAGAGGTAACGCTCTCCCTTCTCATGCCGGTTGGATTCCTTCCCCCACCGCCTGCCCCCCCCCCCCCCCCCCCCCCCCCCCCCTCCATTCCCACCGGCAACCGTCGCCGCCACCCCCGCTGCCTCCAACGGGCAAGCCTCGCTCCGACGGAACGAAGCCACGCCGCTTGAGCAGTAACGACGCCAGGTCGAATATCACTTGAACACTTTATTCGCGTTACGTGCGCGAATGCAACGTGCGGCGAGAAACACCGATGACCAATACAACACAGACAATGTTGTCTGTCTTCAAGCACAGCACACGCATGACACAAGTCCTATCCTTCAGCTCAGCCAGCTTCACGTGCGGCATACGAACGACGTTCTCACCTTTTGCTAACAGCACTCAAAGAGTCTTCGCGTTACGATTCACCCTGGTGTTCTTGGCGTCCCTTTTGCAGCACCGTAATGTCCGAGGGAGCACATCGAGCACATACGAGAAATCGCCCACTACATGAGACGCGCGTCGGCCTCGCTGCTCGCCGTGCGGAAGCAGCAACTGCGGTGACCGTTATCGCGCATGCGCGCCCCCAGTCGCGCCGGAGAGAAGCGGAAAGAAAAAAAAAATGAGAGGAGGAATGTTTCCCCAGTGCCACTGCCTCTAGGTGCGCAATAATAGAACCGAAACTAGAAAAAGTAGCATTGGCCTGCTGCTGCTACCCAATGCGTTTCAAATTTCCCGCCTTCGCACTCCCCCTGCCTGAAACTGCGCCAGCGGGAGTTCTGTTCTTTTGTGCTTGCTTTAATTTCGTATGCTTGAGCTGTTTTGCATCATTTCAAACGCGTAATTCGTTTCTTGCGTGGCTGAAGCCTTTCTGCGTCATTTCGAACGTGCCATTTTTTTTCTTGCGCGGCTAGAGCCTTTCTGCGTCAATTCGAATGCCCCATTTTTTTTCTTGCGAAGCCGCTTTTTCTGCTTACGATCGTAAAAAACAACACAACCAGCATTCCTAACTAAATGAATGTGGGGTCTGCCGGTTATATACGCAGATTTTGCCTGAAATGGACCTGCAGTTTTCTTTGCGCTAAACGACGGGGAGATGTATGACAAGCGCCAGCAGTTCACGAGGTTCGAACGGTGACTATTTAAACCACGTGGTTTTCGAAGCCTCAGCTAGACCTCTAGATGACAGTATATCAGGCTCTACTTGGGTCCATTATCTCGCTGCGCCGCCTGATTCTGGCACCCGCATCGACTGTTAGCGAGCTACGACGACAAGGCGAGCCCATAAAGTGCACTGGGGATATTATTGAGCTCCGCAGGGAGCTTACCAGCCGACCCAGTGCGGGAGAGAGAGAGTAGAGGGGGAGTGAAAGGACCGAACAAAGTGCTGAAGAGATAAAGAAATGGAGAAGAAAGAATAAAATCGGGCTAAATCAGCGTAGCACATCACAGACATCGCAGGTGAACTGAACAGATCGTCATCATGGCGCTGATGCGGGCGGTACGCTTATCACCACGTTTGTCATTCGCACTGTGTCCCTATTTCTATAATCGGGAATATTGGCACATGCCGTAATTGCAGGAGGCTTCGATTAATTGTGCGCTACTTAAGTTGTAGTTGATTTATATAACGTTAAAATGGTGTAATTGTGTGCACACCCTTTTTTGTACCATGTATATTTGTATTTGGAGTAGCCATTTTCCCGTCTGTCTTGGCTATCTGCTTGCGGTTTTAATCACTATCAACCCTGAGCATAATACTTCGTTTGTTATTGTGGGCAGGTCACTCGAACATGAATATGATCGTCAACACGCTTGCGCGCAATTTAAACACGGCATTCCTGTTTCATTTCGCTTGCGCGACTGCAATAGATTAACTGATTAAACATAAAAGCCTTAATTGATTAATCGGAAAGTCAATCGATCAATCGCCCACCCCTACTTGCAACCCAATGCTGATTCAGGCACACACACTTCTCGAACGCGGTGCCAAGCCATGAGAAGCCCTGTCAAAGTTCGTTCCGCTGCTTCCCGGCCGACTGGGGATGCGCGGTAGAAAGAAACAATGTCAGCACTTCTTGGCTGGTCAAATCGGCTGTAAACACATTAGCATTCGCAGGCATGGTTGGAAGACCGCAGCTGTACATAGAGGGAGGCAGTGTTGAAACATTTTTGGGGCGGTTTTTTTTTTTTGCAAATCGAGGACCGAGGGCCTTGGGGCAATTAGGGGGGAGAACTTTAAATGGACCATGTTCTTTGGCGGTCTGTAGAAAAATGTAAACCTGGCACAGCGAGCGACAATTTCGGATGTTCATTCAGCTGGGAGTCAGGAAGTGCTCAGAAGTGACAGGAATAAAAAGACCATGTGAGCCAAAATCGATGTGGGTGCACATAGACTGCAGCAACAAGTAATATCTGAATTATTATGTGTAAGCAGTCCCTGCGACATGCAATAGGAGTAACATGGGTTTCAGGGGGGGAGGCCTGGCAACATCGAGGAATTTTGGAGAAAGCTTAAGAAAGATCTCTATTGACTGAAAAAGTCTTGGTGGCAACATATTTTTGTAGGATTTGTCTGGAGTTTGTTTGAATACAACAAATCAAGGTTTATTACATGAATTGCTGCCCACACAAAGCAAATTTTTGGTCCGAAGTTTGTCCTGAACTGTACCAGTCACCATATTTTAACACGATAGTGTGCTTCGGGGTCTCTAAATTTTGTGAGCTGCAGCAAGTTCTCTGCCACATAGAGGGCATGATAAGAAAGGGAAAACCAATCTTCAGTGTTTATTTGCGCCCTTTACGAGCCACGCTAAGCCATGCACTGTGATCCAAGAGCACCAGCATTCCAAACTCGTGCGCATGCCTGCTGCAATCCCCATGTATGCGAACGTGCCATGTCGTCATTGGTGCCTCCTTCATCATCATTCTTTTGCTTGCATAATATAAATCCACCACAATGCACATTAAAGGGACCCTGCAACACTTGCCATCGACTACTAGTAATGTGTTTTGGGATAAAGTCTATTGTCCCAGAAATCTCCTCCCGCAAGAATAATGAAAATCCGTTCACAATTAACGAAACTACGCGCGATGAGAAATCGCGCATAATCGTTCCCTCTCAACTCGACCGCGGGCAACGCGACGAAAGCTGCGCACTCTCTCCCGGAGAGGGGGGTGGCTCGCGGCGTTCTCTTCGGCGGCCTTCGATATATCCCATGCCGGGTAGTTTTCTCCTTTTCTCCGCAACGCGGAGGGGCCTATTTCCGGTCTGGTGCCACAAAAGAGCAGGCATGGGTGCTTGCTCGCAAGTGCGCGCTCGGGCTGGTAGGGCGTTTTTGAAGCAATAAACGTTTGTAGTCGAGTAATCCCGTTGAAAGGGAAGTATTGAGCTCATCACTCAAACTCCGCGCGCACTCAAAACACAAAATAAACGGCAAAACTGTGCCTACAGGATCAGGCATAGAAGAGGTTCATACACAGCGATGACGACGACGGAAATGGGAGAATCTACCCGCGAAGTTGACCAGTGACAGCCGATCGGGCAGCCATGGCCTATGTGACGTCCCTCGGGCCATGCATAATGAGGACAACTGAAGAGAGAGCGGCTTGTTTTTCCGCGTCTTTCACATCGATTTGCGCGCTCACCGCTTCACGTGCACGTGTAATATTTGGCTCAGGTATTCCTGGCAGTGTAATCTAAACGTTGCGCAGGTTTACTTGCACTGTTCAAAGAGTGTTGCAGGGTCCCTTTAATAAAAGGCAGCTTGCAGTCCAGGAACTCAGGTTGTAGATGACTTGAGTACCAGCCGTGGTGTGGTGCGTTGCCCGACAACAAAACGCAGCCTTTGATTAGTTACTGAAGTAGCATTGCGGGTCTATTTCACAGCTTCAGAGTTCTCTCAGTGCCTAATTATCCACATTTCCCATACATATTTAGTTTATTCAGCACCTTGTACATGTAATTTCACGACGTCGAGTTACTCCTGTACTCATCTCCTGTGAGGGGGAATGCATTTCAAAAGAAAAAGCAAGTGCTGATTAACACTGTTTAGATTAGCAGCGCGCAAATATGTTGAGAATGTAGTGACCTGAACAAAAGCTTAAAATTTTGTGCCAATGTATTAAAGGTATGAAATAACTGAGCTAAAAGTGACGCGAGCCTTCTGCATAATATTGAGCTTTGTGTGCATCCTAGGAGATGGCACTTTCTGGAGGCTCGAGCTTGCTTATTTGTTTTGGGCCATGAAATGGGTGAAAAATAAATGGACATTATTAGCTGTAGTTGTCACCTTACAGGCAGCCCAACTTTTGTGGGGAGGTTTCCTTTTCTTTCACCTTCGTTAAGTCATGCTTGTTGCAGGTGTGCGTTTATTGCTGTGCTTATGCGTCTGCTTGTACATTGAAGAAAACTTTGTTGGGACTGAGTATGTCTCTCTGGTTGCAGCGCTGTCCAGACTTGTGGCGGCGATACCATCTGACGGTGAGTACGCTCAATTTTGAGTGCCAGGGCACAATCAATGCTCTGAAAATGACGCATGTCTCACTTTTTTGTTGTTGTTCTGCCTTGTGGCAATTCCATAGTTCTCTTAAAATGTGGCCACATTCACAGCATGATGTAGTGCCTGCAGCTGTACTGTTGATATTCCTACCCTCACACTCATTGCAGTGTTCTTATTGGATAGTGGTCTTGCATGAGCAGTCTCTTAGCTTGTGCTAAAAATTATAACGCGATAAACAGAATGACACACAGGAAGCACAACAGGACAAGTGCGAGAGCTGCGAGTCTGCTCCCATGCCAACCTAGCCCACCTACCCGGCTCATGCCCTGTGTCAAGAACTGAGCCTGCAGCTTAGGTTGGCATCAACGAAAACATGTGGAGAGTTGACGTGAATGGGACACACATCCGGTTTGTTGGTTCATGCCACCACAAAGCCCCACTCCCACCCTACCACCCCTCTGTACAAATTGGCCTAGAGCCTCCTCTTCTAAGGAAAGTGTTCCTGCTCCTCCTCTGGATGGGAGGATCTGTTGATTGAAAGCTGAAGGAGATAGTAAAGGAAGAGGATGCCAGCTTCCCTTTCGCCATCCCTTCTTGCTCCAAATCCTCCATGAAATGGAAAAGGGGGAAGGTGAAGTTATGAATAGGTGTACAGCTAGGACATTAAGCGGGGCTGTGTAAATTGCACGGGATTGAGTAGATTCCACCTTCAAATGCCTAGTTCATATGACATCGCAGGGAAAGGATACAGCGCAGTGACAGTTCCCATTTTTTACAGCTGTAAAACTGTATAATGAGAAACAGCGCAGAACAAAGGACAAGAACGAAGAAGCGAGACGGACAGGCGCTAACCACCTTCAATACACCACACATGTGCGAACTTACAATCGTCTTAGGAAACAGTTCTTTTTGCGATAGGGCCACAGAGGGTGTGCTGACACAGCCAGACTGCAACCCACCTGTTTTCTTGTCTTCAACTTTTTCTCGAGTTGACCGTTTTTTGTTCCTGCCGTTCATGACACTACTTAAAAAAATGGTTCACAACTGCACGTGCTGCAGTGATGGGCCAACCATCCGTCACGCACATTCTTTACATTGTCACATTGTTTGTGAAGCCAGTCCTTTGTACAATGCCCAGTCTGCCCTTTGTACCATTTGCCACAGGAAAGGAGAGTGCCATAGATTTTTTTTTTTTTCAGACCTTTCACGTACTGGCTTTCGTGTTCTTAAGCGGTAACCACATGCACGCGCCTACGCGCTAGATTTTACGCGCTCGCACGTTCACGCGCTACCTCGCACCGGCCTGAGACGGCGCGCCTGGCGAAGCGCGTCGCGTTGTCGAAGCTCTGGCTTTGCCAGATATTTCGCACGCTCTCCTGCGCGCCTACCGGCCGGCACCAATCAGAGCCGCCGCTCGACACGCTTGCGTTTCCCGGGCCGGGCGGGTTGCGGCGGTCGCGGGTGAATCCGCCGGTGGCCGCAGCCGGCAACATCGCTGCTTCAAAGTTCCCGTCTCCTCGTTGTGATAAATCGGCGTAGTTGCTTCGTTAGCCGCAAAGGTTTATTGGGTGTATGCGCTTCCTCCGTGTCGCACCAGCAAAATACACCATCGGCGAATAACAACGCACGCGAACAAACTTCGTCGCCCATCAGCCGGAGGCAAACATGGCTTTCCACCGTCGTGTGTGCCTAGCGACGCGGCGATACTGTTGTGTTTTAGTCCGAAGCTGGCGTTAAAGGTAATGTTGCTCTGCTGTAAGACGAAAAGCCGGCGTTTGTGTGTGTTACGATGACAGTGTAACAGAGTTGGGAGCTGTACAGTTGGGCCATATCGACAAGGCAGTCCCGTCAAATGCGGGGCGGAGCATGCTCACGCGCCTCCGTCGCCTCCGTGTGGCTGCGTGCCCTCGTCAAGAGCCTGGGCGCGTAGACACGAGAACGCGTGTGGAATCGAGCGCACGGGCGCGTGCGTGTGGTTACCGCTTTAGAAGCAACCGTATGAATGTTGACTGCAGGGACCACTAGCCTTGCACTGTCGGGCCAGTTTTCCAGAGGCAGAAAAAGCCCCTACAATGTTGGCTCATCCTACAATTTTTCTTGAATTGCGGGAAACATTGTAGAGGTACAGTAGTGTAGCAAAACTTTGACAGCTGTCGACTGATGCTGTCGGCCCATCTTGTGTTTGTATGCGCAACTTTGGGACTCTGCAACAGAGGGTTCTTATGTGAACTGGATAACCAGAGCTGGACAGTCCTTGTGACTGTTGAAAGAGGCTGTTAGTCATTGAGCGGGTGCAGGGTTGGTTTGTTATTATTATTCAATTCTTATAGCTTCTATTTACAATGACTTGGTTCAGTAGTTTGGAATGTGCTGAATGGTATGGGAGGAGATGCTTGCTGCTTCGTGGTTGGTGGTACGCCCAACCGGTGTAAACTCATTGAAAAGCTAAGTATGTGTTGAAAAACTGGGTGCTCTTGTGAATGGGTAGAGTTTGTAGGTAAACGGGAAGGGCTTAAAAAAGTACTGACACCAAACTTTTATGTTCTCTTTTTATTGCTTTTATTGTTGCTTAAAAAGCCAGTAATCCTAAAAGCGGCGCTTTAAAGGAGCCATGAAGACAAAATACAAGTTGGGTTTATTAGAAAGACTGCTTAGTCCCGATAACAAGGATACCAATATCATCGCAATCTTCGAACAAATAACGGAGATATTAAAGAAAACGTTTGAAGCAGTCGCGACCCCATCGCCAATTTCCCGCAACTTTTCTATGACGTCACGGAACCTTGTTTGTGCGATTGGCGGCCCCCTGACTGACTTGTCGCGACGACAGATGACTGGACGTCTGTAATGAGGCCTCTAGTTCCATTTGACCGCATCACTTGAATGCTAACGTGCAGTTAACGCACTGAAAATTATGTTTTATTGTTGGCCCGTATGACGTTGTTCTTGCTCATAACACGTCACTGTGGCGCGAAATTTGAAAGTTTTTAAATACTTCTTGCTTTTTTTTCGTTAAAAAAACATCTTTTGTGGCTCTAATGGAGCTGAGTGAGATACTGAATCCTCGTTCTTTCAAATTAAACGAAGTTGTATTTTCTCTTCATGGCTCCTTTAAGTAGTTCAGAGCTTCAGAATTAATTATAGTAGAATTCCGATTATACGACTTTCTTAGGACTGTGCAAAGCGTCGTAAAATTACGTAAAATTGTAAAAACCGAACGACAACAATTACCCCCAGAGTTTCCCACAACGGATTTAATGCTTTGGAGGGCTCGGAAACCCAAATCACTACAAAAAGTAAATGAAAAGAATAACCAGTGCAGGCGCCAATTACGCTGTATTAAATGCTAATCGCGGCTCACACGATCACGACAAACACATGTGGAAGCCTAAACCTGTCACCGTAACCTTATTGGCAATTCACTGCTGAGTGGAAGAAATGAACACCTGTACACTGCCCCTGTGGCTGGTGCGCAACAAGACAAGAGACGCCAGTGAGTAGAGGGGGAAACTGTGTAGAGGAGCTGCTGGAGGGGTGAGAAACGAAGGACGAGGCGGAGAAGAAAGCTGTGCCAGAGAGAACCAAATGAGCGGGCTCAAGGTTCGTGGAACAGACCTGCGGCACTTTCATTTCTTCCGCGGGTCAGTTGCGTGCTTCGTGTGGGCCGTCGGATAACGCAGGTCAAGCATAGAATTGCATTGTATAACCAAGGTTTTTGATGCGTTGTTTCTATGGGCACTTCGCCAGGACTCGACTAGTTTTTTGCGAAACACGGGTTGTTGTAAAACCCGGGCACATATAACCGGTGCTTCATTGTGCATAGAATGGCCTGAAAATTCTCATTTTCGTTTTTTTTTTTTTATCTTCGAGCCCAGAGTGCGCATACGACAGAACTGCAGCATTACCTCACCATTTTGTGCGGACGTCAAAACACTGCAGAAGCTGGCTGCGCTCAGCAGCTGAGCTGCCTTAAGGTGCTTAGGCCTACGACTGCAGCGGGTATTTTATTACCGCTTTCAATAAAAATTCAGGTGGCAACTTCTATAGCGATTCGAGGCTATATTATCAGCTCCTTCCCTGCATGTATTTTTGACAAGAATGCAATTCTGGTGGGCAGTTTCACCTGTAGCTCTGGCAACGTGCATCAGTTTGTGAACACTGCTAGCGCCTTGTCGGCACTCCCCGAGTCACGCGTGTGGAGGGACGTCGCGACTTTCTGCTTTTCCTCCCTACATCACCTTCTTTCCTTACCACGGGTGACGTTGCACGAATGTCCATTTGCTGCGTGCCGTTCCCTGTGCTGTTCGTCGGTGTGATTAATGAGATCAAATTTAAATATGTTCCCTGAATTGTACGTCGTTTATACATTAGCCAGGGTATTCCATTGAAAGGGAAGGGAACTGCGTAATAATATTAATCTGAAAAATTAGTGTCAGTACCTTTTTAAAATTTTCCTTCACTATGGTTACCACATTGTGGGCCCGGCATTCACACATCAGAATTACAATCTATGCGGACCAAAAAATCATCAACAAAGAAGACATGGATCACATTTATGGTATCAAGAGAACCAGTGCCGACATTTTAGATAATGTTGTTACTGGTTCTCTAGATAATAAATGGGATCCACATTTCTTGCTTTAGAGGAATGAAATTGTGTGAAGGTGAAACTTTTGAGGAACCAGTAATGCCTGTAGTCAACTTATCTGGGAAACTATTGTCATCAACTAAAGCAACAAAAACACAAGACGTGTATTTTTATTTTGTGCATTGTAAAAAAATATGTGGCTGAATGACAATGTGAAGTGTGTTTGTCGTATTTTTTAAAAATGTTTATTCCTTTTAAGTTTTGCAGTGAGCATTAAAAACTCTCAAATGGGCAGTTCAACACTGCACTAGTGGCTGTGCTGCCGCGCGTTATGCAACCCAACTGCCTCCGTTTTGCAGACAGAGGATGGCCCCATTGTGAAAGGACAGTTCATTATGAAGCCCCCAGAAGAACGCTACTGCTACAACTGTGGCCTTCAGGGACACTTTGGCCACGTGAGTGAAACCCTCCTTGGCATGCACTGCAGTTTGTGGCTGCAGAAGGCCGCTCTTGTTTGGGGCCTTTGAAAAGGTTAATGAAAGAAAACTGAGCCACCATGGTGGACGAACACTGGAAATGCACTGGCGTTTCAAACTCAATAGGCAGCAAAAACTTTTATAGTGGCGGACTTCTGTAAACTACCAAGCCGTCCAGACGTGCGGGATATGTGTTGCAGTCCACAAAAATATGAAAAAAGAGGGGGGGTGGGAAGACTCTCAGGAGGTGGAAAACAACTTCTTGGTGTCTAACTCCACTGCAAACTTGTAGTCGCAAGTTTTTTACCGTTTTTTTTTTTTTTTTCACTATCACTGCTAGAATTTTTTTCTTTTGAGTAATCTCCATAGAAATTGGCAGCAAATTGCAGCAGACCGATCGCAATTATGAAATTACGCAGAACATAGTAGTTTGAAATTCTCAAGGGTCTAGAGAGTTTTGTAATATTTTCTTCCCTGTGTAAACTTGCAAATGAATTCTTTTAGAATTAAAAGTCGGCACGGGAACACACACATGCTGCTTGACACAGCGGCTTGCACAGAACTGGAAATACTCCCGCTGCGAAGAAGGGAGAAACTGGGACAGGTCCCCTGCCCGCGTTTGAGGCAGCTTCCTTCCATTGCCCTCCCGTAGGCCTTCGTTGTGTTCTCTCCCGGCTTGCCTCATGCACGGCCCGCTTGGAGGGATGCAAGCGAGCATGCGTGTGCCCACTGCCTCCGTGTCAGTTGTGCCTCATGCAAGCTTCATGGCACCACGTGCCTCCATTTGTCTGTTGCCCTTGTGAGTCGCAATCCCAGGGAGTACTGTGCAAAGGCGAAGTTCTGTCATTGGAATCGGGAGAAGCGGGACTGCAAAAATGAGCGCTGGGGACGCTCGGAGATAAACAAGACTATGAACAGGAGAATACTATGCATTTAGCTCCCTCACGGCTTTGTGTGTGCGTGTGTGTTTTTTTTCTTTATTGTTTTGTAGCAATGGGAGACTGTGTTGTATGGAAGGTTTCATGTCGGGGAAGGAAGGGGAGGGAGTGTACTCTTGAAATAAGGGAGGGTCAACTCAGAATGAGTTTGAAAAATAAGACAAGATATATTAAAATACTACAACGTTGGAAATAGTCATGTGATGATAAGCAGAGGAAGGCAAGAGTTGTTGGTAAGTGATTTGCATTTGAGGCCTTCTTTAAACATACATTAGGTTTACATGTTAACGGGAGCTGGACAGTAGCAAAAGGTTGCTGCATGCGCTGCTCTGCACCCTTAAATATACCTCGACAAGGCCTTGGAGGTCATTGAATATCCTTGAGTTCTTGTCTCTGAAGCCTTTATGATCTCTGCTTATGCACCCCGTGATCCCCCTAGATAGCACCCATTCAGGAGCTTTTCCTGAAAACTTGGCAAATCATGCACGAGAAAAATTTCAACTATTTCAACTATTTGCTCTATGAAAGAACTTATTTTAGATTTGGGATCAGCAGGCTGTATGCACATTTGCCAAATTTCAAGACACTCAACTGTTACAGAAATTTTAGCAAAGATTGAATGAGCTTGCCACTGGCTGCCAGCCATAAGTGTTTGCAGCATAACTCTGATTGTTCCATGAAGAGTTCATATAGTATGCTAGTCTAGTATAGTTAATTGACCAGTGAACTTAAACAAACCTGTTAACTAACGTGACCTTCCGGTTACCCCAAGGGTCCCCTGTTAGCTTATGCAAAGGGAACAAAATTCTTAGTTTTAGTGAAGTTTTTCTTGCCACCACAGTATTATGCTGCACTAGTGTGTTGTGTTATCAGTATCTTGCAGAGCTTGCATCCGAACAGTGTCAGAAGGATGGCAAGCTGGGCTAGTGGGTTCATAGTGACCACATCAAACAAGCAGTGCAAAAGGGACAGGACAAAGAAGGATGAACGACGACACAACGCTGAACTCTCAGCTGAATTTTATTAGAAAAAAACACACATATATATACTCCACTCTGAAGAGCCACGTGGCTTCACAGCTTGTCATCCGTGATTACATCACAAGCAAAGCATTGTCAGACTGCATGTGCCAAAAATGCACGTGCCAAGGACCACACTAATGCGCGCCGTGACCAGTCAAGAACACAAATTCACTATCAGTTAATTAACGACACTGAAGGAATGCTGATGCACTTGTCTCCATTTTTTCTAACGTGATGCACTTCTATAATTTCCTGTACACGTTGATCCTTGTGTTTAGCAATTACCACAGTGTCTTATAGAATCCTAGTTAGACATTTGCTTGAATCCTAGTTAAAGTTAGCTATGCAAAGCATCACTGATCTCTAGTTTTCTCTTAGTTATATGGGATCATATTGTCACAGTGGGACAATATGTTTCCTTTCCTCATTGTTTCTTTAAGTCTACGTGTGAAGAGCTTTGGCTTGTGTGTAGTTTGCCCATCTAGAAAATCTAGAAATGGCTGCAACTTGATGTCTTCTCTTTGCTGATTGGACAAAGTTGTGGTGTCGATGGCACCAAGAAACGCCGCATCGTCATCATCTACCGGTCCGGGGCGCTGAACTGGAGCTAGAAACCGACAGTCTGCGTCAGAATGGCAAAATGTTTGTCGCAGTGTGACAAACTGTTACGTGGCGGCAGAATGAAAAGACTAACTACGATGGATGAGGCGATGATTTAATCAGCGTCCGCCATCTTGGCGCAAGCACGACAATGTCACACTGTGTGCGTCATCTTCGAAGATGGGCAAGCAGGTCGCTATGTGTAATAGTCCGCTTCTTCATCTTTCCCTCATTTTCTAACTCATTGGGAAGGGGTTTTGATCGAATGTTGGGTGAGAACAACTTCAATTTTTGTTTTTTGTTTACAAAACTTTTTAAAAAATTACGGATTAATGATCTTTGTTTCTAGAAGTCTACTCTGAAATAGACTTGTACTGATCCCAAACTCGTCTTTTGGTGCTCCAAAGCTGCGCCAAAACTCCCCTTTTATGGGTTCAAAGCTGCTCCAAAACAGCATTATTCCTGCTCCCATGAGCTGCTCCGAAAGGCTCAAGTCCACTTTCACCCCTGCTTAAAAAGTGAAAGGCAACAACTGAGCTTGTACTTTCACTCTTTTTACTGTAAAGCCATAGCCGAAGCTTTTTGCTACAAGCAGCCTTTCCTTAAAGGGGCCCTGCAGCACTTACCATCGACTACTAGGAATGTATTTTGGGGTAAAGTCTATTGTCCCAGCAATCTCCTCCCGCAAGGATTATGAACATCTGTTCGCTATCACCAAAACTACGCGCGATGAGAAATCGCGCATAATGGTTCCCTCTCAACTCGACTGCGGGCAACACGATGAAACACCGACTAAAGCTGCGCGCTCTCTCCCAGAGAGGGGGGCGGCTCACGGCGTTCTCTTCTGCGGGCGTCGATATATCACAGGCCGGGGAGTTTTCTCCTTTTCTCTGCCACGTGGAGGGGTCTATTTCCGGTCTGGGGCCACAAAAACGCAGGCATGGGTGCTGTTGTCGAGTGGGCTGGTTGAAAGGGAAGTATTAAGCTCACTCAAACTCCGCGCTTACTCAAAACACAAAAGAAACGGCAAAACTGTGCCTACAGGTTCAGGCATAGAAGAGGTTCGTAGCGGCGACGGCAGATCGTCACAGGAAATGCGAGAAATTAGCCGTGAAGTTGACCCGTGACAGCCGATCGGACAGCCGTGGCCTCAATGATGTCGTTTAGGCCATGTCAGGGGTGCATAATGAGGAGAACTGAAAAGAGCGCAGTTGGTTTTTCCGCATCTTTCACAGCGTTTTGCGCCCTCACCGCTTCACGTGCATGTGTAATATTTGGCTCAGGTATTTCTGGTAGTGTAATCTAAATGTCGCGCAGGTTTACTTGCACTGCTCAAAGAGTGTTGCAGGGTACCTTTAAGTTATTGCCCTCTCTGTGTGGTCAGTGGGAGAGACCTTCATCTTGCAGTGGACCTAAATAGGCTGTTGTTGTGGATGATTATGATGATGATGTGTGTGACAAAAATGAAAGTTCCTGTTCATGCGTGCAGGCATGTGCCTATACACGGGGTTGGCAAACATAAAGGAGGTGGTCTTGTCCAAGGAGGTTGTATAGAACTTCTGGAGTGGAGATGGTGCTCGAAAACTGACGCCGACGGCCGCCATCTTGCCGTGGGTAGAAAACTCGTTCCGCGGTAGCAGACGCATTGCATTCGTCGCATAATGTACTTGTTTTTGCGGCGGGTTATATATTTTTGCTTCCGTTCTTTTTTTTTTTTTTTTTTTGTTTTCTTCTGTTTTGTTTTGCAAGTTGATTCTCTCGTGCGGCTACCTTCAAGCGCACCGAGCGTTTCTTGCGCGCGTTCATTTCGCCGCATGTGGTTTCGGTTATGCTCCCCTCTCCGTGTTTCTAGTTAAGCGCTTCGCAAGTCGCCCGTGCGTGCGCCGGGGGCGCACACATCTGGTAATTATTTACATTCTTGGGCGCTAACAACTAAAATAAACAGTAGACACAATGGCATTTTTTTCTGCCCCATGTGTCGTTCTTCCGAGTTCTCTCTTGCCAAAGAGCAGAACTCGTGTTCGTTCGATCCTCGTTCGCGGATGGATGCTCCAAAGGTGTAGAAAGCAGAAATCGTCTGCTCGTGCGTCGCGTTCGGCTGCGCTAATCGCGCGAAGAAGGCGTTGGGGATCACCTTTCATCTGTAACTACTGAGGGTATCTATTTGTTTCGGATTTCGAGGGCATTACTAGTATTATAACGTTATGAGTGCACATTTGCCCGCCGTTTGTGCGTGATGTAAAGGGAAAACCTGCCGTCCGCTTACTGAGCATACCGTACGCGCTTGTTTACGCAGATATGCGAATGTTTTCGCTCGTAGTTGTGGTGGTCCTGTAGTCGCTTGGCTGCGCGAAATCACGTTTGTAACTATGTATGGCGCAAATTGTTTTTCTGCACTAATTTAAATGCAGAGTATTGCTAAGGCAGTTACCGTCAAAAATCAAGACACTCTTGTTTAATACATTTCCTTTACATCCGGCCATACGTGAATACACTGACGTTTCTCGTTAGCGCTGTTTCGTAGAAGTCTTTGATGCACCGCAATGCTCTCCCGCGTTCTTCGTCCGCGTGATTTTGTTATCAATAGCACGCTGCTCAGGTCCGAACTTGCGCGGTCAACGAGGTTGTGAATGTGATTGAGTAACCTCCTGCGAGTAGTTTTCTTATCAATATCACGCTACTATCGTGCCAACGTGCACGGTTAATGTAGTCGTGCATCCAATTAAGTAACCATCTGGATTTGAAAAATAAAGTCAGTGGGAGTCCCATGCCTTCTGTAAAGTGCACGCGCAATAAAAAAAAAACCTGCTTTAATGTGCTTCAGTGTGTGCCAAATCCATTTCGCAATATACGATTAAAAACCTGGAAATAGACCAGCCGCGTTGGCTCAGTGGCTAATGCACTGTGCTGCTCATCCCTAGAACGCGGGTTCGATTCCCTGCCGCGGCAGCCGCTTTTCTGGTGAAGGCGAAAAGCGAAAACTACTGTGTGAACGAGATTTCGGTGCACGTTAAGGATTCCCCAGGTGGTCAAAATTAATCCGGAGCCCTCCACTACGGCGCGCTTCATCGCCTGCGTTGCGTCAGAGCGTTAAACCCCACAATGAATCAATCAATCAACCAATCAATCAATCAAAAGCTTGTGCTTAATTTGGTCTTCGGCAAGGGCAAAACTGGGCATGTTGTTTAAACCAGAAAACGTGCATTTGCACTACATATAAAGATTGCAATATCCTGGTGGATATGATTCTTGCAGTACTGCTTAAAAACGATTCGAACCGCTACTGCATTATTATTTATTAATCATTAATGAATAAGCATTCATTAATCCTAGCCACGCCGCTAAAAGAAACAAGCGTCAAATAATTGCGCTTTCGCGCGTCCCGCACTTCCAGCGGGAAATCACGGGTAATAGTAACCCTATAACGCGGAATCTCTTGCCGTGGCGCGCAACATGAGGTAATTTTAATGTTAAGGGGGCGGTCTATAGCCTTAGCTATACCGAATAAACGTTTATTGAAATAAAATCAGGGGTGGTGCCTCCTTTAGCATAGCGCTGCGCATTTTCCCGCATCGACAGCTCTGTTGACCACCGTAAGATATACACAGGCGAACTCGCTGCTTGAACCATATCTTACGTCAAAACCTTACGCGTAAGGCAAAATTCAGTCTGCCCTCAAATATCGTAATCGATATACTAGCTTACCATCGTTTTCTCCCTTGAAAAGCCAAAAAAACGCGACCGCACTTCAGCGTCCCTGCCGGCGCAGCGCCTTTTCTACCCACGGCAATATGGCCGCCGACCGGTTCGCCCGGCTTCACCTCCCCGCGTTGCCCGCTATGGGCGGCGGCCTCCACTCCAGAAGTTTTATACAACCTCCTTGGTCTTGTCAAAGGGTGCAAAATTGGTGCTTACGGGAACTTATGTTGTGAATTTTATTATTTTAGGACACAAATTAAGTGTCTGCAAACCTCTGTGCATGATTTTACGTATATGCGGACAGAAATATTAGTCGGTGACTTTTGCATACTTGTGACCGAAGGCAAGGTGGCCAGTATCTCCTAAAGGGATAGTGTCACTTTTTCTCATTGAGGCATTACATAAGGGTTGTATGTTAGCATCAATACGAACATTTTTGTTAGTGGTACATCTATTCTAGAACTTGAACACCAGGTTAATAACTACCTCCACCAGCTGCCTGGATGGCTTAGTGTAAACAAACTACAACTAAATGTCAGTAAAACTAAATACATTGTATTTGCTCCTATTAATAAGCCGCGTTTATATAATTCAACCATTTTGTTTGAGGGCAGAAAAATTGAACAGGTAGCCAGTCAGAAGTTTTTGGGCGTATGGTTTACCGAAGGCTTGTTATAAAGCACACATATACAAAAACTAACTATGGAGCTTAGTAGAACTGCTGGGTGTTTATACAAACTCAGCCCAGTTGTACCAAAATGGCTACACATGGAGTTGTATTATGTACTGTTTTATTCGAAAATGATACCTATATTGTATCATGGTATGGGATACTACAACACAAACGAACTATCAAAAACTAGTGGTTATGCAAAAAAGAGTCCTCCGAGCCTTCGAACAATATCATGGCCTCACCAGGGACTTAAAAACTAAGCCACTTTTCGAAAAATACTCGGTGTTAAAAATAACACAACTATATTATTTTAGGCTTTTACAATGGGTTCAGCAAAATTATCCTCAGAGTTTTCAGAACACACCAGAAAATAAGAATTTTAAATACAATATGTGCCATCTGTACAGGAAAACCCCAACAGTGAGGACAAATTACGGTAAACAGCACGTCGAGTATCAAGCACCTGCCTTAATAAATCGTTTACATGGTCTCATAGACACCAGTCATATTCATTCTAAAACCCAAATGAAGTCCATCCTTTTATGCCATGACATTGAATATATATAATAAAGTATGTGTACTTAAAATGCTTTACTGATTAATGTGTATTGTGTGATAAAGCTGTTATGTGAATGCCTATGTTATGTTTGTTGTGAAGTTCTACTCTGCAATTGTGCGAGTTTTTAAAAGTATATGAGTGACGTTTTTCTCTTTTTTTAAGTGAAAGCCTATGTTTTCTAAGCTCTACTGTGTAATTGTGTGAATTTTTATTGTGTGTGTTATTGAGTGAAATGCTGCGATATCATATTTCATTATTGTTAATGAGTGCCCTGTTTGTCCAATGTAGTTAGATGCAGAGGCCCTTGTCAGGCTGCAAAGCCTATAGCCTCTGCTCCCGTCCCTGTAAAGACTCAGGACAAATAAATTCTTTCTTTCTTTCTTTCAAAAAAAAAAAAAAAAGGCCATGGGGATTGCGAAATTTATGGTTAGGTTTGCCTCACAGTTGTCGCCTCTGAGCTGGTGTGAACAAACTTGGCATGTTCTGGTTGGCTAATAAAATTTCTAAAGGTCTAAGTGGTTCCCAAACATCATCTTTTCTTATAAAATAAACTTATGTGGTGAAAAAAATTTTGCAGAAATTCAGAGAATTATTACTAATGCGTAGCATTCTTATGCCGCCTGTCTTGAGTGTAAGTTTTTTCCAGCCAAATTTTTGGTTTTTTCGAAATCCTGTCCGACCAGTTATCTCCTAATAAGCGATTTTAACGATTACAGGCGAAAGTTTCGCAAAATCATCAATATTGAGGAAATGTCATGCATTGTGTGTTTTCCCATTGTCCATAATTTTTTAATATTTTTCTTATTTTTTTAGTTTTTCAAAATTTAATTTGACCAATTATGTCCATTTACGCTATTATAATGATTACAGGTGGAACTTTCACGAAATCTGTATTATTGTAAAAATGCAGGGCGTTACACTGTTCGCCATTTCCCGTAATTATTTTATATTTTTCTTATTTTTCCAGTTTTTCAAAATTTCGTTCCACCAATAATCTCCATTTACGGTATCATAATGATTACAGGTGAAACTTTCACGAAATCTACATTGTTGTGGAAATGCCATGCGGTATACGTTTTGACATTTCCCGTAATTTTTTAATATTTTTGTTATTTTTTAGTTCTTCAAAATTTTGTTTAACCAATTATCTGCATTTACGTTATTCTAACGATTACTTTTGGAACTTTCACAAAATCTTCATTTAAATGCAGGGTGTTGCATGCTCCTGGCTGTGGGGCAAAGAATGCTACGCATTAAAAAATCATGCAGCTGTAGCCCCCCCCGCAAGGTGTTTGCCTGCTGTCTGTAATTATTATGTAATTATTATTTGCACTGGTATCATATGTTCTGATGGCCTGCCGGGAGCTAGAAGGTGGTTGTTTCTTTTCTAATCCCGATTGATTTCGTCCTGCAGCAATGTTCGCAGAGGAGGCTGGGCTTCAGGACGACCCCATTCATTGTGTCCTACAAGGACCCACACAGCCCCCCAGAGCCGCCCCTTGTTGCTAGAGGTGAGCAGAGCTTGTGCTTTGGCCCGTCCTCGGCACGGTGCATGCATACATGGTGTGTGGGGGTCATCGATTCGGTCCTTGTTGACGTGCACAGCTCACGTCTGCTTTTTTCGATGGTTTGTGTCCAGTGAGCAAGCTTTGTCGATTACTTAAACTTTCTTGTCTTTATCGTGTGAGAAACAATGTAAGCACTTTATTGGGCTAATAAAATGTATGTACATAAGTTATGGTCGACAATAATGTACTGCAAGTAGAGAGGTGGATGCGTCGCATGTCCAAACAGCAACAAACTTCTTAACAAACTGCATGGCTGGCTGCGTCAGACCGAACAGATTGAATGCATCTCCAGTCACGTATTTATACTGTGAGCGTACTGCCTGTGTGAATTACGTTGACAAAACAAGACGGAATCTTACACTTAAACATCAAGACACTGAAGACAAACAAGTTGATCACAGCTGCTGTGGCTGAAAGTTGACTCACAGGACAAATAATATGAATGCTTGCTCGAATACAAGCTCCTAATTTTACCTGCTGCATTTCGCAACTTATAATGAAATGAGATGTTTGAGCGTCAACCCACAGCAGTACAGAAGCCGCCCAGCCATAGCTCATAGACCTTAATGCAGCGCCATGTTTAACCCAGGTACAGCATGCGATTTTCCCTAAACTCGACGCTGATTTCGTTGTGTATTCACGGTGACCGCTCCTCTGAGTCCCATGAATCTGTGCTCACTGCTATTCTGAAGGACGAGCACACACAAGAAGTGCAAGCTGTAAATTACAACAGTCCCTGCTTGACACAACTCCGTTGCATAGGGCGAGAACATGCAGTACACACGCAGTACACACAACACAGCAATTGGCGACTGAACTGCGGCAGTCATCTCTTCGTTGTTATTAGCTGCGCAGTGTTACATTGGCGAAGGCATTCATGAACCGAACCTCCATTATGCAGCGGTAGCGTGGTAGGCGAGTGGCTTGCAGGGTAGTTGCCTCCATGCCGACGACGCAGAGCCGAGAGCCAAACTTTACTTGTTTAATGCATGGCGAGTAGAGAACAGCAATGATACAGGCAGTAGCACACTGTCGTGCTTATAACATGACAACTCGAATGGGCAGAGAAACGCTCTCCTTTAGTGCCCAACACACCCTACTCTGCACTCGTGGGAAGCGACTATTTATAACCAGCAGTTCCCACCATCACCAGGCATTCAACGTGTTGCGTACAGCACGAAAAGTACAAATACACACACAAAAAAAAAAAAAACACTTTCCCTAGATTCCGTATCTGCAGTCCCTAGAATCTGAAATGCGGTTTCCAGAATCCGGTGCACACTGCGCCGAAGAGATGGGGGAAGGGTGTGATGAAGCGCACGGCCGCTGATTGTAGCGACAAGCCCGAACACGTTGCCGCCTGAGCCTGTGAGTCATGGGCCCGAGGGGCACAGCAGTCGGTCTCTGGCTTTTCGAAACATCTTTGACTATCTGACTTCACCACCACACAGGATAATGGTGAAGCACTTCGTGCTGAATCATAACAGCAGTGAATCACTACAGCGTAAACATTGTAGGTAAAATATCAGAGTGTAGATTTTAAAACAAAAACCTGAAGTGGGAGCACAACCAAAAAGCGCAACAAACCACCTATGTATGCGCTTGTGTGTCGTTGGTTACGAGATTTGATTGTTTTTTTATTGCTAGTCTTCTTTTTGTTAAAATAAACCAGAAATAAATATTTAATTATCCTTCAAAAGTTACTACAGTCATGTAAGTGGTAGTTCTTTTGTGTTATTTTCCCCGATTTTTCGACCCCTGTTGGCATGACTACTCACTTGGCGAGCCAGCCCTAGGTGAAGTGTATTTTGGGAACACACGTGGTCTCAGGTGCATTCTTCAGTAAATGTCATTTGCGTTTGCCGTCTGACTATGCCTGACTGACAAAGTGGGCTGTGAGAGATACATTGTGTGTGGATATGCCTTATGCTGTGGTCGGCAACTTTTACTCAAGTGTTTTCTGAAAGCAAGGTGATTCTACATTTTACGGAGCTGCTCGCAATATAGAAAGCACCGATAGACCACTTGCAAAAATAAGTCGGCACCTGCTGGCCGGAATGGACAATTTGGAAACAAAGCTAGAGGTCTTTATGCGTACTTGAAAGGACGTGAAAAGACACATGTGCCACCATGTTGGTTTTGTAGTTCGCTTCTGAAGTCTCTTAATGATGACATGCTTTGATGAAGGTGCCCTGTCACTTGTAGCTTCGTGGCTGCAATCTGGAAATTAAGCGCAGTAATGGCTTTTTGTGCGGCCTTCAGTGTCTTGCTTCAATAGAGGACTTTTACCCACCCCGAAGTACAAAGTTTTCCACCAAACTGCATTTCTGAAATGTGCTGCAGAAGTTTTGCGAGTGTCCTGTTGTGGAAATCTCATCCACAAGTCAAAATAAGGCTCCAGAAGTAGGGGGTGGGGGTGGGGTGGGGGGGGGGTTCAAGGAACCCTGCAGCACTTGCCACCGACTAATCGTAGTGTATTTCCAAGTGAAGTATATTGTCCCAGCAATCTCCTCCCACAAGAATTTTAAAAATCCATTCACCATCACCGAATCTACGCAGGATGAAAAATCGCGCATAATCGTTCCCTCTCAGCTTGACTGCGGACTACGCCACGGGAGCTGTGCGCTCTCGCCCAGAGAGGGAGGCAGCTCGTGGCGTTCTCTTCGGTGGCCTTCGACATATCACAGTCTGGGGAGTTTTCTCCTTTTCTCCGCAATGTGGAGGGGTCTATTTCCGATCTGATGCAACAAAAAAGCAGGCGTTGCTGCCTGCTTGCTAGTGCGCGCTCAGGCTGGTAGGGCGTTCTTGAAGCAATAAACGTTTGTTTTCGAGTGGTCTGGCTGAAAGGGAAGTATTTAGTTCGTCACTCAAACTTCGCGAAACTTCGCGGGCACGCAAAACGCAAAAGAAACGCCAGAACTTTTCAAAATATTCAGGCATAGAAGAGGTTGGTGCACAGCGTCGACGACGGCGGATCATCACGTGAAATGTGGGAAATAAGCCGTGAAGTTGACCAGCAACAGCCAATTGGACAGCCACCAGTGAAATAACGTAATTACAGCAGTGCCAGTGGTGCATGGTGAGGGAAATGAAGAGGGCGTAGTTGGTTTTTCGGCGTCTTTCACCGCGATTTGTGTGCTTACCGCTTCCCGTGCACGTGTAATGTTTGGCTCAGGTATTCCTGGCTGTGTAATCTAAACGTCGTGCAGGTTTATTTGCACTGCTCAGAGCATGTTGCAGAGTCCCGTAAGGGTGGGGGGTTGGGTAGATGGAGATTACAGGAACATTGCCTTTCATGGTAGGCTGATGTCTGTGTCACCAAACGCTGCCCCAACAGTGTTAGTTTTCGCTTGCTTAGAGGGGGCTTCAGGCAGAAAATGGTGAAATCCCTCTTGCTAGGTTAAAGTGCCAGCCTGTTTCTGCTGCTATGGGCTGGCTCAGGAGTTGAAGGTTGATGCCTGCTGTACGAAACATCCCGGTGCCTGTAAAGCACACAAACACAAATCTACTGTTGTATCTTTTCCAGACGAAAAGCGGAAGAAGAAACAAGCGGCCAAGAAACGAAGTCGAGATTCCTTGCGACTAAAGAAAGGGCGGCAGAATGGGCGGGCAACACCCCACGTGGAGAGCGAGCAGCAGGCTGCGCCGGAGCCCCAGGCATCTAGGGTGGCTAGGAAGCGGAGCCGAGTCCGCCCACAGTGCCAGAACGGGCAGCCGAATGGGCACGTGGGGCCCCCCGACCTCGAGCAGGCCACCCAGGGGCCAGGAGCCGAGCCAGGGCACCAGGCCAGGGGGCCCCCGCCCATGAAGCAGGAGGACCAGCATCGCTCGGAGGACGATGCACCGGCTGCCAAGCGGCGCAAGGCAGGGGGACCCAAGGGTGCTGCGGCGGCTGCCAGGAAAGCTGCGGCCAAGCGCAGGAAGAAGGCCAAGCGTCAGGCGGCCAGGAGGAAGTCCTACCAGGGGGAGGAGAGCGCCGGTCCCATGGTTGACAGGCCCAGTTTTTCCATGCCCAACAACTGGCGCAACAGCACCTTCTCGGGCCACCACTGAATGCTAGGACGTTTGCAGCGATGGGGAAAAAAAAATTGCTTCCTGTTAGGTGAAGTTCGAGGCACGATTCACCACTGCATGTCTCACACTAAATGTAGGCATGTGCAAATTAGGAATTTCAATACGGCTCATGCTGTGAGAACTGAGAAGAAAAAAAGTGTGTGCCCGGCTTCCTTTCTTGTTACCGTTGTTAGCGCCAATGCGATTTTGGATTTTAAAAATGCCTTTTTTTGTTTGTTTTTCAAAGGCCAAGATCTCTTAAAAACCTGGAAAACATTAATTTATATTTAGCAGACTTTTAGCAATCTTGCACATTGTGGGACCATAGAAGTTTTGTAAATTCTCCGAGGTTTTGTAGCGAGGTTCTACTGTACTGGCAAGTTACAGCTTGTGGTCCCTTGTGAAGGGCTTTTGTTGCTGTTATTGATACCATAAATCTGCACAGATCTGTTCTTGCAAAAGTAACGCGAAATTCTGGCCACTATTGTAAAATCGCCAGTAGCCCATTGAAAGATAATCTACTCTGGTGGTTGACATTATTTCCTCTTTCTCTCCCTTGTTTCTTTGCAAGCACCTTTGACTATTTTTAGTTGTATGCTAAAAGATAGATCACTACTCTCACTTAATTTTCTCCCATGTTAAACCTTAAGCCACCATCAAACTTTTCTTTGTAAACGAATGCATGCATGCATGTGGACATTTTCTGTGCAGGTATATACAAAAAGAAAATGGCGGTGCTTTCTTTGCCCTGTCGTAGTGAATGAAATAACACGGTATGTGCTGTGCTTAGCTTCGCAACTGTTTTTAAAGCAGATTTAGCACACTTAGTCGCATCGACCGTATAAAATTGCCTCCGAAGATGGGAATTGCATTCTGTGTTGTAAAAAAAGGCAAATATATTTTCCACTCGCTGGATACAAACCTGCAACGGGGGAATATGTGCTCCTTTCATTGGCCAGCTGACCAGTATGCCAACGGTGTCCACAACACTGAAATAGCCTGAGATGTCGGCCGTAAGATGCTGGCATCTGGTAATGGCCGAGTGTCTCTCGAATTCCTTCGGTTTAAGCATTTCCCTGGAAATTTGAATGCACTGTACATTAAGTACAGGTCGCAAGCTCATTCATTTTTGGGGACACCACTTTGGCATTCATATACAAGCACCTGAACAGGTGTTTCCCCCCCCCCCCCCCCCTCCCCCTTATTTCATTAGAAAATGGAGCAAACTGGTCGTTTATGCGAGTGTTACTTCACAGCAACAGCCAAAGAGTACTTGAAGTCTGACTTTTTCACAAACTACCACTTCTCAGGTGAGGCCACTCAGTGTAATGGCATTTATTAAAATACAGTCAAAACTCAACTTAACAAGGTCACTGGAAGCAACAAATCGTTCTGCTTAACCTGGAACTTCAAAGAAACTTCAAAAAACAAGCATAAATTGAGGCTACAGGCAACTGGGGGGAATGTGAATTTGCTCGTTAAATTGTGAAATCCGTAAGATCGTGTAAAATCGAGGTTCAGCTATATAATAAACACCATCCACTGCATCCATGAATGAAAATCACCTCTTCCAGAGAAGAAAAAGTGCTGAAAAAATCTTCCAGTGGGGGTTGCCCAGGGTTTGGGTGCATTTGCACACCAGAAGTCCATGTACTGTCAGCTCTAATTAATTGGGTCAAGCCTAGAGAGACTGGGGGTTAATTTACTTCGGTTAATTCAACCAAATTTTAGTGCTTCGACTGTAGTACAGCAATGGAGTGATTGTGGCTAGAAAATGGTACAGGAAGGGGATACAAGTCATTTAGGTGCTAGCTGCCTTTGACTATTCTGGACTGGCCAAATGACCAGTGAACAGTGACCAAATTTGTGAAAGGCACAAAATTGCCATGGTTCTCAAATTACATTTAGCATGTTTCCAATTCATTTAGCATGATCAAACTTCATATAGTCATGCTATCATTCTTTTGCGGAAAGATCGTAATCTGCTTAAAAATATTCGCATTGTAACTCATTATGTGGCCACTTTTCAGCACCCTGGGAAATTGGAGAAAGTGCAACATCCTATCGAGTGTACAAGTGCACAGACAAACGCGTTTTTTAAAAATTGCATGGAGCACCAGTGGCACTGTGAACCGACTAGTAATCAGAAATATGTGGAACTCTGTACGAGTATAGTCTTAGATGTGGCACACCATTCAACTTTGTTTCTTGGTATGTTTATTACAGCTCAAGATACAGCAGTCTTCCATGAATGAAGTGCTTTAAAGTAGAGGGCAGCCCAGTATTCTTCGACCATGTTAACTGCAGGGGTGTGAAACACTGTCATTCTTTCGACAGAAGAAGTGGTACTATATGCTTTCAGACACACTCGAGAATGCACGTTGAAGGGAATTTTACACCCCCACCTCCCCCCTCAACAAAAAAAAAAAAAAGGAAGGGGGACAAGTCTCCACTGTTTGCTTTGCATGTACATATTTGCGACAGTTGCAAATAGTACTGGCATTCCAACCCACACCCACGGTTTCCACAGCAGGAATTGGTTAACCACTATCATTGATTGCACTTCTGATTTGACAGTGGAACTGTACTAGTTTCATACACCGTTAAGAAGTCAAGGAGGCAGAATGATAATTCTTCATAGTTTACAGACTGCTTTATTTCAAGAAACAGTACTTTCACACCCTCAGCCAGCTTGGCCGAAAGGCGCATTTTCACGTTCACATTTTATGTGTTTGATGACCTTGTGAAAGTTCAGCTACAATTTTTTCGCGTGAGTAACCCTGGGATTTTACAGTACACGATTGAATCAAAATTGCCTGTGGCTTTTTTATTTTTATTCCAAGAAATAATGATGATTATTCTTCATTTGAAGCGGGCCATGTCAGG
Source organism: Haemaphysalis longicornis (assembly GCF_048455015.1). Taxonomy (NCBI): domain Eukaryota; kingdom Metazoa; phylum Arthropoda; class Arachnida; order Ixodida; family Ixodidae; genus Haemaphysalis; species Haemaphysalis longicornis. Next base: position 249,346,036 of record NW_027526203.1, on the reverse strand, counting down.
GTTGGGGAAAGTGGGTAAAAGAGGTGGGAGTATCTACAATCTCTCGCCTGTCCCCGTGGTACATGCAAAAGTCCACAGGGACTTCCCAGTCTCCTTTTGGTCTGCCTGGCTTAGGGAAGGCAATGCCCACTCCTGGACGGTCTTCATGTTCAGAGGAAAATGGCTTTTTCTTCTCTTCGCTGCGAGCCCCAGGCACTCTCTTAGCATATGGTGCTTTGTGGGCCTAGTCAGTGCGTGGCACAATGAGCAGGTCATGGCAATGGATTTGGTGTGGTTCGCGAGGGTTAGGTGTGTTGGGCGACAGGAAAAAAGCTATTTGCCAGAGTTCTTGCATGCTGTGAGCATACCTGAAATGAACGCATTGATACCACTTTCATGAAGGTCTGTACTTAATTGCTCAGTGTTTTGTCGCAGATAAGTTGCACTAAGGTCATTATTAGCGTCGTATGTAAGGAATCAGCGAGTACATTTAGTGAATTTTATCTCGATGCCATCAAATGTTCCAGCCCGCTGCTTACACCCAGTGCATTTTTTAAAATGGCATTGCAGACAAGTATTTTACTGTTACAAATGTGCTAAATGGACACTTGTGGGGCCCGCTGGCCGCTAAATTATCAAATCGAATAGTAGTCAAGGGTACACCATTATGCACACTGCCACCATTACATTTCAAGATGCATCGCCCTGAAAAGTTTATGCACCCTGGTGTTTGGCATGATCCCAATTTTCCTCAAGATTGAGAAAAAAAGCACTTCAGCAGTGTACTTTCATGGGCAGTACATTAAAAGGATTGCAGAAGCCAGGGAAAAACATAACTCAAACATGTTTTTAGCTGCAAGAGTGGCAACAAGCTTTCATGGTGCTTGGGAAGTGGGATGGTGCCAAACTCATTAACCTGTACCATAACTATGTGAACGAATTTCCAAGGATCCCGTTAAAGTTTACTTATACAGGACTTAATAAAGAGCACTCTTTTTGAAAATGACCCCTGCTCCAACGTGCTTTTTACCTCTACCCTCCAAAGGGTTCTGTCGCGATTGTTAGTGTCAACAGAAAACTCCTGTGAACAAATAAAAGTTACTGGCGCTGCCAGGAATCAAAGCTGGAACGAATAGAGAAACGGAGCGAGGGCCCATTGTCTTACCGATTGAGCTACGAGCCCACACAGAGACAGGGGAGACAGACGGTGCACTCACCGAGCACGTGATAGCGTTGCGCGCGTGGCGCTGTGCTGCTGTGTAGCAGCCGTGTGCGCGCCTTGCGCATGCACTAGGAGTTATAAAAATTAAAGGAAGCTCACACTAATGCATGGCATGTCACTTCTACTCCGTCTCTGCCGTCGATCTCGTCTCCGTCAGTGGCGGTGGAGACGGAGGAGAAGTGAGATCGTCTAACACCAGGTTTGAGCTTCCTTTAATTTTATAAAGAAAGTTTCCACACATGTGCTTCAAATACAGCTCAACCAACCACCATTCATGAATCGTGCGCTGATTTAAATTTAGCAAAGAATATCTCCTTGAAGTAATGAATGGTGTGGTTAAATGCATTTCACTTGTCTCTGGTTTCCCTCTGTAGAACCACCTATGTGAATTCAAGTGACGTCGCATGGGTAATCATTGGGGTGTTGTTTACAGCTTCGCTTTCCAACCACCTTCAGAGGATGGACTGGCATGCATTTTTTTTTTCTCTTTCTTCTAGTTACTGACTTGGCACACACCCCCATTTGCATTGCCAGGTGAAGAGAACATAAGCGGGGGCATACTTTGCTACTCTCCTAATGCTGATTGTGCAGCACAATTAGCATGTTTGTGTGAAGTTCACCATATGGCAGGATGCACAGTGCATTTTGTCCAGCTGCCATGCACAGGTGCTTGAATGTTGCCGAGCATGCGAAGCCATGCTTGTGCATGCTTGTTGCCCCTGCGCATGCACAAAGGGGCAGCCACGGGGATTCACACTTGCCTGAACGGAAAAGATACCAGCAAAGACTTTGCTCGAGCAGCCTTTCAAGAGAAAGGCAACGCCAAGCCTTTGAGCAGTCGGCCATTTTGTGTATCATCTGTTGGTCGAAAACTTGAGTGTACAAGACACACACAAACTACAGCCAACAGAGGCAACTAATGCTTTTGCATTAAAATTTCGTAAATCTGTTCCCTCACCCATAGTATCAGACCCAAAGCCAATTTGACCACCTTTGAAATTTAAAGACTTGTCACAAGCCATCTCCCCCTAACAAGCATGGCCCAAAGACGGCGATGCAATTTTAAAACCGAGTCTAGATTTACGAGACATCAATGTGGCAGCTGTTTGTTGACCGCGAGGCACAAATTTCAATGCAGAAATTTTTCTACCTCAAAGGCTCCAACCACTCGGGGTGCAAACAGAGTTTTGTCTGTTTTGAAGCGTCCACTTCGAGCGAGCCCAGAGTGGCCAAGGGCAGGTGGCATGCATGCAATGTAAGACAAGTTAGTTTCTGGGCAGTGGTACAGCTAGATTCCTCGCAACCAGAACTATGACACGTCTTAAAAGTGGTGCAAAATGACCCCCCCCCCCCCCCCCCTTTTTTTTTAATGTCCACAACTCTGAATTTTGTTCCTTGTGACAGAAATGGGAAAGGTCATTATGCATCTAAGGTTTTCTTCCGTTGTGTGTTGCTCCGCTGGAAATGAGCTGTTGCCTGTGAAACCAGAATAGACACTCGGACTGTCTTCACGAAAGGCAAAAAGGTGAGAGCACCCAACTTGTCTTAATGAGAGCTGGTTAAACTTTGATTGGAATTTCTGCTACATGGTCAAGGAAAATTACTGGCAGCTTACTGCACCAGGTGAGTCATTGAATAACACTGGTGATGACATAAACTGCGAACTGCCAACATGTTGCAAGAAAAAGATGCACCAGTCAAGCATGCATCCCCAAGCAATTTATTTCATGCTGGTTCGGAGACATTTGTAAGTTGTCCACTGGAATTCACTTGAGGCAGACGAAGTGCCACTTGTCCACTGCGAGAAAAGAAGACACAATTTGTTGAAGAGGTCATGAGGGCAAAATACAACTTTGTGTAGCTTCAAAGAACTAGCTCATGGTAACTCACTCAGTACCGTCCCATCCATGAGAGACAGGTTTTTTAACAACAAAAAAAAGCGCTACTTGACGCCAGTAACTTGCAGCAGTAACATTAGGGGGAACACTAAAAATACAGCTATCAGTGTGGGAGTGCACATTAGCATTCAAGTCGTACAATAATCTGGAACTACAGGGCCCACTACAATCACCCACTATGTTCCTTGGCTGTGGCTTTGGTCAGCAGCCACAAAGGCATAAAAAGACCTTGCGACATCACAAGGACCTGGCAAGAAAGTGGCTCGCGACTCACCACTGCTTCATCTATTTAGATAAAATTGGTATCACTGTTTTTGGGAAAAAGTCTTTTTAATGGACAAGACTTGTACTTAGTCTTCATGGTACCTTGAGAACAAGTCGGAGCAATTTTGAACCGAGGCACAAATCAAGGTAGATAACGCATGTACCTAAGGCCATTTCTTGTTCTACACTCAGTACATTCAATACTGCTGTGACTGACAAATCTGACTTTTCGCAATTCATGTGCATGCTTATGCACTGGATAGCCCACATCAAAACTGTCCAAATGCACAGAGAGTACCACCAGGAGCACCATAGGCATGCCTGTGGCTCTTGTGCTTGCATGCTGTCCCTCAAAGCACACCTCCCACGCATGCGTAGGAGATGTGCCCCTATGCATTTAGTGCTATGCATTGCATTTAGTGCTATGCATTTAGTGCATCCTACTAAGCACATCTCCCACACATTTAGTGTATGCCAAGTGCCACATGACTACTGTTTTAACTCTGGGCGGAGAAACATCGAAAAGCGAGGGTTGCGGGGGTTTGAACGAGTCATGATTCGCAATACTTCTACCATTAAAAGTACAGTGTAGACCATTTATAACGTCCCCGCTTATAGCGCAGGACTGGACACAACGCAGGCTTTCGTGACCAAACGGTTTGCCTCCTATAGAACTCAATGCATAAGCATGCCGCTTAAAACGCGGTTGCCCAAAGCACACTACTGTTTATAGTGCGGTTTTTCGGCGGGTTGCTGATCGACCGGCGCAGCTGGGGCATTGTTTTATGGTCGCAAAATGAAAAAAGAAAAGAAGGAATGAGCCCTCTCATGCAGCGCACTCTCCCTACTCTCTAACTTTGACACAGAAAAGAAAAATAATAGCACCCTTGTTCATGTGTTCCATTTGCACTCGCGTGATAACAGCAACTGCCCTTCCTCTTAGCACACCTCTGAAGATAGCGAGCTCCTCATGCGAGGTAACTTATTTCTGTTACAGTTGTACCCCACTAGAACAAACTCCGCTTCGATGAAATGTTTCCAATTCCCCGTCAGATAGCCATAGAATTCAATGCAACAAATTCCTCACCATAACGAACCGTTTGTCCGGCTTGTTTTCGCTTCAGTGAAATTTTCACTCAGTGGGGTTGAATGTTAACATTTATTTTGTGATAAAATAAGCTTAACACCAAGAGCATGCTTAGTTTCACTGGTTTCACCGAAAACGTGCGCCATGCGCCCACATCAACACCCATAAACATAAACAAAGTCATAGATGGATGCCACTGTTTGCTGGTGATAACGATGTGGCTGGCCGTCTTTACACAAGCCGAGGCCCTATTCGCGAAGCCAGAGCTACAGCCAATCCATAGCCAGTTGAAATCAGGCGAATGTGCCCTACTGCCGCTGCATTGTCATGTACGTTGTCATGCAGCTGTCACTGCAGTTTTCCTTCTATCAATCTTGAAAGTCAAAAGCAAAAATAATGTTTTTGTGTTTAGTCTTGAACTCCCATCATCCTATGTCAACCGATGCAAGCGCAAGTGGCTTGCCTGCCAAGGTCAGATGCCGCCATGCCCAGTAATGGGTGCCATTCCACAAGCGAGTGGGGGGCTTCCTATGGCCTTGCAGCTATCTCGTGTAACCGGCTCCGTAAATGTGCCTTGTTGTACAGCAATATGTTTTCCGACTGCGTTGCCACTGTGTCCTTAATAATTTATTCACTATTTTAAAACCAGTTGTTTCTCATGAAGCACTACGACATGAAGACTGCGACGTGTACAGCCGTAACTACGTTAATCCTTTTTGTTTTCCCATAGCAATGTTAAGAAGCTAGTATGCATTAAAGGAGTACTGACACGAAATTTCTATGCTGAGGTAACTTCGGCAAAAGCATCTTCTGTATATCTCCCACGAAGTTTCAACAGCAACCGGTCAGTATAACATATTTTAAATAAATTTTAATCTTTGCACGCACGAGAAAGCTCAGAACGGATACTTTTTAAACATCAGCAGCATGACACGTTGAGCGCTTCACCCCAAACTGTCAACGTCAGGGCTCCTATGACCTAGCCAAGGTGCTGGCTCCTGTTGGTGCACGCTGCTTCGCCTTCTGCATCACGTCACAGTTTTTGGAACTGACGTCATGCTGCCCAGCGTGAGCAACCACGGCCGGTCTGCACGCGTGCGCACAGATCCAGACCTGCCGTGGTGCAACGAGAACAGTGACGTCAAGAGCGCTGTACTGTTATAGCGGCAACCTTGGTGTTCGTTTCATCGAAAGGGTAACTGTCACGAATAAACGACACTGTAAATAATTATTTACACTGTGATCGACCATCTAACGTGGCACTCTATATTACTGGGCTGGCAGGCACCCATAGCAGTGGGGGGCGGGGTAACAAAAATTCCATGCCAGTACTGCTTTGATGCAAAGACGTTCATACGCAAAAACGTCTAATGCAATTTGCAGTCAGTTATTTTATCTTCTGTATCTCATTTGCAGTAAATAATTTAAAATTCCCGCACCCCTACTGAAAACACTGCATGCTGCATGGGGCTGTTTTAGGCAGTTTGGATAAAAGCCCCTTATAGTTTGCAGGCCACCACATGCCTGTCGCAACAAACGCAGTGTCGGCCAAAAGCTGGTGAGGGTAAGATAGGCTGCCAGTGAGCATACTAGATCACAATAGGCCAGCAACGGCACATGTGGTGCACTTCTTAAATTGTGTCTTCAGTTAAGATGACAAAATATGCATCTGGCAACTTCATAACAAATTGGTACACACAGCAACATCACAGCCCTAATACCGTATGCTGTGTAAAATAATTATTCCTGTAGTTTTTATCCAACAGCACAACAATTTGGTAACAATCACCACCTAAGGGTGGCCCCTATCGTAACTGTCAGAGCTCTTAGTAACAGAAACGGCAAAATCATGCATGCTATAATGCCGTTTTTCCTCCTCTCTCTCTGCACGGAGAGTGCAGGCGCTCAAAGCTCACTCCATTCTGCAGTGCACACAAGGTCAACCTACCCACTGGGTCCATGCCAGCATCAGGGCCGGGCTCCGGTGTAGACTTGACAATGGAAGAGGCCTCACCATCGCTAATCTGGTGGGGGCTTCCAGGCAGGACGGTTGAGCTGTGAAGAAAGCATCCGAACACTTCACATCCCTTTCTGGGCAGACAATTATCTGAACGGCGGTTCGTTCATTCCACAAGCAAGTACCTTTGGGCTGCAATCTTAAGCTGGATTTAAGCACTCATTTGTGTTTTGTTTGGTGTCTGGGACCCCCCTCTTGGCCCCAATGCCTCGATTTACACACTTTGCCGGTCATGGGGGCAGCCACCTTGGCCAGCGGCATGGTCACGTGCATGCTAGCCTCCTCGCTGGCTGTGCATGGTGTGCCGTACCCCGAATACCACGTGAATTGTGAATGAGGACACCGGAGGACGGACCCTCATTGGTCTCTGACCAGCACCCTCTTTCCACCGAGCCACGTTCAGACAGCACCGATCCTTTCCGTGGGGAGTTGCCTAGACAATTCGGTCAGTGTTGGTTGTTTTAGGAGTCCCTACTCTAATAACCACAACGTCGGAGAACTCAGTTGGCTCTACAGGACTCTGCTTTGAGATTTTATCTTGACCAGTCATCGGGAAGCTGCCCTTCCTACAGCCACGAGGACGGATATCAGAGTCTGGGTCCCCGCAGCTTGAATCAGCGAAAAGGGCACACCTCCCCACGAGCAACAGTCGTGTTGTCTGGTACAGGCAAACCCAGCGATAACGAAATCCTGCGAGTACAAAATTCTCACAGCAACAAAATACTTTCGGATCCCCAGAGAATGTTCATAGAAGCCCATGTATTTCATATCTCACGGCAATGAAATGTTTTTGGAAAGCGATCCCGCGTTACCGAAATTCGCTGCCAGTCCAATTGGCATTTTATCTCCTCTGTTGTGGCTAACAGTGCCCAAAAAGTGCTCAAATGCATTTTTTTCGGACTCAAAGTGCGTAAACTTCTGCCACGGAACGCTTGCATGGCCGCCGCCATATTTGTTTACATCAAAGCCTGTGCAACAGGCGGCTGTGGAGGCAGCCTTCCAGTGACACCACCAGGGGCGACACATGGTGACCCATGGCACGTCTTTGGCTTGAGCTACGCTAGCCGGCTAATGCTGAACAGTGTGTGTGCGTTCGTTGTGTGACAATAGAGAGCTTTAGCATAGTGGCTAGCATACGCTAATGCTACGGCGGCGGGTTACCAGGACCTGACTGTGCATGCCCGCCGTCCCTGAGGAACGAGTGCACACCTGCCCAGTCAGGTCCCGGCACCCGCCGCTGTAGCGTTAGTGTGCGCTACCCGCTATGCTAAAACTCTCTAATGAGTGTGCGGCAATCGGCACGTTTGCTCTCAATCAAAAGGGGATGTTGTTATTGCGATGAGATAAAGCAGCTATCATTGCCCAAGCCAGTGGCCCAAGTGGAAGAAGGGAGGATAGCGCCAACGAGTTTGGAACCGCCTACAGTTTGGCTCGCTCTACCATTTCGAAAAGCAAGGATGCCACTCTTTAACGTGCACAAAACAAAACAGTGACGGCTGTGGCCTTTCTAGACATCCACAAAGCGGTGCTCACTTAGTTTTGTAGGTAGAGTTGAAACAACGATCGGTGCCACTGTCTGGCAATGTTCGTCAACAGAAGAAGCTGGACTTCGCCTGCATGCTCGGACATAGTTCGTACCAAGGACTAGGGAGAAAACCGTGCAGAGAAGGTGAACCGGTGGGATGTTTTGAATGTGTTTGACACGATTCGGTAGTTCTTAGGCATGCACGACTAGCAGTGAAGCACGTAGTATGGGAGCTGAACTGTGAAGTTACTACAAGGTAAGGCTCACACAATAATATAACCGACTTGCGCAAATAAATTTTCGGTGTGCAAGCAATTTTCTTGTCATTTATGTTTCCTTCTTGCGGCAAGGAAATTCCCGCGAAAGCGAATTTTTTGGCTTCCCCTGGTGGATTCGTTATTGCAGGGTTCGACTGTATGTACCAGGCAATAAAGTCTCAACTTTGATTGCCAGAGTGTCTACCGTGCGCAAGTACACGAACCTGTGCACGAGTCTGCGGATTCCACTGGGTAAAGTGTATGGTCAAGAAGCTGCTCTCCAGTTGCTGTACTGCTTTGTTGCTCTAGTTGCTCTACTGTATGGTCAGTAAAGCAGCTGCTCTACTGCTCTCTCTAGTGGAGCTAGCCGGGGTTCTCTGTATCCTGTACGATAGACCACAGGTGATAGCAGACAAGAATGACAGAGGGCACGTCTTTTACCAGTTCAATGGACTTGTGTCGGCACGCTGCATCAGGGCCTTCCAGTACCCGTGAGTCTCGGCGATGATCTTTTCTGCAAACTCCTGCACGGGACCAATGTGTCGACATAAGTGCTTTGCACATCCACCAGGGCATCAAACCAAGCACTGCGACCAAGGCTGGCTTTGCACACTGTGCCCTTGTCTAGTCCTAACCTGGTATCCCAAAGGTCACGCAATAAAACCACACACTGCATGCGCTACTTGATTTTATAATGCTGCAAGCACATTGCTACACCCGTGCAACAAATAAACAAATACACATCATTTGGCAACTCTGTGGAAATTACTGCAAACAAATTTTTGTCCCCTGCTCAATATTTTGGGAGGCCAATTGAAAGTGCAGGCTATGAATGTTCTGCAGCTACTAAATCTGACGAGATAGGCAATAAAAAATGAAAGGGGGGGGACTGCCCTTAGCGCTGTCTTGTTTAGTGTGCAGTCATGATATTTCTTCGTCTTCTCTCCAAAAAAAACCAAGCCTTTGCATTTGAAGTCACAGGGTGCCTTTGTGAAACAAGGCAAGCTACAGAGCTCTACACACAGCATGAAAAACGCAAAGACTCAATGCCAAGCGTCAAACATTAGCAGGCATGCTAGTGTGTGGCTACAATTACTAAATTGCACTTGCAACACCATTGCAAACTAGCACAGCAGTAATATATGCAATGCTAAAAGCAAGTTTAGTGCAACAATATTCTGCTCAGATTTTCGCGAAGGCAATTCATGAAGTACGCAGCATGTATGGAGTAAATGCACACACTCTGACAACACTATTCCTCCTACGCCAGGAATGCTCGGCAGTAAGTGAGGGCAGACATATCAGGTCGTGCTTGCATTCATAGAATTTCTTACTAAATACACTAGAGAGGAATTTGGCGCTAGCATCTATGCAGCTCATACTAAGGCTGTCTGTGTCGTCATAGGCCATCATACCGTGCGCTCGCCTTAGTTTTGTCGTTGGCTTGGATTGACACATTTTGGTGGCCATATATTCGAACACTGCCACAAAAACTAAAAAAATGGTGTGCTGTTATATAAGTGAAAAATGAAACAGGCTGCCTTAAAGCTAATAAAAAAGGGGGAAAAAAATGCTTATTGTTGCCGGAACAGTTGTTCCTACTATTCCTAGGCCAAGTTGGTAGTTGACAACAATGTTATATTTCGGGGAAAACTCATTAGAGACTCTTATTTTATTAATCTTACCATAATTTCAAATAATAAGTTGTTTGAAGAGCCTGGAAGTTTTTGAGTGTGCCTATAAAAACGTCGCCTTCGTGGTGAACCGGTGCACCGACCTTGTTGCTGAGTGAGTTGGTTCATACTTGAAGAAAAAAGAAAACGTAAACGTGGCGTTAAACAGTCGTGGATGGAGACAGGATAGGACGGACACAGGCACCCGTATCTGTCGTATATATCTTGTCTTCGTCGAAGTACGTTTGGTTTCTTTGTGTTTTTTTGTCAGCTACAACTTTCGCGGTGGCATATTACCCGCTCAGTCATACGTTCCTTCGACTTCGGCATGACCCACATTAGGCACGATCATGCACTGCCTGCTCTTTCACCGAACACGCAGTTGCCACGGCTCACGGCTACCACAGAACAGGGAGGAGTTCAGCTACCTCGTAGCTTGTGGACGTGTTAATGCATAGTGAAAAAAGCAACCCCCCCCCCCCTTCTCCCAGAAATAAAGGAACGATTAAGAATCCAATTGTCACGCCAAGCCCAAGCCAGAAGCTGTGGTCTTCCCATAATCCCCCATGTCGACATGGATTCCTAGGTGCAGTTTCGTCCCTAGTATGAGGAAACTGGGTCATGAGGTTGACATAATAGAGTGTGTACTTTTCTTACTGAGCACGCTGCAAAGTACACAGCGAAGATGAGGACATTCATCCATGATGGATGGGGGAAGTAGGTAGTGCCCTCTAGGCGCAGTGGTTGGTATGTGTGTGTGTCTGTGTGTGTAGACTGGGGAGTGAGCGCGGGGGAGCGTGGTGTGCACGGTTGTACTGAGAGTCAGTATGAATAAACTCTAACAACGCATTGCAGAGTTGGAACAATTTGCCATACTTTGTTGATATTAATACAGCAGTAGTAGTGCCAAAGCCATGGCGTTTGAACAACATGGTCAGTGGGATTTAAGGGCATTGTAGCATTCTTTCTCTTCCCTGCACACTGTAGATTTGGATGATTCATTGGGCTTCGTTAACGTTAACACTGTGGTAGCAATGCCAACAATGTGGCAATTATAATTAGCATTGCGCAACGACAAGAGGGGACAGCCTCTTGGCTTCAAGAATGCATCATGTGTGGACCTTACCGCAAGCTGCTCTCTTGACATGGGAACAAGAGGAGAACGAGTGGTTTCTGCTGAGCTCGGAGCACAATCTCGCTGCTGCACGTGTGGTGCCTGTTGCTCCGCTATTCCATCAGTGAGTCAAACCAACTCGATCTCTAGAGTGTTGTTAAACACTTTGCTCCAATGTTATTGCTATCGCCTACAATTTGTCTGTACGCAGTATAGTATTTGAACCTCGTAAAAACTGCTGCCTGTGACATTTTACCCTGCTGCGTCCAGCCTTTGTCAGCCTCCATGTGAATAGACCCGCCACAAGCCAGCATTCGCACAGCATGTTTGCTGAGCAAGGATGGCTGCGGAGTTGGGAAAAGCTAGTTTGGATACAACCCCCCACAACGTTTACCAGTCAAAGTATTTCACGTTTCTGAAATACTAAAAAATGATGAATAATATACGAATGAAAGTTCTTTGCTGCAAGTCACATGCATTTTCTCAAACACCATGCAACACATTTTTCTGGCCTGGCTTTCTCGCAACACACCGTAGTAGCGCTTGAAAAAGAAAAAGGGGGCACAGCTTGCACTAGTGGTGCAAGGCTGGAGAAACAGCAGAGCTGGCTGCTCCTCTCCCTTCGTAGGAGACCCGGCTGTTGCACCTCACGTGGATTTCCAAACTTGCCGCCGAAAGTTCTCCACGACTGGCAGGCCCAGATCGTTTTGTCTGGACCACATTTGCATGCACTAGAACTCGCGGCCAAGTCTAAAACCAACGCCCATGCTACGAACCCAAAGGAAATGCTGTGCGTCCGGAATGTGATGATAGCTCCATCGAATAGACGCCGGTTTCATAACACGAGGGACCCAAGTTTGATAGGGAAGCTTTTTTTTCCCTTTCCAGTTGGCTGCACATGTTATTGTTCCCCGCTGCTGCTAACCCCGTACCCCTCGGGTCTTTGGGTTGGCCCAGTGGTTACGTTGCCGGTTTTACAGCGTAAAGGTCCCGAGTTCGATTTCCGGGACCTCCCTAACCACATTTTTTTTCTTGAGGCTTCGAGGTTGCTTGGTGTGACAGACGGACAAAGCGTTGCCTAAACAGCTCTGCTGTTAAAAGCATCATTACTTCTCATAGATGTATGCTAACCATGCAATATGTTAGCTGAAGTGGAACACTACTTGCACATCAAATCTAAAAACCAAAAAGAGGTATTTCCGTCAATAGCAGCTCGAGTGAATAACCGACAGTTACAGTCTGTTTACTACCTTTGCAACAAGATATCTGGTTTTTTTCTGCGCCTGCGCGTTTAGCAGGCGCATTTTTTTTAAATGTAGTTGGAAGGACCTCAACGTATCAGACAACCAAACTTAGGGCTGAGAGTAACGTGGTTGAGTTATAGGAGATTCTGGTTTAGTACTACACCAGGGAGTGCTGTTTGTGCCCCAAGAGCCTTTCTAGCATGGTTTCACCCATCTAGTTTAGCCTCTCAGGTATCCAGGACAATGGTCACTTCCGGACCAGGTAGCCCTCCATACCCAGGATATTCAGGAAGTTAAAATAAGAAGTGCCGCGCAGGTCTTTGTTCTGGATGTGATCCTAATCCACCCCTTAAAATTGCAGACAGTGCTTGTCACTCTTTCTAACCGGGCAGCTTCGCGTTCTACCAGGAAAAACTGTGGATGCATTGCCGGTATCGTTTTAGAATTTGAACGAGAATAAGCTGTGCAAGCAGGCAGTGCAACATACAAAAATCTATGACACATGGCAGATCACAGACAAGCCCACCGAGTGAAGAAGCTGCTGTTAAGTTTCACCGGTTTCAACAAAATTTGTTGAGCAATGATTTTTTTTCCGACCCTCTTTTACTCGCATGAAAAGTTACTTTCGCAACATGGAACAGTTTTTTACAGCACAACTTCTCCCAAGACGGCTGTTGTGTGGAGTAAAAAAATCTGTTGAAAAAAAAAATTAATGGCTACTACACGGTACGCACTCCCAGTCCAACTTTCTCCATTCAGGATACAGCAGGTAGGGGTAAGCACACAATGTTTCAAACATTATGGTGAAACCTTCGTAACATACCCTGTTCTTGGCTTCGCCATTAAATGCAAACTGGTTCTCCGGCTTGCCATCGGGAATTTTGTAGATTCGGAACCATTCATTGGTGGCCTGTAACAAAATAGATAAGACATTATGCACTGAAGTGCAGTCTGTCGATCGAGCACTGCAACTGGGGGCAGAATTTTTTTTTTTCACCACATAATTAGCTTTGCAGGTACATGCCTATCATTAATGAGCAGTAATGCATGTACCGGCGCTTCTGAAAAGCACAATCTGCACAGGCATCAGAGGTATTTGGCATATAGTTAGGGGGTGAAAAATAGTACGAAGAGCTTTTACCCTTCCCTGCATAAAGCTTGCAGGCACTGCAACTGTCACAGCACTTTTGGTTGGGTCTTTGGGGCCGAAAAACGGTCAAAAAAAGCGTTTTCTGAAAAATGGCATTTTCGGCCTCGACGGCCATTTTTCTATCAGTCTGTAAATTTCCTCATCCAAAGGCACCATATTTTGTTGTTATTATACTATAATAGCATTTTAAAGTGCACCCTACAGCTCAGTTAGCGCAGAATTCGATGGTGAAACAGCACTTTTCTTGCAATGCAAAGCTAGCATTTCGTCCTCACCTATCTCGGCACCCGAAGCAGGAACAACTGTACTAATTCTTTTTGCTTCTGATACCGAAATGTGTGGAGAATACAATGTTGGAAACAAATTTTTCAAATGGAGGCTTTGGAAAATTATTATTGTGTTCAATCGGCACCGCCTGCGAGACATTTCTGGCAGAGCATGGGAGAAGCGAAGTTCACTGTGTTGTAAAACGACCAAAAATAGCAGAATCAAAAAAGTTCTTCCTACGTTGTATTCTTTAGTCATTTGTCTGCCTAGCCACGTGGTAATTGCCATTATGTATGGAGTGGTTATTTTGTAACTGTGACCAAAAATAATGGCAATTAATCATTAATTAACTCAAAGTATAATCAACTTACAAAAAATCTAAAACTCTATAATGCAGTGCAGTTTCATTAAAATTGGTTGGTAGATAAAAAAAATAGCTCAAGACCAGTCTGCCCCCTTAAGCTACACTTTTTCTAGTCTACTATGCACCAACTAAGGTTACAATTAGTGTTAAACACACACTTCATATAACGGGGTCTGTTGCTGCCACCCTGAACCAGATTGATTGCGGGAATTAACGCGCTGACGCTGCGCAGGCAATGAGGCTCAACTGCTCTGCCTTATCATAGATAATTATTAATTTTCTGCTGGAAAACTCAACTTGTCTAAATTTAGTGCTTGGTTCAAGTTAGGTGGCACACATTCCTTTTATGCTCGTTACATCTACACCACCACAAGATGCGCATGGGTAGCGAGCGTGGTGGTACAACAGGGCATAAACTGGCTGCGCAGGCTACTTGCCTTGAGAAGGCCCGGCATGTGCTTTTCAATGTCTCCGACATCTGAAAGGAAAAGAGGCCATTAAACCATTAGCTTCCGCATCAACGATACTTCACAGCCGACAAACCACTGATGTGTGATAAGTGAACGGGAAATGCTGCATAATGAGTGTGCATTGCTCAACCACACTACTAGGAAAGGCATTCAGATCTCCTTTAATGAATGAATGCACTAGCTCTACAGCCTAGCTTTCATTAAACTTTGGTGTTTGAAATGGGCACTCAAAATGGTGTCTTGCCAAAGTTTAATGAGCTGTGAAATTAATCCCAATGCGATGCATCAAAAAACTGCTTCGATTATTGCATTCCCCAGGGTTTATAGTATTGGAAAATATAAAGATTACAGTTTTAGACCAATACTGTTTTGTCTATTGTTTGAGCAAAAATGGCTAATTATCTCTCATTATCTTTGGAAATAACTGACCAGCTGAAAAAATAATGGCACATTTGAAATCAGTAGGAAAAAAGCAGCAAGACTGGCAAGTTTCACAGAGTTTACTTAAAAATTGAAAGAAGTTGTTTGAAGACCAGTGTCTCCCCCATGCTTTCGGAGGGCGGTACAGACGTTGCGGTAATACCCGGTGGAATGACGAACCAGCTACAACCGCTCGACGTGGCCATCAAAGAGCTATTTAAGGTCAGGCTGCGGAAGCATTACAACGACTTGCTGACGCTGCAAGATCACCAACTGACACTGACCAGGCGCATGAAGCGTGCTTCACTCAGCCAACTGGCAAATTGGTCGCTGCGGCATGGGCCGAGCTAATTGTGCGGGCCTTCTGCAAGTGCAGCATCTCGAATGCGCTGGACGGAAGTGAGGACAGTGCACTGTGGGAAGAGGACAGTGACAAAGAGGACAGTGATGTCGACGACGATGAGTGAATATTGAACATGCTACGACCAGCATCGTAATCGTAATAAAGTACATGTTGTAGTCTCAGTCGAGTACATTTTTTACTCGGCTTACATTCGAGGTAAGCTTCTTTTTATTTTCTGACCTTCTGAATTTCGGGGGTCGGCCTAGATTCGAGTAGATCCGGTAAACAAGCATGGTCAGCAAAAAAGCTTCACCAGTGCTACGGTGTCAATGCCTTTTTGCCAAGAAAGCTTTATTTCAGTGTATAGCAATGCAAAGCTAGACAAGTTTATTGTTTTTTCTATATTAAATGCAGAAAAAAAAAAAGGAATGTTACGTTTAAAAAAAAAAATAAGATACTTCGTGCGACAGCTCAAGATCTGGTACGAAAAGCACTAGGGTGGAGAAGAAGAAAGTTATTATTGGGAGGGGGGGGGGGGGATAGAGGCCGGTAACTGTCTGGCGTGGCGCCGATGCCTCAACCAGCTGAGTGTTCTAGAAGAGGAGGGAGGGGGGGGGGGGGCAGAGACAGTGGGTGAGGGGGTGTAAAGGAGGGTGAGTAACAGTGGCCTCCTCAACTTCCTGGTTGTGACAGGACTAGTACATCGTTTGTAGCCATCGAGCCTTAGATGAGACGAATGCTACATAGACTGTCCCCCACTCACCTCCTTCTTCCCTCTCTTTCTGTCTTCCTATCCTTTGAAACCCCCCCTTTCCCTTCCCTGGACTGGGTTGTATGAGGGTAAACTACCCGCTGAGTTCAACAATATCCCCAGTTCTGTTCTCTTCCCTGCTTTCTTAATAAATCACCACCACCACCACCACCAGTGGCAAAGGATAAGGAGCTGAGAGAGAAGGAAGTAGGGTGCGGGGACTGGTGGACTAGTCCAAAGTTGCGCAGTGGGCTGTTTGACATGGTGTGGGCTGTTTTGAGGCCGAATGAACTGATTATACGGGGGTGTAAAGGCCCGGCATGGGCAGGTAGACTAGGTAGACACGATGGGCTGTTGATGTGAAGCCTACGTGCAGAGAAGAGACACCATGAGCTGCTGGAGGCAGGTGGCCATGCCGACGTTAAAACAAAAAAGAAGAGAAGAGAACTTGCAAACGAATGAACGAAAGAAAAATTACGAGTTGATGGGGGCAGGTGGCCATGCCGACATTAAACAAAAGGAAGAAAAGAGAACTTGCGAACGAATGACCGGGTCGTTGAAGTAGGCAGATCATTAAGACAAACAGTGGTCTGTTAACCCGCGAGTCAGAATGAAACGTGGGGCTGTTTGTGTAAAGTGCAGTAGACAAACGATAGTCTGTATGTGCGGGGCGTGTGGACTAGACAGGGGACTGTAAACCGCGAAAGTGGTGAGATGTGGACGTGCAGATGAACAGCAAGACATTGGGCTATAAACCATGAAAATAAAACGATGTACGATAGACCAGCAGACAACCAGACAGTGAAATGTGGACAAATGTGGACAAATGTGGTACACGAATTAAGACATGGGGAAGGCAAAAAAAAAGGCAAACAGACAACAGTCAGCATACGGACCGATCAGGACAAGATGCACAGGCTAATGGCTGTAAGTATGGAGCAGCAACAAATAGACAAATGAACAAACAACTATAACAACATAAGATGCATGAACAAAAAAAGCGTGGACTGTGACGGCAAGACAGTAAACAGTAAATGTAGGAGTCCTGCACACAGTTGTGTAGACACCCAAGTCAGAGTTCTGTGTTTTAGTCTGGTGTCATTGTGGACTGGGTGAGACACTGGATTCTGTTGCTCTGTCATATTGTAGTTCAGAGATGTGGAGCACGCACGCATGCACGCACGTGTGTCAACGTTGTTTGACTATGTCCTCGTAGATATTGACGTAGATATTGAGCAGCTTGGTTGCTTGTGAATGGGGAAGCTGGCGGAACCTCGAGAGCAGTGCGGGGCCGTCGGGGGCGAGCTTGAGTCGAGCAATGAAATTGAGGCCGTAGCGCAGAGCTTGCAGGCGGAGAGGCCACGCCCCTGCCTCGGCTAGGGTGCTCGCCACTTTCGACTGCCTGGGCAGCCCGAGGCAGAGGTACAGGGAGGCATGGTGGGTGAGCTCCAGCTTCTTCCAGGCGGCGGTGATGAGGTTGGCCTGCGGAAGCGCGTACATCACATGGATGACGCCTGTGGCCATGTAAATGTGCACTGCCAGTTCGGGGGTGCAGCCACGTCCACCCGCCACCAGTTTTCGGACCGCCTGCTGCGCCAAGGCTAGCTTGCTGTGGACGGTCTTCAGATGGGGTCTCCAGCAGAGCCATTGGTCCAGGGTCGGCCCCAGGTATACCACTTCCCATTGCCACAGCAGAGGGTCACCGCCCAGGGTGAGGAGTGCTGTTTTCCCCGTCTGCCCTGCTGTGGGGTACTACATTAGGGCCACAGTTTTGGTGGGCGACACTTGCAGCCCGAATTCGCACAGCCGGTTGACGATTATGTTGAGGGTGTGCTGTGTCACGGCAAGTGCGATCTCCTGCAAGCGCGTGGGTGCCGTGAACCACAGGGTGATGTCATCCACGTACATCGAGAGGTGCAGCAGAGTTGTGGGCGCTGTGGGCAGAGCATCAGGCAGCGTCGCTAGCGCCAGATTAAAAAGGAAGGGTGAAAGCATGCTTCCCTGTGGCTCTCCGGCTGTGACGGGGTGGATGCTGCTGAGTGTTTTAGCTACGCGCGCCTGTAATTGTCGGTTAGACAGAAAGGCGTCCAGGTACACGCATCCTCCCCGCCACGCAACAGCGGTCTAGTGCGGCTTGAATGGTAGAGTGGGGAAGGCCGTCAAAGGCCTTTTCCACGTCGAGCAGGACTATGAACATGGCGGCTTTGCTCTCCTTGGCCTGCTCAAGTGTGGAAACGACGCCGGCGATACAATCAGCCATGCTTCGCCCATGCTTGTACCCCACTTGCTGCTCAGGGCTCCAGTGGTATTCGCTTGAGAGCCACCCCAGCCACGCCAGAACCATCATCTCTAGAAGCTTTCCCACGGCAGATGTAAGGAAGATGGGCCGGTATGAGTTGAGGTGGTCCAGTGGTTTGTTGCGTTTAAGGATCGGGCAGAATATGGCCAGGGTGAAAGGGTCTGGCAGCACGCCCTGCTCCCAGATGTTATTGAAAAGGGTAAGCAGTTAAGCACGCTGCTCAGTATTGAGGTTTCGCAAGCACTTGAATGTGATGCCGCCTGGCCCTGGGGCGCTTTTACGCTTGGCCCTCGCCAGCGCACGCTAGAGCTCGTGAACCATGAAGGGTTCATTCATAGCCTCAACCGCGTGCGCGCCGAGGGCCGAGCTTTGCGAGGCGCCGTTTGTTTACATTCGGCAGCGCACGGCCAGCGGAGCTCGCTTGGGTGTTAGCCACGTGCGCGGTGAAGGCGTCGGCGATCTCGGCCATCGTTCTTCCTCTCGCGATGGCCAGGGAGAGGAGGGGTTGTTTGCAGGGGGAAGGAGGCTGGGTGAGAGCACGCAGGAGCCACCATGACCTCGCCGTTCCCGCAGCGCTCTCAAGGGACGAGCAGATTGCGGCCCAACTCTCCCGTCGCAGCCGCTTCGCGTGCCGGCGTAGTACGGCATCTATCCGGTTATACTCCATCCATTGACCCGGAGTGTTCGTGTGCAGGGGCGCTGCATTTGCTGTCGTGCGGCACTAAGATTTGAGAGTTTGAGGTCTGGCGCGGGCTGGAATGGGGCCGCTCTGGAAGTCTTGGTGGTCGCGTTCAGAGCTTGCTGCTGTGCATCCAGGAATTCTTCCTCTTGGTGGTCGTCCAGGAGGTCACAGAAGCGCTTCCAGTGGATGACGCAGTACAGGCGCCCGTGCTGTGCCCCCGTGACCTCCGGTGAGATGAGGATGGATTTGTGGTCTGAGCCCCACGAGCCGGCCTCCGGCCTCAAGACGTATTTACAATGATCCAACATAAAAGAGATTTCAATACACAACTGCCGGTTGTTCCTTTTTGTGAATGCTGTTTCCCCGGTGTTGATGGGGGCGAGCCCGCAGGTAATTGCATCGGCAAGCAGTGTGCCCTGCTTGGTGGCACGCCTGCTCCCCCAGCTTGCATGGTGTGCGTTCAGATCTCTGCACACGATCTTATCACGCGCGCAGAGTGGGGCCAGGGAGCACAGCTCGGCAGGGTCCCAGTCCCGGTTGGGTGGCATGTACGCACTCACCACCGTCGCCTCTACGGCTCCCATGCCTGTGGTGACGGCCACGCATTCGAGGTGATCGCTTTGGAAGCCACAGTGATCGACCCGAGCGTGTGGGATGCTAATTTTGATGTAGATTGCTGCCCTCGCGCGGCCGAGGGCATGTGTGGTGTTGTAGCAACACGCGAGCAAGCCGTGAGGCTCGAGGCAGCTCATTGCACTGCCATAGGAAACGTAGCCCGGCAGCCGACATTTGTCGGGGAGCGTATACGTTTCCTGGAGGCACAAGATGTCGTATTTGTTCTGTTTGGCCAGCTCGTATAGCTTGGCGTGGCGCTTTCTCGGGGAGTTGCAATTCCACTTGAGAATTCGCGGTCGGTCTTGCTTGGCGGCGGCGTGACTTGTCTCCCTAGGATTGCTCCCCATGTTCAAGCTTTTGGATGTAAAAGGCCAGTTGCTGAAATTGTTTTCATCGCCTCCCCAAGCAGCACGGCAGGTGGGGGGGCACGCAGCTTGCTTGCATAAGACGTGGCGGCTGCAGCCAGGCGAGGCGGGAGCGACGGCTGGTCGGATGTGTTTACATTCGCGTGGCCAACCGATTGCGCAGGACAGGCGAGGGCCATGGCCCAGTGTGCCTCGCCGCAGTTGCCGCATGTCAGCCCTGGGGCCTCACAATCCTGTGTGGAGCTGCCGCAATGCCAAGAAGATCAGGAGGGCTCCACCAGTACCCTCCTCTTGCCCTTCAGCCACAAGTCACCGGGGCATTGTGGGAAAGCCTGTCATAACTTGTAAAAGAAGCCAGTGCAGGCAGCCAAAGTGCAATACATTCAGTGCTTAGCAAGTTCAAACCCATTGCAAAGAATATAGTTCACATGCGTTTTCAGGAGAGCACTTCTTGTTTTAAGCAAGGCCTAATTTCATGTATCCAGGTTCACTCAAACAGCTATTCATTTCCATTTTCGGACAGTGAAAATATTTGGAGGTTTTGAATAGTGCTATTCGATTCGAAGCCAAATCGAATCCACTTTGTGTTATCCACTTTGTCATCTGAGGGTTTCAAATATTCACACACCCTTAATAATCAAGAGTAATGAGCCAAAATTTTCAGCTTTGTCAATATCGTTATAAGCAGACCGCGTTGCATCTCCCTTCCCCACTTAACGCTCTCGAAAAGGAGGCTCAGCGTACCGTTCAGTTCTTTGGCCAGAGGATCCCGGACGTCAATGGCCAGCAGCTTCCAGTCGGTCTCCCCCTCGTCCACAAGCGCCATGACGCCCAGAATCTTCACCTGGAGAACCTCGCCTCGCTTGGCCACCTGGACAACAGCAAGGACAACAGCAAGGACAACATGAGGGATCGAAGGGCACAGGCTGCAGAGCGCCCAGGACTCCCACACCTCGCACCATGCTACCTTTCACATGTTGAACAACTAATTCAGTACCCATGCCACGGCAAACTCTTTACAGTTCCCAATAGACCACACATCATGTGAGAGAAAAAAAAAAAAAAAAATCTGAAGAACGATTTTTTTATCGAAGATCACCCCTTGTGGCACGCAGCACCATACACGTGCATGTGACGTCATGTTCCCACACTGATGACATGCCACTGGCAGTCCAGTGTCAAGGCTTTCTTTTTTTTTTTTTCCTTTCCGAACTCCAACTGTGCCTTACATCATGTACACGACAAATATCAACTATGCCGTACAGCATGAATGCACTCACCCTGACTTACAGCAACACTGTAAAACCATTGCGACTTCTATTAGAAGTGCTATGATATGTGTACCTTTGTTGAGAAGGCAAGGTTCATTTATTTACCTAAGACAAACCGCTTGCAGGTTCATGACAAAGGACTCATTTCAGTAGCCAATGTCTTCTAAGAAGGCTTGAAGAAGGCAGTTCATGCGAACACACTATAAATATCTATCTGTGTTTTCGGTCAAGCCTGGTTATATCCAAAAACCACTCACCAGTAAAAAATTTTCCAAATCTAAAGCTGCAAATCTGGCAGCATTCACAAACGAAGCGGTTTTTCCATGTCAAGTCCATGCCATGTTTTTATTATGTGGGGGTAAAACAAATTCTGAAGATTTTGTGACCACTGGCGCGTTAATATCTGAGTCACCATGATGTAATTGTGCAGCACCGCTAGCTATTTTTCTTTTAGATTTCAATGTTGCTTTAATGCAAGCCATTATGCGTGAAACACCTATGAATATGTTTTCTCTTTCTACAGGGTCTGCAAGGCGGGAGAAAAGATACAGACGAAACCACATTACCGTCCGTTCTCGTTGTGATATAGCGCACTTGCTGAGCATACCTGTGCAGTAATTGCATATATTCTTCTGCAACCACTAAATGCCTTGTCCTGATTTACTAAATTTCTGGCCATATATAATGCAACCTCCTCAGCCCCATCCCCTTTTGATTAGTACAGCAAGGTTGAACTGCATTTCATAAAGAAAACTTTGATTTCCCTCTCACAATTGGATGCTATGCAGCAACCAGAGTATGAGTCAACGCACTGGAAGTGTATCCAGCTCGAACAAGAGACATATTTTCAAAACAAAGCTTAAACTGCTTGCAGCAATGATAGAATGGCTGTGATGGGGACCTGATAAAGCTACATAAAACATAAAATACATGCAACTAAGTAAAGTAGACTTGCAATAATTAAAACTTTCGGTTAATTCAAACAATTTCAAAATTTTGGTTGGCCCGCTATGTTTTCAATGTATTTCAAAGCCACTTAACTGAAACTCCTGCATTGTGTAAATACGGTTAATTCATACATTTTTGCTTGTCTTGTCTTTGCCGCAAAATATCTGCTGCATTTGCTGCTTCTAGCTGCACATTTGCATCGTCATATCACTAACAGACAGAAATAAAACCTGCATACACGTGTCGAAGCGCAACATTTGGAATCGCAAACTGTGTTTTGAACTCTCATGAATAGACAAACCAGTCGTCCATATGTGTTTTTTAGATGCGACGGCATCTCATTCACTAGCCTTGTCCCTCCATTCGGCGTTGTCGTTGTTTGTCCACACCCCTCCCCCATTCTCCTCGCCGCGCGAGCTGCGCTCTCCTCCGCTCACCCCCTCTCCTCTCCGATAGCGAACACTCTCTCACGAGGGGCATTGGATTCGGATTGGATTTGGATTGGATTGTGTTGGATTGTGTTGCGTCATAGCCGCGCCACGTTGCGTCATAGCCGCGGCAGGGGGTTCACGGCCCGTTTCCCGCGATGGGAGAATCAACCTAACGGAAACAACAACGTAACCCCCTATGCGTCGAATCTACACAGGGGTTTCCGCGAGGGGAGGTGGGAGTAATTTTTTTCTTCCAAAGTGTGAATAGCACTTCAGTATTGTGTCTGAATGTTGTATTATTAAATATATGTGAATGTGTCATTAAAACAAAAGTTGATATGTTTCCCAAGTCATACTTGTGAGAAATATAAGCAAAATCCTGGGGTCCCTTCGAGTTTGGATTATCGCGAGTCTGCTGTATATATAACACGTCTCAGTAAAAGAAAAAAAGTAAAATGAAAAAAAAAAAAAAAATTGCAACTTCAGTAAAGCTTCATGAATGTGCAGCGCCAAGACAGCACCTGCTATAAAAAATCTCCTGCGCTTGTTTTTTGTTTTGTTTTTTCAAGCTCTCGGCTACCAGCTATAAGGAACTGATCGAACAACACTCAGGATAAATTGATCTGAAATGGCCAGAGCTTACAATCCCTTTTGGAGTCCCAAGAAGATCCCCCAAAGTTAAAATCAATTTGGGAAACAGCAGAGTGTCAGCACTAAACTTTGCACAAATTGCGCAGTTGACTAATGGAGTTCCTCAGTGCCATTTGAAACAACTAAAGAAATTTTCCTGTGAAACACAAGCACCCTGCACAAGCCTGTTCTGTGGCCCAAAAGCCAAACAAAGCCTTATTACTCACGCTCTGTTTAAATCAGTGTTGCAGCTGCTGGTAAAAAAAAAAAAAAAAAAAATGCTTTAGACTGGTGCTTTACACAACTGATATTCTCTAGTACTGAATACCATAAATGTACCATCCTAACTTTGTTCCCCCATGCACTTTTAAATATGAACAGAATGAATGTTTGCTTGGTTACACAACTCAGGAATAGCAATGCTAGCAACCTAGCTAAACCTCAAAATATACACTGTTAAGGTTGGCCACACTCTTTTTTACGCGATCTGGATAGGTTCGGACAGTGTTCAGATGGTCACAGGCTGCACTCTGCTATCCCCTTCTTAGGAAAGCCTCCTTTCGTTGCGGCCATGTAATAAAGATTGTACATTTACAGCATTTGTCTCCTCCAATGTAACTGCTTGAAGATTGCCCATGACTCAAGCTCAAAGCATGAGAACTTATAAAAAAGAACTAGGCAATCCAGTTACAGCATCACCTTATCTACTCCCCCACCTGTTCTCAGTTCCAAGAAGGGCAGGTGGTCTTGTTATCTGCAAGAGGTTAACGACTTCCGACCAACAAAGGTCACACAGGCCTGTGAGGAGGGCGGAAAACATACTTGCCGGAATTTCTTATGCCAGTCAGAAGTCATAAAACTTTGGCAGATAACAAGTGCAACATCCCTACTACAAATGCAACACTTGGCAGCATCCGCCTTCACTCTCCGCAAGAACATGGCTGTTGTCCCCACACCACCCTGCTCTCAGCTGTATTTTCCCCCAGAGTTTTCGAGCTCTGAGTTAAGGCGTGGTATTTCTGCAAGTGTGCATGTTGCTGCCATAGTGAAGGATTACATTAATTCGCTATGTCATTGTGTCCGTGCCCCAAACCAGTTCCGGATTAATTTAGGCTGCGTGGAACCCTTCAGCACACACAGTAAATAAACATCAAATTTTTATGAGGACAGAATTATGTCACGAATCAAAAGTCTAAAAAAAAAAATGCCTGTAAGATATTGCAGCTTTTGAAACATACATAACAACAAAATATTGCAAATCTAGATGCCACAATACAGAAAGGGAAGGAGATTTCTAGACTGTGCTTCAATTTTTATGCCCTCTATTTAGCAAAATTCAGTTTCCATAAAATATTCTAAATGTTTAGATTTAACTAGCTTTAATAACAGATATTAAAACAGCAATGAAAAGTTCATTTCGAGACATAACATTGTATACCCGAGCATTTTTTTCTTAGACGCAAGATTACACCTTACACCTTTTCTTACACCTTACAAGATTCGCATCGCGGACGTGCCAATTAAGCTCATAAATAAATGGCATGAGCCACTGGGAAATGAATATGCCAGCGTTTCGAACCTAGCACAGCATTACAGAGGTGTGCTAGACAACACTTTATAAAATGGCTAATCAACTCAACCATTTTAGTCAGTCAGCAAGCTCAATCTGTCCATCAAATGCTCAAACACTTTAAGGGCACATATCATCGGAAAATGAGTGTGTCAGTGTTTCAAATCTTTACCATGCGATGGTGGAGCCAAGAAAAAGCATTCCTTGGCCATGTTGTTCTACCACAGTGTGAAGCCTCGCAATCATCGTCATTGATGAAAAGAATGTTGCGCGAGAAAGAAAACATGTTGTTAGGCAACACGTAGGATAGTTTGTGTGTGGCATTGTAGATGGGAGTGTTCGAAGTGCATCATGTGCTCTACCGTGCATGACCAAGCACCTAGCGGCGCTCCTTCCCACTCCAGTGCTACCAGTTGCACTCACATTGACCCGAGTGTGACCCGAGTGTAACGACTTTCAATTTCACACACGAGCATATATGCCCCAACCTTGAAGATTCGCATCACGAGTGTATGGAGAATCAAATGAACAATAAGAGATAATCAGACAAACAATGACTGCACAATTGAGGGAAAGTGCCCTACCGCAAAATATGGGTTCAGTTCGTATAATGACCCTCCAATTTCTTTCACATTCTGCGGCCTGGTTGTAGCTAGTGACAGTGTGTGGCAGCTTGTACGTCACCTTGACGGTGCCATCACAAAAATAGTACCGCACCAGCCTTAGGTGACATATCAGTTTGGAAATGTGCATCATAAGACTGCATGCATACCTATACAGTTTTTTTGCTGATGTGTGACCCAGGTGAAACTTGGTCACAAAAACATCTAAAGTTCTGCGTTCCTGTCACTCATCAGATAAACGCGTATGGATATTGCCAGTGCCTATTTATTATTTACTCATTAGCCCAACCATGCAAGTGAATGCAGCATTATCCATTAAAAAAAAAAATTGCAACTTTGATCAGCAGCACGTTAGAATATAAAGCAGGATTTAAACTTGGTGCCTCACACTAGCTGACCACACTGTTCATAATACAAGTGAGTGCCGCCATTATATCTCAATGATGTTGGCAGTCAACACGGCCTCCACTTCAACTCAATGCTGCTGGCAAGTGCGTCCACTGTGCAGAAACAATGGAACATGCAGAAAGACCCTGTACGCCTACCCGATAGCCGATCTCGCAGATATCAATGGGGTCATTGTCGCCCTTGCAGTTTGTGTTGCTGTCCGTGTGGTCTGGATCTTCCCAAGTCTGAAATAAAAAATCACGCACCAAGGTGACCACGCACACATTGCACCAACATGAAAAGTGTGTGCCTAGCCCATACGTTCGTTGTTTGGCTTATTAGAAAACTGGCATGCAAGTAATGCACTCTCTAGCATCAAAATGGCAGAAAACACATTTACGAATGAAGTGACGCTTATAGAATCCCAACTTTTGCCAGGACACACTTTAATAAGCGCATCCAGACATTGATCTGAGATAGCACAAATTGCTAGCATTGAAGCCAATGTTAATGTAATGCACCTTTTTTTTCCTTTTTCTTTTTCCGTTCTGGGGTTCTACGCAATGAAGATACACCTTGGCTACGAGGTACACCATAATGGAGGGCTGTGGAACAATTTAGGCCACCTGCAAATCGTTAACATGCGTGAAAATCTCGACAAAGGGGCATGTTTATTTTGCGCCTCCACCAGGAAAATAGCCGTTGCTGCTGGGAATCAAATCCACAAGCCACCATGGTGGGTTCCCACCTGGCAACTCCAATGTGGATATGACGAGGTACGTAGGTTCTGGCAGACTACACAGCATCCTATCTCTGTTCCGCTACCGCCACGTTCTCGTTGGATACCATCACGACTTCCATCAGGTGCCAGGACATTCATTAGAAAACCAAGAAGGGTTGAGAAAAACATGAAAATTACCAGATGCTCTTAGAAATGTAAATAATTTCTTCCCTGTTTCTTTGTACAAGCACATTTTACTCTCTGTTGAACAAATACAGATGGCACAAAAGAACACATTAAACAAAGAAATTGGTTTTCTTTCTTTTAAACACAGGTTGGAACGTTTTTAAACATTACACACACCCTGAAATTGCCTTCTCTTAGAGCTGTGCTTTCAAAAATGTCTTATGAAAGCACAAAACTCAGTCTCTTTACAACAAGGCGGCTTTTGCTATGAAGCTCCCAACAACTGCAGCCCAATAAAGTCAGGAGTCAGTGACAGCTCTGAGTGACAAGGTGGTATTGACGACAGAAATAAAAAATATACAAGAAACATTTTTAGCCATGACCTTCCTGATTCTGTATGAAGCATTGTATTCACATTTCCATGCAGAAAACGAAGTAAGATTTTTGACCTCGCCACAAAATGTGCACTAAATATGGGGAGGCGTTTTTTTTTTTACATTTGTCATGGTGGGCTTATTGTGCATCATAGTTCGCTCACTGCTTTAGTTGGTCAACGAGTAGGGTTGCCACCTTTCCCCACAAAAAAAAAAAAAAAAAGGGAGCATGGTATATACAAGTTTGAATTTTTATTGACAAAGAGGCCACATTTTTTTTAACATACAATTCTAATTATTGAAGCATTTCCTAGAAAGAAATCATAACATGTGTACTGAAAGTGACTTGAGATTTTGGTTATTGCTCTGAATGTGCTGCACTGAAAAGTAACCGAACATACTTAATCGATTAAAAGCTCTGTTCTCCTCTTGTTCCTCCCCTTGGACCCCCAGCACACTCGCCCACGTACTTTCTCTGCTCGCATGTCTTTGCGCAGCTTGTAGACACATTTATAGCCGTAGTTGCTGAATTGACGCTTATAAAAAGCAAAAGAAAATAATCGAAACACAGTGGCCAAAAACCGGCCAATGACGGCCAGTTTTAAGTACGGACCGGCAACTGGCCCACTGTCTAAAAAACCGGCCGGGCCGGTCAAAAACTGGGCAGGTGGCAACCCTAGTAACCAGAGGTCTCACTCAGAAAGAGATACACCTTCCCAGGCAAGTTAGAATTGTGTAAACAGCTGCTCCTAGTTGTAATGGTACTCTCACATACAACAAACTGTTCATGGTTCCGATAAATTTTGTTGGATAAGGATTTCTTTGAAAAAAAAAAGGCTCCCACATCTCTATACACAAGCTTCACAAGTGTATTATGTACCACTAGGAACAAAATGAGTGAGGCCATACTTGTGGAAACCCAAAAGCGGCGATTACTGAATTTACCAATGTATCATGTGGAGCATTTTGTGTGTGCGCACAGTCCACTCACTAAAATGCGAAGAGTTATCTAAACATGTATGGTATTGAAAACAAGAGGGCTAGCACATTACAGTCACAGTGAGAGGCCTAGCTCTGGATTTTAAAAAAACTGGAGCTTGACTCAACTGCCTCTCCCAGTGTGCATCAGGCCGCCAGCTGCCCCAGAAAATCACTTTCAACCTTTTTTTTTGTTGTTGTTGTTCTCTTCAATGGGATGGGCAGGTTTATCGGAAAACAGAATGCAGCTGTCAGACCTGGAGGCCAGCAGGATGTCAGCTACATTCTGCACATGGTTCAACCTTTACAGACAGTACATTTTTTTTAATAGAAGGGACTAGAAAAATCTGTTTCATGAAGTCTTGTTTAATGTCCATGCATTTTGTTGAAAAGACCTGTTTAAAAGCCAGACAACCCTACTACCATTTAAGTGATTTCAATTAAGCAAGACTACAAATTGTAATTACAAACTTATGACCAATTCAGCCTTTTCAGGTGAAACACGAAGGCAAAAATTACTTTAGAACATGCATGATGTTTTCAAGGGAAGGATCTTGAGCCAGTAGGTGGTGCATAATAAAAATAAATATGTCACGGAGAAAAAAAAACACGAATGAGGCTTGCCCTTTCTTTCTGCCCTGATCTGTTCACAGAATTAGCTTAGATCAAAAACACGCACTCTACGACTCAAACAAGCACAGGTCAATTTCGGATGTCTGGAGTGACTCCTGGCCTTAGCAGTGGGGGAAAAAACTAGACACTTATTTTCAAAGGAGGACATTATTTCCAAGTTTGATTTGCTTTAGAGCTTTGCAAACTAAAAGTGAGTAACAGCCTGAAAGTGCAAGTGCAGGGGTACAAGCATCCCGATGTACATTGTAAAGAACAAAACTCACGGCAAGCATGGTCAGCGAACAGCCCTTTTTTTAGATCTCATTCACAGAACTGAACAGTGCAGCTACGTTGCTATTACTGTAGTGGTCGCAAAGCGCAATAGAACTGGACACACTATGGAGTTGAAGTTGAATAAAATTTAGACGGACATTGTTTTCCTCAATAAGCCCCCAAAAAGAGGCACGGAAAAAAATAAAAATAAAAAAGCCTCCAGGCAACCGCCGGGTAAGAGCAAAAGCGCCCAGCACCTGTGGAATGGCGCCATAGTTCCAGATGTAGCCATGGTGGGGGAAGCAGTTGTGAACGTAGCGCAACTTCCCCTTCTTGACATCCTGCTTGATCGGGTTGAGTGGCTCCTTGGTGGCGATCTGCAGGCAACAGGGCAGCACAGTGAACAGCCGGGATGAACCGGAATACGAGGCGCTGCAAATGGCCGTCCTGCACCTTTGGCCAATGATAGCTGACAAAGGCGCAGGTTATTGAGCCGCTCAGAATAGACAACGCCACAGAGAGCTTACTGCTGGATAAGAGAAATACCCAGTGCCAGACCACGCTTGGCAGCGTTGAGAAACTCGAAGGCCAGCTAAAGACTGGAGCTGCATTTGGAATGGAACACTCCAATAAAAGTGCAAATCTAAGTTTTTGCCCTAGAACATGACTAGCAGCAAGAACAAGCATTAAGTGCACTAAGAAAATAGAAACTTCAATTTTTTCTTTTTGTTGTTTCTCAGGTGTAGAAAAAAAAAAGATCTTTCAATGAAGTAACTTAATGATATTAAGAAAAAAAGAAAAACCATTTAGTGGCCCATTTCTGCACAAGCAAAGACAGCAAAATTTTAACTACTCATTACAAGCCATTATTTTACCATTAAATATAGATAACAATGGTACGTTAGTGCGCAAAACTTGACTGTTTTTGGTGCAGAATATCCTGTTATTAGGCCACAAAATTTGAGACCAATTCGGCCTGTCAACATTTATCACCTTATACGGTCTGGTTACACCTAGTGGAAAATAAAAAATGGCATGGTTTTCAACAGTGGTTTCGCATTTCTCATTCACAAGTCTCATTGTTTCATTACTCAGCTCATGCACAGCAATTTTCTCGATCCTTTTTCTGTACACAAATGATAACAAGGCTTGTTGTTCACACACAAACCAATCTCTGCAAACAATTTCCCTACGATTGTAGTTACGCGTCCAAAACAAATGAGTACCGTACTATTTAAAAAATTTATCTTGTATGGTTAGCCCCTAGTACCAGCATCAAAAATACCTGAGAAATACTTATAAAATTTGCATTAGGCAAGGTATGAAATTACCAAAAATGCAAATTTTTGTCTGGGAGGGGAGCTAGATATTGTGCACATTTGACAAAATATAAACTGCAGAGTATTTGTACTGAGGCAATAAATTCCACGAACTGAAGAGAATGGGACTTGCACTAGACATAAAAGTGCTAGGGCTTTTTCATTTTTTACTATCAGGTACAATTCTATTAGTTTTGTTTAAGCCTGTAATCTATATGTACAGGATAATGAAACTTGGACAAAAACAAATGTTGCACACTAGCAGTCAGACAGATATGGACTAAAATTTTTTGTGGAAAACAATTTTGCTCACAAAATCTCTGGGCTTAAAACATTACGCCAGGCCATCCGAATACATGCAATGCTAAATGGAATGCAGAGTACCAGAACGTTTATTAAAGTGCCGTTTTTTTTTTTTTTCTGAAACTGTCCACGAAAAGACTCAATATTTCAGTCCATAATAGGCGACCCTGAACATTTAGGCCATCATAAAAAAATTTATTGTTATTGTTATTGTAAAAAATTTCAAATTTGGGGGGGGCTAGATTGCACCGTAGCTACCCTACACCTGGGCTATGAGGTGCGCCTTATTAAAGGGCTCCGGATTAATTTTGACCGCCTGGGCATCTAACGTGCGCTAAAATCTTGAGACAGGGGTGTTTTTGTTTTTAACCTTGATCAGAAAAATTCCACCATGAAAACAAAGTTGTTTGCAGTGATAAAAGAAACTGAACTACGTACGAATGTTGCCACCAAGCAGTGATTTCTTGGGCAGCTGAAACTGCAACCTGCACTTTAATCTCTGATAGTACACACAAAAAGGATGATGCACAAGAGATTTTTTAAATACCCTCACTATCCTCATTCTCTACCAAAAAAAAAAAAAAAAAAAGACACCAAAAGGGTGTGTAAGGCGCCCTTTGAATGATTGATTGATTGATTAAATGTGGGGTTTAACGCGCCGTGGTAGAGGGCGCCAGATGAATTTTGAACACTTGGGGAGCTTTAATGTGTGTCGAAATCTTGAAACACGGGCATTTTCGCTTTTTGTCGCAACAGCAAAGCAGCCACCGCGGCCGGAATGGAACCCGTGTCCTTGGGCTCAGCGGCACACCTTAGCCACTGCGCCACCACGGCGGGTCCAGGCCCTTTGAATAAGGGGTCAAGCCACACAAAGGTCCCGCCTTCTTTCTTCCTATCACTCCCCCCAACGTTCATGCTGCTCTCCTCAATTTCTTAGACAGTGAGGCAGCAAAATAACAAACAGTTTCATGCACTGCAGCCCTCCACCGTTGCCCACACACTGGCCTTTAAAGGAGCCATGAAGAGAAAATACAACTTCGTTTAATTTGAAGGAACTAGGATTCAGTATCTCACTCAGCTCCATTACAGCCCCAAAAGATGTTTTTTAACGAAAAAAAATGCAAGAAGTATTTAAAAATTTCAAATTTTGCGCCACAGTGATGTGTTATGAGCAAGAATGATGTCATACGGGCCAACAATAAAACATAATTTTCAGTGCGTTAACTGCACGTTAGCATTCAAGTGATGCGGTCAAATGGAACTAGAGGCCCCATTACAGACGTCCAGTCACGTGTCGTCGCGACAGGTCAGTTAGGCGGCCGCCAATCGCACGAACAAGGTTCCGTGACGTCATAGAAAAGTTGCGGGAAATTGGCTAGGGGGTCACAACTGCTTCACACATTTTCTTTATTATCTCCGTTATTTGTTCGAAGATTGCGGTGATATTGGTATCATTGTTATCGGGACTAAGCCGTCTTTTTAATAAACCCAACTTGTATTTTGTCTTCATGGCTCCTTTAAGGGCTAGCTGCCAAAAGTGAAAATTTTAAGTATGGGGCTTCATTCCAACAAGCTATTGTGAAAACCAATAACAGCTTTTACATCCAAAGAAGCATTCTAGATGAAAGATGCCGACATGTTGCTTGCATTAGTGGGACATAAAAAGCCATATCAGAGTTCCTCATCCATTGGAATTCGCTTCACCTATTTCACCTACTGACAACAATAATTAACTTACAAAAAAAGTGGAAAAATGAACACAAGAGGAAGGGGGAGTCCCTCATGACAAGGCACACACACCTCCATCTTGGCATTGCTCCATCGAGGAACCTCAACCACCATGTTGTAGATGCGCTTGGGCTCATCAGCAAACATGGGAATGTCGTGGAAAGGAGAGATGTACTGCTCTCCCTTGCCTACAAAAAAAGCAGCAGCATGGATGGGCATTCGTTGAACACTCTGTCTCAAAGTCAAACAGCCTACATTCAAAAGCTGTCTTTAACAAGACAGTCCGCATATATATCATTTATATATATATATATTTCCTTCCAACAGAAGAGAATTTCTGGGTATGATGCAACAATGGTTTACACGTTACAAACACCACAGACCCTCTGTCATTGGTTCAAAGCACATGCAAGCACAGGGTTGATTGATTGATAGCGGGGTTTAACGCGCCGACGCAACGCAGGCGATGAGGCGCGCCGTAGTGGAGGGCTCCGGATTAATTTTGACCACCTGGGGATCTTTAACGTGCGCCGAAATCTCGTACACACGGGCGTTTTTGCTTTTCGCCTCCATCAGAAAAGCGGCCGCCGCGGCCAGGAATCGAACCCGCGACCTCGTGCTCAGCAGCAGAACACCATAGCCACTGAGCCACCGCGGCGGGTACATGCAGGTACATACTGGAGAAAGTGCGTACCTACCTTGTAAGCTGTTCTTTATGGCAAATACCTGAGCTCTTAGACACAGATATTGAAAAGAAGGAAGTCAGCCTATACTAACTGCTTCCTAAACATCCTCAACCTCAGGCAGCACAGTCAAGAGGGTTCTGGATTTTAATAAAATGTGCTAACACAACATGAGTTACGTTGCCAAAAGGGACGAACTGCAACTACTGGAGACCCGTAGAAAACCCAAGGTAAACTAAATACCTGGGTTCAATTTCATTAGTTTAATCCTAATCGTGCAGTACTCCCCTCTTGTGTTCTTTCCAGTTTCAGTGCTCGTAGATGCACAAATCATTAACTAGCTGTGTCCTTCATGTAGATAATTTAGTAAGCATAATGAAATATGGCAGCTAACTGCCATTACAAAGCCACGAATGTGTTAGCACATAACCGGCTTTTTGACATTCGTACAAATTGGTAACTTGTCAGCTATCGTAACCTTAGAGCTCGTTCAATTTGTATATACCGTACATGATAGCAAATAGTTTGCGTTACTTAGTCAGCAATACACAGGATTATTAAAAAAAAAAAAAGCATGTAAATTGTCATTAAATAAACCATTTCTTTTTTTACTTTGTGCGTACAGGAAAAGTTCTGCACTAGGCACTTTTTCTCATTTGCAATACTAAAGCCAAAAAGCTTAGAACCACTAACATTTGGGCCTCCTGGTGGGTCTAAATTACATCAGATGCCCAACAAGGCCTATTTTAGTGATGAAATAAATAAATAGAACGTGCAGTGAGGTCCCCACATGGCGCTGTGCAGTGAAGCCACCACTCCACGCTTCTTAGCTTTCACCATGCTGCAACCAGCTTGCGAGGTGAAGGAGTACAGTCGTGCTCTCACAGAATTTTAAGGCAGCATTCCTGGTCCCTTTGCTTGTGCGACTTCAACCTATTGACTGGCTAAGAAAACCAGTTGTGATTCCCTTAGTCGATCAATTGACCGGTCACACCTTGAAATTACAGCTAAGTCATTGCTGTCACAATTACCGAATCTAATGAAATCTGAATTTCTTTCATACTCCTTCCACACTCGTGGTATGCATTGCTGTTGATGCTCAAGTCTATGGAATAACAATATTCAAAACATTTTAAAAGTTTTGAGAAGGTTGAAGGAGATGTTAAAGCAACTAAAGCCAGAAAGGACTACTCAGGTAGCTGGAAATGCACGGTAAACATTACACAAAAAGTGAGCCCATTCAGGAGCACCATGCTTGACTGCAAACTTCGTAGGGAAAGCAATCTTGCCAAAGGCAAAATAAAATTACGTGTAGTTACAATTCACTTTACTCATTATTTGCAGACTGCGCTTTCCACAGAAGCGTGCTATTTGCCGGCCAGACAAGTCCTCGCCGGAAACTTGAACCACATGTGCTATTTCACCCAGACAGGCACTACCTCTACACTCTGGCAAATGCTGCGTTGTAAAAAAATGGTACAGCAACTGCGCTTGCCGACGCTATCAGAGGTACTTCCTCTGACACTGTTAAAGCCGCAGCTGTGAAACATGTGCACAGCAGATGGCAATCAATGTACTATCAAAAACTTGAGCAGCCCCACCGTATAGCTGAGATTCGATTCTAATTTTACCTTTTCCGCTGGCGAACTAATTCTGATTTCCAAGCTTTCATGTCATTACTATTTCACTTCAAAATTTAAAAAAATTACTTGGAACTTCGCTCACCATAGGTTGAGACAACGTTGCAACAAAATCACCCCACACATTTCCATTCATACAACCACTTCGCCAAGTAATCCACACACACACACACACACACCCAAGGCCATGCAAAGAGACGTGTGACAAACGCAGACAAAACCACAAGAGCGGATATCAGTATCGTTCCCATTGTTCTCGCGCGCAACCTGAAACTCGTCTGTCGGGAACCACAAACAACCAAGCCCTAAAAAGAAAATGCGACCAGCAAAAGCGTTGCTACGTTACACATCCAGAAATAGGGCCTTTCGACCATGTCTCATTGATTTCTCGAGGAGTTTTTTTACACGCGCGCGAAAAGTCACACGGGCCCTTGCACGCCATCGAAACAGCGAACCTAGATACCGGCGTCTCTGTGAGGCAACCTCAGGTTACTATTGCCAGCTTACTGAAACGAGACGTGTCATGTACGACTGGTCAGATAACGAGTTACGAGCAACCGCACGATAACAGCATGTGAAGGTACCCGTTCCGCCCGTTGAAATCAGATCAAATATTCGCGCGACGTACTTAAACTACGCTTGAACTACGAGATAAACCGCAGTGGAGAAATGCAGATCAAACGGAGCTTCTTGATGTGCGCCGAAATTAAGAACCCTGATTATGCCGCTGAACCACGGCAGAAATAGACCAAAATAAATATCTTCTTATCAAAATAACTCCCGTACAATTAGTATAAGTGGAGCTGAAACCGGTATTGCCCCAGTTTGCTTTTTATATCTAAGGCACACTATCACAGGCAGCACATTACTCGGTAGCCTTCCTCGCTCCTAGCTGTTATCATTGCGTGCTGCTGAAAACGAATCACATCACTCTGAAATTGACTGCAATGTTCGGTTACAGCGACCCTGAATGAATGATCACCGATAACGTCGCAGATAACGGGCCGGCGTGTTCTCACACTTCGGGCGCAAGTTGGCAAAGTCGGTAAAAAGACGTGGAAGCTCCATCACAAATACAGGAAGCAAACGGGGGACACCAGGAACGGATTTTTTTCAAAACTTACGGAAATACATGCTGTAGTTCACGGAGTTCTGACTTCCCCGTTCAACAGTGGAGTAACTGTCCAATGCCATTCCGGATGCAACCATCACCGGGAAAATACCCACCACCGATAAAAGGATGCAACTGCATGCGGTTATGAACTTACGGAAATACAGCCTGTAGGCCAAGGTGTTGGGTGAACCTCTCTCGACAGTTGAGAACGCCATGGTTCGCGATACGTTCGCCAAGCTCGATGTGGGGCCACGGAGAAAACAGGTCGTAAAGACCTTCCCCACGTGTGAAATCATTTGCGACGCCGGCTCCCACAGTGGCGGCACCTGCCGGAATGAAATGACACCTTGAAAATATTCTGGCGTATCAAGGTAGCCAGCATTAGCGAGAACATACCGAGTACGCGCTCGCACCCGCGTCTGGCCGCTCCCTCCTGACAGCTTCGCTGCGCTAACGCGCTGGTTCGGGCAGCTACTCGTAACGAAAACTAAAGCCATTTTTCCCGCGAAATTACACGTTATTTCGACCAGTTCCACAAATGAAAGTAAACTGCGGGGAGCGCGGTTTACACGACGGCACCGTAACAACAACAAAAAGCAATGCTAATCGAGATATCACTGCAGCACCACCACGAAAATTTTAGCACGACGAAGTGAAAAAAAAAAATTCATCAGAGACAAACCTGAGACACGAATAACATCAAAACAAATCCAACGACGCCACGCACTAACATGTTCATTTACGCAGCACATTAGATGCGTTCACTTGCCGGTCGCCCAGGTCGGTTTTAAACTGCGACAGTGGCATTCGGCGTCATCAAAAATAGATACGTGGTCACAGACGCACTTCCAGCGTATGCATGTGTCATTCTCATGAGCAGAAGTAACAGTTACTTGAGTGTTCATATAGTATTAATTGTCTCATATCAGGGAAGCAACGTTCCACCGCGCACTGGGAGCATACCAAGGCCGCCATTGGAATATGGAAGGCGAAAGCTCCACCAGATGCCGCCACATGTGCATACACAATAAACGAGTTCCTGCAACGGAGTCGACGGAGTGCCGGATTTTGATCCGTGGTTCGTGCGGAGCACGGAGAGGAAACCGACGGAGGAAACGGAGTGTGCGTGCGAGCAAGCCGGCGAGCAAGGATTCGTTCGAAGTAGTCGTGATTATTGGACCAGCGCCTTCTGTGGGATATTTAAAGCTGTTTGAAGCGACTGCAGTCACTATATGGCGGTGGCTGCCCTACACGTTCTGCCGTCGAGCCAGCGAGTTTGTTTGGGCCATTCGTTCCGAATAAACCGCCACGGCGATAAATTTGGTGTCCAATTTTGACGACTTCATTTACCCTTTCGACAGCTTTGAATATGCCGGAAGCCTGAATTCGTGTAGGGTCACTGTCTCCCTTCTCTATTATCCTAAGATTCGCACCGGTCAACATACGGCGCAACACAGCGGCCATCAAAACCGAGACAGCGGTAACCGGTGTGGAGCCCGGCACACCCAGGCGGGGTTCGCGTGTCTCCCAAATATCGAGAAGGAAACAGCCAGCTCGACAAGCGCGGCACGGTGGCTGCCGCCGTGATCCATTGGTGATTTTAAAGTTAATCGATCCCACGTGCCAGAAATGATTTGTGTGTTGCCATTTTAAGTACATAAGTACAAACACCATTTACTAAAAATTATAGTTTTATTTAGTAAATGGTGTTTGCCGTGAATGGTCTTGGTGTGTTGTAACGCTCCCACTTTGAACTTGTCAACTTCAAATTCAAACCCCGTAAGCGTGCCTGTAGTACGCGGTATACTAATGTCCTCTAATCGACGCCCTGATCGAAATTCACGCAGTTTCTTAACACAATCGATTTCTTTACGTCCACTTTAACAGCTCGGCTTGTATTGCTTTCATTGCCAGGACAGTTAAACCTGGATGTAACGAACCTCTATGTAACGAATTCCTGGATTTAACGAAGTTTTTCAATTCCCCATTTCCACCTTCATTGAAGCTACGCCGATGAATCAAGGTTTCTTGCCCTTTTCCCGAAAAATCGGCTGGCTAAATGCAATAATTTAGTGAATTTCGCCCGCACCGCAATCTCTCGTGCGTTTCCACGTGTGAGTGCGGTGTCGCTTAGGTGTTATAGGTCTGCCTGTCGGCGTGTAGTCGCGTGTGTCCCCTGATATCTGTGGTATGGGTTCGTGGGTGATTTTTGCTGCCTTTTCAACACGAAAAGATTTGCCTTTTCAAGACAAGCTCGAAATTTTAAATGCCGTCTCCGCCGGCGAGATAGAATAACGTCACCGCCTGGTACAGTTGCCAATCCCTCCAACAATTTTGACTGCAGAAAAGAGCGTAAAGTTCGCGAAAAGGCGCCCTTTCAGCATAAGTTTGGTTCTTGAAACGCGTTAAGGCACCGAAAAGTATCAAAAAGCAAAAGTGACTTGGTTGCTTTCTGTGAATTCGGGGGCCGCGTAGTAGCAGCAAGCGCAAATAACGCAATTTTTCAGTGTGAAATATATCATTGAACAAGGGTGAGTTCAGCATTACTGATGCTTAGCATATTGTTTTCGTTTCTGCTTCAATCCCGCGAGCTTTAACTGGAAACCTGCATGTAACGAAAAAATGCGAATTTTTGTCAACTTCCCTAATCCAGGTTTAACTGTATACGTGCCGCTGAGTTTTCTTCAACCAATATACACCGACTCGCCATTCTCGAGTCTTTTGATAGGTTAGATTCGTCCTGCTTTCGCACCCTATGTAATTCCAGTTTTCTTTGATATTGTATTGCGCGTTCGATGACATTGACGTCGATCAGCTGTGCTTGCCCTTTGGACCCAATTGTCGGATAAACAGTATTGCAATTTCATCGCGTCCTGCAGCCGTGTTTTTAGAAGCGCTTTTCTCCGCCTCACTGCCGCAAATTTTCTATGTTAGAAGTCTCATCCGCCATTCGTGGTTCTCTTAGCATATGCCAAACCTGTCAGAGCAGGAAATGGCCTTCCCGTCTTTCCGAGTGTGCCGCTGCTGATGAACCTATGCAGGTATGTCCAGAGAAAGGAATGCCTGCCACGCCGATAAGCGCTGAAAAAAATCGCAGCCTTTTCTGAGTTCTCGTACTGTTCCACGTGCGAAGTTGACGCCAAATTTGGGACACTTGCGTATATTTCGCGCACTAGCGTTCGTTCTTCTCTCGCTTCTTGAACTAGAGTCCGACACTGCTGCATTCGCGAGGAGCGAAAGCATCGTGGCCAAGGTGGCGCTGCTGCCTGCGTTATCTTTCGAGAAGCTTGCTCTCCATTCGCGTGACGGAGAAGCCCGCGTGACCAAGGTTTCCTCCAATCGGTATCTCAGCGGGACGGCACCAGCTTCGAGACATTTTCGACAAGGATTCGCCCCATGTTCGACTCGCTGCGCTACAGCCGACGCACCATGGGAGCACATCGCTCTGATACGTCAGCTTAGGTAACGTCGTAACAGGGGTTTATCCAGAATTCCGATTTTGGGTGGTGTTACCAGAACGCGGGGGTGTGGAAGGAGGGCACTGGATATAAATAAATAAATAAATAAATAAATAAATAAATAAATAAATAAATAAATAAATAAATAAATAAATAAATAAATATTCTTATAGCAAAAAAGCGGGTGGGTTGAGGGGATGTTGTGTAATGGCTTGCGCTTTCTTACCGCGTTGTTTGATTTAAATAAATCTGAGCGGCTTTTTTTTTTCTCAACAAATGGTGACGGAAGAGCTGCTAATTGGCAGAAGTACACTAAATGACTGTTAAGCAAGCATATTAGGGGGGGGGGTAGGTAGAAATATATTTAGTAGAAGAAGGCAGAGGGGTCATCATCAGCTACTGCGCTCTATCCCGCAACTCTACCCACGGGGAAAAAAAGGGGGGGGGGAGGTGATGAGCTATCATATGATCGAAATTGGAAGAAGTGATATGTATATACAATAGTCACCCAGCACTTTGGTTGGCCTGAAGTCTGGCATTAAGTCCAGTCTTGACTGCCCTTGAGGCATTTGTTGAAACCAACTGATCGGTTATTGCGAACAAAGTACAATCTTGTTAGCGTTTACATTCTGACATTTGTCAGCGTACGAGCTCTTCCGCTGCGACCATCATCTTCCACTACGACACATAGAGAGGGCACTCGCGTATTGAAGGGAGTTTGTCCTATAACCTATTTCGACCATAACCGAAGTGAACGGAGGAAATGGAATGGACTGAGGGATCATTTTATTTGTTTGTTTTGTTTTGTTTTTCGTCCACTCGAATACCTTTATTCTTTATGCCATAATTACTATACTTACAAGAAATAGTACAAATAACATCCCCCTGCTTTTCTTCGAGTTGGCATCCTGATCTGTTGGTTCATTTGGTTGTGTACGGTGAAGATGGGAACAGAAGAGAACGAATGAATTCTGCATAAAAGGCCTGTTTTGGAGGATGATGAATTCAATATGTACTGTATTCAAACACCAACAAGCTTCTTATCACCCCGCTTGAAATTTTAGAGTCCAGAGTTTTCATTTGATTGCACAAAGTTTATTATCTTTTTTTTCTGTGCCGACCGAGATGAAGCAAGCGCAAGCATAATCTACAAATCTTGATCGAACAAAGTCCAAACGTTTTCAAAACTATAGTTCATACCACAAGCTAGCTGCAGCACTGTGGAGGCTACATTGTTATCAACAGTGCGCCCACTGAGGGCGCCTAACTCGCCGTGAAGGGGGTGCTGAAAGGACACTCCCTTCTCCCCTCTCGGCAAGTAGCACCGCAAGGCCCCGTCGCCTTTTGTCGCTTCCTTCGCGGTGAGTTAGGCGCCCTGAGGGGGACAAAAATGCAGCCTCCACAGTGCTGCAGCTAGCTTGTGGTATGAGCTATAGGTGCAATATCAGCCCCGCTCAATTTTGTACAGAGGTAGCCTCTGCGTATGGTCGACGGGGTCGGGGGAAGGGGGTTGTTAGGGGTTGTTGGGAGGGGCGCGTAAAAGCGTATAAATCTCTGGACCGGAAGCTTTTACGGCGAAGCTGTATATAGTCAATTAAAAAAAAATTGAATCTTGCGACAAAACCACACTGAAAGTGAATTTTTTTGTAAAACAGTGGCAGACGTAAGAATGGCTGACGGCGAGCGGGTGCTGGTGCAAGTTCCCCCACTCTGCAGGGAGACTGACAACGGACATGGAGACGCCTTGGGGCCGCGCTGCGAGCCAGTCACAAAAAAATCGGTGTTCGTGTCTTTCGCCTTAACAAAAAAAGAAAAAAAAACCACGTCTTTTTAAGTGTGCCCGTGTGTCAGCTCGTCACTGGCTGCGCGGACATAACACAGAGTATTCGATTACCAACCAGGACCGCGTAATTTAGGATGTACACTCGACACACAAACTCCCGTGTATACGGGGTTTTTGTGCCCGTTAAACCTATTAGGTATACGTTAATCCGTTAAATACCAAATGGCATTCAAAATAGTGCCGCGTTCATTTTGAACACCCGGCCTGCACACCAAGCTCCCCCTTTTCCAGCTTTGGTGCGTAAAATTGCGCATTTCATACAACAAGGCAACTGCTGCATATATAATGCAAAATATTGGCTTTTCCTCAGCATGGTCACGCCTCGCACCGGGCCCCCAGAACGTTATTTATTGACCTGACATCAATCGCCAACGGATCCCGCTGCGCAACATGATGAAAGCCGACCCATGGCCATTAGCGCCAGTCAACTTTCCTACTTCGAATCCCGCTTTTTCCCTTGCTCAGCAGAAGCGCATCCTCCGCCATCTTGCATCTTCCGAAAGGATCTTCGAGAGAGAGGAAGCGAGAGAGACAAAGACAGAAAGAGGCGGGGGCCCCCCTTCCAGCGGGCGCGTATTCCTAACGGAGAGGCCGCATGTTTTAGCCAAGGTAGGCCGCATCGCGCCCGAAAGTCAGTTTCGGTCAGCGCGCCCGTATCCGGTGGCCTCATGCTTATTCTGCTCGCCGTATCTGGCAGCGAGCGACAGCGGCAGCAGCCGTCACGGCGAACTTTCCATTGCCGAAGCCACTGGTCGTGTCGCCGCGTTCTGCGGGAGCCCCCTTTTCCAAGTGCACGCTCTACATGGCAGCAGCTGCGCCCGTTCCGAGGTTTGCACGGGTCGCCCCGTATTCGTTTCCACGGGCACAGACAGCGTGCACTTGGCCACGCGGAGAGAAATTACGCCCACAAAATGCAAAATTACCGTGTGCGTGCACTAACTGCGCCATCCATCACCAAACCTATTCATTTGCTGCTTTCTCGTGATAACA
This sequence comes from Haemaphysalis longicornis, assembly GCF_048455015.1. Taxonomy (NCBI): domain Eukaryota; kingdom Metazoa; phylum Arthropoda; class Arachnida; order Ixodida; family Ixodidae; genus Haemaphysalis; species Haemaphysalis longicornis. Next base: position 249,303,948 of record NW_027526203.1, on the reverse strand, counting down.
AAACTACACTAAGGGTCCCGTGGCGCACAAAACCCGGCGCAGTCGGCGGCGTTGACGGTGAGCAAAAAATCCCGTAGCGCCATTGGATCGCATAAATAGGGTTAACGTGTAAAAAGCCATGCACATAAGTCTTCACGCTTTTTAAAGGTACGTTTGTCACCCGTTATTTATTGATTTATTTATTCCAAATACCTACAGCACCCGATGGGTATTTTTGTAGGGGGGTTAATTAGTAATCACAAAAACAACAAGTAATCACATAAAAGCAAGCTAGAGAATGGGAATACAGGTTTGCCTTTTAACAGTTCAGGACATAGCAACAAGATATGGTCAACAGCAACAAAATCAAACGTTAGCACTCAGAAAACACTTTCAACAGCAGCCAAAACATTTTGGGAGCGCACAATTTCATCTGGGAAGATCTCCTATGGTTAATTGTATTGGGAAAGAAGGAATACTTATATGCATTGAGACGGCACTGGTACGGTCTAATTTTTTCTAAATTGTCTCTTCGTGCCGACACCTAATTCGGCGCTTTTAGGTAAGTATTTTTGTCAATTACAGTCATTCCTATCTTAATGATACAGAGAAGCCTGAGTTTAGATATTTTTTGGCGAGCATGTTTGCCAGCCTAAGTAATCTCGGATGACAGAGCTTCTTATAGCAAAGTTGAAGTTACCTGTAATAAATCTTGCTGCACGCTTAACACTTCCGTGTACGGGTCCCACACTGCGCACGCGTATTCCAAAATAGGGCTAATGTTGTTGAAAAAAAGTGTCTCTTTTAGGGATTTAGGAAAATCTGAAATTTCTCTTACAAAAGTACAAGAACCGAAAAGCTTTTAAAGCTGTTGCATGAATATGGTCTGACCAATCTAATTTAGAGTTCAGTGTTACACCAAGATATTTCACTTCTTGAACACACTGTAACACATCATTGTTTAAAAGATAGCTAGCTACATTGCAGTGGTTTTTCCTTATTAGTAAATGTTACATGGTAGCTTTTAGCTATGTTTCAATTCATCTACTATTGCGCACACCAATCTGAGACTGAATAAATCTGCTTGTAACACGCGTGAATCACTGACACTCTTGACAGGGTAGAACAACACGCAATCATCGGCGTAAAATCTAACATTCGGCCGGATACCATTGGATAAATCATTGACAAAAACCAAAAACTGATTTCTGGGGCGACGCGGGTTCGATTCCCGGCCGCGAAGGCCGCTTTTCTGATAGCGACGAAAAGCGAAAACGCCCGTGTGTACGAGATTTCGGCGCACATTAAGGATCCCCAGATAGTCAAAATTAATCCGGAGCCCCCCACTACGGCGCGCCTCATCGCCTGCGTTGCGTCGTCGCTTTAAACCCTTCAATCAATCAATCAATCAATCAATCAATCAATCAATCAATCAATCAATCAATCAATCAATCAATCAATCAATCAATCAATCAATCAATCAATCAATCAATCAATCAATCAATCAATCAATCAATCAATCAATCAATCAATCAATCAATCAATCAATCAATCAATCAATCAATCAATCAATCAATCAATCAATCAATCAATCAATCAATCAATCAATCAATCAATCAATCAATCAATCAATCAATGCCTTAGGCACGACAGACAACTTTAGCGGAACCTGCCGCGGTGGCTAAGTGGCTAAGGCGTTGTGCTACCAAGCACGAAGTCGCGGGTTCGATTCCCAGCCGCGGCGGCCGCTTTTCTGATGGAGGCGAAAAGCAAGAACGCCCGTGTGTACGAGATTTCGGCGCACGTTAAAGATCCCCAGGTGGTCAAAATTAATCCGGAACCCTCCACTACGGCGCGCCTCATCGCCTGCGTTTGCGTCGGCACGCTAAACCCTATAGCTCAATCAATTAATCAGAACTTCAGCGGGCGATGAAGACGTGCCACTTATGACTACCCGTTGGTCACGTGCAATAAGATATTGTTTTACCGACCAAAAGGTGATTAAAGATTCCCAAAAGTGATAAATTATGCAACAAGAGGTTGTGTGGCACG